>NC_140073.1:81251882-82451882 GCF_964194135.1 Talpa europaea
AATGTGTACAACTACTGCCCTAGCTGGTAAATCCTTCCTTCTGCATAATAAGTGGAATCTGATGTAAAGTTCTTTTTGATGCATTCTTAATGTGTGTGATTATATGCAGGTAAGATAGTCTTTCTTCTACCAGAGAAAGTTTTTGAAACTTGGTTATTATTTATAGTGTTTTCAACTATTACCACATTAACAAAAAGGGAGAGGTGAATGATAGCACACAAAATATGGGCAATTAGAAATATTTGGTGAATTGAGATATTTCAGGTACTACAGAATATAACTTTGTTATATTAAATATTCCTTTCAACTTTAAAATTTTTCTTATACCATAGGCACACAAATAAGAGCATCACATTTCAAATGATTTTCCAAATTTGTTGGAATTTCTAACAATAAAAAATACATCAAATGCCAGTTATAGGCTAAGTCCCCATTTAAGAGATCCTGTTATGAAGACGATCCCCTGGAGGAAAGAGAAGTTAAAACTGAGCATTTATGAGTGATACAAACTTACCCTGATCAGAGATTATCCGATTTGCAGATTATTTTGATCTCTTTCTTCCTTCTGTTTGTCTTGTCCCTATCTATTTCCTCAAAGATAAAGTTCTTCTATTACATGAGGGAACAAGAAGGGAAATCCTACCTTGGTCATTAATTCTAAGACACATAGAGGTATTCATTAGACTGAACTATTAGACTGAAAAATTAATTTCTACAGCTCATGTGAGATTTCTATACATCACTTTTTACGTAATTTTGGCTGTGCTTTTAATAATTGAAACGTTCCTCTGTCATATTTTTTTCCATCTTAGAAACATAACACACCAATTTAGATCATTAACAAATATGTTTCTCCCTGCCAGGCGCCAACTTGCATAACAATATCTACTGGTGATCTGCATGGGCCCCTCCTGCAGGCACATCACATTGATGTGTCCAAAGTGTACTATAACCTCCCTCTACTCTTAACAGTCCTGCCTTTCTCTGTGAATAGCAACATGACACAATCAGCTCTCTGAGTTGACATGAATATCTTCTTCCTTGTAAACTGAGTCTGACCAGTTAACTTTGAGCCTTCAAATTTCATAATAGTTGATATTTCTTTTTTATATTTTATTTTATATATTTTTACATCATTTTTTCATTTTTGCACAATGTATGCTTTTTAATCTTGGTTATAGTCCCCATACAATTCCCACTCCCCTTATTTTGACAGTATTTGACTTGTATTTCCTGATGCAAATGCTGCTCTCCTTATTATACTCCCCTAGTTTCACCCAATGGAAAATAGTTTTTCTTGCCTGAATCTCATACACCCATATGTGTCCTGGAAACATGATGCATATTTTTTTCTCTCAAAAGATGTATCTTCATAATATATATTTTTCTCTCTCTCTGAAATCCAGGTAAGAAACACTTTATTTTCAGTGGACTGAAATTAGAAAAAATTACTAATTTATCAATTGTACCTCTCTCTCACACATATATGTACTTACACATACTAAAGAGTAACCTCTCTGCCATGCACAGTACTAAGTGCTATAGCAGCATTTTTCTCATTTCACCCTTAATCACCAGGCAACATGTGCTTTATATTTTCTGTAACAGAAATTCCTGATGTAATGTATTAGAAAAAATATATAATTCAAGGTTACTCCTAAAAAACCTTGGTTTTGTTACTCTGTATGTGTGCACTGTATGTGTATATATCTTACAATTACAAGATGTATATGGATTAATATATCTTATAATTCACTGAGCCTGCTGACTTAGAAATTATTCAGTTTTGATAATTTTAAACAGTGTGTGGGAGTTTCACATTATTTCTAATATTTTAAATATTTTAAGGCTTTATTGAACTTTCATTTACGTAATTCAACTTTGCACACATACCTGAAGCTCTTAAGACTGCCATTTTAATTGAATGCAGTTTGAATGGACAGAAAAGAATAAGAACCCAATCCTTGAATGTGTTATAGAAACAAAGTAGACTTATACCACTGTGTAAATTTTACTTGAGTAAGTTGAACCATATGATTGTAGTGACAAAAAAATTATAGAGAGTAACAAAAATTTATAGAATGTATCAAAACTTAAGCAGTATATAAAATTCTACCCATTCTTACCTTCAGTGATCATGTATCCTCAACTAACACTGAGGTAGGAAATTTGAGTGTGCTTCTCCTTCAGTGGTCTCCAGCATTTTGCTTTTCTGCGTGAGATTCCGGTGCAGTTCTGTTTAACATGGCCTTAGAATGGGGATCAACTGCTTCATCCAGTGCTCAATTGAAGAAACTATGCGTATGTTCTGAAACTGGAGGAAAATCTCATTATATTGAACTTACTGAGATCTACTTTGTCAAAATGCCAACATGAACAGTTTTAAATTCATTTTCTAAGTTGTTTTATTGCAAGACATAATTTCTGCCTTAGGCACTAAATTTTGAATCTAATTCTTTCATAAGATGTCATTGTTTGTGGTTGCATATCTGGGCAAGAGGATTTGGCTTATAGGCATTTCTGAACCTTATCACATTGAAGTTTGAATGACCTTTTGGAAGACTGCAGTAAGCTGATGGGCATTATGGTTATTATGAGTGCTGACCATCAAAGATTTCTGCCTTACAGAGACTCCACTACTGTTAAATGGTACAATGAAGCTTCCTGCTTTGTCTGGAACTGGATGGTTGTGAAATTTGCCTTCTCCACAAATGCCAGTCTCAAACAGATGGAAATTTTAGGAATAACTGTGTTTTTCTGTGTTCATAATTTTCCTGTTTTAGCATTGGTGTTTGATTTGATGTGGAGTCCTCCTCGGTCTGATTTCCTCACCAGGGATGATATAGCAGAAATCCCTATTTATGTCTAAGAGTTGATTTCTTTTTTTTTTTTTTTTAAGATTTATTTATTTATACAAGCACTGGGTACAGTCAGAAGCGTGGGAGGGTGAGAGAATTCACCAGAGCCAGAGCAGAGAGCAGAACAGGCAGAAGGACCAAAGTACACTGCTGAGGGGAGCAGCGGGCGGCAGGAGAGGTCTGGGTGCCATGTGGGACCCTCACCCTGCGGCTGGGGATGGAACAGGCACTGCAGAGGCTGTGGACAGCTTTGCAACCCAGCGCTCAACCACTGTGCCACCGGGGAGGCCTTAAGAGTTGATTTCTATAAGACAGGCATCTTAAACTACCTCTTTTGTTGTGTTAAGTCACTGAGACTTGGAAGGTTGTTTCTTGGAAGGTAAGCTGATGGATGAAGCTATGTTTTGCAGTTGACTACCTTTCAGTCCTGCAAGTGTGGTGTCTTCTGTATCTCATTTTGCTGAAAGAAGTCTCAGCAGTCTGGTAAAATCCAAAGATGTGCAGGTAGCTACCAGAACAGTAGTTCTCAATCCACACTCATGATAGAGTAGCAAGTGAAGCCAAAACAATATCATTCAGGAGCAGCTACTATGCAGTTTCTGATTATAATTAGCTTTTGTTGAGGCCTGAGCATCTGCATTTTAGAAAGTTCCCTGGATGATTCTATATTCTGCTGAAGTTAAGAGTCACTGTTTCAGAGAGGCTGTTATCTCTCACATTGTCATCTCTACTATTTATCATTATGATCAAATGACTTTAAGTGTGACTCTTAATAAAAAGATTAAATTGGGCCTCCCTGGTGGCACAAGGGGTTAAGACGCAACCTATGAAGGTCGCTGCAGCCACTGCAACAAGAGTTCTATCCCCTGCCAGGGGGTCCCACTTGGCGCAGCAGACCTCTCCTAACTTGCCCGCTGCTGCCCTCAGCAGTGTATTTCAACAGATCCGCTTGTTCTGTTCCCCACTCTGTCTCTGGTGAATCCTCTTATACCCTACAACTCTGGACTGTACCCCAGTTCTTGCATGGATAAATAAATCTTTTAAAAATAAATAAAAAGATTAAATTTAGAAGGGGTGAATATGAATTATTTGATTAGTCAGTAAAATAGCTTATGGAAGGTCTTACCCTCACCCCAGAATTACTATAAAAACAGTAATTGGGTTGCTTGGATTCAGTGGGTGGAGAGCGAGAAATTTTAAGCACTCTTGTTAATGCTCACTGATATTGGTTTGCAATGGGGCCATCAGTTTCTTTTCATAAGTCCTTTGAGGGACAGTGAGGAAAGACTGTGTTGTTTGAGGTGGCTGGGGAAGATAGATGCATGTGGATGTTACTTATGGTGAAGACTACGTGTTCAGTTGCTAGAGACTGAAATTACTTCGCAAAAACTTCTTGCTTAGGTAATCGAGAGGCTCTCACTGTGGATTCACTTCTCAGTGCCGGCACCTACAGGATCAGATGAGGATGAGGTGCAAGAGGGAGGCTGCATCATCTCACTAGCTCCTGGCAGGTGTCATGGAATCCTTTTGAGAACTGGATGACCTATAGATGAAGCTTGAGAGCTGGCCTTTAATATGTTGGCTTACTAAGGAACTTAAGGCAGAGAGACAACACAGAATATTTTATACTTCACTCATTTCTTTGTTATTGTCTCTCATATAGACATGCTCGATTAAAATAATTTATATTTAATATGCTTAGAAAATATATTTAAGTAAAAAACAATTCTAACATAGTGAACTCAAGTGAGTCATCTTTTTTTTTTTTCTTTTGGTCAAGAAATACTATTGGAATTTGTTGTGCATATATACTCTGCTACTGTTCAGGATGTCTGGAAAAGCAAAGATTATGTCTATCTGGTTATATAGTGAATGAACTAAGGAGAAATGTAGCATGAATTCGAAGACAAGAAAGTGGTTATTACCTTTTGATATTCCAACTTTCTGTCTGATTTCTGTTCTTCACCCTTTGCTGATACAAACATAACTACAGAGTGGTGTTTTATTAGGAAGGATGCTTTGATAGCTTTGATGGGTTTTTGAATTCAGATATTTCACATTAGAGTAGTTGTCAACATTATCATTGCATCTTGATAGGCTGTCAAAATTTCAACCCAAATTATAAATGAACTTCTTTCTGACATTACGATACTGGTAACTCATAAAGATTTAAAAAAAAAATCCAGTATGTTTTAAATAGAGACCAAGAAGAAAATAGCACTTAGAATGAATTCATGAAATTATATCAACTAAACATATTTTACTGGGTGAAAATATAGTAATAGCTTTGGGATTTAGATTGTTCTTTGTCAAATTAATAGTTTAAATGAGGCTTACCGTGCACTTGAATATGAGGAATGGCTTGTAGCTTCCATTTTTCAGTTTCCATAAAAATATAAATGTACATAGTCCAGGCAGAAGACTTTCTGTGTGCCAGCATTGTTTCCTTGTTAGTGTAAGTTATTGGATCTCCTTTCCTAGAAATAACTGAGATGATTTAAGTACAGACTGGTTCAGTGGCAGAGGCCTAATCTTTTAGATGTTCTTTTCATCCGAGTAGGACAGTAAATCATCTAAGAGACCCAAATCTGCTTTAATAATTTTACTCTTTGTGAATTAGTATGTCAAATTCATGATTTACCAGAACCTCTGAAGATGTTCTCACAGAACCTAAAATCTTTCATGTAGTTTTACATTGAGTATGGTAACAAAGAAATAACTTCTTGTCTTGATTTTGTTCTTGGGAATCAAATAGGAAGACCTTGAATTCAGTTTACCTTTCACCTTGGACAACTTAAGAAGTTTGAATTTTTTTTTAAGATTTATTTATTTCATACATATAAGAACTGGGGTGTAGAGGATTCACCAGAGACTGTGGGGAGCAGAACAGGTAGATCGACTGAAATAAACTGCTGAGGGGAGCAGCGGGTAATACTAGAGAGGTCTGCTGGGCCATGTGGTTTGCTCCCTGATCTGCTGTGCCATGTGCCATGTGGGATTTAACTCCACACTGCAGTGTCTGGCGGTAGCTTGACAGTGCTGTGTCTTTAACCCCTGAACCACCAGGGATGCCCAAGTTTGAATTTTTAGAGAGATTCTTGCAGGACACTAAGATAATCGGTTACTTTCTCCCTTGTATATACCTAAGATCTGCTATTAGTGGGAGTAAAAAATTCATCAACCACTTAGAATTAGTGTCATATGGATTCTTCCAAAGCAAGTGTTTATGATATTAACTTCAAATAAACATGCCATTTTATTGAAGTTACACATTAATAAATATAAGTTAAAGATCAAGGTGTAGGGCCTCCCTGTGGCACAGCGGTTGAGCACTGGGTTGCGAAGCTGCCCGCAGCCTCTGCAGCGCTGGTTTGATCCCCGGCTGACAGGCGAGGGTCCCACATGGTGCGCAGACCTCTCCTGCCGCCTGCTGCTCCCCTTAGCAGTGTACTTCATCAGTCTGCCTGTTCTACTCTCTGCTCTGGCTCTGGTGAATTCTCTCACCCTCCCGCACCTCTGACTGTACCCAGTGCTTGTATAAATAAATAAATAAATCTTAAAAAAAAAAAGATCAAGGTGTAAATAAATTAGCATGTAGTATTACACTGATAACATGGCAAATGATACAATTGGAAATTGAGTCAATAAAAGGCAGCAGAATATTGCAAAAATAAAGGAAAGCATGTAGAGGAAAAAAATGGTAAAATAAATGTAGTTCAGATCATACACTTCAACTTTTATTTGAGAACAAAGGAATAGACAGCTGCAGGCCTATTTGTAGAGATAAAAATTTACTCTGAGATTCATTTTGTAGGGAAGACTAACTTTTCACTACACTTTAAGGGGACCTGACTCCTTTGAAGACACTGCTACTTAATCCGATTACTGGTTTCCAAGAACAAATTAAATATTTTAAAGAACAACTTCAGGAAATTCTTTTTACATTAGGTTCCTTAATAAGGGGCTCAAACAAAGAAGTAGCAAGAAAGAATTGCATATCTTTATATTTAAGCTTTTCTTATACATGAAGAGATTATTTAAGGGTTATTTCACTATTATGCCACTTATGTACTAATGTCTGAAAGTCCTTAGTTAAGGTTCATGTGGGTCTGGTTTCAATGATGCACCATAGTGAAAAGAGAAAGGATTTCTAGAGCCATTCCATGATCTTCATGCATTAACGGATGCTTCCCTTATAAATTAATCTCATCCTTCGTAAAACACACGCACAGGAAGTCTGCAAATAAGTGTCTTTTCCTAAAGCATGAATAGTTCCTAATCCTTAAATAGTTCTTTCTTGCTCGACTGACAGTAACATGGATGTCATCTTGTTTATTGTGTTCACTCTCTTTAAGGTGCTTAGGGTTTTCAAAAGTGCCCTCATGTCTAGAGCTGGAATTGAGTATTAGAAATGTGTTTAATGACAAATGTATCAGAAATATAGCCTTTCCCAATAATTTAAACAGTGATATGCTTTAGGATTTAGTCCACTTCACAATCTAGGAAATGAGAGGGTTACATGACTAATTCAGTTATTCACTCAAAAATTACTTACTGGATTATTTATTGACACTGCTAGGTGTTGGGACATGGAGCATAGCCCTATAGACACTGAGTTTGTAGTATAGTGTCGGGTAAGTGAAAGATAGATTTAGACAATTAGTGGTGAACTTAATGAAATATATATATATATGTTAATTATCAACTTACATAATGTTATAATGCAATGTTACATCAATATATTTTTTAAATAGTTATCCTATTCATTATGGAGTCTCAATTGTGAATGTCTCCAAAAGAGAATACTAGTTTGCTGTAGGCGTTTAATGGGGGTTGGTTTGGGGAGAGTAGGTAGAGAAACTAATCTGGGCTGGGAGTCAGGAAGACTCCCTGAGGAAGTTAATGTTTGAACTGAGATTTGAAGAAACCCAGGAAAGAGCAGTTGGTTGGGGGAAAAAAAAAAAAAGTGTAGTGTTTTGCAAAGCACCTTGGTCAACTCATCTCATAGTGACTTTCCTCTTCATTTAACATATTGACCAGTTGATGTCTTTGCCTTGTTAATATATCACATAAGAGTTCTCTTATTCTTTGTCCCATAGTTTTCCTCTTGTTTATTCACTAGACTATTAAGGAAGGCATTTCTGGGTTCTCAAACTTCAACAGATAGTAGCCAGATTTTTTTTTTCTCTGATTATTGGCATATGATTTCCCATAGCATTTTCTTTGTGTTTTTGAATAGGCTCTAGAATTAAACCATTTTGTTTTTCATCAAATCATCTTTCTTTCTTACTTGTTATTTCCTTCAAGTTCACACACTTGTATTGATTTTTATCAGAGGGATCCTAGAAGTCTAGACTGGAGGGTTACCAGTGGCACTAATGATATAGAATTGAGGAACACCCATCGGTGGAACTGAGTCACAGTTTGAGGAAAATGTGTCCTTGTTTGAAACCAAAGACTTGGCAATAGAATTATTTGCAATTTAAGGTGATTTTCAGGTAGCTGGAATATATTGGGTCATCTTGATAGGACTGATATATAAATGGAAATTTAGAGAACTGTTATTTGCACAGATCTTTAAGTGAGTAAGTTTCAGCCTATAACATCAAATTGTTGTAACTTAATTTAGAAAATCACCTAGCTAAATTAGACTCACTCTAGAAGGGAATTGGATTTGATATGACTAACATAATCTATTCTGTATAGATTCTTCCTATGTGTTAATAATAGCTTCCCATTTTGCCTAAGAAGGAAATTCTCAAAAAAACAGATAAGTCACCTCAGGAAATCCAGTTACAGAATTACTTTTTGTGTGTAGTCTCCTTTAAAATATATTTTTGGTACCAATTAAGTTTAGGTTCATTCTTTGGGGATCATATATTTTAGATTGTAAATTGGTGTAGACATTTTTTAGTGTTGCTCATGAAAGATGTGAACATAAAAGCAAGATAAAACTGAGGGCATTCATCATAGGAGGCAGTAGAATGGAGGAATATGGAAAATGCATGTTTTCTTGCATACAAAAAAGCATTAAGATCCTTATATCCAGGCAGTAGACTTTTTTTTTTAAGATTTATTTACTTATTTATACAAGCACTGGGTACAGTCGCAAGTGCGGGAGGGTGAGAGAATTCACCAGAGCCAGAGCGGGGGGCAGAGCAGGCAGAAGGACCGAAGTACACTGCTGAGGGGAGCAGCGGGCGGCAGGAGAGGTCTGCGCGCCATGTGGGACTCTCCTCCTGTGGCCGGGGAGCAGCCGGGGATCTAACTGGTGCTGCAGAGGCTGCGGGCAGCTTTGCAACCCAGGGCTCAACCGCTGCGCCACTGGGGAGGCCCCAGGCAGTAGAATTTTAATAAATAAATCAGGCATGGGGTAAGATTAAATTTACCCTAAATTCCTTAAATATGTAAGGAAGCCAGCCTGCATGAATGCTGAATTAAACCTTTGATCTCAAAGGTACTTTGCCAAGCAGACATGACTGGTTTTAAACTTTGTGTCAGGAAAATAAATTATTTAACAGTATACAATGCCAGTTTAGCCCTGAATGAGAATGAAACTTACGCAGGCTGAAATGGAAAATGTGGTTGCATGTTTTGAAAATCTGGGAGAGATCGCTTAGCTATTTGCACCTGGAAACAACACAAGTTGGCCTATTGGTCTGACCTACAGCAGCTCCACTTCATTCGTTCATCTGGCAAAGTGTTCTTCCATGGTGAGTGTACCATGAGTTTTATGAGACTTTTGTACTAGCCAGTTGAGGTATTGGTCCATCCACCATTCATTGCTCCTTCCTCTGGTGATAACAGCTCAAATCCCTTCCCTCTTCCTCAGATTGTATTTGAAAAGGACTTCCTTCCTAGTTCCAGAGGGGCATATGACTTGGTCTGATCAGTGACTCATTTAGTTGTTGCTTGGCTTGACCACAAAAAGACATTTTGTTTCAATTAAGAATTTATTCTGAGAGGACATAGAGTGGTAGCTGTTGGTAGGTCTGTGGCTCCTATTGGTGGTCACCCTGGAGTTGAGCAGAGCTGAGAGATGGGGGAAAACTAGGTCTCGAGGGCACTCTGTGAGCACAGAATCCTGCTGTGGCTGTTTCAGACTTTTCAGTGACATTAGTCATTGTGGTTTCTGTCTTTATTTATTTATTTTTGTCTTGACTCATTCATTCTTATTAATCATTATTGTACATGTTTTATTTTTGAAATGTATAGCCAAGTCCATATAAATACAATTTCATCAGTCTATCTAAAGCATTTTATTCTTTTTTTGTTGTTGCAAAGAACCCCCTGAGCTTTGTGTTTCATATCTGCGTGAAAGTAGTCTTTATTGGAATTAATGTGGTCATGTCTATTTCTCTGCTTCACATAGACCATGTTTCATCCCTTTGTGGAGAAAGTGAAAAATATGATTTGAAAGAGAGTCAAACTAGAGGGACTCTTGACTAATCAAATAACTCTATTCAAATTATGAGGATCAAAACTGCAATATTAACCCAATCGTCATAGCTAACAGTGTGCCTTAGGGCTATTAGTAACTTAAAGTTGGTCAGTACATTTTTCAGCCCATTGAGGTTAGCTGCTAATGGAGATCTGGATTAGTTGGATAAAAGCTGAAAGTGATGATGAATATCTTGCATATCTATATTATGATATTAAGAGGTCTCTATCTAAAATAATTGTTTGTAGGACATCCCCTGATTGCACAGTGGTTGAGCGCTGGGCTGTGAGGCTGCCCGCAGCCTCTGCAGTGCTGGTTCATTCCCCAGCCACTGGCAAGGGTCCCACAAAAAAAAAAAAATAATTATTTGTATACAAGATGAAATTTAATAGTTTTGACTTTTTATAATGGGGTATACTGGTCAGATTTATCAAGTCTGCTTTTACTAGTCACAGTATTTTTTAATACACTTTGCACAAACTAGATAATATTTCCATTTCAATGTCCTTTGCAGAAATAAGTTCAAATGTTGACGTAATGGGGGAACACCCTGGTAGCACAAAGGGTTAAGCACCACACTGTGAAACAATCCACAGCCTCTGCAGCATGAGTTTGATCCCCGGCCAGCCAGGGAGCTACCCAGATGGACCAGCAGACCTCTCCTGACACACCCACTGCTCCTCTCAGCAGTGTATTTCAGTCAGTCTGCCTGTTCTGTTCCCCACTCTGTGTCTGGTGAATCCTCTCCCCCCCACACCACATCTCTGGCCTGTACCCCCCCTCTTGTATGCATAAATAAATAAATCTTTAAAAAAATTTTGAAGTAATGAATGAGGATAGAAGAAAGATATCTTTGTATTTATCAAAATGCAAATACTGGAAACTCAATTTTTTAAAACTAAAAGCAAAAGTAGTTGTAAGGATTTTCATAAAGATCTATCATTGTGTCCAACATCTATAGTTGGCATACTACATGAGCCCAGGATGAAGGTGCTGTGTGATTGACCAATAGCTCCATAAAGCTGATTTAGTGTTTTAGTGATACAAGCCCAGTAGCAATCTGGTGTATTGGTCAAAAAAGGTCAGTTTAGACACATTGATTCAGATGAACAGGATTCATTTAGAAACAGAACCCCAAACAATGGAGTCAATAGTCATCTTTTGTTTTGGGATAATGAAGTCACATGTGAAGAATCAGGTTGTCTGTGGTGTTGTGCTTGAGAGATATTGACAAAGGGGTGAGGCTCAGAGGAAAGAGAGAACAATATTGAGAGGAACTGTTTAAGAGATATGAAGACTTCAGTGAACAAAACTGTCTTTAAATATTTGAATGCCATTTATGTGGGAGAGTGAGCACATTTATTCTAAGCAGCTTTGGAGAAGAAAACTGGGCCTTAATTTTTGGAGGCAGGTTTCATAACTGTGCCGAGGTGGGCACAGTTTCCTCCAGAGTGGTGTTTCGGAGAGACAAGCCTTGGAGAGAGTATGGTAATGCCAGGGTGGGTGGTGGTGGGAAGAACATTATACTCTACTTTCAGGATTTTCTCCAACCTGGCTTTCTGGCCCATTTTTTTTTTTTTTTTTTTTTTTTCTTTTCAGAAGCAGAATTGGTTTCAAGTGGCAACCATGGCAGAATCACAAGGAAATTAGAGATTAGCACTATCTCAAGATCATTAGCACAGACTAGAGCCAGGAACTACTTTGCTCTAATACAGTTGCAACTAATTTGCTTCAGTCATTATGACTTTCTTAACAATTTCCTGCTTCTGTGTCTGATAGCTCAGCATCCCCCAACCCCCAACCCCCATTTCTCCATTTCGCCTACCTGTGAGTGCTTGGGAAGGTAGAAATTGAAACAGGTGAACTTTTCCTCTCTCCTCTTCAACTGCAGCTTAATATCCTTTCAGTCCAATTTACAGCTTTTGTTGAAGTGAATTCCTGAAGCTATCCTCTCATGTCTTACCTCTTCTTGTCACGGTACATCCATTCTCTGAATTTACTGCTTCACTTTGCTCCTAAACACAGGTTTTGTGGAAACCTACTCTTTCCACATTCTCTTAAAATTACCTGGTTGTCAAAACATGCATTACATGAACTTTTTTGAATAACAGTCTATTTGGTCAAGGAATCTTGAGTTTCGGCGTTTTTTTTTTTTTTTTTTTTTTTTAGCAGGGTGGGTGGAACTTCTAGTTACTTAAAGCTGTTATTCCTTCTTAGCCAAATGTTTTTCAGCCTAAAGTCTGGGTGACTAGACTAGAAATAGAATATAAAGCTAAGGGGAGAGAGGTGTGTTTCTGTGCTTATTTGGTTAAAATAATTCTGACATTTATCCCCAACCAGAGTTGAGAACTGGCAAGAAACATAAATTCTAGAGGGGAAATTCAGAGACAGAAGCAAATGCTTAGTTTAAGGAAAGAACCGGGACACTAGACTAGAAGAAGGCATATTTGATTAAGAATTAAAATCACCCAAATTCAGAACTGGGAGCTGAAATGCTCTTTTAATTTAATGAGTTCTGGGTTGTTTGTGTTGGAAGTGACCTTGCTGTATGTAGATGGATGGCCCACCTCACAGATACTCATTTGGGGTGTTCTGTGGATTAGAGGTGGGACTAGAATGGCCTCCAAAGTCCCTTTCAAATACCAAATTTTCACGGTCTTTGCCCGCTGTTGATGGTGATAATGTGATAGCATTGGAGTGGGAATGTCTTTACCCTGTCTCTTTTTATTTTATTTTTTTTCTTACATTGTTCATTTTGGTACAATAATTCATTTCTCCCTTCAGGTATAGTCCCTATGGTTCTCCTGCCATCATGTCACTCGTGATCCCTCACCACAGTCCTCTGTGCTTGTCCCTTCCCTGCTGTATGCCGCAGATTCATGGTCAGCTTGCTAGAGAAACTTAGCAGAAGGCCAAGAAAGTCTTTAACCTATCTTAGGCTGCTTCATCTTTGCTCCATTCTTTGAAATGGATAATTTCAATGTCTTTTTTGAAAAATGCTTTTCAAATAGCATCTTTAATTCACAAAGCCTAATGTCAGATCTTCCCTATCCAACAAATTTCTGTCTGGGATTTCTTTATATAGAGAAGTTTTTGAACTGCCTCTGTCACTAATGTTCTTAAACAGAAGAATGCAGAATGAACTGGGGTCTTGTAGGAGAAACAAAATAAGACCATATTTGAAAATGTGAGAACAGGACTGTTTTGGAAAGTTCTCAGGTAAAAATGAAGGTTTCTGCTTCTGATGGAAATCTATATTACATATTTAGTATTGCATTTAATGGATATTAAATTTTAGAAATTGTTGGTATTTTTAAGATTTATTTATTTATGCATACAAGAACTGGGGTACAGGCCAGAGATGGGGGCATGAGAGAATTCACCAGAGGCAGAGTGGGGAGCAGAGCAGGCAGATTGACTGAAATATACTGCTGAGGGGAGCAGCCGGTGAGACAGGAGAGGTCTGCACCATGTGGGTATCCCCCTGGTAGGCTGGGGATCAAACTCCTGCTGCAGAGGCTGTGGATAGCTTCACAGCACTGTGCTTAACCCCTTGCACCACCAGGGAGGCCCAGAAATTGTTGGTATTTAGGAATATGCCTTTCAGTGTAAACAGTAAAACTTAAAGGGAATGCTCAGAATCTCTAATTCCTGTAAGAACTTGATGTTGCTTCTATGGAGACCTTCAAACAGGTGCATGCTCAACCTGAAACTAGGAGATTCTTATATTTTGGATTTGTTGCTTGTTTAGCTTGATGTTTAGGGAATCTAACTGCTCATATAGGAGAGGAGAGTTGTGGACTATTTATGAATAATGGAATACAGTAAACTCAATCTTCTACAATAATGAAAGAGAATAGAAACCTCAGTACAACTTCCAGTTATTTGCATCAGCAAGAGAACTAAAGAAAGTAAGAATTTGAGAATTTAAAAAACTTCTTTGGTATTATGATGTTTGATTCTGTGGTAGGCAGAATAATAGCCCTACAAAGATGCCCTTGTTCTAATACCCCAAACCTGGCAATGTGTTCATATGTAATAGCAAAATGGAATTAAGTTTTCAGAGGGAACTGAGATTACTATTCAGCTGAACTTGAGTTGACGACATTATTCTAGATACTGGATCAGCCCAGTGTAATCACCAGGGTCCTGATGACTGGAAAAAAGAGGCAGAGAAGGAGTGAATGCCAGAGACTAGCCTGAGACCAGACTGCTATAGCTGGTTTTGAAGATGGTAAAAAGGCTGAGCCAAGGAATGCATGTGGCCTCTAGAACCTGCAAATGGCAAGGACATATTCTCATCTAGAACCTCCAGAGGGAACACAGCCCTGCCTATACCTTGGTTTTAACTTAGTACTAGGCTTCCAGTATTGTAAAATAATAAATGTAATACTTTAATCACCATGTTTGTTGTCACTTGTTACAGCAGCAATAGGAATCAAGTAAGCTCTCTATACTAAATCTGTCATGTTTTGTCACAGTATGTGGCAATACAAATCCTAAGATTTGTATTGTACCCTAAGAATACAATACAAATACAATTTGTATTTGTATCTTAAGAAGAAGGCCTTGCCTTTGAAAGTAGCAGAGTGGTGGATACTTGGAATGGCCATACTCTACTCCAGTCAGTCTGGAGTGAAAAGGAGGCAATCAATACCTCAAAAGTAGGATATATAGGTTAGTCACTGAAGTCAAAGAAAATAGCGTTAGGATAGTTGAATAGAAGTGAGGGAGGAATTAAGAGTTGACCTGATTTTGAGAAATTTCTATAAGATGAAATTGTAGAAACACAGGGAGTTTGAGGAAAAATTCTCAAATTATGTCAAAGTACTACAGAAGATAATGCATTTTTGCTAAGAAATTTTACTTAATAGAAACAAGTGACCCATTTTTTTATTGAAATAACATATTTGTGGGGATATTTTTGGCCAGGATAAAATTTCCATACAGTTTGAAAGATGGTACATCAAAGGTAGTACTTCAGTTTTGATCAGAAAATACTTATTTTTGGAATCCAGGTTTTTGCTCCTGTTCATTTATTTCAACAGATAGTAAAAGTAGAAGTTCTAATAGAATGTCAAGTACAGGTTATGTCACAGTTTTTGAATATTATATTCCAGAGATAGAGGCAATAGTTCCATCAATTGATTTTGGGGGGTTAGAATTATGTAGTTGAACATGTAACAGGGACGAATTATGAATATTCACCATCACTTTCTTCTCTGCTGAATACTTCAGAGTGGCCTGTTTAGCCCGGCATGGTCTCTATCGCTCCTCCCAACTCAACCTTCCGTTTACTATGTAGATCACAGTAATTTTAGAAAAGAATAGAAGAAGAAAATATAGGCAATTTGTATTTAAAAGGCTCAGGGCTTGCTCAAAAGAAGTATAAGGAAATGAAGGCAAAAGAAGAGGAAAATTAAGAGGAAAAAGCAGAGTCTATACTAATCATATGGCGCAGAAGTTTTGTTTGGGAGAGTTGTCAGTAAATTGTGATGAAAAGTTTTAAGAGTATATCTGGGTGAGAAAGCAAGTGAAAATAATGATGAAATACCCTTTGTATGTTATGAATTATTGTTTGATAGAATATGTTGCTATTTATGGTGATCAGCCTAACCCTTTTATCTATTACAGTTGCTTCTTTGCAACTGAACATAGTTGGAAAAGAATACAAAATTTTGCTGCTCAGTTTTCTTGAAATTCCATACCATAGGCATTCAGTAGTACCTAGAGATTCTGTAACATCTCCTTAGTAAATCCACCTTCTTATATAGAGAAAAACTGTTTCATATCTTCTTAAGCCTTCGACAAAGTTAATTCTTTCACTTAAAAAGGAATCATAGAGAACTGGTTCATCTTCAGAAGCTTGCATCTGTGCAAGGCCTTGTTGCCTTTCTTTCAATTAGGGTAATTGTCCCTTTTTGTGACAGGTCATCCCCAACTATGTGCCCTGGAATCCACCCCCTTTGACTTTGCTAGGGTATCACTTTACTAACTCTTCCTCTTATTTTGCATTACTTTCCCCCTCTTTACCTGATTATTCCTAGCATTATACAAATATTCTGTAGCATCTGTCTTCAAAACAAAAACCAAAACATTTTTCCAGCTACTATTCCATTTCTCTTCTCTGTACAGGAAACCTCCTTAGATGGCTTATTTCTATTTGCTAGCTTCTTCATTCCGCATCAACACTGTTATGCACACCAATAGGATATTTTTCACACTGCTCTTTTTATCAATTACTCTGGCTAAGGTCATCTTTCAAAATCCTATTTTCAAGTCTCTGTCCTCAAATTATCTGCCATTTTATGTGAGAAAGTTAATATGCCTTTCTCTTGACATGATTTCTTCACTGTTTTCAGAATATCTTCTGTGTAGACATTGTAGGTACTAGAGCTATTTACATGGTACAGAAAGTGAATGTAAACTCTAGTTCTCATGGAGTTTTTCTAAGATGGGAAAGGTAATATGCAAATATAAATAAGTAACATAGATGAATTAGATGATGAAATAGAGTATGTGATGGACAAGGAACACTGGGAGCTATAGTTTAGCCTAATAGAATTAGGCAGAGTCTGACTGAGGAGGTGCCCTATGTGCAAAGATACGAAGTAAGGGATCAGGATGAGATAAATGTCTGGATAGAGGGAACAAATACAGAACTCTGCCTTCTTAGTGTGGTTCTATTGGGTTATCATAAAAGTCATGACACTTTTTTTTATGTTTTTCAAAGGAGAAATGCATCATGAATTTTCTGGCAACCCAATACTTCACATTAATGATAATGCTTTCTTGAAGTCTACCAATGACCTTTTAATGGTCAAGGACTTTTCAAAGTTGCTTTTTCTTGGACATCTTTGCTGAATTTAACCCCATTAAGTTTTTTCAACCACACTTTTGTAAATGTTCAGGTTGATATAATCTGGTTTTCCTTAATCTTCTAATTTTGTTGGGCCGTAACATTTAACATAAGATCTACTGAGAACAGATTTTTTTTTTCTTTACTTATAGCCCCCTTCCCTTTTATTTTTTTTTTTTGAATTTTCAAAATTTTATTTTTATTTTTTTTATAAATAATAAATTTTATTTTTATATTCCCCATACAATTGCAACCCCCCAATTCTGACCCCAATCCCTCCCCTCCCGCCCCCCACCCCCCAAAAAGTGTCTCTGGTTCATAGTTTTTTGTTGATTTTGATTTTCACTTTCTTATAGTTATTCATTTTCCTGGTCCCTTATTTAAGTTTTCTAGATTCCTGCTATGAGTGAGACCATCCGGTATTTTTCTTTTTCTTTCTGGCTTATTTCGCTGAGCATGATCCCTTCCAGCGCCATCCATGTTGCTGCAAATTGCATGTGTTTATCTTTTTTGAATGCTGAGTAATATTCCATGGTGTATATGTACCACATCTTCCTGATCCAGTCATCTATTTTTGGGCATTTGGGCTGTTTCCAAAGCTTAGCTATTGTAAACAGTGCTGCTATAAACATAGGGGTGCAGGTGCTCTTTGGAATTGATGTTTCTGTGTCCTTTGGGTAAATACCTAGGAGTGGAATTGCTGGATCATATGGAAGCTCTATGTTTAGTAGGTCCAGAAATCTCCACACAGCTCTCCACAGTGATTGGACCAGTTTGCACTCCCACCAACAGTGCAGAAGAGTTCCTTTTTCTCCACACCCTCGCCAACATTTGTTGTTGCTAGTTTTTTTAATATGTGCCATTCTCACTGGTGTAAGATGGTATCTCGTGGTAGTTTTGATTTGCATTTCCCTGATGACAAGTGATGTTGAACATTTTTTCATATGCCTGTTGGCCATTTGCATTTCCTCTTCAGAGAAGTTTCTTTTTAGCTCTTCTGCCCATTTTTTGACTGGATTATTTTCTTTGTTGTTGTTGAGTCTCATCAGCTCTTTGCAGATTTTTGTGATCAGTCCTTTATCATTAGTGTTGTGTGCAAAAATGTTCTCCCAGTTGGTGGGGTTTCTCTTTGTTTTTGTTATTGTGAGAACAGATTTTTAAATATAAATATAGCATTGTTATCTATAGGCATAAGGTTGTATAGCAGATATCTAGAAATTATTTATTTATTTATTTATTTATTTTTAATAGAGGCATGCTTTTTTTTTAAATTTATTGTTTGCTGGTTTGTTTGTTTGTTTTGTTTATACATGCACTGGGTACAGTCAGAAGTGCGGGGGGGTGAGAGAATTCACCAGAGCGGGGAGCAGAGCAGGCAGAAGGACCGAAATACACTGCTGAGGGGAGCAGCGGGCGGCAGGAGAGGTCTGCGCGCCATGTGGGACCCTCCTCCAGTGGCCGGGGAGCAGCCGGGGATCGAACCGGCGCCGCAGAGGCCGCACGCAGTTTCGCAACCCAGCGCTCAACCGCTGTACCACTGGGGAGGCCCCTAGAAATTATTTATTTTATATTCTTTTATGTCTGTGGTTGCTAGTGGCTGGTAGGGGCAGAAATTGGAGATGCTTATCATAGTCAGTTTTAATGGTTTCATTTTCTTCACACCTGTTAATCTTGTGAATTCCTTTCACTTTTTTCTTTAAATCTTTTTATAGCTTCTTAACTCAGAGTTTGCATTATGGAGTATCATGTGTGGTTGGTTTTTAATTCATTAAGTCTTTTTATAGGTTCTTAACTCAGAGTTCTTGTTATGGTATATCGTGTGTAGTTGGTTCTCAGTATATGATATTTCATTAAATTCATTAGGTATAATTTTCATTTCTGTGAATTCACCTTTCACTTATTTTTGTGCATATGTTGTTCTTCTGGTGACCTAATATTTTTACTAAGGAAATAATTTTTCAAAAGCATACTGTGCTTTTTGATATTGATTAATCAGTTTTTGTCTCATTCTCCGAGTAACTGAAAAGGAACTCATTTCTCTCTCCAAATCTCCCATCTTGCCTGCCTATTTTCTGACAGTAGTTTCCGAAATCTTGCTGTTTGGACTTTAAACCTCAGAGCTGACTTGGGCTTGTGTCCCTCCCTCAAATCAATGTTATATAAATTCTTGCTAAACAACATTTCTTGAGTCATCTCCTTCACTTTCATTTCCACCACCATGTTTAACTCAGTTCTTTATGTCTCTTTGTCTTGAAGTGGCTTGGTGTCTGGATGTGTTCTTGATCTTTTGTTCTGTTATCTCCTACTTCGCTGATGAAAAATTCTGGCTTCATGATACCAATACTATGTTGTCTTTGCTATTCTTCTAATCTACCCGTAAGAGAATTGGCTCGTCTTCAGAAGCTTTCATCTTTGCAAGGCCTTGCTTCCTTTCTTGGAGGGCAATTGTCCCTTTTTATGAGAGGTCATCCCCAACTTTGTGCCCTGGAATCCATACACTTTTGACTTTGCTAGCGTATCATTTTACTAACTTTTCCCCTTATTTTTCATTACTTTCCCCCTCTTTACTTCATTATTCTTATTATGCAAATATTCTGTAACATCTTCTGTCTCTCCCCTGCTTCCTCTTTCCATCTGTCCAGCTATTCTTTTTCCCTTCCCATTAAACATTTTATCATTTTTTCATCTCTGAAACTCATTTATCCCTGTCTTTAATTTAGCTGCTGTTCCCTTTAAAAGTGCCCTGTATCCTTGGCTAAATTCTAAGTTTCTTGGGGAAGAGCCTCCTGCCTTTTTTTTATTCTTTTCTCTAAAGTGCTGAGCATAGTACCTTGCAGGTTAGAGATACTCAAAAAAGTATGTCTTTGGTTGGCTATTTTTTAAAAGATTTATTTATTTATGCATACAAGACCTGGGGTATAGGCCAGATATGTGGGGGTTGAGAGGATTCACCAGAGACAGAGTGGGGAACAGAATAGGCAGATTGACCAAAGTACACTGCTGAGGGGAGCAGCGGGTGAGTCAGGAGAGGTCTGCTGCTCCATGTGGGTTGCTCCCTGGCTGGCAAGGGATCAAATTCATGCTGCAGGGGCTGCAGATTGCTTCATAGTGTGATGTGCTTAACCCATGAGCCACCAGGGAGGCCCCATGGTTGGCTATTTGACGTAGATTCTTGCCATGGAGTTATGTTCTAAATGATTATTTCAAGACTATTAGACCTCTACAGAGATGTCACAGATGGCTGTAAAAATGGAAAATGTGAGCCTCCCTGGTGGCCTAGGGATTTAGTCTCAGTGCTATCACTGCTGCAGCCCAATTCAAAACCAGCCAGGGAGCTAACCCACATATGACACAGCAAACCTTTCCTGTCTCGCCTGCTGCTCCCTCAGCAGTGTATTTCAGTAATTCTGCCTGTTCTGCTCCACACTTTTCTCTGGTGAATCCTCTCAACCCCTGCATCTCTGGCCTACACCCCAGATCTTGTATGAAAAATTTAAAAAAATGCAAAATGTCCAAGCTGTCATTGTCATCTTCCCCACTTTTTTCCTACTGAATTTGCTCACCTTCCTCTGTTCTCTTTCTTTGTTAAATGGTGTATTTATCCTACCAGTCACCTAAATAAATCCTTCAGACATCTTAACTTCTTCTGTTTCTCTCTGTTATTGTATACAATCATTCAACAAATTCTATAATTATGCTTCTTCTGTGATGAATCTCGGTCCTGGTCTGTTCCTCTCCTCAGCCATTTTTCAGAAGTCAGTTCTGTTCCCTTGGGCTGTGGATATTGTAGTATCCCTCTTTTGATGTTCTCTTTTTCCTACTCTTCCCTTACTCATGTATACAATTTTTTTGTGTGTGTTTGTTTTAATTTTAAGTAGATACTCATAGGGAAAATACATATAAAGATTTAAAGAATAATTGTAAAATGAGCCCTGAAACAATAACCCAGGCTAAGGCATAGAACACTGCCTGTACCCCCATGTGCCTTGTTACAATCTGCTATCTCTCAGTCAGAGGAAAGTACTTCCCCTGATCTTTGTAATAATGATTTCATGTTTTTCTTGAGTTACTGCTGATAGATTTTTCCCTTAAGAAAATAGCTTAGTTTAGAACTTTGTGTAAATGAAATTGTACCATACATGGATCTTCTATGATTTGCTTCTTTCACTCTTGTGTTTCTGAGATTCATCCACATAGTGTCAAGTTGCTGAATGGTATCATTGCTGTATAGGATTTTAATCAACAAATATTCCATAATTCATGTACTCATTCTTTTATTAATGTGCATTTGAATTGTTTCCAGTTCTATTACTGCAAGTAGTGCTGCTCTGAGCCTTTTGTGAATGTATCATTATATGAATGTGCATGCATTCCATGGAATTTATATCTTGTAATGGATTGGCTGGGCATAAATATATTTATTTTATTTAAAAACATTTTTATTGTTATTGAAATACAATTAACTTTATATCCTTTCTGGTGTTTTACACTGGGTGCCCCCCGCCGCCCCGCCCATGGTGCAGTCACCATAGCACTCCCACTGCAGAAGTCCTTTACCATAGTCCATTTTATTATACATTTGAAGAAGTGTAAACCTATACCCATATACATTGTTATAAGCCATGTTACCTCCATTAGAAAAATTGAGTTAAAATCAATGCAAAGTAAAAAAAAAAAAAGGTAAAGTTAAATCAACCAATGGACAAACGGATAAAATATGTGAGTAGAATGTTCACAGGAAAAAAAAAAGACTAACTTGTGAAAAGATGCTTACAATTTGTAAAAATGGATGTGTGAACTATAATGATATGCAAATTCTCACCTATCAGATTGACAAATATAAAAGTAACATGTTCTCTTTGCAAGCACTAGGGGAAGAGACTGGGTAACAGTCTCTTTGGATGAAACTTAGGCACCACAATCTGTACAAATTTTAAATGCAAATGCTCTTGGCTTGGGAATTTAATTTCTAAAGTTATTATTTTGTTGTTAAATCAATGACTTACTATTAGTATTTTTTTATCTGTATAAGCTTCGGTCATTGATAAACAATTTAGTTACTGATATGTTTTCCGTGCAATATTTAATTTTCTTGGCATGTACAATGTGTCTTATTTTTTGTTCAGCCAATTTTTCACACAGTAGAACATGTCAAGAATGATCACATCATTTAATACTCTATCTGGGCCTCTTCTGAGAGTGAAAAATTATT
Organism: Talpa europaea; assembly: GCF_964194135.1. Lineage (NCBI taxonomy): Eukaryota > Metazoa > Chordata > Mammalia > Eulipotyphla > Talpidae > Talpa > Talpa europaea. Next base: position 81,274,253 of record NC_140073.1, read on the forward strand.
TTATTAATTATTATGCCAGAATCATAGGTATATATCGGGATTATACTAAGTCAAGACAAATATTCTCCATAAGCATATCTAGTAATCATTTCATGCAATTTTTTAAAAAGATTTATTTATTTATTTATGCAAGAACCGGGGTACAGGTCAGATGCGTGGGAGGGTGAGAGGATTCACCAGAGACAGAGCGGGGAACAGACAGGCAGACTGATGAAATACACTGCTGAGGGGAGCAGTGGGTGAGACAGGAGAGATCTGCTCGCCATGTGGGACCCTCCCTGGCCGGCCGGGATAGAACCAGTGCTGCAGAGGCTGAGACAGCTTCACAGCACTGTGCTCAACCCACTGCGCCACCAGGGAGGCCTGTTTACATTCTAATGCACACAGATTTTTATTTTATTTAGGTATATTGATTTTGGGTCTTAGATTCAATATTTTATTTAATTTCTTAATATTTTTTCCTGCATTCCTCTACCTGATTCAAGTTCCTTTTATAGTTTTATTGTTGTTCTGATGGCTTTAATGTTGAACATTTCCCTTAAATATATGGTGATCCTTGATTGTTGATTTCATATTACACACAGTACATTGAAAAGCTGATTAGAAGCATGACAACTGGTGAGCATCAGTTACATTAACTAATTATGTGGCTTTATTTAATGAAGACTTTGGTGCCTAAGTATTGTCATATTTAGGCCTTCCCTCTCAGATTATTCAATTTATATGAAGAAAAGGTCTTTATCTCTTTCCTGATGTTCTAGGGATAGGGTAACAAGTGAGGACTGAAAGTCTCTATGCAATTTGTTCTTTACATTCACTGTTTTCACAAAATATTTTTGTACGAATTATAATTAGACATTTGTTTTAAGTTCATATTAAGAAAGGGAAATAAATAGGATAACTTGGGGAACAAAGTGATTCAAAAATATTTTTCAGGTCTCACAGCATGTAAAAGATAATGTTTAATGCTATCTGAAATTAAAAAAAAATATATGATTAAATATTTGCCCCCAAGCAGTTCACGATCTACTGGAAAACATAGCATAACTAATTTTATGTACTTAAATGTATTAAATTTTACTGATATAACATTTATTTATAACACTGTGTTTGATTTAGAGATAAAGGATCACGCTTCTTTAGATGTTACCACACTACACCCACCAGCAAAGCACCCACAGTCCTTCCCCCAAGTTCATGGAGCCCATCCCTTTGCTCTTGACCCCATACACTCCTCCTCTGGAAGCCTCAATTTCACAGTCATATTTCTAGGATATGTATGTTTAGTTCTCTCTGACCTTTTGTTTGTTTCTCTGTATTCCACATATATGTGAAACCATCTGATATTTGTCCTCTTCCTGACTTGCTTTGCTTACCACAGTCCTGTCCAGTTCTGTCCATGTTGTCTTTATTTTTATAGCTGAGTAGTAGACCACCATGAAAGGCTTAGAGTCTTAGTCCAGAGTTAACAGGTGGGAAAGACAACCTACACTGGAATAAGAAGTAAACTTTGGATAGAATATATAAGGAGTAATGAGAGCTGTGTTCTTATCTTCCTTGCTGGTTAGTACATAATGTCAAAAATGGATGAAGTAATAGATATAGAAATAAACATATATAGAAATATAGTAGCCAATATGAGAAGAGATTTACAGAAAAAGCAATTTCAGATGATATCAGGCATATTGAGTGTGGTATGGCTGACGGAATAATGATGAAATTCTGCCATTTGGAACAGCATGGGTGGACCTCAAGGGAATTTATATGTAGTTGAAATAAGCTTAACAGAGAAAGACAAGCACAGTATAATTTCAATCGTTTGATATATGGAGAAAACACACAGATAGATTAAATAAAACAAAAATAAACTTTTGGACTATGAGACCAGTGAGTGGTTACCATGAGGGGAAGGGGAAAAAATGCATGGATAAATCAAGGCAAAAGGGCATAATGATATGATGGAGGATAGAATTGGACTTTTAGTGGAGAACTTAAAAAAATGTATATATGCACACATTGATTTTCAGTGATGCAAACTGAAACTTACATTATGTTACACATGATGTTAATTCAATAAAAAATTAAAAATTAATTAAAAGCAATTTCAACACCCTTACTGTAGGGCACAGTCAGGAAGGGGAGAAATGAGAATTTTATATACTTCATTATGTCTTTTGCTGTTACTTGATATTTTAAACAATGTGCATACATTTATTTGAAAAAATTGTTGAAAATAAAATAATAAACATTATATCTAGTACCACAGCTTTAAGTAGCATTCTCTTATACTGTTTAATCTATTCCCTACTGAAATAAATTTAGCTGTGGAAAACTTTTGCTTTTGCAAATCATGAAGGGGGAAGCTTTGATTACATTCAAATGCTTTAGACCAGTTTATAAGAATTAAGTAAACTGAGCACATGGCAAAGTATTTTTAGGGGAAAGAAAAAGATTAAAATGGTGACTCTCAAATGTCACAGTATATGTTAATCACCTTAAGCTCTTCTATAATATTTCAATGCTTGAGTTGTGCCAAAGACCAACTGAAACAAAACTTATTTTGGAAGGGGGCAGTGATATGGACATGGGTTTTTCTTGAAAACTCTTGCACTTACTGGAAGAATCCAGTGAATAGCCAAGTTTGAGAAGCACTGGCTGCAGGGAGACTATTCCACTCCCTCAAAAAAATCATGATTTAAAAACATTTGATAAATCTCTGTTGTGAATTGAATCAAGACTATACTTACATAGTTTCACTCATTACTCTATATCTTTTCTCATTTCCTCTTTGGCCTTCCCTGTCACTTTCAAACTCACATGTCCATGCCTCAAGGAAAACAATCTAAGGAAGAACAGAAGTTATAATTTAGACCTATTGTTTCTTTCTCTCTTCCTTACTTAATGTGGTAACTAGTGGTCTCATTTTTTTTTTTTTTTTAAATTCAGGCTCCTCGGCAGGGATTAGACTTCTTTTTTTCTTTTTTAAGATTTATTTATTTATTTATAGAAGCACTGGGTACAGTCAGAAGCGCGGGAGGGTGAGTGGATTCACCAGAGCCTGAGTGGGGATCAGAACAGGCAGACTGACTGAAACACACTGCTGAGGGGAGCAGCTGGTGGCAGGAGAGGTCTGTGCGCCATGTGGGACCCTAGCCCAGTGGCCAGGGATCGAACCAGCTCTGCAGAGGCTGTGGGCAGCTTCACAACCCAGAGCTCAACCTCTCCGCCACCAGGGAGGCCCAAGTGTTCTCATTTTTCTAGAGGAGCAGAGGGTATCCTGTCTGTGTTCACCTTTCTGAATTGTGTCCTACTTTCATTGACCTTGCTCTTCTTTCAAATGTGCTATTAGTTATTCTGTTCATTTTTACCCCTCTTATGAGGGATTCTTTCATATTCCCTAATTGCATTTTTGCTTTTCAATTGGACAACTTTTACTTTTGCATCCTTTTTTGGTAACTAGATTGAATTTAAAGACAATGTATTTTGTTTTTGTTCACTCTATACTTTTTTTTTTCTTATAATGGAGTCAGCATTTGTCATTATAGGAAAAGCAAAATTCATCATTTTCAAAACCTATTTATGAAAATATGTTTCCAAGTCTCCAGAATATTCATTCTGTTATTGTACCTGCAGAAAAGTGTTTTCAGCTTACTTTTTTGATCAAAACCAAGCTTGACAAATACTTTGTACTGCTGTGCCATCTGTAGCAAGCTGTTGTAATTACCCATCTGTTTCAAATTGCTGTTTTGTTAGTACATTCTTGCATTTGGTGTTTTGCATAATTAAGTTCATTAAAGTAACACCCTTGAGTTTTAATATTTAGGGTAATATTTTTGAACTCTGGCATTCTGAAGGGTACAAGTTTGTATGTGTACTTTTGATGCAGGGAGGTATTTTATTCCTCAATGACTTGTGTTGGCTGGGGAAACAATATTTTTAAGCTAATGTACATTCAGATAATACTTTGTATAACCACATATTTCAAAAGCATATATATAATTAAATGAAAGCTAGTCTAAATGAAAGTGATTAGCTAATGATGAGTCAGATAATGTTCTTTTTCTTATTATGGTTTATGTAAAAATTTAATGAATATTAAACTGATCTTATGCATATATGCGGTTGAGCTGATTGTGTGGATTACTACACTGAGTGACTGTCTTTAAAATATGCTAAATATGAATTATATTCCATTCAAGAAATATAAAACACTACAGGCTGTTAATTTAATATAGGTATTGGAAAACTGAGAGTGTAAACTGGGTATAACCAGGAAATTAGTATACCCAGTTTACACTCTCAGGGACATTGGCCTGTAGTATGTTTCCTTTTCTTGTGCTGGTTTTGCTTTTTGTATTAATGATGGTATTATATTATAAAATATAGCAGTGAGATTCACTCTTTGTGAATTGTTAGAACAAATTTGAACACATTGTTAGAACAAGGGGCATAAGTTCATTAAAGGCTTAATAGAATTTGTTTGATAGCTGTCTGGTCCTGAGTTTTTATTTTTGGGAAGATTTTTGGTTATTCTTTCACTTTCCATAGTTGGGATCATTTTATTCAGCTCCTGTTTCTCCTGGGTTTAGTCTAGTTAACTATATTGTTATAGAAATTTGACCATTATCTCTTATAATCCTTTGCATTTATATGCTATCTGTGGTAATTTTTCTTTCTTTCATTCTAAGCTTATTAATAATTTCTCACTCCATTTTTTCCCCCTGTTTTCCTAGCTAGAGGTTAACGCTTTTTATCTTGAAGAACCAACTTTTAGTTTCACTAGAATTTTTATTGCTTTTTTTACTTCTGTTTCATTTATTTCTACTCTTCCAATTATTTTCTCCTTCGTTCTACTAACTTTGGAACTTTTTTGTTTCTTTTTTCAAGTGGTTTTTGGTATAATTTTAAGTTGTTTATTTGGGATTTTTCTTCTTAATATGAGCCTAAATTGCAATTATATTTCCTCTTAAGAGTACTTTTGCCACATCACATAAATTCTGATAGATTATACCCTTGTTTTCATTTGTCTTGAGGTACTTCTGATTTTTGCTTTAATTTCTTTTTTAAATCCAATAACTTGATCCAGACTGGATCAAGATTATGTGGTATATATACACAATGGAATATTATTCAGCAATCAAAAAGATAAACTCATGCCATTCGCAGCAATGTGGATTGAGCTAGAAGGAATTATGCTCAGTGAAATAAGCCAGAAGGAAAAAGAAAAATATTGGATGATTTCACTTATGACAGGAATATAGGCGAACCAAATAAGACATCAGTATAAAAAATAAAAACAGTACAAAACACAACAAAGCAAAAACAGACAATTATAAATCAGAGACATACTGCAGGGGAAGAGGAGGGAGAGGGATCAGAGGGAGGGAGGGAGGAGCACAGGGGACTGTGGTGATGGTGCATGGATGCCTTGGGGATGGAAATTCTATGGGGACTACACCTGAGGGGGTTGGGGGGGGCAAGCAAATATTGTCTAAAAAATGTAAAAAAATGATAAATGTTAAAAAAATAAAAATAAATCCAATAACTATTAAGCAGCATGTTGTTCAGGCTCTATGTATTTAACATTTTCCTAAGGTTTTTTGTTTTTTTTTTTGATAGTTGATTTCTGGCTTTTTGTTATTATGGTCACAAGGAGAACTTGGGATGACTTAAATCTTTGTGATTTTATGTACAATTGACTTTTGCCACAGTGTGTGATGTGTTCTTGCAAATGTTTCAAGTGCACTTGAAAATAATTGTGTATTCTGAATTGTGGGGGGTAAAGAGTTCTGTAAATGTCTGTTAGCCTATTTTGTCTACATCCTCATTTAAAGCTATCGTTTCCTTATTATTCTTTCTCTTGTTGGTCTGTCTATAGTTGTAGATGAAATATTAAAATCTAGTTTTACTGTGTTTTGTCAGTATCCTTATTTAGTTCTATAAATAATTGCCTCATATATCTTAGTGCTTCATCATTTATTTAATATATACATATCAGTGTTATTTCTACTGTAAAGTAATGTCTATCTTTATCTTATTACTTTTTCTATCAGGAAAACTATTTTATCTGATATTAGTCAGACAACTCTTGCTGAGTTTTTTGGGTTTCCATTTGCTTGTAGGATTTTCTTACAGTTTTTAACTTCAAGTCTTGCTTGTCTTTTTGTGGTAAGATGGGTTTTCTGTAAATAACAGAAAGTTGAATATATTTTTTTGAAATCCACTTGGACACTCTATGCATTTTAACTGGGGAGCTTAGGTCATTTACATTTAAGGTAATTAATGGACATAACTACTTAGTGCCTTTGTTATTTAAAAATTATTTTTAGTAAGTTTTGGTCTTTTTGTTTTTTGAAATATGTCTTTTATGTTTTGTTTAGGATCCTTTTCCATTGTCTTTTGTGTTACTTCTTACCGATTTTTTTCTGAAGGGTCTGCTGAGGTTAGTATGTGAATGACTAAATTTGTGGCCCATTAAATGCTTTGATCTCAAACTCATTCTGATGGGCTACCCTAGTACTCTCCCTCACCCCCTTGTTATATTGTTTATCTTAATTTAGGTGTCTATTACCTCTAGATTGGTTTTGACTTTATGATAATCCTTTTAGTCCTTTCAAGTACAACTTGAAGTTGGCATATTCTTTTTTTTGTTTGTTTTTTCATGAAATCCTTTACTCCTCCTTGTCTTGAATGATGGTCAAGAGAGGATGGAATATTCTAGGTTAAAATAAGATACCACCTCACACCTGTGATGTGATGTGATTAAAAAGGATATTAAAGGACTGGTCCAACCACTATGGAGAGCTGTGTGGAGATTCCTTAACCTATTAAAAGTAGAGCTTCCATATGACCCAGAAATTCCACTCCTAGGAATTTACCCAAATGACAAAGACACATTAATTCCAAAGGACACCTGCACTCCTATCTTTATAGCAGCACTATTTACAATAGCTAAGCTATGGAAACAACCCAAATGCCCAAATATATAGATGACTGGATCAAGAAGATGTGGGCCATATACACAATGTAATATTACTCACCAATCAAAAAAGATAAACACATGCAGTTTGCAGCAACATGGATGGAGCTAGAAGGGATCATGCTCAGCGAAATAACAGAAAGAAAAAGAAAAATAACGGATGGTCTCATTCATAGTAGGGATTTAGAAAACCTAAATAAGGGACCAGGAACAAGACTAATACAAAGTAAAAATCAAAATCAACAAGCAACTATAAACCAGAGACGCACTACGGGGTGAGGAGGGCGGGGAGAGGAAGGATTAGGGTCAAAATAAGGGAGGTGTAATTGTATGGGGAATATAACCAAAATGAAAAAGCATACATTGTGCAAAAAATGAAAAATAAGAATTATATAAAATAAAATATTAAAAAAAGAAAATTAAGGGAAAAATGAAAAAATATCATAAAGACCAGAAACCAAACCAATAACAAACCCTAGAAAAATGACTATAGAATTGAGGCTACCAGAGGGGAATATGAGAGTGTAGAAAACCAAGCGGGAATGGGGCCAGTGGACTCTGATGAAGACTATGTGTGCCTTGGTAGTGTGTGTGGTGTGACAGCATCCATTGAAGAGATGCTTGCCCTGACTCTGTACCTCTAAATTATATACAATGTTGGAAGACAATGTTACCTAAATAAAAAGAGTATTTTTTTTTTTTTACTTTAAATAGCTCATGAAATCCCCTTTTTGCCTCTACTGAGAAGCCTGCAGGCAGTCTGACAGGTGTTCTCTTAGAGGTTACTCTTCTTTCATTTGATGATTTTAGTATTCTTTCTCATTTTTCAAAAGCTGAATTATAACGTGTAGAGTATGTTGGTTTGGGGTTATTTTGTTTGTAACTCTGTGGGCCTCTTGGTTTAGGATTTTTGATTAATTTTCCTTATTGATGTGATGCTTAGCCATTGTTTCTTTAAATGCATTTTCTATGCTTTTCCCTTCTTCTTTGGAAACCCCTGCATTCTGAAATTATTTCTCTTTATATTATCCCAAAGGGATCTCACACTTTTTCTATTTTTATTTTTTGATTTGTTTTTCTCTTTGGTGTTTATGTTTGTAGGCGCTTATCACTGTGCATTCAGTTCATTGATTTTTTTTCTCTTTAGTTATGATTGCCTGCTGTTGAGATCCACCACATATTTTTAAATTCAGTTATACTAGTTTTAATTAATTATATTTGTAGCAGTTTTACGTTTTCTATTTTTTTTTTGCATCATCCATTGTTATTCTTAATTTGGCAAGCATGTTTATACTCTTACCTCAATTTCATCATCAGGCATATGCCCCAGGTCTGCTGGGTTAATACTTCTCTTAGGGTTTTTTCATGTCAGTACCTCTTTTTCTTTCATAAGATCTCTTTCTCTTCCATTTTCAGTCCTTATGGGTTGTAGTCGTAGGGAGTCTGCTTTTCTTACCATGGCAGATTGACTTTATAACTATTTATGAGTAACTGGGTATAATCCTAGTTTTTGTTTTTACCCAAGATCTATAGGTGTCTATTATTTCATAGACCAATGACTCTTCACCCCTTCAGATGACCAGAGTATTAATGCATTAAGGAATAGTTGGTAGGAACTGGGGCAGCAAGTCCCCAAACTGCCTTCTTCAATGAGCAGGAAGGGCTCGTCCACAGTTATGCGGGTGCCTGAGTGTGTTGTGAGTGCCCACAGTGATCCCCTCCCCTAGGGCAATATCTTAGTAAAAATGTCACGAACAGTTTCATGTTAGCCTCAACCTCTAAGCTGTGGTTGAGTAACAAACACAGCACAAACACAGGACAATGGCTGACAAAGGCCCACACATCAGGAATTGTTCTGTCTTTCAGGTAAGGAGACTTAACTAGAAAGCTTGCACCTGTTACTAAGGTCTTCATACTCTGATTAATGAAGGTATTTTGTTGTTTTGATTTTGGCCTTGTGTGGGGATAGAATCGTTATCCCATAATCATATGTACAGGCTACAAATAACAGTCTCCCAAGTGACACATGGGTGATCTGATCTGTCTTTCAATGCCCATTGGGAGCCGGTTGCTCAAGTTAATAATCACCATTCTGCACCCTTAATAGCAGAAAGGCTTCATGTGATGTCCATTCTTTCCACTTGTAAGTTGCACTGCTGGAATAGAAGTAAAGTTTAATTGAAATTTTTTCTACCCCTTTCAACTAAGCTTTCACTTTTGGTTTATACTTAGTCATCTTTCAAGGGTTGCTGTCTTGTTTTGGTTGTTATTGGGTCATAAAATGTGGGTGAGTTGAGCCCATTATATTACTCTGCTGCCATGAAGCCATACTTTGTACATGTTCCTTTTAAAAAATACTGTGAATGAAAAAAATTAACATTATGTATGTTTTTGAAATATTTCCCAGTCTCCTCTATGGCAGGCATTTTCCTCAGTTAACATAGTCCTTTTCTTTTTTTGCCATAGTTGTTCCATGAGAAATAGCTGCATGCTTTTAAACTTGGTATGCTTAAAACTAGGAGAGAATCAATACATTTTATTCTTACCGGACATGAAGAGAGTGAAAATAAGCATCTTTTTATCTTTAAAATTATCTTCCTATCAGGTATACACAAACAATTTAAGTGTTACAGTGTCCTCTTTAATTAGAAAAAAATCATGGAATATTATTGGTCTGTTTTGGGATGAAATCCATAGACTTGCCCTCTTAAGTAATTTTTGTATTAATACTTTAAGTACCAAATTTTTTCCTCTTGTAATCCTGACATGAAACTTTGTCTATGGAGTAGATATATGCTAAACTGAAAATAAACTCAGAAGATTTTATAATCTCTCTCTTACAGCAAAAAAAAAAGGTCTCATTACATAAATCCAAATTGCTTATTTTTAAGTAACTTTCTATGCAACACATATTATGGAATGACTTCAAGAGCCTTCGTATAGAGGGTTGGCAAAATTTCTCCATGAGGAAATGTTGCCAAACAGTTTGTAATGTGTCTTCATGTTGTTCAAAGACACCATAGTACCCCAACTTTTAACAGAAAGGAAGGTAATGTGCTGCTCTATAAGCAAGATAGAGTACATATTTGTCGGTGCTAAGAGTAACCAGGACGAGAATAAACTCTTGAAAATTATGGCAGGTGCTAAAGCTGAAAGTGCTGTTTTTTTTCCCACCAGCATAGAATGTTAAGATGATGAAAAAGAGCAAAATTCTGGACAAGCAGACGGCAATGCTACATGTTGATATGGGCCCTGAGGTGTGTTCTTATATAACTGCGAGGCCCAGTCTTCCATTTTAGATATGATATTTGATAGTTTAAATAATCTATTTGAGTGTTTTCTTCTAGTTTGTCTGCTTGTCTCATTTTTATTTTTTTATTTTATTTTTTATTTTTTTAAAGATTTATCTATTTATGCATACAAGTGCTGGGGTACAGGCCAGAGATGTGGGGGTAGGGGGTGAGTGGATTCACCAGAGACAGAGCAGGAAACAGAACAGGCAGACTGACTGAAATACACTGCTGAGGGGAGCAACGGGCGAGATAGGAGAGATCTGCTGCACCATGTGGGTTTCTCCCTAGCCAGCCAGGGATCGAACTTTGTGCTGTAGAGGCTATGGATTGCTTCATAGTGTGGTGCTTAACCCCTTGCACCACCATGGAAGCCCTGCTTGTCTCATTTTTAAAGTTTAATTCTATTCCAGTTATTTCTCTATTGAGAGCAGTTTTGTGTGTACTATGCTGCACAGTTCTTAGACATTGGATATTCTCACTTACCTGTTATATAGCTTATAGAGGCCTGGGTCCTAGGCTATCATTAATGCCATGACTTCACATTGAATTCAATTTTGTGAATACTGATTGTGTGTCTTTTATTTGATCACTCAGCATGTTTCTTATTAGTTCTCAATTTATCGGGAAAAACTTGCCCTGACTCCTTCACTTTGAGGAGAGTCCATCTTTACCCATTCATGTTCACAGTCTACCTGTGTCATAGCACTTATTGCACCATGTTGTCACCATTGGTTTACCTAGCTATTCACTCATAAGCTCTATGATAATGAAAACCATCTTATTCATTGTCTGGTACTTATCACATTGTCCTGTGTCTAACACTGACAGAGTTCATTTATCTCTCAAGTAACTCAAAACTTCACTGGAGAGATAAACACTAAGCTACTAACAGTGACATAGTAGGAAACACTTGTTTCAGTGCTATGGCAGAAAAGGTGCTGTGTTTGAGTGAAGACTTACCATGATATACATGATGTGGTGAATATAATAGGATAAGTCCTCCCTTCATGGACTGCTACCCTGAGCTGCCTAAGCATGCTTAGTGTGCAGCAAAGTCATGTAAAATGGACATTTCTGGACAATCTAAACAGCTCAAATCAATGAAGATTCATTAGGTACTCACTGTGTAAGCTGAAGTGGTTCATAAAATGCAAAGTGTAAGCAGAGTTTCTGTCCTTAAGGTCGTAACCCTCAGATGGGGAAATATTATAACTTGAAGATCTAGAAAATAAGATTACTTTTTTTTTAAAGAAAATGTTTTATAGCAGCAACAAGAAAGTCTGTGATAAATTATTAAGTAGACGATAAATGCTATGAAGTTCATGTTCCTTCACTTAATAGGTATGGAATTATTTGCCTATTCTACAGAATGATTTTACTATAAAGGATATGACATGAGCAGGAATGTGGAAGCAAATAACTTAGACTTCTAAATGTGGAGGTAGTTGGAATGCTTTTCCTGGATTTAAGAAAATGTTAAACATCCCTGGTGTTGTTCATAATCAGGTTAGTGTACATTATCTGAGAACATGAATCATGTGGTTGAAATTCATTCTTGCCAATAGAAGCAAGTGTACCTTTGTATACCATCACCCCAGAGAGTTTATTTCTGTCTCTTTGTCAACTCCCACTGGTAAGAAATTATGACTCCCAGAACAGCTTATAATTTTAGAAACAGGACCAAAATGGTTTCAGATACATCTTATTTCTCTTATTCGTTAATTGAATAAAACTTTGTCATTCTGAGCATCGTTCTTGAGAAGAGGAACACAGGTATGAGTAATTGTATTCTTGTCCAAAATGATTATGTTTTAGCAAGAATTAGGGGTGACAAATGAATAAATTCAGACAGAGGTCATTAATAGCACTCAAAGCAGGGTATTGATGAGAATGAAGCAGGATGGTAGAGTTCATATAGAAGGGGTGAGCTGGAGAAAACCTCTATAAAGATGTATTTCCACTGAGATTGGAGTGGAAATCTCTTCACACAGGGGAAGATTTGCTAGACAGCCATCTCTCAACCTGAGAGTAGATGGGTATTAGCTTGGTGTGCTTGTAAACCAAATCAAGATTGGTGTGGCTGCAACTCAGGAGGGAATGAGTAATTTAAGGTGAGGTCAGGGAGTCTGGAACCTGTAGAAGGCCCTTTATGATTTATTGAGTTACTAGGAACCCACAGGGGAGAGGGGTGGAAATATAGGTGCCGTACAGTGAACATGGTTGATCTCTTTTGGAAGGATAATGATAATGGCTTGTTCTAGGGTTTTAATGATTTTTGGTGGCTTCACACAATTCTTAGCATCATGCTTAGCATCATGTTTAGCATCATGCATCATGCATGCATCATGCTTAGCATCATGCTTAGCATCATGCATCTTTCATCATGCATCTTTCCCATCAGTGACATGTTAGCTTTTTGTTTCCTTCATTTTTTAATAGTCCTCATTGACTTTGCTACCCTAAAATGAGAACCACTTTAAACATTGAGTTAGAAATGTTTTTAGAGACACTATAGGGCAATCCCCTCATTTTAGAACTGAAGCAACTGAGACTAACCAGGAATCAGTGGCTTTTCTGAGTTTATACATATAGTTAATGACAGAACAAAGAGTAGACTCAACACTCCAGGTTTCTCACAATTTGCTCTTTCCACTGATGTTCAGTCTGGTTTATATTCTTATATAATGCACTTTTTTTTTTTTTTTACTATTCTGTGAAGTGAGGGTCAGGTGGAGTGGTCAGTGGGCAACGTGGCCTGAGCTAATAGGAAAAGCTGGTGGAGTAGATCATTGTATCAGCCCAAGGTGATCAAGATGCCTGAACAAGGGTGCCAGAGAGTCAGCAAATTGACAGGACTTTAAAAGGTCAGAGCAATGAAGACAGCAGATGGACAGAACTGGAGGGGGGGACGCCAGGCAGGGAGCAGATGAACCTGAGACTGTCTGAGGGCATTACAGGACAGTCAGCAGATGGGCTGCTCAGGAACGTGGGGCGAGCAACACTGTCATTGACACTAATTACTTGTGATGGAGATGCTTTGCAAAACATGGGCGAAAATGGCCTTATTTTGTAGGACATTTGCTGTAACGGCAGACAAGCTTGCAACAGCTTTCTACATTAAATGCACTAAATCAAGGAACCAGGGAAATATTTGCAATTTGCTCTTCTCCCTCTAATACCATGCTTGAGATGGAGATCTGATTAGGACACGCCACAGTGCCTGGGCAATGGCGTTTCTTCTGAGCTTTGAGCATTTTCAAAAATTAAAATTCCCTTAAAAGTAAAATATTCAGAAGTGAAACAATGCGGAACACAACAGATGAGGTGATTTTGTACCACAAATCAGCAGGTAAATCAGGAGAATTAGAATTGGGAAAGACTTTGAAACTCATATAGTCTTTGTCAGCATAATTAGATACAAACAAAAAATAATAAAAAAGAAGAAATATGGTTATATGTTAAATGAAAAGAGCCTGAATAAATATGAAATTCAGTAGAAGGGCTGTGCTTTTTATCTCATGAGAAAGTACTAAGTACTTGGTTTATAATTTTGCCTTTTAACTCAGGAATTATGTTCTTTGTATTTTGGGCAGTGGGGGTCAAAGAGTGATTGGTTCTGATGATATCAAATTGAGTGAGATAGACTCCCAAGTCTTTCCATTTATTCCCAGAGAATACAGAAAACATGATTCTAACATAACTGCTATTGCAGAAGTAAAGCATGCTTGGTCACATCATTAGTTTTTATGATAAATGACAGTAAGCTATTAAAAGATGAAAGTCAATCACTATCTTGAGAAAGCTGGCTTCGTTAAATGATGTTGGTTGGTTCCCTTTGTGTTGTGGGAAGTCACTAATGTGCTGAGTGGGTAGTGAAGAGAGACTTTGGTGCTTGTGACACTTTGACTCCAGAGTTGTAAAACATCAAGTGGTAAGGTATGTGGGTGATTCCCGTTGTATCTCTGAGTAGCTGGGAGAGCTGGGTAAATTACATTGCATCAGTTTGTAAACCCTTTCACTTGCTGTTCATTTTGCAGGCAGAGAAAATTAAGAATTCTATTTAGCCTTACCGTTTGCATTCTATTCTTATTGCCAATTCTTTCATCCCATTAATTTTTCTTCTGCCTCGCTTCTTTCCTTCAAATTCTCTTATTTCCTCACCACTGCCCCAAAGCCAAATTAAATTTGTCAGATTATTTTGGAACTCAGTTCCATAAACTTTGAATGCCAAACCACAACTGTCTGGTTTTAACAATTTTCTGAAGCTTGTTTGGCTCTAAAACAGGATTACTTATTTGGCTTCTGCCTTCTCCATTAGTCACTTTACCATAATGAAAATTACAGTGTCCCCTTAGCAGTCACATAAGCTACAGTGTCACGTTCATGAAAACAAATTAAAATTTTATACTTATTGTCTCACATGCCCAATACACCAATATATAATTTTATTTCAGACTTGGACAAAAATCATTTAGTTGATTGAAATAGCAATAAAAAAGATATTTTAGATCAACCAAGATTAAGAGGTTGACTAAGCTGTCTTTGTTTTACAATAATCATTCTTCTCAAGTTACCAGGGCCTTAGTTAAATAACTAAAGTGTGGTACATAAAAATTATTCTTTTGCAAAACTTTTACTGATAGAGGGGTGTAACAGATCCACAGGAGTTTTTCTCTTCAAGCGTCATTTTGGATCAGTGAAAATCATGGGAACCAACTTACTTGTTTCTTGCTAATCTAGTGACCTGAGATGTACATGTGCCATATTATGGATTCTCCTACTAGTAGATTCAGGGATCAGAATTGAGTGCAAAAAGTTTGCTTCGGAAGTCCAGGAAAACAGCTGTAGGAAGTGGGGATGTGATACAGGGATGGGAACCAGTAAAGATGAACTATTAAACCAGCATCACCATGGATGACTGAAGCTTGACTCAGAGGACAGACTCTGGGAAGCAATGTAGAACACGCACCTGATGGGTGAAGTAGGCTGGTTGTGTACTAAGTAAGATACAATGTTTGCCCTGTTCCAGGAGATATTAACTATTACCCATTCTTGTCCACCATGCAGTAGCACATTTGGGTGGGCAACTCACCTTTTCATCATTGTAGAAAAAAAGGCCAGCCTCTAACAATAGGGAGCCAGGTTGACACCAACACACAGAATAGTCCCAGGACAGCTCATGGGCCATTGGCAATGTCTGCTCAAAGGTATTTGTCTAATTTTAGATTATCTGAAGAAAAAGGAATGGGGAGGATAAAGTTAAATCCTAAAATCTTTGTTCTCTTCTTAAATCATTGTTTCGATCTTTTTTTCCTCATTGATTGACTAATCAAGAGATTTTAGTTCCTTCATCTTTCTACTCAGGTTCTTGCGCTGAAGGAAATGCTCAGCGACAGTCAGGCTATGGGCACAATGAAGAGAAACAAAGCTACTTGAATGATTCATAAACTTGAGAAGCGGACCATGAATAATCAAGGGTTGTCAGGACAGGCCTTTGTGACCAAGAGGATGCTTTAGATGTTCCAGCTGTAGAAAAGAACAAATTATCTAGTATGTGCATCACTGTCATAGTTAATGTCACACATTTAGTCAGCATCTCCATTTGAATATGACACTTTTAGGCAGTTTGAAAAGCAAGGCAAGCCAATGTACTGCTTCCCTCCTGGAATATGAAATCTTAGACACTGAAATGGAAAATGGACACGATAGCATAGTGCAGAATTCCCAAAATGAAGTGGCCATTAGAAGCCAAGAAGATAAAGTGAATAAGAAAGCGAGTAAGGTTTAATAAAACAGTGCGTTATTTAGTCTTATTTGTGGTAGAGTTCTTAGTAAAGTGGAGAAATTGAATTCTGTCTAATGAGAATAATTTGCCATACGGAGATGTAATCCAGGTGGCTGTAGGTTAACCAAACTTTTCCATAGTAGCTATATGGATATTTACATGACATTGTTGAAAGTTTTAAATGTGTAAGTAATTCATACACATTTAAAACACTCTGAGGCACAGATACATTCAGGCCAAATAAAACACATTTGTTGGGGCACCCTGGCAGCACAAGGGGTTAAGACACAACCTATAAAGCTAGCCGTAACCACTGCAGCATGAGTTCGATCCCCGACCAGGGAGCTACCCACATGGCACAGCAGACCTCTCCAGTCATGCCTGCTGCTCCCCTCAGCGGTTTATTTCAGTCAGTCCACCTGTTCTGTTCCCCACTCTGTCTCTGGTGAATCTTCTCACTCCCACAACTCTGGCCTGTACACCAATTCTTGTACGTATAAATAAATCTTTAAAAAAATGAAACACATTTGCTGATGATATGCAGCATAAAGATCAAATTTAGTTATAGATCTCTGACCTAGAGAGTTGTATGAATACCTTGTAACTTCAATTGTCAAAGGCAGAATGGAGGTTGTATTTATTTGTGTATCTGTGTGCATGTGTTTGGGTGAAAATCACTTGATGTGCTCTATGTGTGCATGTGCCTATATATATGTGTGTGTGTATGTATACACATATATGTATACATGTACCCACACATGTGCTTAAAAAAAAAAAACACGGGATATGTTTTCTGAGAAGATGAGTGGGAAGGATAGCAATGATGATTATTTTCCATACACTTTTGCCTTTTTTAAAAAAGATTTATTTATGGTTACAAGAGCTGGGGTGTAGGCCAGAGGTGTGTGTGTGGGGGGGCTGGTGAGAGGATTTACAAGAGATAGAGTGGGGAGCAGAACAGGTGGATTCACTGAAATACACTGCTGAGGGGAGCAGCGGGTGAGACAGGAGAGGTCTGCTGCGCCTTGTGGGTTCGCTCCCTGGCTGGGGGTCGAACTCATGCTGTAGTGGCTGCCGATAGCTTGATAGTGCTGAGACTTAACTCCTTGCACCACCAGGGAGGCCCACTTTTGTTTTTTGAATCATGTTCGCAATTCATGATAAAACCAGCCATTGCCACCAATTCCTTGCCTTATCATAAAAGATTTTTTATTTATTTTCTAAAAAAATATTTATTTATTTATTTATACAAGCACTGGGTACAGTCAGAAGCATGGGAGGGTGACATAATTCACCAGAGCCAGAGCGGGGAGCAGAGCAGGCAGAAGGACCCAGGTACACTGCTGAGGGGAGCAGCGGGCGGCTGCGTGCCATGTGGGACCCTCCTCCGGTGGCTGTGGAGCAGCCGGGGATCGAACTGGCGCTGCAGAGGCTGCGGGCAGCTTCACAACCCAGCGCTCAACCGCTGAACCACCAGGGAGGCCCTATCATAAAAGAATTTTTGCAAAAGGAATTTCTTGGTATAGTAGGTTAGTTTGGAGGGAAATATAAATGGCATAAGGTAAGAGATTTAAACTGCTTATTTTGTAAGAGAAAGTAAAGCATAGAAAAATCTGTAAGGACGCTGAATTGTAGATTGAGAGTGGAAATAGCATATATTGAAAATTTGTATTTTGTCTGTTTTCACCCTAAATCCCAACAACAATCTTGTATTATGTTAAAGAACCATTTTGGGGAAGAAAAAATATATCCCTCTCTATATGTATGTATGTATGTATGCCAACACCTAAAATTTAAATAGCTTCCTCCAGATTGTAGAACTAGTAGGTCTTAGCACTCAGGCTCATATACAGATCACACTCCCTAAAGAATGTATGCTGCCCTGTGCATAAGCTTTTCTAAGCAGTGGGTATTAGCTATGTTTTCTGAAAAGGACGAAAATATGCATTAGTTTGCATTACTCTGTGATATTCCTACTTGAAACCCAGTTTGATAAGTGTTGCTTTATTTGGGGACACTGAGATAGAACATGTACTATCCATGATGACTTAGCTAACCTGGTAACTGTATTGCTTCCGTGACACATTTGTCTCAGGGAGACAAATTTAGCAGGTTAGCTAAATTTTCCACAGAGGGTTGCCTTAAATAATCAAAACACATCTAAAGCAATTGAAACTTTGCACATGTTGTAGAAGGAAAGGCTACAACCTACTGCAAACCAGAACTTCATGTCTCCAAGCAAACTCTGGTGGGGGCTATGACCAGAGGAGGGAAGGGGATGTTTGTCAATGGATGTGGAAAGTGATGTGTCAACAAAACAGGAAAGGATGAGATGGGTTTGGGAGTTGAGGTAGAGAGGAGACGGGTAACTTGAGAGTAGCAAAATCAAAATTGACAGAGAGAGTAGGGACCAGGACATATGCATCCCTGGGAAATGGAAAGCGTGCTGATATGTCTTCACTTTATACTTCTCCAGGACCAAACTCTTTTACTGCCTATATTTCTATTTGATTATTCTAAGTCTTTCAATAAATACCTATTTTTAATTTGAACTAGTCTTAGTATATTTCTGTTCCTTGAAATGGAATGACCCCAATTTAAGGGGACCATTTTGGGGGAAGTGAAATGGGTATCAACATTGAACCTATCATTTTCCCCTTGGAGAAATAAGAATGAGATTGGCAAATAATAACTTTTCATGGCTTCATCATCCTAGGAGACAAAATCTTATCCAGATCTCACTAAGAGAGAATGATGGTTGTTACCTGCTTTTGTCCTCATTTTAGAAAGGAAAATGAGAAAAACTTGTTGAAGGTGGAATTTGATAATCTCTGTACTATTCATTTTTAATGCTAACTTGTATATAGATGAGTGGAATGAGGACAGAGTAATGTCATTATTGAAATCAGAGTCATAGCAGCATGTCCTACATTAGGATGTTTTTTAACCCTTACCCCTTGATCCAACACTAGAATATTCTCCTAAAGATTTTAAGGAATTGTCTTGTTGCTTTATTTCACATTAGATTTTGTATTTATGAATAGCTACATATAATTTGAAGATGTAATAGTGTTATTTGAACTTATGCTAATTTTTACTGTATTGATCCTGCACATGTTGATCCTCTACAGACATGCTGCTGTAGCATTAATGTCTGTTTTCCCTGCTCTGTTTGTGCACAAGGCTAGCAGACTGCAAGAAGTTACTTCATAATTCAATAGGTAATTGGAAAAGACATCTAAATCTACTTTAATTTATCAACAAATGGGCCAGATTGTCTTTTTAAAGACACAGGACTTAGAAACACACTAAGAACACAAATTGGTGCTTTAATAAAATAATTTCAACATTAATCAATCAATATTCATTGGGTACCCTTGGAAAAAGCATCTTGGATGCCAAAACAAATATATCTAACAGGTGCGTAGAAGTGTAGATAAGTGATCGAGAGGGAGCTGTCTTTTAACTTTATTAGTGAAGTATTTGTACTCTTTCTGATGTTGAATTGAATTGGAAGCTTTTACAATTACTTTTCTGTGGGCCAGAGTGATAGGGTTGTCTTTATTGAATGCATTATTTAAGTTATGATAGAAATTAAATACTTATTACTGAAAATCCATAATTCATTTTTGTCTATATTTTTGTAAACAGTCTCGTAATAGAATTGATGCATCTTTGGATTCAGAATTTTCTGCCAGTATCACCAAATTAGCCATAGTTTACCTCAAATATTACTATAAATTTGAATAGTCAAACTTTGCTGAATCTGTGTTGAGCTTAGAATACTCCTGATGGGGAGCTTCTCTGCTTTTTGTCCTCCCTTTTCTTTTTTATTTACATTTATCTTGATTATTTTTCTCTTCTTCCTTCTTTAGTATAAATCCTACTTATGCAACTGTTTATTGACATTTACTATATTCTAAAATTAGAGTGCAAGTATAAGTCAAAATCCACATGCTTGAGAGATTTGTTTAATTGGGGATTAAGGTATAAAATACTCTGTATGTGCAAGTTATGTCCTTGATTTTGTGTGGAAATTATGATATTCTATACTCATTGGTAGTAATATTTTGAAAGTATTAAACTAATGTGGATTTTAAATTGTTTGTTGATTTTCTACCCTAGCCCCATAGGAACCACCAGAATGTAGTAGAGGATATGATAAAGATCTGAGAGTTGAAGACTAGAAGACAAAGAAAGAAGTAGTAGAAATCAGTGATCTGACATGTATATCCTAGTGTCCGCCCTCCAGTGACATCAAAATAATAATACTTGGTCACAGAGAGGACCTGAGCTAATGCCTCCAAGCCTAACCTGGTTGTTCATGTCACTTAGGTGACTCAGATATTCACTAGTTACCTTGGGGGTGTAGGAGTAAGTTCATTTCAGACCTGTTACCACATTGGTTGCAGGGCACATAAGCTTTAGTCACTCAAGTTGTAGGACAAGGCCAAGACCCTCAGTGTTCCCCAGCACCAGCAAGTATAAAGTAGGTAGAGAACCGGACTGAACTAAGGGCTAGACAATTTCACATGCTGCCAAAAACACCAACCAAAGACTTAGACAAAAATCCCGGGCCTACCCAATGGACATGGTTTCACCAAAGCTTTCAGCTACTCTTGAGATGCACTTTGGGAAGAGGAACTATTAGAAACCTGAAAGCCCATAACGTATTAAAAACCAGAGTTTACCTCCTATAATAGTCTTATAAATAGAGATTAAAATCTGTATGGTGACCATTAATTCAGTAACTTTTTGCTGCCTCAATATCCTCACAAACAGGCTGTGAACACCCCTGCCCAGTGACCAGGTGCACCTGCAGCATAACGGGATCTCTGTTGCAAGCTATCCTTCCTACCCTCCTCTCAACCCTCCTCACATTTTTTTTCACCCTGACACCCACTATAGGCACTTGCTTAGGGGTTCTCACTCTTTACTTCTGACCTGCTTGGTTGAGCCCGCTCCTTTGACGATCTCCCCATTTGGTCCCTTTGTGACATGTGGTGACTCTGTCACTCTGGATCTTGTGAGTATAACAAACTTTGTCTTTTCATGAGCCACTCTTTGTTTTCTCTGTGGTCATACTTGATTGATCAGCTCATAACACAAGATCAAGGAAAGAAAAGACAGAGAGTTCAAAGCAATTAGTTGTTTTTCCTCCTTGCTTTTCATGGGGTAGTACTTGTCTTTCTGTACATTTCAACCCATGACTCAGTAAAGAGTCCAAGGACAGCTGGTTCTTTCCTTCATATCCCATCTGGTGGGGAAAAAGGAGGGTTCTTATAACAGCAGAGAGTGAAAGATCGTTTCTAAGTTTAGAGGAATGGATTTAAACACAAAGCTTTACAGTATCCTGTTATGTTGAGTACTGGATCACACCAACACCCTTTTAAGTTAGTGTTGTATGTTGACTGCAGAATAAAGAAATCTCTCTAGTGTATCTGTATACAAACCTGCTTTCATTTACTGCTTAGATCAGCCAAAATTGCTACTACTGGTGGTCCCTTCAAGAGGATGGGGAGTTCAAGTCTCAGATTCTCAATTTTGAAGTCTAACATCATTTTAAGAAGAAAAAAGTGTTTTTTTTTTTTAAGATTTATTTATGCATAAGAAACTGGTGTGTAAGCCAGAGGTATGGGGATTGAGAGGATGCACTAGAGAGAGTGGGGAGCAGAACAGGCAGACTGACTGAAATACACTGCTGAAGGGAGCAGCGGGCAAGAAAGGAGAGGTCTGCTGCACCATGTGGGTAGCTCCCTGGCTGGGCATGGAACTCGCACTGCAGTGGCTGTGGCTAGCTTCGTAGTTTGTGTCTTAACCCCTTGCGCCACCCAGGAGGCCCTCCCTATACTCCCCCCTCCCCATTTTCTTTTTATCCAAGTCTGAAGTATACCATTTGAGATTCTCTTCCATGTTGAAGTGTCAGCCGCACACTTCCATATTCCTTCATTCCAATATCTATTTTCTATATCTCTTATTTAGGGACTAATTGTAATTTTCTTTAAGAGTTATTAAGTTTTATGAGAGCTGAGCATTTCCTCAGGAAAAATTACAAGCCCCATAAACAACAATGTCATGTGATCTCACCCTACACTTCTGGGCACAAAGGAGATAACTAGTATTTGGCAATTAAAGTTACAATCACTCAATCCCTCAAATAAACAGCACAGTCTTTTAGACATTTCCGATGAATCCTTTTAATCAGCTCTGCTAAATTGTGTTGGATAAAAGGCTGAATGTGATGAACTCTTGTGTTGACTGAAAAAAAAAAAAAAGAAAAAAGGAAAGGTCTGGGTAAAAGTAGTGGAGAGTGATAGATTTAAGTTAGATTTTTATTGTTCAAGAACGTAGTGCATCCATATCCACTTGGCTGAACTCACCCTAGAAATACTGAAAAATGATGGCAGCAGGTAAGGGATTAGTTAATTCCCCAAATCTAAAAGTCTGTACCCCGACCCTCCTAGCATATGATTTTGGCATCTGTCTCACCAGCAAGCTGCTACAAATCTGTAGCATTATGAGGCGAAACTCACAATATTTAAGAAATATGAGCATATTGTTTAGATTACATATTTCAAATATTGCACCTCCACCTTAATGTCTGACTAAAAACCCAGCTGGGAAGTAATTTTTGGTACAGTAGAAATTGTACGCCAATTTGTATTTTTCAAGTTTTGCTTCAAGGCTCAGTCAAGAGAATCCATCCTGTGCTAACATGTTCAATTTGGCAGTTTCTGGAAATGGATAGAGAACAGTTGGAGTTCCCAATCTAATTGTGTGAAATATTCCAGACATTTTAGGGTGGATTCCAATTCCAGTGGAAAAATTTCATTAGAGACTTCTATGTTAAGATACATTAAATTTACTGTCTTTTTCATCAATTTTAACAGGAAAGTCTAACTTCAAATATTGGCTACTAGTTTTTCTCCAGAGGGTTTTAATCAATTCATGAGACTGAAGTAGCAAGCTTAAATATTAGGATGTAATTGGCAAGAGAAATGTAATTGTCATTATGCTCTGAAGCTTGTAAAGCTTGAATTTTTATGTAGTGCCCTCCTCACCTTCCCCTCCACAAACTCATTTTCCCCCTCAGCTTAACTTTTCAAAATTTTGTTTTATAACTGAATTTGTTATGGGATCTAGAAATTATGGATTTTCCTATCTTTCAGAACTTAACTGGGGAATTGTGTTAACATCACAGATCCTGAGGTGTCATGTCTTGGAACATCTTTTAAGACTTAATCTCATTAACAGGTAGCATGTTTTACTATGCATCACAATTGTGACTACAATCTTTAGCACACAAGAAAGAAAACTGATCTTGTGAGGTTTGATTATTAACTCTGTTATTATGTTCCTAATATACTCATGAAGCTGTTTGGTAATGCACCCATAATTTATTTTTATTTTATATTTTGGAAGCATTGTTATAGGTTAATTGGTTCTGTATTTTACAAGTTTGCATCACTAATACCAATAAAAATCTGTTTATATTGTTCTTCTGGGATTCTGATTGCATTAGGAATGATTAGTCCTAATTAAGTTCTGTAGTCTGTGCTAATTACAATCAAATAAGACTTTACATAAAAATGTGAAATTACGCTGAAGTAAATGCATTTTTGAGCATTAATTAGAAAACTAGAAGGCATACCTTTGCAGCTGTTTTTATTTTATTTTTTACTTTTAGTTATGAAAAGGAAGCCTCCATAAGACATTGTGTTTTGAAGGTCTCCCATACTTATTGCAGAAATGATCTAGTTAATTATAAATTTGAATGATGTTTCCTTATTTTACTCCTCATGAGAACTAAACTGACTTCAGCTGTTCCTCATCCACCCTCCAGGTAGTAATATTCTGTTTACATTATAGAATAAAAACGAGAGGCTGAAGGTTTTAAGAGCATGTGTTCGATTATATTGCCTCATTTAACTTTTATGCACTGCAGTCCTTTTCATGTTTGACATTTCCCTGATTTCTTCTTAATGCTGTGGACTCATTTGGACTCTTCTGTGTGAGGTGGTAATGATTGTTCTACCTGTGCTTCTACCTGTTGTGGTGCCAACTGATGAAAAGTGCATCCTTTTGCCCTCAGCACCGGACTTTTTAATACTCTTACTTACTAGGAGTGTTGAATTTCTTAGAATGGGTTAACGAGATAGAATCCTCATTTCTGGCCATCTACATCCTTTTCTATCCTTTCATCTGGAGTGCTAAAAGAGATAGTGCCTTTAAAACACAGCATGGTTCTCAGTGCATGGAAGAATTCAATAAATATTGGGTAAGATAATAATTATCGTTAGGATTATGTGGCATTTACTACTGCTGGAAGTCCAATTTTAGGCCAACTGGTTTTGAGCTCAGAAGGAAGAATATTTCAATAGAATTCTCCAGCTATCTCACTTCTT
Organism: Talpa europaea; assembly: GCF_964194135.1. Classification (NCBI taxonomy): domain Eukaryota; kingdom Metazoa; phylum Chordata; class Mammalia; order Eulipotyphla; family Talpidae; genus Talpa; species Talpa europaea. Next base: position 81,298,715 of record NC_140073.1, read on the forward strand.
CTTCCACACTTGTCCTTCGAGAAGCTTTAAGTGAATTTGTCAGCTAAAACACTTGCAAAGTCAAGTTTTCTTGGCTGATTCAGTGACCCTGAAATGCCCTCTTTGATGCAGTTCTAAAAGCTCCAATTCATAAATAATGCTCAAATCTTTGATCATTTATCCATGTTTTAATTACAATCTATTTTTTCTAAACTACCCCACTCATTCTTTTTCTCACACCCACTTATCAACCCAGGTGCTATTTTTCTATTTTTCTGACGAATTCACTTGGCTTTCTTTGTTCCTTTTTTGAAAACCTTTTAAAAATATGTTTGCTCCCTCTACAGATACTCTCCTCATTATTTAATTCCCTTGTATTTTCTGTTGTTGCCTTGTCTTCATTTAAGCTGCTAGTCTCCAAGACCTTGTCTTCTTTCCCATCTGATTACCGTTATTTCTCTCTGATGAAGTTCACATTCCAGCCAAGCATATCTAGTCTTGACTTTTACAGATAAGTCTCTCATTTCTGCCTTTCGTTTTGTACACGACTTGCTTAGTCTGGAATATCATCCTTGACACTGACAATAATCCATTCATCTCCTGTTCTTTATATTCTGGCTCAGGATTCTGTTCTGTTAAGAATTTTCTATATCCGGATTATGAATTTTCTGCATATCCCAGATTAAGGAGTCTGCCTATAGAGAACTGGAATCAGAGTGCTTTAAGTACCTTTGAGATCATGTAATCAAATTCTTCGTTAAATGATCTTCACATACCAAGGCTCTTGAGGAACATCGGCATTGTATGTACCTACTCTGTGTTAGGCATGCCTTTGCCAATCGATCAGTCTTCACAGCTTATTCTGAGGTGAATGATATCAATTTTATGTTAGAGAAAGGAGTACCAAAGCAGTGAATTAGCATGCTGATAGGTAAACAATGTGTCTTGGAACCATGATTGGAATCTCACATTTATTTGATTTTACATCTTTACATTTTGTTTCTAAGCTAGATTGCTCCTTCTTGTTAAAAATATCATGTAGATTTTATGGATTCTTGTTACAAAACTCTAATCTGTCTGTCCTCTTCCACTGATGTCCTAAGATACCAGCACCTTTCCACTCTCAAGCGCTTTTTCTCCCTCCCTCCCTCCCTCCCTCCCTCCCTCCCTTCAGGAGAAACACCATAAGGACATGTCACAACAGCTTTATATTTTATAAATCACCTTATTTTTTCTTAAGGAAGAAATTGCTTATATACAGGGCTTAGACTTTACTAATGTCTACCAATTACAACTCATTATAAACTGAAAAGAAAATGTCAGGGAAATGCTAGCGAACAGGTTACTTCATGGGGAAAATTTCATATATGATTCAAACTTGTATTTGTGGAAGATTTGGGTCCTATACCAAATTTTGAAGAAATTTGCTTTTAAATTTCTGCTAAAAGTCTCTGTATGTTTAGAAATATTGTGATGGGGTTGGAATCATCTCAGATTCTATTCAAAATAATCATTTATGTGGTGATTTTGTTATCATAAATATTTGAGTAAAACTTCCTATTTCCTTGTGAATATTTACTGAAAGGACTGCAAGAAAAATGTGCAGTCTAAATTTTGTTAGGTTTTTGTAATGATTTGAAATATATTCATACATTCACAGAGTTTTATTCAAAATTGTATTTCAATTTCCTTAGATCACTTCTAATCTAAATATCTGTGAATGGTTAAATCATTGTATTATTCTATTTACTTTGAGATTATTTTCTTTGAGATCAGGTATCATATAAAGATACCATTTATACCTGCATAAGTATAATTTGTAACTTCTTGCCTTTTTGTAAAATAATTTTATAAAATAAACATGGTAACACAATCTTATAAATAAATGTCACTTCTTGGAAAATTCTATTAATGTGTGTGTATGTGTCTTATATATCAGAAGAGGGTCTCTTCTTCTAGTACTTTTACAGTGTTATTTGATATAAATCAGGAGAGTTGGAAGTTTTCCAGTCTTTAGAAATGAAAATGTGCTTTTTGTATCCAGTCAACTTATTTTATCAGTCATTTTCCTCTTGAGCCAACAAATGTATATGGACAAGTCAGCTGGTGGAGTTGAAAGGTTCTGAAGCCTGCCAAAGCATGCCAGTTGTTTTATGTTTTAATTCCCTAAGGAAAACCAATGTAGGATAGGATACAGAAAATATCATCTGCTGTCTTCTTTCCCTAGGGCAATAGCTCAGATTTGCCATCAGTAAAGTTTGCCTACCCTTTCCTTTGTTGCACTGGCATCTCATGATGCTCCACATCAATTGAATTATGAGATGTTTTAATGCTTGGAGACCACACTGTATGCGTTGGTATTACCATAGGAAGAAATCCAGATGTCTTAACAGAAGTAATTGTATACCTGTATTGTTGACTATTCTGTCATAATTTCTTTTGCTGTTGCCAAATTCACACATTTAAAATCAGCCAATTGGGCCTCCCTGGTGGCGTAAGGGGTTAAGCACAGCACTGTGAAGCTATCTGCAGCCTCTGCAGCACAAGTTTGATCCCTGGCCATCCAGGGAGCTGCCCACATATGCAGCAGGCCTCTCCTGTCTCTCCCACTGTTCCCCTCAGCAGTGTATTTCTGTCAATCTGCCTGTTCTGCTCTCCGCTCTGCCTCCAGTGAATCCTCTCAGTTCCTGCACCTCTGGCCGGTACCCCAGTTATTGTATGCATAAATAAATAAATCTTAAAAAAATAAAATCAGAGAATTAATTTGACTTTATTGTAGAGGAAAATGAACCCATAATCTAGGTTTTCCTGTGTACAAAGAGGAAGAAAACCTTATTTTTTAGATTCTTCTGAGTGTATTTCAAATAGTTATATTATTGATAACCGAAGTTTCACCTTCTAAAAATTGCACTTTTGTACCTGCCTTAGAATTAAATCTAATAAAGTATTAACTTAATTATATAGTTTTGGTTATTACCAGTATAGAAAAAAAAATTTGCTATTTTATGTATACATGTGCATTTATGCATATGTGTACACATTTACAGTATTTCATAAAACCATGTATTTTTTCAAGTGAGTAAAAGGTAAAAGAGCTGACCTAATGACTAGCTTGAGCAGAGAACCATTTCTACACCTTAAATATAAAATTTGTAAGCTCTACCTCAAAAAATGTTTGTGATGGAGGTTCGTCTAAGCTGTTTGAAGGAATAAGTATGGGATGCGCTCACGTTTGACTGTGGCATGACCTGGCATTTGTGTAAAGGAGGTTAAAGATCACCTCTTATAATCCTCATTCTGGCTTGTTTGACGGACTCCTTCATAGTGCCCATCCACCCTCAACCATCAATGCTGAAAAAGAAAAGTTAGCCAGCTCTCTCAAATCTTTTTAGAAATAAGCAGGACAAAGCTAAATAATTAAATATTTATTTCAATCCAGGTTAACACTGCAATAAGTATGAACTAACTGAATATCATATATCTCATTTTATATTTATTGATCATCTTTTTTACAAATACTGAGTGCTCTATTCTTTGGTGTTTTCTGCAGTTATCAGCTACAAAATAGTTTTCATGTTATTGTGGGTCTGAGTATTTCAAACTAGTGCTAAATTTGGATCCTATGAAACTGTTGTCAGACTGAAATATAAGCAATTTAGTCAGAATTTTTCACTATAAAAATGTAAATTTTACTTAAATCAGTATTATACAGAACATTTTCTTCCTAGCTATGTAGATGGTAAGCAAATTTATCTTAGTGTGCTCTTGGTTTTGAAGGTATTACATTTAAATCTATTAGGGAGACTTTTAAAAATTTGCTATGTCACATCATTGCATATGACTAATAGTGAAAATTTGCATGCAGACAGACATTCCTGAATGTAAATGTGTGGGCTATCTCAGTTCTAAGATGGTAAATATTCATGTTGTAAAAATAGGCAGTAATGAATAAAGGTATAGTTAAATCAGACATTTGTCACTTTGAGGTAAAGACTTTGTGGGCAGCTCAAATTACACCTGAGAAAATTTAGATGACTAAATGTATACTAATTATAACAGCAATGCTTAAATTACACAATGAAGATGAAGCATTTTAGCATTTTAAAGTTTCCTGTAAATCTGAATCACATTAGCATCACTGGAGACAGATGACCACCTAATGGAGAATTGAAGGCAGGGCCTCCGAAAAGATAAGAGATACCTGGTTTAATGTATTTCCATATCATGGAGAAAGTACAGGTTGATGGAAGATGTCTATAGGACGTACATCACTAAGAATTTAATGAGGTTTGTGGACCATTGGACCATTTGGACCATTAATTGTTGCAAAGGTACAACATAGTGAGATAAGAATTGCAAAGAGACTTTCTTTTCCACTTGTTTTTTTTTTCTCATTTTAAATTTATTTTCTTAAATTGTTTTTCATTTTTTGTGCAATATTTGATTTCTCCCCTCAGGTGTCGTCCCATAGTTCTACCACCATTGCACCCGTGATCCATCACCATAGTCCCTTGTGCTCTTCTATTCCCTGTTTTGACATTGCTCCTTTCCTCTCCTGTGCTGTATGCTTCAGATCTAGGGACAGTTTGCAAGTTTTGTCATTTTCCTGACCCTTTGGTTTCTCTGTATTCCACCTATCAAAGAGACACTCTTGTGTCATTTTGACAATAACATAAAATAAGCAGAAGTTACGACATACATCAACAGAAACTTTTTTAAGAGTTTATATTGCCAATGAAAAACTTGGACAAATAGCTCCAAGTGATGAATTAATTAAGCTAGAAGTCTTTTTATTTGACTATAAATCACCTAAATACTACTTTAATTCCACATCAATTGATGTTATCATTAGTTCTTTTAACATCTATAAAACAAATACCCATCATAAAACACAGAATGATATGTGGACAATTTTTCTGAGCATGATTGATATAAGTTGGCTTGATTTCAGCAGTAATTACTTGGAGGATTGAGCTATCCAGATAAATTTTATATGATGAGAATGCTATAAGACTTAACAGTTTTATATCTATTCCATTTGACCAGCAAAGGCATGGATAAATATTACATTATCAGAAAAAACAAACTCTATCCTTGTTTGGACTAGATGAGAAAAAAAAAAAACCCTCCAGCTAAAATTTCTATTTACAGCCCAGAATGGAAAGCCCTTTCTGAATTCCACAACCTTTGCAGGGCATTGTTAAGCAATGTAATGACAGAAGAGTGGGTGGAAAAGCATCTTAATGAGAATGTCCTTTGGCAGACAGTTGAATACATAGGAACAAATTATTTTAAGAAGCCCATTTTTGAAAAATGTTAAATCAAAAATAAGAAGGAAATCAAGACTTTAAGGGGAAACTATAAAACAAACCACTCAATCCTAAAGGTACATTGTGTCTTCAGATGTTATCTTGCAGATGTCTTTATTAGCTGTTAATGAAACTGAATTTATGACCTAATGGACAACTCAAAGTGTATGTTGTGTTTCGTTAGCTAACCAAATAGAAGTTAGGTCTTTCAGAATAAGATTAAATTTGACTGTGCTCTTACTTTGCTGTGGTTAATGTTTCTGGATATGTGTGTGTGTTTCTACTCAATGTTAAGAGAGGTTCTTATGAACATAGATATCTATCTTACAGAAACCCTTATATTGGTATGAACATCACAATGTGCAGAATTTTTGTTTTATATAAATAAGGGGAGTTATAATAAAAACACCATTGTTTATGAAGGAGACTTTGATAGTTCATAAATTGTGCCTATTATAATCAGTGGAGATGTAAGTGAACTTCAGCTTGGCTCCTTTGTTCTTTCATTTTTGACCTAAGTGCATTGTTCTACATTCATCCACAGATACAGTATAATTTCTGTAACATTTGAAACATCATCTTGGCCTGTTCTTTTAAGATTGAATTAGAAATGCTTGGCAGTCTTGAAACAAAATGTCACGTAGGGTGTGTTTTTATTCTTCTCTTGAAAGAAAGGGACAGAAGCGGTTAAACATCATTGGGAGTAAATTTCTTATCTTTGATGTCATATCCAGTACAAACACTTGAAATCCAGGTTGGGCAATAGGAATGATGCCGAACATTAGAGAGCAAGGTAGGGCCTTCCCGGTGGTGCAGTGGATTGAGCACCACGCTGTGAAGCTCTACGCAGCCTCTTCAGTGCAGGTTCAATTCCCGGCCGGCCAGGGAGATACCCACATGGAACGGCAGACCTCTCCTGCCTCGCCCACTACTCCCCTCAGCAGTGTCTTCAGTCCATCTGCCTGTTCTGGTCCCCACTCTGTCTCTGGTGAGTTCTCTCACCCTCCCATGTCTCTAGTCTGTATCCCAGTTCTTGTATAAATAAATAAATCTTTAAAAAAATAAAAGACAGAGCAAGGGAGGAGAACAATAGTTTCCCCTGGTAACATTCTTAGGAGTGTGGCTCTGGGGACCGCTTCCCCTGCACTCCTGTGGCATCTCAGATGTTGTTGGCTGTGGGATTGATCATGTTGGGCATGATCAATCATAATTTGCATGCCTGAGTCATTGAGGACAGGAATTGCTTTTTTTTTTTTTTAAAGTTTCATTTATTTATGCACAGAAGGTCTGAGGTACAGGCCAGAGGTGTGGGGGTTGAGAATATTCACCACAGACAGAGCGGGGAACAGAACAGGCAGACTGACTGAAATACACTGCTGAGGGGATCAGCAGGGTGAGACAGAAGAGGTCTCCTGCACCATGTGGGTCACCTCCCTGGCCGGGGATCGAATTCATGCTGCATAGGCTGCGGCTAGCTTCAGAGTGGTGTGCTTAACCCCTTGCACCACATGGGAGGCCCTTGGTTACTTTTTTAAAATCTTTGGTCTACCCCAGGGTTTGTCCTACCCAATGCTATTGACACCTTGAATTAGTTCTTTGTTGGGAGGGCTCTTCTGTGCAGAGTGTGATGTTTAGTAGTGTCTTCAACCTTTCCCCACTAGATTCCTGAGTAACCGAGCACTATATTACTCTTCATATCTAAGGGATCTGTATACGTTTGTAAGAATCTCATTACCTTTCAACTTTATGACTTGGATTATTCTAAGTTTTCTAACTGATAAAATTAAAAGAACAGTAATATCTATGTCCGACATTGCTGTGGGTCTCTCTCTGCTCTGCTTTTCCATGTCAGCCTCAGCATCTCACTTAGGTATAGTTACTATTTTTTACCACTACTTGCCATTCTTGCTGGTTTGTAAGTTTTTAAGAGGCAGTCTCAGATTTTACTTAGTAGACGCTTAGTGTCAATGCATGTTATTCCTTGAATAAAGAAATGAAAGTGTTTTATGACATAGCATGCCTTACATAAATGTTGGTACTTGTCACTTATTCATTTAATAGATAGCTAATGAGCATCTATTTTTCAGAATGCAGGTAGGGCACTTTCTAGATTTGGAAATATATCAGGGAATAGATTTAAGTTCCATGACTTTATGGACCTTCCATTCCAGTGTTAGAAGTTAAAATACCTATGTATCGGGCCCCCCGGTGGCGCAGCAGTTGAGTGCTGGGTTGTGAGGCTGCCCGCAGCCTGTGCAGTGCCGGTTCGATCCCCGGCCACTGGGTGAGGGTCCCACATGGCACGCAGATCTCTCCTACCACCCGCTGCTCCCCTCAGCAGTGTATTTCGTCAGTCTGCCTGTTCTGATCCCCGCTCTGGCTCTGGTGAATTCTCTCACCCTCCCGTGCTTCTGACTGTACCCAATGTTTGTATAAATAAATAAAATAAAATCTTAAAAAAAATACCTATGTATCTACCTACCTACCTACCTACTTGCCTAGTACATGATTTCTGATAGTTATAAATGGGTACTAGGAAAAAAAAATACATAAAGGTGAGGTAAGTGGTGGAAGGGCCTATAATATAGAAAGTGGCAAGGAAAGGCTTCTCAGGAAATAATTAACATCGTAATTTTTGTCATTATCATGATTAACATCATCAAGATGATGCTATTAGTCTTTCATTAGTAGAACTTGTACTTTGATTCATCTTTCTAATAGTGATGTTGAACCATTTATATTCTCTGACCTGTTTCTCCTTGAGAATAGTAGGAAATGGGACTGGGCAGATATTGTCCCTTTGAAATGGAGCTTTTGACCTTGGGACTTAGCAGGGCTGTGGCCCTTCAGCATGTGAGATCTTCTATGAGGAACCTTTATCTCTAAAATGTTTTGTATTTTTTCTTAAACAGACCTCCCCTCATTTTACTCTTACATTTTGTATCAACAGGCAAATTTCCTGAACCACTTCAATCCTTTTTAAACTTTTCATATAATAGGTTTTCACTCATCTGTGGCACTTTTGACATTTTGGGTCTGCTGTGTACATTGTAGAATGTTCAGCAGCATCTTTGACCTGTACCCTCTAGATGCCAGTAGTAACCTTTTCTCCAGTTCTAAGAATTGAAATGTCACTGGACATTGTCACATGTCCCCTAGGAGCCAAAATTGGCCTCTGCTGAAAACTGCCTTATAAGAACCTTCCCCTCTTTCCAATTATTATATTTACTTTCGCCTATGAGTGGTTTGGCTCCCTTACTTGGTTAGCTTCACAAACTCCTTTCAGTCTGCTATGATTTGAGTCCTGTCTACCCCTTGAGACTTAATTAGAATGTCACTTACTGCATCAAGCTTTACTAAGCACTTTGACTTGTTCCATGTCTTCTACTTCTGAACTCCTGCTGCATATTTCCTATTTGATCATTGCTGTCTTCACCATTAGCTGAGCCCAGTGTTGTTTACCCAAAGGTTTACACTTTTTTATCTCAACTGGATTATAAATTCTTCAAAAAGAAAGACCAAATTTAGTCACCTTTGCCTCTTCATAGAGCATCTGAAAATCATTGGAAAAAGGACTTTCAATAAATAATGAGTTGCATTTAAGTAAGGTGATCTTTTTCACAAAATTTCACCAACAACCCCATCTTTAGCCAGGGGAAATGATGAATAACACAAAACATGTACTCACCTTAATAATCAGTAGTTTTGGGAAATTATATTGTTATAAACCCAATGTGTAATTCAAGTGTTCAGTAACTGATATTGGTGGAATTGAGTTTATAAAGCTACTTTAAAAAATTGTTATTATTTCTATTGAGCTAACACTGGTTTGCAACACTGTATAGGATCACACCTCCTCAGATGTATGTTATTGCATCATGCCTATCACCAAGGCACCCATAATCATCCACCATAATCCATGGGCCCCTACTTTCCCCCTCCTCTGTAGTGTCAATTCTACAGACAGATTTCTAGGGTTCGTTTTAGTTTTGTCTGTTCCTTTGTTTTGTTTCTCTATATCCCATATGTGATTGAAACCATCCAGTATCCAGTATGTCTTTCTCCTTCTGCCCTATTTCAATAGCATAATCCTCTCCAGTTCCATCCATGTTGTTGCAAATGGTAAGAATTCATTTTTTTTAAGTAGCTGAGTAGAGCTACTTATTCTGAAAGAAAATATCAATCAAAGATGATCCAGAGTTTGGAGAGTCAGGACACATTTTTAAGTAATGGTGTTCCCCCTCAGCAACAGTGCTGCCTCTAATGCTTAGCTCTGTGTACAAAAGATGGTTACTAGACTATTTAAAATCACGACTTCAATTGTTTTTGGCAACAAGGTCTTTGAGAGGAATCTATAGAATGGGCATCCATTTAGATACATCAAATGTGTCTTTCTAGAAGTTGATGGATTGATTTAACTCTTAAAGGGAAGGTTCATAGGTCTCGCTGTAAGAAAAGCCTGCACATTCAGTTCTTTCTCTGTTGATTATACCTTGTTATTCAGAGCATATCTGTTTGCTCAGTAAATCAGAGCCCCTATGGCATTCAGGTAATTATTGAGCATTAGAGAACCAAACTCAAGGTCTTTTTAATGACATTTGAGAAGTGTAGGACAACCACAGTCTTCTGCTATTACGCACAAGCATCTAGGTCTCTGGTGTGCTTACTTAGGTTATGATGGATATGTCGTCCTTCTGCTTCCATTTGCACATTTCACAGACTGTATGGTGATTTCAGAAACATGAGCCTGTGTCATACTTTTTCACAAATAAACACTAAGTAGTAAAATGAATTACGTTATTTCAACATGTAACAACTGAACATAAACTGTCCACGGTATAGGCTTACCTGAGAAATGCCTGTGTGGTGACCCTACCCTCATGACCTTTTCTAATGACCCTAATTAGCAAAGATCACACTTGCTGCTCCCATCACATTGAGAGTGAGGGCATTTAGTCTATAAGAGTACTCTAGTCCATACACGGTAAGGAAGAGATCTATTTCCTAGTTAACTTCCACTTAATGTCCTCATTAACACACTCATACCTCAGAAGTATATACATGTTGTCATCACATCTAGCCCTTTCAAGCTTTGCTCCATGCTTCTCCATGCCTGCCCCCACTCCAGCCCCGCTCCCCACCTTAGAGATGCTTGTCCAGCTGCTCAGCGCTGTTTTTTCTTTCACCCCCACACTCAGGTGCTTTACCTGAGCTTCACAGTCTTGACAAGGAGGGGTACCTTCACTCAGCTCTGAGCTTCCCTGGTCCGTTGCTAATTCATCCAGATGGACCAGTCCTCCCCAGTCAGACCTCTGCCTCCCTTGAACTTCCTGCATTGATTTCTATGCTCCAGTGCAACTGTACATCTTCTGTTTTCTTCACCACTTCATGCTCTCTCTGTTTATCTCTGCTTTTCTCCCAGCCTTAGAAGCTTCACCTTTTCAACTCCTCACATCTTCAAGAGCAGCTTCACCCTCTTTCCCCCAGAAAGACCTTCCCTGATCCCTAGGCCTTCCCTGGCCTTTTGAATCCAATTTTTTCTCATACTTCCTGCATTAAAACTCCACTGCTTATTAAAATTGCTTTTAAAGTGCCTATCTCCCTTATTAATTTACAAACTCCCAGGGGTCAGTGACTAGAATTCTTGCTCACATTTGTATCCCAGAGCCTATCACAAATAGCAGTAGAGAGTCATAATGATGATAATTAAAGCAGAGAATGCCAGTCTCATGCTAAGCACCAGGTATACAAGAAAATCCACCTTTATATATTGCCATGAGTCAACACAAATTTTAACTCTGAATTTCTGTGCTGGATTGTTGAAAAATTGAAGTTGGTTAGACATGGTTCCTTCTGTGGTGGTGCCACAAAATTGAAGCTTTACTAATCATCACTCATCGAACCCACAGATGTTACTGCTGAGACATCCACTGTCTTTGCAGCTTTCTGCTGTTTTGGTGCCATAGAATAGACTGGAAATCTTTGGTGAGGATGTATACCTCAAGGCCTTATGAACCATCTCTCAACATACTATATTTCATTCCTCGAAGGTAATTTCTGCCTCCTTGAGTGCAGTCAGGGTTGTAAGTCCTTATTCCAGAACCAAAGTCCTTTCCTGCACCATTACTCCTACTTTAAAGTGTCTCTTTCTAATCTTAGGAAACCCCTGCTTACCTCCTATTTCTCTAAGACTCTATCTCCTCCTGACAGAGTAGCTAGTCTCTCTTTCTTTTAAAGTGGACTTTTATGTTCCATAAATTTCAGAACCTGAACTAGTGGCACACAAAAATCAACTCCCTTTCCTTAAGAGCAAGGAGTGCATTTTTTTTTTCTCTCAGCAAAGAACAAAGATAATGGTTACCAAAGGGAAATGGAGAAATGGTGCAGGGGATGAGACATGGAGGCAGATAAGGTCGGGTGGTTAGGTAGAGGTGATTAAAAAGTAAATAAACTATTAACTACTAGGAAATAAAACTTATATTAAATAGCGCAAGAAAAAAAAAAAGAGCAAGGTGTGTTTACTTCACAACCTCCCAGGAGAGGAAAAGAAATGGAAATATTTATGTTCTCTTCCTCCAGTGTAGCAAAGAATGGTAAAACAAAACAATTAAATTAGCATAATAAAAGAATCTGAATGTTCATATCCTGCTGCACTAATATTTGTTGAACACTTACCATGTGTCAGACATAACATTAAATGCTTCCCATTGAAAAATCACATGTAACCTTCACAACAACCTTTGAGGGAACTATAAGCTCATACAGGAGGAAACTTGAGTACTCAGAGGGTGAGGCTCAGTCCTATTAAAGCCACAAGAGAGAATTCCTGCCCAGCTGACCTGATCTCAGAGCCTGTCTTCTCATCCACTTCTGTTTCCTTTTCAAAGAAATTGGTTGGCTGAATAATTAGATAAAGGAACCCCTTGGGAGTTTTCTTATCTAAATGATAATAAAAATGCATTGTCAGGAGGACTCTTCGCAGACTGATGACCACATTTTTATTTGTTAAAGTAAGGAATAACAGTAAGAATGAGAATTTCAGGGCATAAAGGTATATAGTTTCTAAGAGACTTTGAAAGACATTTTTGACAAATGTCATCTGTACCCATCTGTCTCAGACTACAGCTCTTCAAAGGCTTTGATTTTGACCTTAGTTCAGAAGCATGGTGCATATCTTCTTACTCATCTCCTTGGTAAGTCAGACAAACATTGGCAGTCTAGTGTGAAACCCATACCCACAGCACACACTCTAGAAGGCTCCTGGCAAACACAATGGCTATAATTACTTTCTCTTTATATCCGTTTTTTAGTTTCATGAGAATTATCAGTTTATTTCATTAAGAAAGTTCTAAATTGGACCAGAATACATTCTCTAAGAATAATGAGTGGTATATGAAGAGTGTATAGACATTTAAATGTAACTTAATGTGATGCTGTACCATGAGCTAGACCACAGTTCTGTAGATGAACTTAAGTCGGAAACCACCAGTGTTTCCTATCATTCTTTGTCTTAATCAAGGTCATAGTATAAACACTTTTGCAGTTGTTCCTAACTATTGAGATTGATGTGAAAGACAGTGCAAATTTATAGTCTTTTATTCCAAATTCTTGAGATCAAAAGCTTTTCAAAATACAGATGTTTTAAAAATGTAATACAACAAATATGTATTTTATGTTGCATAGCGCCTCTAGTAGACTGTAATCAATCATACTAATATTTCCATAGCAGAATACAAGACTCTTCACTACAAGTGTCAGTTCCCATTAGGTCTCACTGGCAAATTAGAAGATCAGGTTTTGCACTCAAATGAGTTGCAAAATATGTATTTATATTTTCACAGCTCTTTTCACGTTGGCATCATGGATGAGAGATTGTGGACCTGTAGTCCACGTTTAACTTAATATTTATTTATGTCTCAATTTGAATACCAGGCTTGGTACTCACTATATACTTGATGAATAAATGAAAAAGGTGGCCAAGTAACAGGATCATCTTCTGCTTTAAAATCTTTCATTGTCTCTCAGCTACCCACAGAATAACTTCCAATTCCTATGTCTGACAAAGCATATACTTATAACCTGTCTTTGACTATGATTCTGGCATACTGCTTAACTAATTCAACACTTTGCAAACTTTTATAATTATTTTCGTTTGCCAATATGTTTTTTTCTGTCTAGAATATATCATCTTTTATCCTCCCAACCCTATGTCATGCTTTTGGTCAGGTCCCTTATACCTGGTAAACTTGCATGCTTCTTGTAAACCCAGACTAAATATCATATCTCTATTTTAATAAATAGTTCTTTGTATCTTTACCAAATTCACTTATTTGATTTTATTGTGAGTGTCTCTAGTTTACTATTTTTTGTGTTCTTAGAGCCTAGTTAATTGTCTGGCATCTAACAGATGTTCTGATACCAGCTATGGAACTGGAAATACACAGTTGCCGAATGAATGGCAGCTGTTATCATTATTGGGTATGTAATCCCTCAGAAGACAATAGTGTTTATACTTGGTTATACTTGGTTAGATTTTCTAGAGGCATGGTCTGAACTGAATTTTGAAGGAAAAATAAGACCTTAGTAAAAGGAGATGGGTCAGGTGTCATTTTAGACAGAGTGAAGGGTCAAAGCACAGGTCACAGGGGCAATCCTAGCATAAAGGAAATGAGAAAACCATGTGAGTGGAGGGTTGTGGCACATAAAACTAATAGGCAGAAAGGTCCAGATGGTCATGCACCCTGAGTGCTAGATTGAGTGGCTGTTGACTTATTTCCAGAATTGTTGAACTGCTGCAATTCCTTAGAAAATAGTTTTTTTGGATTTTCCCATAACCAGATTCTATTTCTGTTCATTTAAAAGGAACATACCTTGCCAAGTCCCACCAATGGGACCATGCATGCAAGTAGTACAATAAGTTAAACTGTGCTGGGAGCCCCATTATTTCATTGAGAAGCTAATCATAGTGTTTGCCAAGGAAAGCAGGACCCCAGGACCCTGCTGTTCCTCTCCAGCCCTCCATTAACAGAGGCCACCCCCAGCCATCACCATGTCACATCTCCTTGCCTACAGCCAGTGCGCAGAGGAGCTGCAATTCTATTTCATCTTCCAGCTTCATCTGTCAGCTTGTCAAAGAATGGAACCCCCTGAGCGAAGTGTCAGCTTCTCTATTGTGAACACGTGTCATCACTGCTCATTGTCACATGAAACGCTATTGTTCAAGCAGAAATAGGGGTTGGTGGGAAAAGCTATAATCTAAAATACTTCACTTTTTATTTTATTCATCTTTTACATTTGTGAGTTTAAGAAGGAAATGCACATCTTGTCTAGGACACAACATCCTGTTAGCTGGCTGAGGAACTGTCTAAAGAACAATGCATCTTTATAAGCAGTTTGTCACAACTGGTTAGTTTTTAATACCATGGAGGTTTCATACCTCTTTTGGAATTGCAGCATTTTTAAAGTAGAAATGTGTATTTCTTTGTAGGCAGTGTACTTTCTGGGAGTAGTTTTTGTGGCCACTTTGCTGTGTAGTAGCTCAGATTTGGCAGTATTTCTAGGCATTCTGGCTGGCTCAAGAAAGAGAATCCATAGTCACTGTCTAATGCTTTAGTCACTAGCTATATGTGCAATTGAACACTTGAAAATGTTGCAAGGAGAACTAAGGATGGAATTTTTATTTTTTTGTTTCATTTTTTAAAATTTAAATACTGATTTAACTCAGTTATTGGAAACTTTCGGTTACTGGAGAAACTTAGGTGACTGCACTTTGATCAAAATGAAAGTTTTTTTTTTTTTATTTTGGAGATTTCCATGCAGTTTTAAGAAATAATATAAGAGTACCCCTGTATTCTTTGTACTCAACTTTTCCAATAACATTTGGCAAAACTATAACATAAGATCACAACCAGATCTATATTATAGAGTTAGGTCCAGAGCATTTGTACATCCTTTTTGTACTTTTATAGTTGTACTCACTTCTCCCCCACACCACCCTCCCTGACCCAGGCAACTGTGAATCTGTTCTCTATGTCTGTAAGGTTGTCTTTCCAACAATACTACATAAATGGAGTTATGTCATAAGCATTTTCTTAAATCTGGTTTTTTTCACTTAGTTCAGTTGATATTTGTTCATGTCTTTGCATGTTTCAAATTGAAAATTTTGTTCCTTTTTATTGTTGAGTAATATTCAAGTGTATAAAGATAGGGCAGTTTATCTAGCCACTGACCTGCTAAAAGGTCGGTGTAGTTTTACCCATATGGGGTACTAATGAATAGTGGTATGATAAGCATCTGTGTACAGGTTTTATGTGAAATTTTTTTATTTAACTGGAACAAATGTCCAAGTGTATAATTGATGGATTATCTGGTTGTTGGATTGTTGCCTGTTCAGTTTTATAGTAGATTGCCAATTTTTTTTTTCAGTGTGATTGCATACTTTTGCATTCCCACCAGTGGTATAAGAGTGAGCCCTTTTTTTCTGATCTTTACTGTCGTTTTATTAATTCTTATTGGTGTGTGGTATACATTTACTTTTTCAACTGTAATTTTTATGAAATCATATATCAATCAGGTATTTTTAAAGAAAATTTTACATCCAAAGTGAGATGTGCAGTAAGTATAAAGTGTACACTAGTATAACAACACACACCAAATACTAGAAAATGTAAAACATCTCAACAACTCTTTATATGGATGACATGTTAAAAGAATTTTAGGATACATTGGCTTGGGTAAAATGTATTAGTGAAATCAATTTCAGCTGTAGAAATTTTACTTTTCTATGTGGCTACTAAAATTTTAAAATCACGTGGTAGCTCACGCTGTATTTTTATTATAGTTTTTGTCCAGATTATGAAGATTACAGAGTTCACCTTGTCCTCCAGATGGAGGAGTATTTTTTTATATAGCATAAGAATCAGCAAATATATTTGGTGAAAGACCAGATAGTAAATACTTTGGACTTTGTAGGACATAGAGTTTCTGTTGCAATTACTACTCAACTTTGCTGTTGTGGAACAAACCCATAGATAATATTTAACTGAAAGTGCATGACTATTTTCCAATAAATTTTATTTACCAAAAACAGGCAATAGATCCAATGTCCATTCATTGCCTAATATAGATATTTCAACAGAAGGAGTTTAATGGGGAACTGGATGCAAGATCTGATCAGCTCAACAGTGGGTAGTGAAATCGCAAAAATTGGAACCACTGGAAACCACTTCCACTCTTAAAGTTGGAGAGATAATAAGTGGGAGGAGGGGTGTTCTCAAAGATCATCTGATGCTAGCTAGTACCACATTGGGGGCTACCAGTGAGGGGTTGGGACCGTGGAGGGAATGACTGTCCACTGGATCAGACACTGGAGGAGTCCCGTAGCTGCCTTCTGTGCCCCTGTGCTTCTAGTCTTCCACCAGGACCTTCAGTGAGTGGACCTACATCTGGAAGGAAATCTGGGAAATGTAGTTCTCTCCAAGGCAGAACACAGTCTGAGAATCATGGGAAGGGGCCTGAGAGAAATTCCTTTTTACACCACGGATTAAACCTAAAAATTAGGGAAAGTAGGAGCGTTGAGCTAGCCTGTTGACCAAGGACAGCATTTTGTGCAGCATATTTCCTTCCTCCGTGTGGACTCTTTTTAGGTAGTTTTGTTATTTAATCCCTTAGGGAAGATGGTTAGTCAAGAAAGAATAAGATAAAAATCCTGAGGACCAGAGTCCTCAGATGGAGTTATCAGTGTGTCAGTAAGTCGTCAGGAGCAAGGGAGATGTGGTGGCAGTGATGGAATATGAGTTGGCAGTTTGTAGCTGGAGGAAGTGTGACAGTATTTCCCTCTGGGTATGAGCCACCCATATAATATGAGATTGGAAAATAGGAAAACAGAATTTCACTTCAAATTCAACTGAAGGACATGATGTTTCTTTTGTCCCTTCTGGTTTATTTTTCTTCTTCTTTTACTATTAGAGATAAGGCAAAATCTCAATTTTGCTTCAATATGTTCCTGAGTTCCCAGAACTGGGCTTGAAAGTGTCAAGGGAAAGGCTATTTATTACATGTTCACCCCTCTTTGAAATGGCATCCATCCGTGGAAAATTCCCTCCTTTTTTCCCTCATTCTCTCCTATAGAGATGTTTTCTAGATTTTTACAACATACCCTTATTCATATTTAAGAGAGACATTTCTTTCCTATTTCTTTTCATTTCTGAACTTATGTTCTATTGTCTCATTGTCTTTTCAGGAGAAAGGGGCAGGCTTGACTGCTTGGTGGATTTTGGAGAAGAATTTAAGAATGTGTGACTCAGCCCTTTACACTTTCTCAGGAAACAGTGGCATGCTCTCTGCTTTATTGTTTAGGGACCTCACTTCTTTGTAGGCAGTCTTTTGTTAAGAATTGCCTGTGGTAGGGAAAGAAGTGGTATTTAGTATTAGTAAGGCTAAGGGACTAAATTTATATTTTCTTATCAGCATCATCATTTATAAAAGTGGATTCTCCATACAATTGGTTCCTGAATTTGTTTCTCAGTTGGTTGCAAATTTAGAATAGAATAGAGATATGATATATTTATTGGGTCCATCTAAAACCTCCAAAATTAAGCACCTGTTTTCCAGCATCACTGGGGTGACCTGAAAATAAGAAACATGTATTAACATCTCTGTACTAAACTTTATATTTAATACATAACCAGTGTCAGATATTCTGCCAGTGAGTACACACACACCTGTATACAAGCAACACACACACAATTCTTAGTTCTACATATTGTCAGCTTAATATTTTTTGCAATTTTACACATCTCAGAAAATAATGTCACCATCCATTCAACTTTTGATGCAAACATGATTATCACTGGATTCTTATTTTTCTTCCTACCCACAGTGTCCAATCCATATGCAAGCTGTTTCAACTCCAGTTCTAATATATATCCCAATCTGACAACATCTGACCATGAAAACTACTACCTTTCTAGGCAAGCAACCATTATCCCGCCTCTAGATTCTATAATAGCCTCCTGTCTGATCTTATTCTTCCATTTGCTACCTAAAGTCATTCCCCAAGTGGCCAGGATGAAATAGATCATTTATGTCATTCTTCATCATAAAACCTTTCAAGAGTTTCCTGTAAGACTAAAAATCTATCTGGTCTTCTCACCAAGCAAGTAAAAACCACATATCAGCCAGCCCTGCATCTCTCTCTTTTATCTCTATGTCTCATCGACACTGAACTTTTGGCTCTTCCTTAGAAGTATACAATCAGCTTCTGCCTTGAGAGTTTCACATGTGCTATAATTTTTGTCCCATGTGATTGCCCCACAGATTTTGCCACATACTTCCTTTCTCAACTAAAATATAAATATCCTCTTCAGAGGTACACTCTCTGATCTTCCTGTCTCAATCAGCCCTCCTGACTAATTGGATTATTTTTCTAGCTATCATCCTGTTACGTTTTTATCCCAGGATTTCACAATCCAGTCACATGACCCCACCTACTTAATATGAAGTGGGGGTAATAGACACAGAGTTCCTGACTGGCAAACTGCTAACCAACAATAATATACTAAGGAAGGAGAAATACAGATTTTGTTGGAAAGTAGACAGCTCTGCCATACTTGCTCCTCTGGATACATATTTCTGTGCATAGATTTTTTGTGACATAGAGTATACACTCATGACCTTTCCAGGCAAAACTAACTAGAGTCCTACTCAGATACTGCATTCATCTCCAAGCCCAGGATCTTTGAGTAATGTTCAGTTTTTTCCATCAGACCCATGTATATTTCCTTATGTTCAGATAATTGAAAAAATTAAGCTATTAACATCATCATTTATAAAAGTGGCATTCTCCACACAATTGGTACCTGAATTTGTCTCTCAATTGATTGCGAATTTAGAATAGAATAGAGGTGTGATATATTTATTGGAGCCATCTAAAACCTCCAAAATTAAACACTCTCCCCAAGGTAGAAAGGTTCAACATCTGTATAACACAATTCGTGTTCAGAAAAGAGAAGATGGAGAAACACGATGCAGTCAGCAGTTTAGGGCAATGAGAGAGTCTTTTTGAGAGGAATTGTGAATGCTCTTTACTTTTCCAGTGCGGGAGTTTTCTGTTTTTTTATTGACTTGATATTGGTTTATAATATTATGTAGCTTTCAAGTGTACATCACTTGCCTTCCTTTTATATACTTCATTGTTGTTAACCAAGGACCAGCACAAGTGTAAATCTTGGAAAAAGGATGAAGCCTTTACTGCAGACAGTTTGTAAACTGGGAACACCGTTTCCTGGGACAAATGAAAAGTGTTTCCCCCACCCCACACAAGAAGAGTAGGGTTTAGGAACTTAAAAACGCAAACTAGATGATAAAAGTCACAAAATGAAAAATTAGTTGTGAATTGTTTGTCTATTGAGTCCAAACCATAGAGCAGCGCTCATTGGCCTTTCCACATTTTGAATTGGCATCTGCAAGGGTGTGGTGGTTGTGGTTTTCTGAGAATGCAAGGGCTGTGCTGAGCCCCGGGTCCTGGCACAGCTGTCTGACTCTCTTTCATTTTGACTAAGTCCTTTTTTCATAGATTTCTGGTTTCAGGGTTGTATTCTCAGCATTTTGGTTATTATCATGATGACTAACAAAAGTGTAGCTTCCATCCTCTATCACTCAACTGACTCCTTTTACCAGCTTTAGCTCCTCCATCTTCCTTTCCAGGAATCACTATTTTGTGCTTGTAGCCTGAGTTTGCTTCAGTTTTGTTTTGCTTGCTTGTTGGTGTTCTTTATCTTCCATGTATGGATTATTTTGGGAGACACTCTTTTCTCCATTGTTCTGTGTTTCTTTGCTTGCCTTCTAAGAACTCTTCCTCATTCAGTTTCTCTGAAGTGAACTTAGGGAATTTGTCTTCTTTGGAGACAATGTAATTTTTGCAACTTGTATTCTGTTCATGAAATTTTGGGTGACCAAAGATTGCTTTTAAGGATTTGAAACTCCGAGGCTCTTTAAAGGCTAGACTCATGGTTTCTTTGGCAAAAAATTTCCCTCACAATTTATTAGCCTTTTGATCTATTTGCTTCCAATCAATGTTGTATATTCTTCTACTCCCACCCAGAGTTCTTTTCCTATATATCATTTTTGAGACTACTGTTTTCCTTGCTTCTTCAAACTTCCCACTCTCATTCAGAGCCTTATCTTGGCACCAGAAATGATATGCATGCACTGGAAAGAAATATGCATATTCCTATTGTTGTTTCTTTTTCCTGCTGAGTCTATTTGTTTAAATTATAATTTTTAATAAGTATTTGTCTTCATTCTTCAGTCCTATCTCCTGATGTTTAGGTTCATTGATCATTTCTCTCTCCATCCCAGCAAGTCTCTTAGTTTCTATTTTCTAAGCAGTCGTCTTTTCCCTGAGCTTATTGTTTTCTTATAATATGTTGGGAATAGCAATAAGTATAACTCAACATGAACTAATAACTCAAAAGTTAAACTCTCTGGAGGTAAAGGCTAAGTAGTGCTGGGTCAAGTTTCCCAGTTGTTATGGCGATAGTGTTCTCAAATATTTTTTAACTGTATAATGTAGGTTATATTTCTGGCTTATGCTATTTCTAGTCTATGATACATCTATTCCATGCTACTCACTGCTTCACCATCAATTTAATGCCACATACTTAGATTTACTTTGATGGCAGCACTCAAATCAAGGTGCCATGTTCTGTAATGTGTAGGATGGCTGACTGCTATAACAAATCGACCTCACAATATAATTCATTAGCCATGGATGACTATTTATCACTCAGAGAAGTCCAGAGCTGGTCATTCTGGTGGCAAATGTCTTTCCTCCCTGTAGTGATTCAGAGATCCTTTTGTGGAGCCTTCTCCATTCCTTTATATTTCTTCATCTAGGTCACAGAAAGAGAAAGAGAAGTTGGGGTTGCACTCTAGACCCTATTCCTTGTAATCTGCTCACAAGGAACAAAAATCTCTTTAAGTCACATTCTGTTGACAAGAAGTATTCACATAATATGCAAATATCACATTTATATACAAAGGGAAATGAGAAATTTAATCATAGCAGAACATGACAGATATGTTATATAAAAGAAGAAATATATGTTGGTCATTCAGCCATCTTTGTCTCTATATTTGTGCTTGTGTGTGCTGAAGTTTCTATTTATCTTCATTAAAGTATAAACTCTAGGCACTCATAGATTTTCTATTTGTTCATTGGTATATCCTGAGGACACAGAACAGTGTTTGGATTAGAGTAGGCCCTCAATAAATATTTGTAAAAGAAATGAAAATATGATTAATAAATTGGACTCTGGGGTACATGATCCTGACTCTGAAATTTATTATAAGCTCAAGATATTTGCTTGAATTTCCTCATCGTCAGAGAATAAAATATTATCTACAACATAAAGTGAAAGTCAAATGAGATAATGTATGTATCTCTTTTAAGCATTGTTATCTGCATATAGTAAGCATTTAATAAATATTACTTTTGTTATTCCTGCTACTATATGTGTGTATAACTATACAAATATAACATGTAATAATTATTTTATATTATTAAAATATATAGTATATATATTTAAAATATATGCCATTATTAATGTGATTATTTTTTACCTAAGTAGGAATTTAATGTTAAAACAATTCACTGCTTTGTATTCATAAGCTTAGAGGATTTTATTCCTACCTGAAGCAAATTGGGAGCCTTAAAAAAGGAGTATTTATTATCTCACAGTACTAAGATAGTCATCTGATAGAATCATATAATAAACAGCAGGGATCCCTGTATCCTTACACTGGGTATGCAGCAAATAACTTTCAGATAAAATTTCATGGAAAATTTAACTATTCACAAGTTATCCAAAAATATCAGCTGCCTTAATAAATTATATATAAAAGGGAAATTTCATTGTTCCTTTCGAAAACAGATATTACATTATATCTTTGCCACTTTATATGTGACATGTTTAGGAAATGAGGAAAGCATCCTAACTTTCAATTATTCAGTAAATGGTTATTTAACACCTACCATCTTCTAATCACTGTGCTAAATCCTGTGATTACAGCTATAAGCTAGAGGAGAGAGAGGTTATAGTCAAGAAGGAATATAATTGAGAAATGGAGTGCTAAGTTACAAGTGCTAGGATAGAAGATCATATAGCACCCTTTGGATACTGTTAGAAAGGGCCTCATGCAGTTTTGGGGTCTCAGATGGTGTCCCAGTGGAAAGCATACCTATCCTCAGACTTGAACAGGTAAACCAAGACAGTCAGGTAAACAAGCTTTGGATTTTTGATGAGCTAGATTTGACTCTTTGTTATATATTGAGGTATATTAGAAAATATAGAAAAATATAGAGTTGTAGATATGCCTTTCTACATGTAATCAACCAAAGAAAACCACTGTTAATTTTCCAGCTTGTTTCATCTCTCTGTGTAAATTTTATTTAATTGAAATAGTCAAATATGGAATATTTCCTGTTTTGACACTTAGAATAATATTGTAAGCATTTCCATTTCTTTCATAAACATTGGTTAAAAGATAGCCCATCTTACAGATAAACTCCACATTTTATTTCTTTGTTGTAAATTGAGTTTTCCATTTTTATTTATATATTTTTCTAAAGATTTATTTTTTATCTATGCAATAGCTGGGGTACAGGCCAGAGGTACAGGAGGGTGAGGGGATTCACCAGAAATAGAGTGGGGAGCAGAACAGACAGACAGACCGAAAGCACTGCTGAGGGGAGTAGCGGGAGAGACAGGAGAGGTCTGCCGCTCCATGTGGATTTCTCCCTGGCCAGGATGCGGACAGCTTCACAGTGCTGTGCTCAACCCACTGTGCCCCCGGGGAGGCCCCGTTTTTTATATTTTAAATATCACTGGAAATTAGTATTATTTTAAAAAGACATTCAATGATATGCAAACATATTTGTCATAATACGCCAACATCTACATATCCTGAGGGAAGCCCAAAAAGTAAAACTGAGGAGGGATTAATTTTCCTTGACTACTATGAATGCAAAAGTGTATTCTTCTGATATTTATAAGCTGTCTGCTCTCTCTTCAATGTCTGTTTCCCATTGAGCCCATTGAGTATTACTCTGAACCAAGTGATCTTTTATGTGGTCCTTCAAAATGTTGGCCAGTCTTGAGACACTTTACTGTGGTACTTCTGTTGGACTTTAATAAGCTAACATGTATTGGAAATGTACAAGAGAAGAAATATGTCATGAAATGATAATTCCTAAAGTTGTTTGATCACAGTATTTATTTATAAAGAGTATCTCATAGGAATAATGCTCCAGATAGCACAGCTTTAAAAAGAGCGATTATTACAATTTTTAGGCAGTTTGTTGCTGGTTGAAAGATTATAGGAATTGAGGCGGGAAGAGTTGTACTTTCATTCAGCTCATTTTAGTCAAATATTTGTGTTCTATATCAGACTGCTACATCCCAAAGAGCACATATTGGTATATGAGAAATGGCTCCTGCTCATAGCGGTTTTAATGCACCACAAAAATTGAGTTTGTATGTGCACGTGTGATTGTATATGTGTAGATAAAAGTTGGTAGTAACAACACAAATACAAATATATCTATTTTATATTCTCCAGGAAGATATGTAGGGTACTTAGAGAAAGGATATCTTCTGATTGGCTGAGGTGCATTAGGAAAGCATAGTGTAAAAATGTGGGTGTTGGGGTGATACCCTTGAAACTCTTCACTGGTGATATGCAGTACCGGATTAGGTTTACCCAGAATGTTTATAGATATCAGACAAAAGAGCGCAGCTTACTAGTTAAAGAGTCTGGGCTATTAGTCAGAAAGTTGTGGGTATAAATCTGAACTCTAAATTCAGGAGCTGTATGACTTTGAACTAATACTTTAAGTTTGCTGGGTCCCAGCTTTCCACAGGGAGATAATCAGTATGTTGTAAAGATTTAGGGATGACATATTTTAAATACTTGGCACAAAATCAGTGTTCAATAAACTAGGCTGTAGTTCTTGTCATTGCTATTATATCTATTATTAACATTTATGTCCCTATTACCTGCATGCCACAAAAAACTACAGTGAAATGTAAAGTAGCAAAAAATATTGATATGCTATTACCAATTCTTTAGTGAAAGTAGTCTCAGCAGTCTCTTATTTTTACTGCAGCCATTGTATTTTGTCATGTTATCTTAGACTCAGTATAACAGGGGTGAAGCTAGACTATAATCTCCATGAGGGAAGGCTTACATAACTTTTGTTAACAAGTACATACCCAGTGACTAGCATAATACCTAGCTCATAGTAGAACCTTATTTAATAATTCACAAATTAGAATAATGAAATATATTTGTTAAATGTATTTATTAAATATATTTCCTTTAAAATTATCTAATGTACCTACCACATCACATTTTCTTTCCTATATATTATATCATTTACCAACCATTGCTTGTATTTCAGTGTGCTTGGCTATATACTCAGAATCTTACTTAGCACAACATTCCATGGGCATGTTGAACAAAAAAGATTTGCTTTATTCATCTTAATATTTGACCTTATGTCTTTTGTTTGACACTTAAATCTCTTACTTGAATTTGCTGGTCTCCTGAAATAAATTATATTTCCTTATGGACAAGGGTTCTGTTTTAGTCATCTCTGTATATACTAGTTCCAAACCCTGTACCAGACATAAACTGAGTGACGAGAAAGTATTCTTTGTGTCAATAAGAAAATGTTTCCCAGTTGGCGACTAAACTTAAAATATTCTGCATCTATCCCAGGTCTTTCGCAAAAAGGAAAAGTCATCTCTAACAGATGCCTGCCAACACGCGCTAATGCCCTGCTTTACTTTGAATAGCTCTGGATCACCTTAGACTGTATTAGGACACATAGTAAAGTTAACTTTTCATATAATTTGTCCAAAAAGTCCCTCCAGGCAGTTTCTACTTATCCTGGAGTCCAGATAATAATAGACATGAAGTGCTCCTTGTAGCAGGTTTCTGGAAAATTGCAGGAAAGGCAGATTTTCTGAAAATTGTATTATGGTCTCAATGCATATTGGAACCATCTAATAGATCATTTATGGAGCATAAAAATACCATACCATATATTTAGTGTCCTCTGACATGTCATTTTTATAACACTGATTTTCATTTCTAGTATTATGTGGTACCTTTAGGTATAAATGGTAGTGGATGGTTAGAGTTTACAGAAGTTTGGGATTTTTTTTTCCTTTATATAATTTTATACTGATCACTTCAAATGGAAACTGCTAAAATATGTATCTGCCTTTTTAAACAGAGGCTACAGAGCAGAATTTGTTTTTTTTTTTTTGCTAATGGTTTAGTTGTTATGGATCAGCTAACATTTGCTGAAATTCAGTTGCATCGATTAGCTGTAAAAAGCACCCCTAAATTCAGTGACCTAAATTAACATAATTTCATTATTGTATATGTATCCACAGGTCAGCTATAGGCTCTCTTGATCTGGACTGAGCCCATCTGTAGTCAGTTAGAGTATCTAATAGAAGCTGGCAGATCTACATGGTCATAACTGGTATGATGCATTCCTGCTCCATGGGTTGTCTCATACTCCTATAGGTTAGCCCAGGCTTGGTCATGTGAGAGTGACAGATGTACATGGGGAGCAGGTGTACACAGGACCTCTTGAGACCTCTATCATTACTGGCAAAGTTACCTTTACCACATTCTTCCAGCCAGAGTGATCACAAAGTTAGCCCAGGTTCAGAAGAGTTCAGTCCTCATCTTGATTGAATTTCTGCAAAAGTTATAGATACAGAGGAGTTGGTAATGTGAGGCTTTTTGTTGCCAACTGACTATATCATCAAGAAAGAATGAGCTTTGGAACTTTCGGCTACTGCTGCTATTAACCTCAGACTGATGTGAACTTTGAGCTGTGCTGTTTGCTTTCTGGTAGATATGTGTGTCTCTTTTTTTGTATCTATGGCTATTTCTATGACTGTATTGTTTTCCATAAATGAAAGTATTCCATATATTTCACAAGTTCTAAGAGGGAGGACAGGATGGCACACCTATATTTTTTCTGTACCATTCTATCTCCACATCGTAGCACATGATTTAGGACTCATTAAAGGAAGAATGTATGCATAAATGCTTTGATGATTTGTAGTATTTTGAATCTGGATAGACTTGTAAAAATCCCCAGTGTTTTCTGTGTTCTAAAAGAAGCAAGTGCAGATAATACTTTCCTGCCTCTGAGGGGTATTACAAGGATTAACTAATGTCAGGAAAGGGCTCTGATATGCCTAGATGAAGAGTGTCCTATAACTAAAATGTTTTATTGTTATAATACCATAAACTGCTTCTCGGGACATATAGCTTACATATTTTCCATAAAATTAATCCATAAATCATGTACAAAATGTATCAAATGCAAAAGCAATAGCTTTGACCTTAGAATTGCTGTAGCAGTAGTTTGATGATATACTACCTTCTACATCAGCAGTACTCTAAAGTACATAAAATATGCTTTCATATATTCAAAATGTGCAAACACTTAAAACAAATGACTAGGTACTTTCAAAAAAGATTAAATGATTCAGAGTTTTTCATGCGCAATTGTAGGAATTTTTTAATACATCATCATGAATGCTACAATTTTTTTAGTAATTTTCACTAATTCATATGACATACTCCCTAGTCACTTTAAAATGTTCTATAGAACTACCTTATGATTTCTTCTTTTGAAAGGTAATCTTTGTTTCCTGATGTTATTTAATAGTTATATACAAATGTCCACAGAGTTTTTAATGAAATGGCAGCACACATAATCTTTTTGTTACATCTGTTTTATGTCACTAATATGGCAAATGTTGTATTTCCAATTTTGTTCAGAGAAATACTCAGTTCTCCTACTCACACTATCAGATTTATGAGCAACTAGCTGTGAATGATGGGGATACATTATCAATTCCAGTGTTTCCAAAGATTGAGTATTCACTTCAGTATACTTGAAGGAACTAATAAAATTTTCTTACTACAATTTCAAAAAACATTAAAAAAAATTCCTGTCACAAGCAGACTTTTGCTTAAATAGCTTTATTTTCAAATATCAAATAACTCCAAGTACTGTATAGTGTCTGTAGAAGAACATTATTCTGTGAGTAGTAAATCAGAAGAATGTGATTTCTCTCCTAGAGGGAATTAGCAGTGTAGGGGCATACTACTAAAAGTGTATCTCTATCTATTACAGATGCAAGGTAACCTTTAAATATTTGCATAACATAATGCCAGATAGCAGGTGCAGAAGGACAGTTACTCATCCCTACTGGGATCCTTGTTTTTCACACAGGGACCTCTCTCTCTTTACTTCCTTCCCATTAATTGAAATTAAGACCATTTGGTAGGAATTTCTCAAGAATTGCTCACATCACTTCCATTTTTTCCTCCTCCTCCTCTGAGAGCAAAGTGTATTTATAATACTCTTCTCTACATGAAATACCCTGTTTTTTTGATTGAATAATTTTTGTGACTCAATGTTTTTTAGTGTCCATTGGTTGAAGTAATTATATATCATTCTGTTACTATTATTTAAGCTAAGACTTCTTAGGGAACTAATTCTAAGCAATCTGTGGGAAGAAGTGATATATTAAATATCTATTTCTTATATTTCTTGTATAATTTATCTATATTTTAGAGATATGACTTAATTCGTAATTGAATTAAATTTATAAGTGTGTACTTATTACTTATGCTACTTAATTCAGAATTGAGTGTTTTATATAAGTGAGTACTATTTCAACTCCTTGAATGTTTTATGCTTATATATTAAAATGATTTCAATATCAATGAACACTAGATTATTTTATTTAGAAGGGCCATGTGAAACAGAGCTCATGAGCATATCTATTATGTTGTGATACTGTGTTTTTGTTTAAATGGGCAGATCTTTATGAATCCAGTTTATTTTTCCATGTAAATACAGTCTGCTATTTTCTTTTTTCACACTTTTGTCTCTGAGAGAAAGTCTTATTTTTATTTCCCAACAAGTCTTGACCTTGGAGTAGGGGTTGAATCACAGTCCTCCCCCACCCTTCATTTCTTTAAAAGACACATATGAATTTATCTGGCTCAAGTACGTTTTGCAGTAGTGAATTGAAACTTAGGATTGATTTTTCTCATGCTTCCAATTGTGTGACTAGGTGGTATGAACAGTGTGGTTTATTTTCACTGAATGTCTTAGAGTATGGACAGGGCTAGCCAGAGGACATTAAAAATAACTTCAGGGGTGCTAAGGAGGATGTTTCAAATCAGGGATGATGGATAAAGTAGAATCTTTTTGGTCATATTACCTGTAAGCAGGATAATCCTAAATGTCCTCATTCATGTGTTAAGATTTTCATCTTATTTAATGCATAAGAGAAGGAAAATGTTTGCTGGTGAATTCCTTTGAAGGATCAATCTGAATTCTTTTTTTACCTTGCAAATTTTAACCCTGACTCATTGTTTTGCTTTTTAAAAATGTCACTCTGCATTTGGAATTCAAAATGGTCTTAGAGTTATCACTTTATTTGGAATTTTGGGGGATTTGGGAGGATTTGTGTTCTTAAAAATATCCTTTCTCAAGAATGTTTTCTGGTTTCTGAAGTTGTAGGAGAGGAATGTAATCAAAATATTTGGTGTTTTTTATGTGAGATTTTTCAGCATCTTATTAAAACCCCCTCATTCAAAAATCACCATAGAGAAGGGCTTGGTTATTCCCAAAACTACTGGATGAAAAGAAATCATTTGTCTGTGCCTGGCACAGGTCTCTCCTGTCCCCTCATGGACAATTTGCACAGCTGATGACCATGACACCTTTCTTCAAAAAAGAGCCACCTCTGCCTTTGACCACTAACAAGCACTACTGCTAGCTCATTTCCATAGTCTCTTAGCTGTAGAATAGATGGGACAGTTAGGTCAAGTTTGAGTTGGATTCAATTTGTTGAGGATGTTAGATTATTTTTAACTTATGTTTTTGTGGGGAAGATAAGACTAACCTTTTGATCATATTAATGGCGTGAGTACATTTGATGAAAAGGAAAGAATCGTAACACCTTGGTGATGGTCCTGCAGAAAATATTTGAGGTCAGGGTTTCACTCTGTAGCTCCAATTTTGTACCTTTCACCTGTGCTCTACATAGCAGACACTGCCAGAGACCTGATTGTTCATACAGCTGTGAAGTTGACAAAATCTGTTTTGCTTTTCAATGGGCTGTAAAGGTAAGATGGAATTACATGCTCATAGTCACATAGCTAGAGAATGGAGGAGCTACAATTCAAATACAGACTGTTTGAGTCCAAAGTCCAGCTTATTTTTAGAGCAAGGAATGAATAAGGCAAAGTGTGCCTTAAAGAAATAATACTGAAACATATGGGGAGGGGTGGCTCTGAACATTTTTTGAAGTTTATTAAAAAGTGGAGAGATGAAATATGCAATGGTTTGAACTTAGCCACCAGTTAAATTTAGAATGCTGAAAAGTGGCATACCAATGACATTTCTCTTATTCTCTAAAATGCACATTTGGAAGC
Source organism: Talpa europaea (assembly GCF_964194135.1). Taxonomy (NCBI): domain Eukaryota; kingdom Metazoa; phylum Chordata; class Mammalia; order Eulipotyphla; family Talpidae; genus Talpa; species Talpa europaea. The sequence goes on from NC_140073.1 coordinate 81,328,555, forward strand.
TTTGGAACACAGGGATGAAACTTGGGCTCCCTGTTTGCTGTTCTCAATCTACCCTTAATTATTGCTGGGATCCTAGATAGGTAGTAGTGTGACTTCTTTGTGAAATGAACAAGTCACCCACCTTTCAGAATTTTGGTTAGGATTAACTCCTGTAGTGTGGATCATTGTTTCTCAAGTCTAGCAATTTTACTGCCCTGCAGTCATTTGCCAATGTCTGGAGACATTTTTGATTGTCATGGCTGGGGTGGAGGGTTGCTAGTGCCATTTAATAGTTGGAAACCGAGGATGTGTGTATACATTCTACAAAGCTCAGAATAGCTTTCCAAAACATAGTTATCTCGTCCCAAATGTCAAATAATGAACTTCAAATCAACTCTCATGTTCATCAAGAGCCTGGTAACATCTCCCATATGGACTTGTTATTAATTCACGACCGGATACTGTGTCAAGAGCTTTACTACATACATCAACTCTGTTTCATAAACCCTCAATGCAAAATTGAGAGATACAATGCAAAATATGATGTTTAAGGTTATGGAGTGCTGAAATCAAAACCAAAATGTGACTAAAGCTAACATAGATCTAAAGCACTTCATATGAACCTGCCTTTTCCTAGTTTGGCTACTGTTACTGACTTTATTCTGTATGGACTCTTTATTGTAGATATTTGGCAGAATGAATGAGCATAGACTTTTAAACAGTTTGTGCGACACTGGGTCTTGCCCACATCACCATGTTTCTGTCCATTTACAGAGCCCAGATGGTCAGATAAGATGTTGATATTCTGACCTATACTTTCTCCCTGCTCCTTTCTACTCTCTACCCAGGCCAGACTTCCAGACCACTGACAAAATTTAACATCTGCAATCACCTCTATAGTATGGGAGCAGGTCTGGCAGCACTTGAACAATTCTCTGCCTCCACTGGTGGTTAAAATTGTCACCAGAAAGAAGCAGGTCAAAGAGGACTAGTGGAGTGTCCTACCCCCTAAGAGACTCTTCAGTGAGAAACAAAGGCTGGACATTGTTTACAGATATATTCCCACAGACAATGGTAGTTTAGGGTCACCAGCACCCCAAGACTAAGTGTGAAATCTAATTTTGGGTGGTAAGGTAGCCTTATCGATTACTGAGGCCTTAGGTCAGTTACTCAGCGTATCTCATCATGTATGTGGACAAATGGAAAACAATAAAGGAGATGGTTATTACTGAGACTACATCTGTCTCGAAGAGAGTTAAAAAAAAAAAAACCCTCCAGTAAATCTTAATGTAGAATAACAGTTGTGGACTTCAATTACCTCAAGGTGGTAGAAGCTTCTTAAACTGTATTTCATCAAGATAGGAATTATGAAGTGCTCACACTAATTCTCTGAAATCACAAGAGGGTGAAGAGTTGTAAGAGTCTGTTACAGTAAGTAATACACTATTCTAAAGGGAGTAGATTGTTACAGTCAACATTACATTTTCATATCTACGGTGTGAATTAAGTATTGATTTTTGGAGTAGAAGGATACAGAGTGTGGTTCACTCTTAAATGACAATGAATGTAAATTAATCATTTTAGATTCAGAAATATCTTTCAGGGTTTATTAATTTTTTTGTGGAGAAAGAACTAAGTTCCTTAAGTGTCGGATATCAGTCCTCTGATATTTGTATTTATAAGCACCATGTTTTAATTAAAAGTGGTATTTATCTGGTTGTTTATATGAAAGGAAGAGTATCAGAAAAATAATTCTACTGGTTATTGGGAATGAGGGATTCAGATAAACTGTAATTTTTGTCACCAAAATGCATATGTAGGCATGCATATTGAGATAAACCAGTTAAGTATATTAAAAGGTTAACAAAATCAACTGGAAACATAGATGTGGGTGTTGAGTGTGTTTCTTTGTGTATGTGTACACTCACTTAATACATATAATTTATTATGATTATATATGTTATTGACCTAACAATTATGAATATATGTTACACATATGCTCTATAATAAAATGCATATATATTGATAAAGTATAACATGCATAAGAAATAGACTTTGTAATGTATTAATATAACATTAATGCATATAGTGTATATATGTTTATTGTGTATTACTGCAGAATATTCAATTTATGTAATGTTCCTGGCATGTCATGCAAATTCCATAAAGCTATGTTCTAAACATGGAATTGATGATTGCATTGCTATAGTTCTCTGTGTGACCAATAAAGTACATCTTGCCATGTCCTTAAGTTAAACCTAGCACAAGCTATATTTGGAATGTAATAGAAAACCTAAAATCTGAGGAGGTATACCATGCACAGTTACAACACTTTTATTAGGCTGTAAATTAGTAACATGTTTAATGGTTGCTCTTATTTCGTTCATGCCTTCCCACTATTGAGCCTGTCACTGTTCCATGCACTTTGATGTGTTGTTTGAGGCCTTTGAAATTGCTCAGATACTTAACACCTAACACATGGTGATCTTTGGTGCATGTTTTACATTTGTCTTGTTTTTCTTTTTTTTTTTCTTGTGACCAATTTCTTTTCATTATTTTTAAAATTGAGGTAATATTGCATTATAACACTATGTAAGTTTCAGGTGTGCATTATTAAAAATCAACATGTATATGTACTACATTAAGTTTATCACTGAAAGTCCAATTCTATCCTTCACTATAAAATTAACCCCTTTTACCTGATTTACCTATTCTTCTTTCTCTGGCAACAATTGATAGATCTTATTGTCTGAAAGTTTGTTTTTGTTTTACTTAGCTCCTTTGTTTGTTTTCTCTTTACACCACATGTAAGTAAAATCATACAGTGTTTTTCTTTCTGTCTGACTTACTTTCCTGAGCATAATACACTCTAGGTTCATCCATATTGTTGCAAATGGTAGGATTTTATTCTTTTGCATAATTGACTAATATTCTGTGTGTGTGTGTCATACTTTATTTATTCACCTTTAAACCTTTTCTTATATGTTCATTGCTTTGTGATTTGTGTGTTCATATCCTGGAAGAGATGCAAGTGTTAGGATTTGGTTTGGAGTTGCCGTTTAACCCAATTTATGGTATGAATCCTAAAATTAAATTATAAACATTTTTGTTCCATATTTTCCATAATTATTCAGGTTGAAGAATGCGATTAACAACCTCATCTAACAGGAAAAAGGCATCACATATGTAAGATATTTCCATTTCAGTTTTTCCTCCAGTAAAAGAATGACAGGGAAAGAAATTATGAACTTTTGCACTCTAGGGATATATTCTTGGTGATTAACAATGGTATATTAAAAGAGTTGAGGCATCCCATGAAAAAGAAAACTTTAAATTTTATTTAGCTCTTCTTTATTCCCAAATTTATTTAATATCATTCTAACCAGGACTGCTGATCTCAGATAATGCAGCCATTCCACTGAAAACATTTTAGAAATTGCTGAAAGATGATATGTTACCTTCACTTGGAATTCGATGGAACGATTACTGCAGGGAGATAGCATAGTACTGCCTTGTCCCCAAAAGCTGTTAAAATTCTGCATTTTTCACGTATCTGTGAACCAACATTAAGTCTATCTAGTGATAAATGTTGCCTTATAATAATTATTGTTTTTATTATGCTAATTTAAATGACTCCCATAACTCAAAGACATTTCTTCAATGCACTTTCATTGTCATTGAGTTACGACAAAACCCTCTGGGAATTTCCAATCAAGCAGGGGCTGGTGGGATGGGGCTAAAAAGAGGACACAAGCTGCAGGACACTGCCATGTACTCATCCAGCTAGAAAAGGGTAATGAAGATAGATTTTCTCAGTGCACAATAGAGAAGAGAGCTCACGTGTCCTAAGGCTGTCAGTCCTTGGGTTGGTGGGGAATGCATTTATTATTTTTTTCTTTGATTACACTGAATATTAGGGGTGGTAATTGTTGTTATGGACACGCTTTTCAGCTAAAACATTTAAGTGTGCAAGAAATATCATTTTCTTTGTTCATCTTTAGCTCAGTATGGGACACTCGGACTTCCAGAAGGTACTTGGTAGTTGTGAAACCCAAGGCAGCCAGTTGCTCTTTGGGGAAGGGAGTTACAGTGTCTGTCTGTCTGTCTCTCTCTTCCATTTCTATCTCCCTCTCCCTCTCCCCCTCCATCCCTTCCTCTCTCTGTAACATCTAAATTTCTATCCATTTTGTTCCAGGTAATAAGAGGCAATGTTTTTTGTTTTTTAAGCTAGGAAATATATGCTAAGGGATCAACATCATCTCTCATCTCTCAGAAGCATCCAACAACAGAATCTTCTTGCCTTCTCAATGGGCCAAACACAAAGTCTAGAGACATATTGAGCTATGTTTATTTTCAAAAATGTCTTTTTATTACCTTCTCCTAATAAATCTGTTTGTATAAACAGAATATAATTCTTAAGGCTGTTTTTCTCATCACTCAAACCTACATAAGCATGGGTACTGGGCACTATGACCCTAATTCCATCCTTCAGAAGAATGGCCCTACTTAAAACCCTCCTGGGATGTGAGTACAAAGACAATTTCATTTGGTTTACTCTTTGACTCTGCAAAATTAAAATTTTGTTTTAACCAAATTAAAACAAAACAAAACAAAATTTGGTTTACTCTTTGACTCTGCAATGGTTCCAGTTAGGAGCCTGCATCCTGGCAGATTTCTGACTTTTCCTTTGCTTCTCATGCTTCCTGCACAGTCCAAAGTGTGGTCAGAATGAATAGCCTGAAAGCACACCTTCCAGCACTTCCCTTCTTACCTGTTTTCCTGGGTGTCTACGAGTATAATCAGGTCAACCAGCTCTAAGAGGCCACATTTACTCTTTTCCTTTTTTCTGCCAATTTTTCTAAAATATCCAAGGGGACATTTGATATCTAGGGGTACTTTTAAAAATTAGTCCATTTTGCAAAGCTGCTTTGAGGACTGCATGATATGGCTGTTACTAAGAGACAAGCATAGGTCATCATATGGTGTCGCGGTTACTGTACTGAACCTATGTCTGCCATGGTGAGACTATCTCCAGCCACATTTTACATTTATGAGCCATAGACTGAGATAATGGGTTCTGATAGGTAGTTATCATTTTTTTTTAATTTTCTGAGGAAAAAAGATAATAGTTTCTTAATTTTTAAGTGATGTTTCTGAATCAGTTAGGGCCTTCAGATTAGTTATGTCTATAATCAAAAGTAATTCTTGGACTTTGGTATTGCAGTACATTAACATGCTATCCAGAAGAAGTCGTAAGCCCCATTCCCAAAGGCAGGACCATTATAGAGTCTGGCAAGAAGAGGTCCAAAGAGTAACAAAGAATAATGGATGCTACAAATGGAGTTGTAAAAAGCTATATAGTATTTAAGAATTCTGTTGCACACTAGTTGAGGGTTTCTTTTAGCTAAGGAAACAAACACATAGGAGACTATTTTTCTTTAACTTTTCCATCATCTGTGTGAACCAACCCACTGATATGAGTTTCCAGTAGTGACATTACTTCTTATTATATTTAGACATGATTTTTCTTCCTACAATGATGTTTGTTTCAGCTTCAATAAAATATAGTGTTAATGTGATGCTGACCATGTACCAAGCCTTGGGTGAATGCACAGGATAGAGGGATGAATATACCTACATGGTTCTGTCATTACAATATTTAGAGTGAAGGATGAAGGATAAGTATTCACCAAGGTCTTTGATATCAGTCCCATATCAGATATATGGCATGCAAATATTTTCTCCCGTTTAGTAGAGTATCTCTTCATGTTAGTGATGGTTTCTTTACTGTGCAGATTTAGTTTGATGTAGTCCAGAGTTTCTATATTAACTTTTGTTTTCCTTATTGGTTGGGACAAATCTACAAATATAACGCTTCTGTCATGGAGTGTTTTGCCTATGTATTTCTGTAGAATCCATGGCTTCAGGTCTTACATCTATGTCCTTTATCCATTTTTAGTTGACTTTTGTTTAAGGTTGTAAACCAATGGTTTTTCAATAAAAGTTCTTAAAATGTTATAAAAACAAGAATTATGCAATAGAATTTGTAACTACAACATGATGAACACTTTGTAGAAATACAAGTTACTGTCAAAACACAGGGAAGAATTCCCCAAGAAAATGACTTAGGAGTTGAAGCGTGAATAGGAATTTAGTTGGACCGAGGGCTTGGGACATGGGATTAGTTAACGGTCAGTCCATGTGGCTGCCCAGGAATGGGAAGGAGCTTGATGCATTGGAGGAACTGAAAGATGGCCAGATGATGGGGGAGCAGTGAGTAAAGTTGGGTCACCCCTGAGTGTCAGGATGCTGTAGGAATATGATGAGAATATATCGGATAGGCACTTTCAAGGTATGTTGAAAATTTTGGTTTTCATTATTCTGAAAGGAATAGCAAGCCACTGATGAACCGATGGGGCGATTCACTGTATTGGATCTTTGTAGATAGAGCCTTCAAGAATCTCATTAGACTGCAGAGGATAAATAGAAGTTATCGATAGAAAGAAGAAAATGTTGTGATTAATCCATGATACTAATATTTTTCAGATCAAAATAATAGTGTCTTAGGCTGTTTCAAAACAAATATTTATTTGAAAAAAAATATCTGAACACCATTTGCCTCTACCAGAATGGTGCTTATATTGCATTCTTTCTCACTTGTCCAGCATACAAATCTCAGCCAATAGAAATAAATACTATATTTTATGTAACTGTAAAAACATTGAAGTTACTAAGAAAAAAAAAAGATTATCTCAAGTTTGTTCTGGTGAAGTTTTTGTGCTCTGCAAAATATTAATATGTTGCTTCATGGTAAATCAGATGTTCTGATGTCATCCCTCCCTCTTGCTTTATGTATATTTAAAGTGTTCTGTGCATAGTCCCAGCATAACTGCCTTTCCAGGGAGATTCTAATAGACAACAATAAACAAGACCTCCTTTATATTGATCATTCATTGTACATAACACATTTTTGGGACAGGGACATTACATGAAAAATTCAGCTTGCATGCACCTGCTCCAGTTTGCTTTCTGTGTGGTAAAAAGCAAACAGATGTCTAGCTGTCCTGAAGTGCAGTCATTGCCTAGGAGGTCAATACACTAAGGGAGAAAGTCTTTCAGCCAAACATAGTGCAGAATTCAGTCTTTCTCTGTGTCTGGTTTACTCTTCATTGGCTTTTCTTCTTAACAGATACAAAACAGCTGAGTAAATGATTTTCTTCCGCTTCTCCAGGGCATCTAGAGGGCTTAGCTGAAGTGTTTATTGTAAGTAAAGTCAAAGTTGAGTGGAGCCATATTTATGGGATGACAGCACCCCATAAATATCCCTTGACAGGTACCACAGCCCCAGGGGCTCTGTGGCATCACTTGAGTCGGACCATTGAACTGGGACAATGGGAGTGAATAGGAGCTTTCAGAGTGGTGGGGCCCAGGGCCTCTCATACTAGCTGCATTCAGAGCAGACCCACTGCAAAATATATTTTACCCAATGGGTATTGCAAGGCTTTATTTGTTGCAAAGATACTGCTGCTAAAATTAGTTAAACAGTCATTTTGTGGGAAAGGTTTAGAGCTGATAGAATTGGACAGTTCAGTGTCATGACTCCTGAGCTATTTACATTGAGCAAGTTTTTTGTCCACATGCTTTTATGTTCTCATTTGGCAAAGCAGTGCCATGTTAATAATGAACATATGGTGACATCAAGAAGTTAGTAGATGTTCAAAAAAGGAGTAGCTGTTGCTGTGACTGTTCTAGTTATTGTAGGAACACAAAACTTGCGATTGGTGCCCGGGCTTCCCTTGTGTGCTAATACCTTGAGTCTTACTGGACATCCTGGAGCAGTTTAGTCCTCATTGTTGGTCATGCAAAGGCAGGAAGGATCCCATGCCACATACTAAATTGTGAAGGATGCCTGGAGCAGTTATTTACTTCAGGGACCCACCAAGAGGCCCAAAAATCTCAGTGTTAACAATCAGTCTGTTGCTTGTGTTCTATGTGTTTTTATGTAATTTCTATCTGTTTGACCTTTCCCTTCACCACACCTTGGATTGCAACCACTCACAGAGTCCTTCTTCTTGCCTTGCTGTCTTAAAGTTGTTGTAAGGGAAGCCATTTTGATATGGTGTAAAGATCACTGGATTGGGCATCTGGAATGGAATTGTCATTCCTGTTTCTACTCCAAATATCTGTGTGACCTTGGACAAGTCATTCAGTTTGTCTGGGCTTCATTTACTCCTCTTAAAACTGTGGACTGTAAGATTACCTTTCCATGCCCACTTTCTAGGTGGTTAAGAGACTATAGATTTTAGTGATCTGAAAAGTCCCACTTTGTGTCAGATTGCAGTGAAGTATATGAGGCTTAAGATTCTATTTTAGGCTTCAGAATTTTTGAAAAGATGAATTCAAACCAGAAATATTGATAAACAGTTTTTAAAAGTTGGCATTCTGTCTGTGGTGTTTGCATTAGCTGACAAGTCATTTAGATAGATTTCTAATCTGTTTTGCTGTCGAGCTACCTTTAATGGATGTTCTAGCCACTGGCAACTAATAATTTGTGATCAGAAATGATAAGTAACAGAAGCACTTAGCTTTTTAGTCAGAGGCATCTGCCCACAAAGATGAAATGGACTTACAATATGCTGTTAGGTGTCAGAGAGTAGCAGAATCATACAGAGAGCCCGGGATGTTAGCAATGATGCTTACGCTTACTTGTATAAATATTCAGTCCAAATGGTCTGCACTGGTCTTGGGTGGAATCATGAACTGTCTCTGAAAGCAAATCTTTATACTTATGAAAATGAAGTTATACTTAATAGCTCTTAATTCTTGCTGTGAAATTGCTCTAAAGAGAATGAATGGCATACTTTAGAACACATCTTTTAGGCCACAAGTGTGCATTTTGATTTTTTTTTTGTTTGTTTCTGTAACTAAGGCCACAAGTGTGCATTTTGATATCTTTTTTTTTTGTTTCTGTAAATAAGGCAATAGGCTTTTTTTTAAACTAAATCTTTTCTGCTTTGAATTTCTTAATTTTTTTCTGTGTTTTTACATTTTCTATTTTGTATATCTATTGATGCCTGGACCTCACTAATGAAAGAGGTTTTCTCTAAGAGTTTATAGAGTTGGGTGGCTTTGTGCATCCTCTGCTAGTGGAGGTTTTTATTTATCATGATCGGTTTAGAGATAGAGACTTGGAAACTGTCATATCTTCTGCCTTCCATCAGTGTACTTGTCTCAGTTCTGCCTCCCAACTTCTGTTTTGCTGCTTTAGATCTTATGAACTCTGGGAAGTCAAAGCATTAAGATTGTTAATATTGTCCACAAAGTAAGTGTATGTAGGACTGAAGGAAAGATAAAATGCCCTCCTCATGAGCAAATTAGCATTAACTTTAGTGCACAGATGATCTTGACGAGTTAGTCCTGTATTCCCAATGTCTAATATAATACCTGACAAGTATCAAGTGATGAATAATTATTATTTTAGTGAATGGAAGTTTAGATTCCACTTTTTATTTCATCTTCTGTGTTCTTTGATGTATTTATGAAGCCTGATTTCTTACATAATTGACCATTGTGTATTAGAAGAACTGTTTTAATTATTCCATGATCAATATATGCAAAACTTTGAGAAATGAACTTACTAGGTAAATTTCAAGCTATTTCTTGAAGATGAGGCCTTTTGAAGGTTAAGTCAGTGTTGTTTTACATCACACTTTGTAATTCTCAGTTTTATAAGTGCTTTGGTATAGTCATGATCCACAAATAATTTGTTCAACAACCTAAAGTTCTACATTGTCATTCATTTCACCCGTCAATCACCCTGCCCAAGTTAAAAATAAGCAATGTCAGGATAATGAAAACCGTGGTTGGAAAAATGAATACTAAAACAAACACCTCTTTCTATTGCATGAATTATATTAAATCAGCATTGCCACCTCAAACTCTGGTAAGTATTAGTCTAGAGCAAGGGTGAATCGTTATTCTCCCTCCTGTAGAGTTCTTTTTTTCTTTTTGCTGGCATCGTAGGGAATATCAGACCTAAAATTCAGGCATCCTACAGGCTGTCTTAAACATGATGATTTTGAGTGGGTGATACATTCATCTAAACTAATCCAGTTAAGGGTAAATTAAGAGAAAAAAAATTTACCAGTGCTTTTCTGCTTCTAGAAGAATATTAATTGGAGTGTGCACGTATTTGCACTTTCTGCAAAAACTCAGGCAAGAATAAAGGAGAATCACAGTCTTAAATTTGTAGTGACCTTAGAGTTTGTCAGTGCTACCCTTTCATGTCCAAAGAATTTAGTTTTTAAAACAAAATTTTAATGTGCTAATTTAAGCTGATACAATTAAAAAGGCACAGCAGTTTATTCCAGAGTAACTGTGTTTATCTCACATGAAGGGAAATTGCAGGTGGATTACTGTCTTAGGTAATATTTGTCACATTATGTCAGTAATTAAGATTATAATTGTACTAAATTTTGCTTTGCTATTGATGCTTCTTTTCAATTAGGAAATATTACATGATTGATATTGGAAACATGGGATCTTTTCTATTTCTTTACATTATTAATCTCCAATATATTCTGAATATAGTCATAAGTTTTATATGTATGGCAGATTCAAAGGTGATATTAAATTATGCAACAATTAGACATAATAATATGCAAATATTCAATTTTTAACATTGTGTACTTGTTCTGAGATTGTGTACTTGTTCTGTGACCTGGACAAATGGCAGGTCACATTTTACTTAAGTATGCCTGTTTGTTTGAAATGGCAAAATACCTAGAACTATGTGATTTCACGTATGTGAGTGTGTGTGTGTTCATGTTTACAGTTCACAGACAAATACTACTGCATCAATCATGAGATATATTTTCTCCTCATGCCTGAAAATGCAAATTGTTCTAGGTCAACTGCTTAGAGGTCTTGTGTCCATCTCTTATGTCTTGTTTGCATTTTGTTTTGCACTTATTCCAAGTGTACACGATTCATTTTGCATTTGCTTATTATTTACATATTTTTCAGTTGTGTACAAAGTTTGCCTTTGGCTTCCTGAATGCACTGGCTAATATTTATATACAGCCGGGTGCCTTACTGTGCAACAGCCTCTGTTCTAAATTTCTAGACGTAGGAGCAGGCAATCATTATATATATATATATATATATATATATATATATATATATATATACCACCTTGAGAACTTATTCTACTCATAACCAAAGGAATATTAACCAGCAAATAGGAGAGGTCATAGCTAAGTTAAGAAACAGATATGCTTTGTTGTTTTAGAATTGCACCTACCAGTGCATACCTGGAAAAGACTTTTTTCAATGACGGCATGAGCCCTAGCTTAGAATTTCACAGATCTGGATCCCATTCTAATTACCTTGTATGAGCTGTGTGACTGTGTGTGTGCTCTGTAACTTCTCTCAGCTTCTTTATTCCCTGAGTGATAAAATGACCATACTTGTCCCACCTCATGGATTTTTGTAAGCAACAGGAAAAATATATTTAACAAATCACCAGTGGTGCACTATAAACAGTCTCTGTGTTAAAAAATAAAATAAAGCTCTGATTTGTATTGATTTGTAGTGTGATATAAATGCTCCCACTGAACAATTTTAAATGAACTATGATTGATTTAACAAATACCTGGAAAAATTAGTGAATATTAAGTAGTTCCATGGTATCAGTCAGGTCAGGCACACCCATTATTATTTCTCAAAGAATGTAATAACTATTTTTTAAAAGTTAACATTTTGTCTTCCACTGATCTAAGAAAAAAAATTATTCTTTGGTCAAGTTTTGTATAGGTAGAGGATGTGAAAGCCTAGAAAAGAATAGTAATTTATAAGATTCAAAATATTAATAATTTCAAATAACATAAAAGAGCTACCTTCACAATGTTGAAAGTCAATGAGAAAATGATAAGGAAACATTTTAATAATAAGGCGATATATTAGTGAAGTGCTTTAAAAGTTTGCCGTTTTGGAGATGAGTTAAATTTGTTAATGTTTTTGAGACTGGTTAATAATAACTCAGCTTTTCTGGGTTTATGTGGAAAATATATATTTACTACCTTCATAAAGAAAGATAAACTGAGTTAATATTTTAAGACCCAATGCTTTATCGAAAAACTTCCTTTAATTTTATCCAATAGCTTTTGTATTTTTCTTTTCTTTTTTTTAAGATTATATTTATTTTTATACAAGAACCGGGGTACAGGCAAGATGCGTGGGAGAATGAGAGGATTCACCAGAGACAGAGCAGGGAACAGAACAGGCAGACTGGTGAAATACACTGCTGAGGGGAGCAGTAGGTGAGACAGGAGAGGTCTGCTGCGCCATGTGGGATTCTTGCCGGCCTGCTGGCTGGGATCGAACCTGTGCTTCAGAGGCTGCGGACAGCTTCACAGCGCTGCGCTCAACTGCCTGTGCCACCAGGAAGGCCCCAGATTTTATATTTTTCAAGACTGATTTTAAATTTTAAAAGTTTGTCACAATCATGTATTTTTGAAATAAAATTTTATTGAGTAACCAGATGATTATTTTTGTTAACAATTAAAATTTCCATGAATTGTCTGAATGTTATTGGTAATGCCTAGAATACCAAGTTCACATGTTGAGAACATGACAGTGAGGATGACTGTGCATGTCAGAACCAAAACTGCTGCTGTCCTGCTATATGAGAGATGCTGTTTGTACTGTGTGGTCCCAAACGCAAATCCCTATTTCTCCAGGGATGCAAATATCTCTTCTTAAATGCATGTGACTGTGTGCTCATTTACTGTTCTTTAAAATATAATGGATGTGCATGAAAATATATTTCATGAAGTAATTAAAATGGGATTTTGGGTATTTATCAGATTTTGAGAAGGTGAGAGCATATCATCGTTCTTTCCACTGTATAAATTAATATGCTTGTCGGTATAAATTGCCTTTATGGTAATTACAATTCTAGTATAGGGACAAAGGTTATAGGGATAAGCTAATAAACATTTTTTCAGGTTCATATAACATAGTTAAATAGAAAGGAGGGCACTATTTTTCGTTGACACAAAATATGATTACTTCTTTTCCTTGTGGAAAGATCTATGATCAGATCAGCATTCTGGAGAAAACCAGTGGGTATGTCTATATATTTGATGCCCAGATATGGGGAAATATCAGTAGGATGTTCCTTCATCTATCTATTGGACTCTTTCCCACACACACACACAAAAAAAACTAATTAATTAATTAAATGAGTCAGGGTAATATGCTCCAGTGTTGCTTTAATGTGAGCATACTTTACCTGTGGTTGATACCCATCAGAAATAAAAAAAGGATATATTTCAAGGATTCTAGGAGCAGAATTTCCCTAGGCAATTGAGTGGTGCTGCTTCTTTTATCACTTTGCTTTTCCCCTCTGGATCAGATTTTGTTCTCATGCAATTTATTTTGCAAGCAAAAACCAAAACCCAGCTTCATTTAGAAAATGAAATATATTTAGGATACTTTGTCAGCTTATTTTTTAAAAACATATTTCTCTCCTGAGCTACTTAGGAAATGAGCTGAAGGGATGGAAATATGAAAAATCCTACTTTATTAAAATCTTGGATTTAGGGCTTTTCTTTTAGATGAAACACTGTCTAGCTAGAAATTATTAATATTGAGTTAGATATATAGGCTTTGGAGCAATAATTATAATAATACCAATCATTTATTAAATGTGTATTGTTTACTTGACACCACAATATATCATTGATCCTCAGAACAGGTCTACAAGTTGGTGCTTTTATTCTCTACTCCCACATGTAAGTAAGACTTGTGGAAGGAAGTGGAGGTAATTTGTCCAAGTTTATGCTGCTGGTGAGAGATGGAATGGGACTTTGAACTAAGGCCAACTGATATAGAGTTCACATTTTAAACACTCAGTTATATTGTCCACTGAAATTCATGATACCTTAGAGGTGTGTTGAAAAAATGTGCTAATAGTTGCTCCCCTTCTGTTTTACTGTGGATGGCAGCATGGAATCTCTGAGTCATTGACACCCTGTTTTTCTGCCTGTAGGCCCCTGGGGAAGGTGTACAGGAGACTGTGGGCCAGGAGGAGTCCAGACTCGGGCACTGTGGTGTTTCCATTTTGAAGGGTGGACAAGTCACCTGTCCAACTGTGATGAGAACAACAGGCCTCCAAAGGAAAGAAGTTGCTTCCGAGTGTGTGACTGGCACAGCGACCTCTTCCAGTGGGAGGTGTCCGACTGGCACCACTGCGTGCTTGTTCCTTCTGCCCAAGGCCACGCCAAACCCCGGACTGCAGAGTGTGTGACTGCTCAGCACGGGCTGCAGCACAGGACAGTGCGCTGTATTCAGAAGTTGAACAGAACCATGGTTGCAAATGAAATTTGTGAACACTTTGCCCCCCAGCCCCCCACTGAACAAGCTTGCCTCATTCCTTGTCCCCGGGATTGTGTGGTATCTGAGTTCTCACAATGGTCCAAGTGTAGCAAAGGATGTGGGAAGCAAGTGCAACACAGAACTCGTGAGGCCATTGCCCCCCCTCTCTATGGAGGGTCGCAGTGCCCCAATCTGACTGAGTCAAGAACCTGTGAAGTTCCCGTTTCCTGTCCTCTTGGGGAAGAGGAATATACTTTTAGCCTTAAAGTTGGACCATGGAGTAAATGTAGACTGCCTCCTCTTAAAGAAATTAACCTAAGTGGAAGAACTGTCCTGGATTTTAGTTCTGATTCAAAGGAGCGAGTCACCTTTAGACATCAAAGTTACAAGCCCCATCACCACTCCAAGTCCTGGGACATAGAGATAGGTTTTCAAACCCGGCAGGTTTGGTGTGCAAGAAGTGACGGAAAAAATGCTATGCTAAGGTAGGAGGCCTTCATGTCTTTCTTTGACCTAAGATATTTTACTGTGAGATTTTGTAAAGCTTCTATGTAATTTTCTGTAGAGGGAAATTTTTAAGTTTGGGATTTGGGTTTCTAGAATTTTCATTTGGGAATTTTTCAATTTTAATTCTAAAAATAAATTCAAGTATAAACCAGCAAGGCTCTGAATCCTTGAAAAATTATTTGTGCCGCTTTATAGGATAAGTCATATATTTCCACATTTTATGAAAATGCCCACAACTATTTTAAAATTCTTTTGTTTCTAAAACAATAAAAAACGAGTCTTTCTTTAGAATGATAAAAATTAGATACATTCTTATTTGGAGTAGAAAATGCATAAATTTTGTGTTTCCAAATGTTTAATTTTTTAAAATTATTTTTGTTTTTGTCTGTTTACTCTTGTTTGTAAGATTAAATAGACTCTTTTACACCAGAGTTATGGACAGTTTCATAGTAGCAAGGGTACCTTTAAGTTTACCCAAGAATGTTTTCTTGAGTATAGGTTTGATAAAAATACTAACTTGAATAGCAGTAATTGGAATGCATATCTATAGAAGTCATGCACTAAACATTTTTTTATATATTTTATTTTTATATTTCCCATACAATTGCAACCCCCTTATTTTGACCCCAATCCCTCCCCTCCCTGCCACCCACTCCCATAGAGTGTCGCTGGTTCATAGTTGTTGGTTGATTTTGATTTTTACTTTCTTATAGTTATTCTTTTTCCTGGTCCCTTATTTAAGTTTTCTAGATTCCTGCTATGAGTGAGACCATCCGGTATTCTTTTTTTTTTCTGGCTTATTTCGCTGAGCATGATCCCTTCCAGCGCCATCCATGTTGCTGAAAATTGCATGTGTTTATCTTTTTTGAATGCTGAGTAATATTCCATGGTGTATATGTACCACATCTTCTTGATCCAGTCATCTATTTTTGGGCATTTGGGCTGTTTCCAAAGCTTAGCTATTGTAAACAGTGCTGCTATAAACATAGGGGTGCAGGTGCTCTTTGGAATTGATGTTTCTGTGTCCTTTGGGTAAATACCTAGGAGTGGAATTGCTGGATCATATGGAAGCTCTATGTTTAGTAGGTCAAGAAATCTCCACACAGCTCTCCATAGTGGTTGGACCAGTTTGCACTCCCACCAACAGTGCAGAAGAGTTCCTTTTTCTCCACATCCTTGCCAACATTTGTTGTTGCTAGTTTTTTTTTTTTTTTTAATATGTGTCATTCTCACTGGTGTAAGATGGTATCTCATGGTAGTTTTGATTTGCATTTCCCTGATTACAAGTGATGTTGTATGCCTGTTGGCCATTTGCATTTCATATGCCTGTTGGCCATTTGCATTTCCTCTTCAGAGAAGTTTCTTTTTAGCTCTTCTGCCCATTTTTTGACTGGATTATTTTCTTTGTGTTGAATCTCATTAGCTTTTTGCAGATTTTTGTGATCAGTCCTTTATCATTAGTGTTGTGCATGCACTAAACATTTTAAGAGCAATTAGTTGACATTTCAAAATTATTTTAATTATTTTATTTTACATCGTTGTATAAAATAGTGTGCTCTAAAGTGATAGAAATATATTAAATGCAGAATTCAATTTTTCCTCAGAAGGTCTTAAATAGAAGCATTGTATATTACCAAGATTCTTCTAAATTTAGATGCTTCTCAATAGTATGCTAATTACCAAACAATGATTATCTTTAGGAATAATCATTACTATCAGTTGCTGTTTTTTCAGGAGTCACAGTTGATGGCAAAGACTCAGAATACCTTTCCATTTCATGAACAAATCAATGTGATGATTGCTTTTGTGTTTATTTGACTTTACAAATAAGCATATTTTATATTTGCTGCTTATTCTGATTTATGCCACATATAATAGGAAGGTGCACTGAAGAGTGATTTTCTGTCTTGTATTGCTTCTGTGAAGCCCAGAGGATTAAGAAGATAATTTGGGTGATTATTGCTTGAATGTGTATATGGGATTCTCTATAAACATTCTTTTGTTAATATTATATAGTTTTGATGCAGTGAGCATTATATAGAATATTTGCATTTTTTGTTTGCTTGTTATTACCATGTTCTTTTTTTTTTTAAGTGAAAACACTGTTTTTAGTGCAGTTTTAGGTTTATAGGAGAATTGAGTGGAAAATACAATTTCCATAAGTTCTTTAAACTCTCACCCTCTACACTCACAAAGCTTTATCACTTCTCATGCATTGTTAAAACTGATGAGCAGTTTCTATCAACACATTTCTTTGGTCCATAATTTATATTAGAGTTCACTCTGTATTGTACATGCTATGGTTTCGTCAAATGTATGATGGCCTGTAGCTATTTGTGCATCATACATCATAGTTTTATTCCTTTCCAAATTCCCTATATTCAAACCAATTAATCCCTTCCTTCTCCCCAAATCCCTGGCAACCAATGATCTTTTTTCACTGCCTCCATACCTTTTTCAGAATATTATATAGTTAGAATAATACAATATTGATCTCTTTTGATTGGCTTCTTCTGATTAGCAATATGTTTTTAAGTTCCCTCCATAATTATTCATGCCCAACAGGTCATTTATTTCATTTTTTTACTGAATAGTGTTCTGTTGTATAGATGTATGACAGTTTATTCACTTACTGAAGGGCATCTTGATTGTTTCTAAGTTTTGACAATTATAAGTAAAACTGTTCTGAACATTCATGTACAGATATTTACATAACATATATTTTCAACACATTTGGTAAATACAGGAGGACATAATTGCTGGGTATTATGGCAAGTTTCATTTTGTAAGAAACTGCCAATCTATATTCCAAAGGGGCTATATCATTCCCACCAGCAAGAAATGAAAATTCTTTTTTTTAAGATTTATTTATTTATGCATACAAGAACTGGGGTATAGGCCAGAGGTGCAAGGGCTGAGAGGAGTCACCAGAAACAGTGGGGAACAGAACAGGCAGACTGACTGAAATACACTGTTGAGGGGAGCTGTGGGCGAGACAGGAGAGGTCTCCTTCGCCATGTGGGTTTCTTTCTGGCTGGCCAGGGATTGAATGTATGCTGCAGAGACTGGATTGTTTCATAGTGCGGTGCTTAACCCCTTGTGCCATGAGGGAGGCCCAAGAAATGAAAATTCTTATTGCTCTCTAAATCCTGGTGAGCATTGGTGTTAGTAGTATTCTGGAATTTTCAAAGTGTATAGTGATATCTCACTGTTTGATTAGCAGTCCCTTAATGGCATGTGATATTGAGCATCTTTTTGTATTCTTATGCACCATCTGTATATCTTCCTTGGTAAAGTGTCTGTTCAGATATTTTGCCAATTGCTTGAGTTGTGTGTTGTCTTATTGCTGTGTTTTAAAAGTTTTTGTACATTTGGGATACCATTCCTTTATTGGATATGTTTTGAAAATGCTTTCTTCTAGTCTGTGACCTGTCATTTCATTCATTTTACATTTCCTTTGATAAATAAGATATTTTAAAAAAGTAATGCTGTCCAATTATCATTTCTTTCATTGAGCATTCTTGGGTTTTGCATCTAAAATAATTACACCAAATCCAAGGTGAACTAGATATTCTCCCATCTTATCTTCTATGAATTTTGTAATTTTTGTATTTTCCTTTTAGATGCATGATTCATTTCATTAATTAATTTGAAGTAATGTTGGTTTACACACTGTATATGATTTACAGTACAGATTCACACCTCTTCAGATATATATTGCCACCTTAAATCTAAAACTGGAGGCAGCCGTAGTGCTCCCATCATACTCCATTGTAAGCTAGTTTTGGTGACTATTCTGATGTCTGTGTCTGGATACATTTTTGTGCATAAGGGGTTTTCTAGTGGTTCTACTGCCATTTGTTAAAAAGACTATTCTTTCCCTGTTGAACTGCATTTTTTCCTATGTCAAAGCTCAGTGAATTATATTTGTATGGATCTCTTCCTGGGCTCTTTATTTTTATTCCACTAATCTATTTATCCATTCTTTACATTAGACATTGTCTTAAATACTGAAATTTTGTATCTTAAGTCTTGAAGTTGGGTAGTGCCAGTTCTCTGAATTTGTTCTTTAGTATTATGTTAATTGTTCTGCATCATTTGTCTTTTCCTATGAACTTTATACTCAGACTGTCAATAATCATGAGACAGTTTGCTAGGATTTTGATTGAGATTGCTTATAATATATAGATCAATTCATGTGTCAATAATAGTAAGTCTTCCTATCTACCACACATGTGGAGTACCTCTCCTTTTATTCATTATTTTATTGCTTTTATTCAGTCTTGAATTTTTTCATATGTGCATTATTTTGTTATAGTATTACTTAAGTATTAATTTTTATAAAATATAATATTTCTATAAATGTATTTCTGTTTTTCACTTCAAATTCCAATTTTTCACTGCTGCCATGCAAGAAAGCAATTTATTTTCATATATTAACCTTAGATCTTACAGCCTTCTTCTAATAACTTATTTTTTTTCAGAGAATTGTTATTATTTATGTTGATCTTTTTGGGCTCTCTTTTCAGATAAATATATCAGTTTCAAACCAAAACAGTTTTATTCTGTCCTGGCCAATCCATATAGCCTTCATTTCCTTTACTTGTTTTATAGTGTTATCTAAAATATCAAGTATGATGTTAAATAGGTGTGATAAGATGATATGTCCTTATCTTGTTCCTGATCTTAACTATAAAACATTTAGCTTCTCATCACTAATTACATATGATGCTAACAGTTGGCTTTTTGTAGATGTTCTTTATCAAATTGAAGAAGTTCCCCTCTATTACTTGTTTATTGAGAATTTTCATCAACATAAGCATTTATGGTGAATTTGCCAGATTATTTTTATGCATGCTTAGAGGTGGTTGTATGATTTATCTTCTTTTGTTTTTTTAATATGATAGATTGCATTGATATGTATTCAAATACTGATCTAATTTTGCATATCTTGAATGAATAATACTTGGCTATGATGTAATTTTTTAATATACTTTGGGATATTATGTGCTACTATTTTTTTTTAGGAATTTTGCATATATGTTCATGACAGATTTTGAGATATTGTTGTTAATTTTCCTTTCTTTTAATGTCTTTGTCTGGTTTTGGTATTAGGGTAATGCTGGCCTCATACAATGTTTTAAAAGAGATTATAGAAAATTGATATAATAATATTCTTGAATGTAGGTAGAGCTCAACAGTGGACCCATTCAGGCCCCATGCTTTCTGTTTTGACAGGTTATTAATTATTAATCCAATTTCATTATTGGGTGTAGACCTAGTCATATTTTAGATTTCTCCTTGTGTGTTTTAGCAGATTGTGTCTTTTAAGGAATTGGTCATTTCACCTGAGTCACCATATTAGTGGGCATAGACTTATTCATAATATTTCTTTACTCTTCTTTTAATGTGAGATGGATCACCAATGATGACCTCTCTTTGATTACTGATATTATTAGTGTTTTGTGTTTTCTTTTTTGTTAGTTTAATTGGCTAGTAGGTTATGAATTTTATTGATCTTTGCAATGAACCAACTCTTGGTTTCAGTAACTATCTCTTGATTTTCTCATTTCAGTTTTACTGATTACCTCAGATTTTTATCATTTTTAATATGCTTGCTTTTATTTATTTAATGTTATTTCCCTGTTTCCTTAGGTCGAAACGTAAGTTACTGGTTTCAGGCATTGTTTCCTTTCTGATATGTGAATTCAGTGCCATAATTTTCTCTGAGTATTGTCTCCATTACATCCCCCAAATTTTAATAAGTTGTATGTTTAGTTTAATTTAGCTCACTATGTTGTGTAATTTCTCTTGAGATTTCTTCTTTGATCATGTGTTATTTAGAAGTGTGTTGTTTAATCTTCAAGTATTTGTGAATTTTCTATCTAGGTTTCTATTATTTTATAGTTTACCCCCCATTGTATTTTGAAAGCATACATTATATGAATTCTGTACTTTTAGATTTTTTAAAGTGTGTTTTATAGTAAGGAAATTTTATGTCTTAATGAATGTTCTATGAAAGTTTGTAAAATACATGTATTCTGCTATTGTTAGATAAAATATTCTATGAATGTCATTTATATACAGTTGATTGATGGTGCTGTTCAGTTCAACTCTATCCTTACTGATTTTCTGCCTGCTGTCACTGTCCATTACTGGCAGAGGGGTGTTGATGTCTCCAACTGTAATATTTATTTCTCTTTGCTATTCCATTAGTTTTCTCCTACATATGTTGATGCTCTATTGTTAGACACATACACATCAAGGATTACTATGCCTTGGGAAATTGATCCCTTTATTAGTAAAAAAAAAGAAAATCTCTTTACCCCTGATAGCTTTCCTTGCTCTGAAATCTACTTTGTCTAGAATAAGTGCTCCAACTTTCCTTTCATTGATGTTAACATAGTATATCTTTCACACTATCCCTTTAATTTTTAATCTATCTATGGTTTTATATTTAAAGTGAATTTCTTATAGACAACATATAGTTGGATCTTGTTTATTTGTTGTCTCTGACAGTCTTTGTTTTTTAACTGGTTCATTTATATCATTGATATTTAATGGTGAGTGTAAAATTGAACTTTTTGTGGTGAACTTAACGGTGGTGTATATAAATGTTGATTCTCAGTGATGCATACCTGAAACATATATAATGTTATGTATAATATATAATAAAATATATGTAATATATAATACCATTTACAAGATATATATTACATATACAATGTTCTTATAGAGTATTAATTCAGTAAAGAATACATTGATAATTAATATAATTTTATTAATATCTACCAAGTTTATATATTTTTTTTCATTTATTACCCTTGTTCTTTGTAAATTTTTACTTATTTTTCTATTTCTTCAGTTTTAAATGGTACATTTTATATTGTCATTTTTTTCTCTTCTCTTAGCAAATCAATTATAATTCCGTTTTTTTAAAGATTTATTTGTTTATGCATACAGGAGCTGGGGTACAGGCCAGAGATGTTGGGGGGTGAGAGGATTCACCAAAGACAGAGTGGGGAAGAGAACAGGCAGACTGACTGAAATACACTGCTGAGGGGAGCAGTGGGCGAGACAGGAGAGGTCTGTTGTGCCATGTGGGTTTCTTCCTGGCTGGCCAGAGATTGAATTCATGCTCTGCAGAGGCTGTGGATTGCTTCATAGTGTGGTGCTTAAACCCTGCGCCACCAGGGAGGCCCCTAGAATTGCCTTTTTAAAGTATTTTCAGTGGTTGTCCATAGTTTGCTGTTAAATTTATGACTAATCCAATTTAAATAACACTATACTACTTCTACATAGAATAAGTACCTTATAAAACAGTATTCTCAAACCCTTTTTCCTATCACTTAGAACATTGTTGCCATTAAATTGTACCCATAACCTACAAAGAAAAGAAAACTGGTATAATTCTTACCCCTGCTCCTCTAGAGGCAAGATGTTTCTCTATATCCATATGCCAGTTTATTTCAAGATTTTCTCTTTGTCTCTGATTTTCTGCAATTTGTATATGGTGTGCTCAGGCATAGATTTTTTTTTTGTGCATGTTTAGTCTGTGTTTGATGATCCTAGAGCTTCCTTGATCTACAAATTATTTTTCTGTCATTAATTCTTGGAAATTCTCAGCAGTAATTTAAACATTTTCTTTATGTCCCTTCTGGTAATCCCATTACATAGATGTTACCCATTTTTAATTGCCCTATAATTCTTGGATATTCTAATTTTTCATTTTTTATTTTACATATCAGTTTTAGAAGTTTCTATTAACAGTTTTTCAAGCTTTGTGATTCTTTCCTTGTCTCTGTCCAGTCTATTGATGAGCCCATCAAAAAGAATTCTTTGTTTCAGTGGTCTTGATTTGTACTGTTTCCTTTTGATTCTTTAGAATAATTTCCTTTTCTCTGCTCATAATATTCATCTGTAATTTATATTGCCCATTTTTTCATTAGACTTTAACATGCTACCAAAATTTTTGCTATATCTGATTTTGAATCTGATGCCTGCTCTGTCTTTTCAGATGATTTGTTTTGTCTTTTAGTATGCCTCTTATTATTTTGTTGTTGTTGTTGTTGTTAAAACCTGCACATGATAGGGCCTCCCCTGGTGGTGCAGCGGTTGAGCGCTGGGTTGCAAGGCTGCCTGCAGCCTCTGCAGCACAGGCGAGGGTCCCACCAAAAAAACAAAAAAAAAAACAAAAAACCTGCACATGGTATATTGGATAAATGAAATTGAGGTAGATTTTTATTGCAAGATTTCATATTTTCTGGCTAGGAGTTAGACTGTGTTTGCTGTAGGTTATAGGTGTTGCAGCTAAAATTTTTTTTTCTGGTGACCTTATACTTTTTCCCTGTTTTCCTAGATAATTAATCCTAAATGTCTTAGATGTGTAGTTCTTTCTGTTACAATGCTATGTTATTATGCAGCAGACCTATTGATGATAACTAAATTTTGTGGAAAGAGGAAGCAATTTATGTTTCTGCAATTAGATATCAATTTTTTACTGAACCTGTTCCCATGAGATATGGTCTTCACAAATGCTTCTTAGTCCTTCCTTCCCACTTGGGTAATAATGGAAGTGTAGATGGGGCTGAAATTAGATATTTTCCTCCTCTGTTGTCAGTTAAATTCTGGTAAAATCCCAGTTAGCTCAACATTAGTAAACTGGTTTCCTTTGAGTTGTATTTCAAAATCACTACATTTATATCTCTTACTCCTTTCTTAGGCATGAGATTTGTTTGTTCACTTTGAGAACTTCTGAAAGTGAAATTCATGAAAATGTGAGATCTCTACAAGGGCTGGTCCCTCCTGGAATTTTCCACTAAAAAGCTTATCTTCACTGAAACATCAGCAATTTGTCATTCACAGTTTAAGTTTCTGCTTCTGAGCTACTCCTCCAGTAGGTTTTGATCCTGAGTATCTGGTTATCTGTTTCTCCAATTTGGGGGGAAAACTATCTAACCTTAACTACAGTTATCTCAGATCTAAGAAAAGTTGTTTATTTCCTTTTTTTCTTCATGTTTGTTAATTGTTGTGAAAGCAGCAGTGACACATACCAAGCCATTTAGATTCTGGAATAGAAATCAGAAATCATCACATATTGATCCAAAACAACTTTTGTAATACATTATACCATGATATCTATAATACACATTTTATGTAGTCATCAAAGCATTATGAAATGATTCACATACTATTGTGAAATTATTAGGTTACTAGGAAAATATGGCATTCAGTGGGAGCAGTTCTATTTCTCTACCTTCCACAGCAGAGAACAGAAATGTTACCCTTGATGGCTACCTGAATTCCATTGCTGACAGTGTCATCTCATGTCTAGTCAACCTGGTGAATTATGTTTGCATAATCCAGCAGGACTTTTGCTAAAGTTTCTCAAACTCATCTGTTAAAGCTACCCTTTTTTTCATGGATCGAATGCATTCAAGAAAGCTTTGTTATTTATGTATATCTGTTTACTTATGGGATAATTTTTTTTTAAAAAAGTCCTAAACTATGGATTTCTCTTACGCTGTACTTAGATCACTTTCTTATTGGTTGTCTCGGTCACTGTAGGGATCAAGTGACATTTTGTTTCCTCTGTTTGATTAGGGCAATGACTGTCATATCGTTTAAAATAGTAGGACCCTATTTTTGCTTCCATAATTCAAGGTCCTGCTGGAAAGTCATTTTCTCAGTCTAAGACATCACAGAGTTTTAATTAATGCCTTTTGCTGGCTCCCCCATTGATTACTGTAACTTTTCATAATCACCTTAAGCAATTTTCCCTTCACAGCTCTATTTGCAATGTGTTAGGGAGTTGTATTACTCTTGATGCCACTCTGCTTCCTCATCATTGCTTTGCCTATTGGGTTTAAAGATCTTTTGTTTTTGTCTCTTTGCATATCCTATTTTTCTCTTTTATTTTGACAGGAGTTTCTCTGAGGTTTCATTATTACAGTTGAAAATAGCTGTCCTACAACCTATTCATCATTCTTTTTCAGATATCAGTGATGTTGTTACAGAGCTTTTATAGTACCTTAACTTAATGAAATAGTTTTCTATATTCAATTTTATTTGTGTTTCACTTTTTTTTTTTAAAGACGTATATCTGAGTTAAGAAATCTAAACTGTAGATTAGGCAGCCTGTTTATATGAGTAGTAAAGTGATTCATATTTATTGTTTGGATGCATAAAATTCAGATGAATGGACTTTAGTTTTATTTTAATAGAGGAATGTTTGGCATGGACAGTTTTTTAATAGCTGTGCTCATTTGATACATGTGAAACATATCTTGAATAATTTCTCTGTGATTTCCTCTTACAGGAGTTACTGCAGAATAATAAATTTTAGGACTATAAAGGAAATAACAGAACCAAAGCTCAGATGTTATGGTTACATTTTTTGTTTTTTATCTTCTCCACCAAAGTATTTTTGGGAAAAAAATATTCCTATCCATTCTCGGAAATAGCTAAATCAGACCCCCAAGCAAAAAAAAATGTTCTTTCATAATTCTTTGAAAGTGTTGGAGAATATTTTATTGCTTTATTGTATCACTGGGCATGGGAATGGAAGACTTTTCCTTTTCTTTCTTTTCTGTTTCACTTTTAGATTTTATCTCTTTTCTCATCCTTAGTTTTATTTTAAAAATTATATTGAATGCGTCTCTAAAAGTCCAAAGCATATATGAAGTTAAATTTCAAAGAGTATATCCACCTATTTACCTTTACCCTATGTCCTCTAACCCTTGAAGATAATGGACTTTCTTGTTTCCCAGTTCGTACCCCCTGTGTTTCTATCTTCTCATTGATTGTTCTTTCTTATGTAAAGGTGTAGGGTAAGTGAAAAAGTGTCAGGCTTTTCTGCCCTCCATTAGA
The DNA here is from genome assembly GCF_964194135.1 of Talpa europaea. Taxonomy (NCBI): domain Eukaryota; kingdom Metazoa; phylum Chordata; class Mammalia; order Eulipotyphla; family Talpidae; genus Talpa; species Talpa europaea. The sequence continues at coordinate 81,354,289 of NC_140073.1, forward strand.
ATTGATGATGGATCCCTGTGGTCCTGAATGCATGCCTGATGGCAGGCACCTGGAGTAGGGTGTGGGCATACATAAGTGGGTACACCCGGGCTTATAAGGGCAGCGTCACGGGGACACTAACAGAGAGAACAGAATAGCAGAGCAAGAACCAGAGCGAAAGGAGCAGAGAACCAGAGGCCACAAGAGAAGGCTGGAGAACCCGGACAGAGTGAAGACTTGCTGGAGGCTGACCTCCCAGCCCCCAGCACCCCTGCCTGCCGTGTACCTGGTAAAATCCCAAACAAAGCCTGAAAAAGCTACTGAGAGCTCCAGGACTCTCTCCTTACCTGGTCTGCGTGAATCATAGAGAACTTGCCCTGTGGCCCTTCCTGCCGCTATGAAAAGATAGCATACTATATATCCTATGCTTAAATAGCTAGGGAATTTCCAATATATTGCAACTACAAGTAATTCTTCAGTGAATAATCTTTTGCTTATGTATCTTGATATTGTTGTAAATATATCTTCATGATAAATTCCTAGAAGGGTGTAGGGTAAGGTAAAAAGTATCAGGTTTTTCTGCCCTCCCACCATTAGGATAGATGAGGGAACCCTGCGGTCCTGAATGCATGCCTGATGGCGGGCACCTGAAGTAGGATGTGGGCATAAGTAGATGGGATTCACCTGGGCTAAGACTGGACTTACAAGGGCGGCCTCACGGGGACACCAGCAGAAGTAGAGAAGCAGAAGCAGAAGCAGACCCACGAGAGAAGAGAGAAGGCCAGAGAGCCCAGAAAGAGTGAAGATTTGCTGTCAGCCTCCCAGCCCCCCAGCCCCTCTGCCTGCCATGTACCTGGTAAATCCCAATAAAAACCTGCAAAAGCCACCAAGGTCTCCAGGACTCTCTCCTCCTTTACCAGATCTGCTGGATTAGGAGCCCCCTACAAAGAGTGATTGCTGAATAAAAGGATACATATATACATGTTTTGGCAGCCAAACCCTCCTTCTTCATGGGGTAGGTGCCATCTTGCATTTGCATTCCCATCAACAAACTTAGAGATATATATCATCAAGCTTTTGAATTTTGTCAATATGAACACTCTGAAATGTGAGAAAAATTATCAGATTGTAACTTGCATTCTCTTATTATATATGAACTTGGTGTTTATATATATATCTCCCATATATTTAGGGGTCATAGTTATAGATCTTTTTTGTAATTGTCTCTATATGTTCTTTGCCTGTGTATCTATAGAAAGCTTTCTTTGCTTTAACATTCAAATGTTTATAGTTATGGATATTAGCCCTGTATCTATGATAAATATTCTCATAATTTCCTTTCAGTTAGCAACCTGTGCTGTGACTTTGTTTATGGTGGCTTTGGTTATACAAAAGTTTTAAAATTTTTTCCATAGTAAATTGACATATATACATGTCATACATAATAGTGGTCCCCCCTTACTTGCAGGTTACACCTTCTAGACCCTGAATGGGTGCCTGAAACATTGGATTGTCCTCTTTTATTCCCTTAAATACATATACCTTCTTCGATAAAATTTATACAGTGTAGGCATAGTAAGAGATTAACAAAATTAACAAAAATAAAACAATTTGAAGAATATGTGGTTAAAGAAAAGTTATGTGAATTAATGTGGTCTCTCAAAATGTCATATCACAGTTAAAACTTTTGGACTACCAATGATCATGGATAACTGAATCTATAGAAAGTGAAACTACAGTTAAGGGAGGACTAGTATATGTTGCATTTGAATTTTAGCCAATGTTACAAAGCCTTTCTATACCCAGCTTAAATGTACTCTTGGTTTCTTCTAGTGTCTGAATAATTTATTTATTTATTTTTTTAAAGAGGCATGTATTGTTTATTTGTTTGTTTATTTATTTGTTTGTTTGTTTATACATGCACTGAGTATAGTCAGGAGTGAGGGAGGGTGAGAGAATTCACCAGAGCCAGAGTGGGGAGCAGAGCAGGCAGAAGGACCGAAGTACACTGCTGAGGGGAGCAGCAGGCGGCAGGAGAGGTCTGCGTGCCATGTGGGACCCTCCTCCTGTAGCCGGAGAGCAGCCGGGGATCGAACCAGAGCCTCAGAGGCCGCAGGGAAATTCGCAACCCAGAGCTTAACCGCTGTGCCACCAGGGAGGCCCTGAATAATTTATTTTTTATGTTTGAATATTTGATCATCTGGACTGCATGTATGGTAAGAAATTGATCTAATTTTAATTTTTCCCAAAAAATCTTGACAGTATTCTACTACTAATTGAAATGACTCTCCTTGTGTAATACAGATAAAACATCATTTTCCAGGATGTGGAAAATAATATGCACACACTCATGTATATATACATATACACATACGCATATGGGGGTGTTCTTACAAGGCTTCTATTTCATTTGTCTTATTTATGAAGCAATCCTGAACTATTTTAATTAGAGATTTAGAGAGTCTTTGTCAATATAATTTAATATCTGATAGGGCTAGTCTTTCCTCAGAGCTATTCTTTCTTTTTATTTCTTCTTGAATGGTAATCATTCTCACAGAATTTATGATCAACCTGTCTAGTTCAATAAAGCAAGCTCATTGGATTTTTCTTCTTGTTGTATTAAATTTATAAATTAAAAAGAACATCTTAATATTGGGACATTCTAACTAAAACCAAGGACATTTTCACTTCAAATCTATATACTAAGGGAATTTTACAGTTTTATTTATAGGTATATTGAACACTTCTTAAATTTTTTTCAAGTACTCTCTATGTTTGTTGCTATTGTATATGGTCTTTTGTTATCCGTTGTCTTCCCTAACTGGTTAATAAAATTTTCTGTTGATCTGTGTTTATTTTATAACTTGTAGCTTCTTGAATTCTTCTATTATTTGAATATTTTTTACCATTTATTTCCTAGTGATTTTCAGATATAGGGTCATGTTACCAGCCAATAGTGATAGTTTTACATCTTTTAAAATTTTTTATGCCTCTAATTGTTCTAGTTTAATGTATTGACTGTAGTACTTATGAGATATTAATGAATACTACTGACATCCTTCTCTCAAATCTCATTCAGGATGTCTATGGGGTTTCCCTGTTAAATGTGATTCTTGTTTTAGAATTGAGGCATTTATTAGTTTTCTATCACTGTTGTAACAAATTAGCACAAACTTACTGAATTAAAACAAAAAATTTGGGCCTCCCCAGTGGCGCAGTGGTTGAGCGCTGGGTTGCGAAGCTGCCCGCAGCCTCTGCAGTGCTGGTTCGATCCCCGGCCACCAGGTGTGGGTCCCACATGGCGCGCAGACCTCTCCTGCCACCCGCTGCTCCCCTCAGCAGTGTACTTTGGTCCTTCTGCCTGCTCTGCTCCCCGCTCTGGCTCTGGTGAATTCTCTCACCCTCCTGCGCTTCTGACTGTACCCAGTGCTTGTATAAATAAATAAATAAAAATAAATCTTAAAAAAAAATAAAACAACAAATTTATTATAGCTATGTAGTTCAGTTATCTGAAGTAGTTCTCACTGGAATAAAATCCATTTGTTGACAGGCTGAGTTTATTCAGAAGGCTGTGTGGAACCAAGCATAAGTATTCTTAGCCATTGCTTTGTCATTTTGTGTGTAACTGCCATTTTAGAATTTTAGGTTTTGCTGTCCAGGGAAAGACTGCATTCCAGAGATAGTTTCGACAGTTTCGACCCTCACTCCACCCCTGCCCTCTGGTCACCAATGAGGGCGAACTTGCTGTAATTGGAGCAGCAGGCTGGAGCTGCATCTTGGCTGGGCCAGTCAGCTTAGAATTATAGCTGGGCAAAGTTGGAGAATGCATCCTTGTGGCCAATGAGTAACTGCCAGCATAATTTAACCATTTTATTAAAAACCCTGCTTCCTTTGTTCGGGGCTCTCAATACCTGCCGCTGCGTTGGTAGGTGCCATGAGCCGGGACTCGAGTCTGTAATAAACTGCCTTTTGTGTTTGCATCGGCTGTCTCTGAGTTCTTGGAGGCTATGCTCGCAGAGTCTGCTGATCTTGGGCACAACAGACTGGTGGAGAATTAGTTTCCTTGATTTTTCTAGCTTCTAAAGACTGCTTGCATCCTTGGGCTGGGATGTAGTCTCTTCAAACCTTTCATTGAAACCATTCTCTGGTGCTCACTTTCTTGGATCCCTATTTTACTTTAAGGAAATCTGAGATCACAATAGGCTTACCTGGAAAATCCAGGGTAATCTCTATCACAAGATTCTTAATTTATTCAATATGGAAAATACCTTTTGCCATTTAAAGTGACATATTCACAAGTTCTGACATATTCTATCACAAGGTGCATGTGTATTGAATTATATTAAGCAGATATCCACCCTTTTTATCCAACTATTTTTGTCAAGAGATTATAATAGGATGGGATAGTGATAATTTTTGTTATCTTTGTCAAAAATGATACTTTTTATTTGATATTTTAATTGCTATTTACTTGTTAGTATAATGAGCTATGTTTATATATTTAAAATATTTAGGTAACCTTGTAATATTTAAAATATTTACATAATTTGTAATACATACTCCATTTTGTCATGTTCTTTTTGCTCTATCTTGGTAAGCTATTATGCTTGTTTAATAAAACAAGTTTTATGAAGAAGTTTCCCTTATTATGTTCTAAACAATTCATACAATTGGGGAATGGTCTGACCACTTGATAGAATTTCTTGTGAATTCTGGTAAACGTGATTTTTTTTTTGAGGTATTTCTTTGAAAACTTATTTTTCTATGGAGACTTTTTCAAAGATGGTGTTCTTAAGGGGCATGATTCCTTTCCTCCATATTTTAAATTTTATTTCCAGTATCAAGAGTTATTTACAGTGTCATTTCTTTATACACATGTTTGAGCTCATCGAATAGTATTTAAAACAGTGGTTTACCTATTTAATGTATTCTTATTTATTAAATCAGTTTTTTATTGAAGCAACAGTGGTTTACAACACTATGTGTGTTAGGGTTATACATTCACACATCTTCAAATATATGTTACTTTACCACCAAAACACTAATAATCCTCAAGCCTAGTCAGTTGATACCTCTCCAGCATTTGTTCCCCATACCCCTTTGCTGTTTTGGTAGCCTCAGTCCTACAGTCATATTTTCCAGATTTGCTTTTGTTTGGTTTTGTCTGTATGTTCTTTTGCTTTGTTTCTTTATATTCCACATATGAGTGAAATCATCCAGTATTTTTCCTTTTGCTTCTGACTTGGATTATTTAGAGTAATCTCTTCCAGTTCCATCCATGTTATCATAAATGGCAAGAAGTCTTTTTTTTTTTTTTAATAGCTGAATAGTAGTACTCCATTGTGTATATTTGGTTGATATTTTTTTTAAAATGGGATTTGGGTATATTTAGTAAGGCTTTTAGATTCTTGATTGCATTGTTATCTACATTTTCTTTATTATTTACTTGTACTTTGTATTTAATTTGCTGTTTTTCTAGGTTTTGGGATAGTGTATTTTAATTAATTTAACTTCTTTTGTGTTTTATACATGTATATTTTAAGGTACAATTAGGACTATCAAATTCCTTCTGATAAGTGCTTTGAATGAATCCCATAGATTCAACTATTAGAGTTATCATCACTATATTTCAAAAAAAAATGTATAGATTCTCTTTGTATTATTCCTTGCACCCAACATCTATTGTATTTGGTGCAGGATACTTTAAATCCAGAGAAAAAGAACTTTGTGTTTTGATGTTTGTTAAAATCTCCAGTTCCATTTTATGCTGAGTGCCGTGGGTAATATTTGTACTCTGTAGAAACTGCTGATACTTTCTTTGTGTTGTAATCTATGATTAATCTTTCTGAGTATTCTATATGCAGTTGGGATGAAAATAAAGTGTCATTTATTGGTGTGAGCTATTAAATATGTAAGTACCTAATTGACTATGCACTTTAAGATTTTTGTTTTTTGCCTGATCTGACTTCTTCTGAAAATGGTTGTTAAATTCTCCTGTTCATATATTTCTATTTTTTCCTCTAACATCTTCTATATTTTTATATACATCATTGCTGGTATTATTTGATGCATAGATATTCAAAGTCACTATATCTTCACTGTGGAATGTAGTTTTTAGCATTATAAAGTATCTTATTTGTCTCTTCTAACCATTTTTTAGATAATATTACTTTGATATAAGGATTGCACACATGTGTTTTCATTGTTTTGCCTGGTAAACCTTTTTTAATTTCATTTTTATCCTGTTTTATAATCACTTTTTAGATGTCTCTTATTCTGCATCAGCGTGGAGTTCAGTAGTGCTTTATGAATTAATGTAAATGTTCCCTTTAATTAACAAATTAAGTTTATTCACATTTGTTGACATAACTTTATGTTTGGTCTCAATTCTATCATTTTATGTTGGAATATAGTGTATAAAATATTATTTATTTATAATAATTAATTTAATTATTTCATTTTAATTTTTTAATTTCCTTTTAATTTCCTGTATAATTTTTTCCTTTTAAACATTTTTTTTTATTTAGGAATTCTTAACATATTTATTTCATAGTGTCCCTCCCCATTTTCCAACCTAATACTTATAATGTATTAGGTCTCTTTTAAATGACTCCCATCTATGTCTTATAATATTGGTCTACTTTCCAATTTTTTCTCTACTTTACCCTTCCACTATTTAAGTGAATTCTTTCTATTAATACTTGTCAGATTTTACCCACAAATCCACCCTTATTGTAAATCTCAACCGCATAGTTATAATTATGAAATGCTAAAGTTCAGTCCTTTTGTCAAAACTTTCTAAATTTTCTTTGTTTGGTTGAAACTCAATAACCAGTAGACTCTTGAGAAAGTCAACATGTATAATACTTCCTGAATTTGGCAGATTAAAAACTGAAGAACAGTTTAGCAGGATATGATGTTCTTGGTTCACTTTTTTTCTCTATCTTTCTTGAAAATTGAAAATTGTTGAATCTATTATAGTGTTGAATTTAATGTTTTTTTTTTTTTACAATTTATTTATGGATACAAGACCTGGGGTACAGGCCAGAGATGTGGAGTGGGGCTGAGAGGATTCACCAGTGACAGAGTGGGGAACAGAACTGGCAGACTGACTGAAATACACTGCTGAGGGAAGCAGTGGGCAAGACAGGAGAGGCCTACTGCACCATGAGGGTAGCTCCCTGGGTAACTGGGGATCGAACTGGTGCTGCAAAGGCTGCAGATTGCTTCATAGTGCAGTACTTAACACATTGCGCCACCAGGGAGGCCCCTTGACTTCAGTGTTATTGAGAAATCTCTTGTTGGTTTATTTTTTGGCTTCTGTGTTTCATCATTTTGCCTGAAAACCTGATTATTTTTCTTTATCTTTCAAGTCTAGTAATTATATTAGTGATTGCCTTATCATTGATTTGGTTTGGGTTTGATTTACATGGTATCTTCTGGTACTTTTCCATATATTGTCATAAATCTTATATGAGTTTTTCAGTGTGGAGGGCTATATTTCTTTTTTTATTTTATATATTTTATATCATTTTTTCTTTGTGTAATGTATGCATTTTAATCTTGGTTATAGTCCCCATACAATTCCCATCCCCCTTGTTTTGATCCTAACTCCCCCCCCCCCCATAGTGTGTCTCTGGTATATAGTTGCTTGTTGATTTTGATTTTTACTTTATTATAATTAAGTTTTTTCCTGGTCCCTTATCTAGGTTTTCTAAATTCTTGCTATGAGTGAGACCATCTGGTATTTTTCTTTTTCTTTCAGGCTTGTTTTGCTGAACATTATCTCTTCCAGCTCCATACATGTTGCTGCAAATTGCATGAGTTTATCTTTTTTGATTGCTGAGTAATAGTCCATTGTGTATATGTACCACATCTTCTTGATCCAGTCATCTGTTTTTGTGCATTTGGGTTTTTTCCATAGCTTCACTATTGTAAATAGTGCTGCTATAAACATAGGGGTGCAGGTGCCTTTTTGAATGAATGTTTCTGTATCCTTTGGGGAAATACCCAGGAGTGGAATTGCTGAATCATAGGGAAGATCCATCTTTAGCAGGTTGAGGAATCTCCACACAGCTTTCCATAGTGACTGGACCAGTTGGCTCTCACACCAGCAGTGCAGGAGAGTTCCTTTTTATCTATATCCTCACCAACATTTGTTATTGGTAGTTTTTTTTTTTTTTTTTAATATGTGCCATTCTCACTGGTGTAAGATGGTATCTCATTGTAGTTTTGATTTGCATTTCCCTGATTACAAGTGATGTGGAATATTTTTTCATATGCCTGTTGGCCATTTGAATTTCTTCCTTGGAGAAGTTTCTTTTTAGCTCTTCTGCCCATTTTTAACTGGATTATTTACTTTGTTTTTGTTGAGTCTCATCAGCTCTTTGTGGATTTTTGTGATCAGTCCTTTTTCATTAGTGTTGTGTGCAAAAATTTACTCCCAATGTGTGGGGTGTCTCTGTTTTGGTTACTGTCTCTTTTGCTGTACAGAATCTCTTTAATTTGATCTAGTCCCAGCTGTTTATCTTTGCCTTCACTATCACTGCTTTGGTTGATGTGTCTTTAAAGTTGTTACTGAGGTGTATGTCATGTACTGTTTCACCTGTATTTCCTTCTATGTATTTTATGATTTTAGGTTTTATGTCTAGTTCTTTAATCCATTTTGAGTTGATTTTTGTGCATGGTATGCAGTCGTAGTCAAGCTTCATTCTTTTGCATGTCGCAACCCAGTTTTCCCAGCACCATTTATTGAACAAATTTTCTTTGCTCCATTGCATATTATTTGCTCCTTTGTAAAAGATTAGTTGACCATAAATCTGTGGGTTTATTTCTGAATTTTCTATTTGGTTCCTTTGGCCCATGTGTCTTTTTTTGTTCCAATACCATGCAGTTTTGATTATTGTGGCTTTGTAGTATAGTTTGAAGTCTGGGTGTGTAATACCTCCATTCCCTTTTCTTTTTTTTCAGGAGAACTTTGGCTATTCAGAGTTTTTGGTGGCTCCATATGAATTTCATCAATATTTGTTCTATTTCTTTGAAGGATGTCATTGAAATTTTTATGGGAATAGCATTGAATCTTCTATTTCTTTTAATAGTGTTTTATAATTTTCTTTGTATAGGTCCTTTACCTCTTTTGTTAGGTTTATTTCCAACTATTTTATTTTTTTGTTTCAATACTAAAATGGATGGTTTTCTTATTTTCTTCTTCAATAGATTTATTGTTTGTGTATAGTATGGCTACTGATTATCATGTGTTGATTTTGTATCCTGCTACTTTACTAAACTGATTGATTAGTTTGATTAGTTTTTCTGTGGAGTTTTTGGGCTTCTCTATGTATATTACCATATCATCTGTGGATAGTGATAGTTTAACTTCTTCCTTCCCTATTTGGATTCCTTGTATGTCTTTCTTTTTTGTCTTATTGCTCTGGCTAGGACTTCCAGTATTATATTGAAAAGCAGTGGTGAGAGTGGACATCCTTGTCTTTTTCCAGATCTTAATAGAAATGCTTTTAAATTTTCACCATTGAGAATGCTATTGGTCATATATGGCCTTTATGATGTTGAGGTATGTTCTTTGTATCCTGATAAATTCACGGACCTTTATCATAAATGGATGTTGTACTTTGTCGAAAACTTTATCCACATCTATTGATATTATATGTTTTTTATATTTCTTTTTGTTGATGTGTTGGATTACATTGATTTTCAGATAGTGAACCATCCTTGTGTCCGTGGAATAAGTGCTAATTGGTCGTGGTGAATTATCTTATGGATACATTGTTGGATTCTGATAGCTAAAATTTTATTGAGGATTTTTGCGTCAGTGTTCATTAGAGAGATTTGCCTGTAGTTTACTTTTTTGTGTTGTCCTTGTTTGGTTTTGGTATTAGTGTAATGTTGGCTTCATAGATCATGTTTGGTATTATACCTTCCTTCTCAATTTTTTGAAAGAGTTTATGAAGGATAGGCACTAGTTTGTTTCTGAATGTTTGGTAGAATTCATTTGTAAATCCATCTGGTCCTGGGTTTTTGTTTTTGGGTAGCATTTTGATAGCCATTTCAATTTCACTGCTTATAATTGGTCTGTTTAGATGTTCTGTTTCTTCTTTATCTGCTTTGGGTGATTGTAAAGTTGTGGAAATTTGTCCATCTCTTCTTGATTGTTGAACTTGTTTGCATATAACAATTCATAGTAGTTTCTGATTATTCTTTTGATTTTTGCTTTGTCTGTTGAGATTTTTCCTCTTTTATTTTTGATCCTATTGATTTTTTGCTTTCTCCCGTTTTCCCTTTGTGAGTCTGGCTAGGGTTTTGTCTATTATTTATTTTTTTGAAGAACCAACTTTTGGATTCATTGATTTTTGGATTGATTTTTTAGTTTATATATCATTTATTTCTGCTTTGATTTCTATTATTTCCTTTCTTCTCGTTTTAGGGTTTTCTGTTGTTCTCTTTCTAGTTCTTTGAGATGTGAGATTAGGTTGTTTCTTTGAGTTCTTTCTTGTTTTTTTCATGTGAGACTGTATTGCTATATATTTTCCTTTTATTGCTGCTTTTGCTGCATCTCATGCATTTAGGAAATTGGTGTCCTCCTTGTCATTCAACTCAAAGTATTTTTTAATTTCTTCTTTGATCTCATTAGTCCAGTGGTCTTCCAGTAGTATGGATTTCAGTCTCCATGAGGCAGGAGGGTTCCTTGCCTTCTTTTTGTGGTTTATTTCTAGTTTGATGCCTTCATGTAGAGAAGATGGCTGGTATGATTTTAGTCTTGGTGTATCCATTGATGATAGTCTTGTGTTCCAGTATGTGATCGATCCCAGAAAATGATCCGTGTGTGCTTGAGAAAAATGTGTACTCAGTTTTTTTTTTTTTTTTTGGGGGGGGGTTAGTGTTCTATAGATGTCTGTTAAGTCCATGAGCTCTGGATCCTTATTTAGAGCTTCAGTGTCCTTACTTAATTTTTGTCTCATTGATCTATCCATTGTTAATGGTGGTGTGTTGAAGTCTCCTGCTACATATGTGTTTTCTCTGATGTCTGTTTTCAGAGATGATAATCGTCTGATATATTTTGGTGCTCCTTCATTTGGTGAGTATATGTTAATGAGTGGTATGTATTCTTGATGTATTGTCCCCTTGATCATAATGTAGTGACTGTCTGGGGCTCTTTTTACCTTTTTGAGTTTGATATCTGTTTTATCTGTATTCTTGATGTATTGTCCCCTTGATCATAATGTAGTGACCATCTGGGTCTCTTTTTACCTTTTTGAGTTTCGTATCTGTTTTAACAGATATCTTTTGATATCTGTTTTATCTGATATCAGTTTTATAAAGCTGATGTTTATATCTGATGTAAGCATAGCTGTTCCTGCCTTCTTTTTTGGTCCATTTGCTTGTAGGATTGTTTTCCATCCTTTTACTTTCAGCCTATTTTTATCTTTTGTAGTTAAATGTGTTTCCTGGAGACAGCAAAAGTTTGGGTTTTGTTTCTTAATCCAGCCTGTGACTCTGTGTCTTTTTATTGAAGAGTTTAGTCTGTTTACATTTTGGCTAATATTGATATTTTAGCATCTGTATTTGCCGTTTTGTCTCTTCTCTATTTATTTGCTTGTTTGTTTATTTGTTTGTTTGTTTTGTCTTGTTCTGTTTTTATTCACCCCTCTGTTGGTTCTGGCTTTAGGACTCCTTGTAGTATTTTTTGGAGTGGGATTTAGTTGTGTTGAATTTCTGGAATTTCTGTTTGTCTGGGAAGCTCCTTATTCTTTCTTCATAGAGGAAGGAAGGAAAGCTTTGTGGGATAGAGTATTCTTGGTTGGTATTTGTTGTCTTGGAGTTTGTTGTCTATGTCCCTCCACTGTCTCCTTGCCTGTAGTGTTTCTTCGGAGAAGTCTGATATCAGCCTGATTGGTTTTCCTTTGTATGTTTTCTGTTTCTTCCTTCTTGTCAGCTTCGTTATTTTTTCCTTGTTATAGATTCTTGGAAACTTTACTATTATGTGTCTTGCTGTATTTTTCCTTTCATCATGGAAGTTTGGTGTTTTTCTTGCTGTTTGTATGTCTATCTTCAGCTCCTCCTTCATATTTGGGAAGTTCTCTTCAATTGTTTCCTTAAATACTTTCTCTGTTGCTATGTCTCTCTCCCCTCCTTCTAGTATTCCTATAACTCTTATATTTCCTTTCCTCATGGAGTCTGTTTCTGAAGTCTCTCTTCATTTTTTTATTTTCCTTCGTAACTCTCTTTCCTTTTCTGTTTTGGTTCTTTTTATTTGTGTTTTCGAGAGTACTTATTCGTTCTTCCATTTCATGTATTCTGCTTTCACTGCTTTTCCCAGAGTTCTTTAGCTCCTCCAGTAATTCTTTGATCTCCTGCATTTCTTTCACTTTCCCTCTTTAGGGACTCAATTTCATTCTCCTGATGGTTGATTATTTTTCCTATATAATTTTCGACTTTTCTTTCAGTTTTTAAATCATGGCAATTTTAATTTCTCTATCGGGAAGACTCATAACTTCCTCTAAGTCACTGTTGTTGTAGTCTGGTGTTTGTCTTTTTGTGGTGTGTCTTTTCCCTGGGGATGTGCTTGGTTGCTTGTAATTTTTCTTCTCCCTGCTGTTTGTTTTCTAATTTGTTCTATGCATTGGGACACTGTGTCACTGGTACTGGTCAGCATCTCTTTGGTGTGCTCTTTTTGGGATGTTGGGAGCTGGTGGTCCAGTTGAGTCCGATACTGTTCTACCGGAAGTCCAGTAGGGCAGTGGTATTATGGATATGTTAATAGTCACTGTCCCTGAAAATCCCCTCCTTCTGTATTTGTTTTATTCCAGTGTATTTGTTTTATTCCAGAGGTGGGTCTTGAGGTCCCACAGACTGCCTTGTCAGTGGCTGGATCGCCCACTGGGCTCCAAATCATTGGATGCCTCTCTGGTCTCCGTCCCTTTTCTAGGTGGGGCCTGCCTTGTGGGGGCCTTCAGCTCCCCTCTGATTGTGGGGACAGCTCTTTCCTAGTTCCACACAACAGCTTTGGTAAGGTCTGGACGCACGCAGAATTCTCTGTCTTAAATCTGAGGTCTATATTTCTAAACATTGATTTATTCCATCTTGTTTTTACTCCCAGGGATATCTAACATATGTACATAATTTGTACCTTCTTGCCTATTTTCCTTTTCAACTACCTTCCTCTGATCCATTTGATATCCTTCAAAATCTCATTTTATTTTTCTTTGGTTTCCCTCTCTTTTTCCTTCAGTAAACCTGTGTTATATTTTCATTGGATTCTGTTCATACTTAAGCATCTTATAATTCAGCATTCATTTTTGCATTTTTTTTCTTTTTTTCCCTGAGTTCCATCAGTTCTCATGTTGTTTCTTCCTGTTTGTCCATTATGACCTTATTATTCATATTTCTGATTCAAGATAGGATTTATAAAATTATCTCAATGTTTATTTAAGGATATTTACTGTGGTTCCATATATTGTACTACAGGGCATTTATATTTCAGCTTTGTTCCTGGTTAGTTGTTTAGAAGAGATTTTTATTGGCACTGGATTAATTATAAACATCATTTTGGTTTAAATAACAGAGAAATTTAATTTTTGTCTTGGCCATTCTATATTTTTGCTGGATGCTTCTTGGAAAATCTCGTAACTTTTTTTTTTGGATATTGGTTTACTTCTCTATAAAATGAGGGTAGTGACTGAGACCTTCAGAGTTTTGCTGATGGTGCTTTCATCAGTAACTGTTCCCACACACATCCACAAATAGGTAACTACATATCATTCTTGGTACTCTTAGAAATTTGGAGAAGATAAAATCCATTTTATTCTAAGACCTGCACTGAATTTTAAATCTATGTTGAATAATATTTTGTACTAACAGAAAATGGTCACAATATTAAAACCTTCCATTTTGATGTAATATCACTTTCAAGGATATCCTTTCTCAAGAATTTAATAGCTCAATATATCTGTGTGTTTATCTTCACGTCTGTAGAACAATCTCTATCACATAGAAGCCACTGGATAGCATATTTAAAATATAATTCCATACTGCTCTTTTAGTGTTAGTATATGATTTTAGGTTTATTACCAATTGTAAAGTTTAAAATGTTATAAATCAAACTTAGAAATTAAGAGGCTTTTTTAATAGCTCAGTTTTATTTTATTGAGAAGTAGGAAGGAGGGCCTCCCTGGTGGCACAGGTGGTTGAGCGCAGTGTTGTGAAGCTATCCGCAGCCTCTGCAGCATGGGTTTGATCCCGGTCGGCTGGGGAGATACCCACATGGTGTGGCAGACCTCTCCTGTTTTGCCCGCTGCTCCCTTCAGCAGTGTATTTCATCATTCTGCCTATTCTGTTCCCTGCTCTGTCTCTGGTGAATCCTCTCACCCTCCCGCATATCTGGCCTGTACCCTGGTTCTTGTATGCATGAATAAATAAATCTTTAAAAAAAGAAGTAGGAAGGAAAGGTTATATAACTCAAACAGTAGCCCCATTAGTTATAAATTCTATCCTAATGTAAACACTACTTTTGCCAAATAAAACATAAATTACCTCAGGTTAATTTGACCAAACCAGGAGGCTATAAAGAAAAGGCAACTCATAATCTTTTAGGTTATTTTCTCAGTGATAATATTTTTTCTTAAATAAATTATTTCCTACATCTTCAAAATTGTTACCAGACAACATTTTAAAAAAAAAAAACTATACATTTTCAAATATCTTTACTTGCTAAATCTTATATCAACATATGTGTTCACATGTGTTTAAAGCAGTCAAAATGCATGTTTTTTATCTTCAGGTTAGTATTTTTTTTCACCCCAGATACTGCTATTAGTTTCACTAGTGGCAGAAAAATGCTACTAGTTTTGGGTCAAAATCATTAAAATAAATGGCATATGTTCTGATTTCCCAAATCCATTCTTTTTTAAACCTATCTCAGTTCTGGTTCATTTCTCTTCATTTCTCCATTCACATTTTATTCCTTGGAGTTATTTTCATGATATGATCTTGTAATCATTCTCTAAGTTAGAATCTGTAAGCTCTATAAGAAACTGTTCCCTTGATGCAGTGCTATCATTTGGGTAGGGTGGTACCATATGCATAGCAGAGATTTTTCTAAATAATTGGAATAACTGTGTTTTTTCATTAACATTTCTAATATATTTTCTCAGCTGAAATTTCACTTCTGTAAAAATAACTCATTAACTGTAAAACATATTTTGGAGGTATTGAATTCTATAAACATATTACATAATTTAGAGCAAGATTAATCAAGATGAAAATATTTTCATAATTTGATACTTTAATCATGCATTTTCAATTATTCTAACTAGTTCATGTCCATGTGTAAGGTAAATTTATCTTTTTAGGAATCTGTTGTTATAGATTTGATCATTATGTGACTTTAGCAAAGCTTTATGTTAATCTAACCAGGAATCTGAAAAAAAAATAACCTTTTAGGTTTCTACTTAAATCTGGCAAAATGAGCATAATAATTTATTATTGTTATATTCTGGAATCCCAATTACATAATAGTAAAAAAGTCAAACTCTCAAGGAAAAATATAATATGTTAGAACATAACAGTTGAAAAGAAATGTCAACCAGTATTGAGAAGTGGAAAGCAGATAGATTTGTGATAATTTACTTAGCAGAGTGGAAAATGTTCAAAACTCCACTTTAGGTGGAAGAGCTGCAAGAAGCAAATCTGGTTATGTGGCCCAGCTGTATCTGACTCAAAGCTCTATGTTTATTTCATTTTTGCCTCTTCCATGGCACATACATATTCCACTGTCTCTTTGCAATTATAGTGGAGATTTGGTCATTGAACTGTAGGCAGCTTTAATCTAAATTACTTCTAAGCTAAAGTCATAAATCACTTTGGATCATCTTCTTACTCTATTTTTGCCTTCTAATGGTGAACTTGGAAGCCAGATATTCTAAATGGTGAACCTGTAAGGTGGATACATATTAGATACTAAATATTTCAGGTCGAGGGATGATTTTTAGGAGAGCCAAGTAACCTGCATCAAGCTGTATATGAAAGGAAAATTGCCACTTACTTTATGTAACCATCGGGACTTCAGGGTTTGTTACCACAGAATCGCCTATTTTATTCTGACCAATAGAAGATTCTTAAAAGGCACTCTGAGGACAAATACGTTCAGTGTGCCTAAAATAATGCCTTTACCTGCAGAAGATAGTATATGAAACATCATACTGTGGATGTGAGAGACAAATAAAAATCCATTCATAGCTTATGAGAGTACCTCCACAGTTCCCTTTCTTGAGGCAGCTTTTGTAAAGGTAATTACCCATCCTGTTCACATGACATGACAGCCCAGAAGATTCCTATCTGAGTGAAAAGGTAAGCTAAGGAGTAAAGACTGATGGAAACCAACATTTTAAGTTCTCCAATAATATGGTATGAGCTCTGTTTGATCAATCAACCGTAATGTTTACCATCTGTTGAGTTTTTGACCTGTGATCAAAGCGCTTTCAATATATTTGTGGAACCTTACTCTAGTTCACAGGAGCAAGGGATCACAGAAATTTGGGGTAAATCTAATAAGAAATAGTGATATAAAAATGAACAGAAATCAGGAACTCAGTAAAATGAGATAATACAGACAGCAACAAAAGTGAACAAAAAGCAAGTTATTGTTAATATTGCTAAAGACATGAATTTTTTCATAAAAGGATATTAGAACAGTAGGAAATTAGAAAGAAATCTTGGAGTTTAAAATTTAGACCGCAAAATATGTTAAAGCTAACAAAAACTTCAAACATAATTTTGAGGACATTTCTTCAATAGAAAAAATTATTAGAAAATTATGTAGGTTAAACAAGTGTAGATATGTACCACCCACATATTTTCAAAATAGAAGTCTTAAATATACAACACCATACATAAAAATGCATATCAAAATAATTGGTGGCCTAAATAAAATGGAAAAGTATGAAAGTTTTCTAGAAGAATAAATATGAGAGCGAACTTCATAGCATTTGAGTTGGGGGAAAAATGTGGCATTAAAAAGTATAAGTATATAGAGGGAAAGACTGAGAAACAAAATGAATAATTGCCTATCAGTGCATAAAAATAAGATATAAATTTATGGGTAAATATATTTGTAAAATATAGAACAAACAACAGGTTACTATATAAAATCTGTGTGTTTCTCTTATGTATTTGTTTATCTATGTATCATACTTCTTAAATTCTTAGAAAAAGAGAGTCCAAAGAAAATAGACTACATTAAATTCCTATTGATTATTTTACAAATTACAACAAAGGCTTCAAACAAATAAAAATTTACTACCTTGCTGTTCTCTGCATCAGAATTATGAAAGTTAAATCTTGTAATGCAACATTTTTTTTCCTGCTTTCTCAGTAGACTCCAGGGAGAAATCCATTTCTTTGCATCTTCTATTTTCGAAAGGCTGCCCACATTCCTTAGCTCATGATGTCATTTTATCACTACCTCTGATTCTTTTATCACCTCTCCTTTTCTGTCTCTGTCTCTTTGCCTCCCTTCTTGTAGGACTCTTATAATTATGGTTGGCCCATCTACATAATTCAGGATTATCTTTTCATCTCAAAATTCTGAAAAATATGTCTGCAAAGTGTCTTCTGGCATATAAGCTAACATATTCACAGTTTCCAGGGTCAGAGCTGAGGTACAGGCCAGAGATGCAGGGGGGTGAGAAGATTCACCAGAGACAGAGTGTGGAACAGAACATATTTTTGAGGGGGATGGTGGGAAGTTAGTCAACTTAACTGAATGGTCAAACCATAGCTTAGGAAGTCTGAGTAATTATTAAAGATGTGAGAAGACTATAAATCTCTAAGGTAATCTGATATGTCAAATACACATTTTCAACATTTTAAAGAATAAGTCTGAAGATACCAAGAATTTTGAGCATGCAGGAAAGGAAAAATTTAACAATGTTTAGTATATTTTAATTGTATGAATATTTATGGCCCAACTCCAGGCAAAATTACTAGAGAAATTCTTTTACATACATGTAACACATGTAGACATGTAAAAGGATTCCAGTACATGGTGTAATTGCAATAAATTAAACACAATGGGGGAATATTCATTTTGGAATGTAGCTCACTAATGAAAATGAATGTGTGCAATCTGCATTTATCAATGTAGCTAGATCTAGAAGTTATACTATTAAGTGAAGAATACTTTCCAGGGAGTAATATGTATATTAAAACAACATATAAATCAAACTTTTAAAATCATACTAGGTAATGAATGCTATGTGCTATTTATGAGCATATACATATTTAGTTAACATTTAAAAATGTGATGGAAACATGTAAATTAATATTAGGTATGTGATTACATCTGGAGAAGAAATGGAAATAGGACTTTCAAGGACATGGGAATTTCACCTAATTTGTATTTATTTGTTTGTATATTTAGCAGAATCTGAAGCAAATGTTAGCCGGAGCTCATAAAGTATCTGAATATTTATATTAGTCTAATTTTATCACGTTTGAGATAATAGCTTTTCAAATTAGAAATTGAAGTGTTAATGAAGTGAGATTACTTGGTGATTTTTTTTTCCAAAATAATTTCTGTTCTTATTTTGTAAATAGATATTTTCTTACATTCCAGAGGAAATTGGAATTACTGGGGTAATATTTAGTTCCAAAGATTTCCTTCACACTTGAATATCTGTGAAGTAATTTACAAATGACAACTCTTTAAATAAATGTCAAGGAGGTATAATTACCATAGCATCTTTTTTTTTTTTTAAGACATCAACAGTTTTTTTTGTTTTTTAAAATCACATCACCTTTTCTGAAAAGACTGGTGCCTACTTTTGAGTGTAGACACTTAATCTCTACTGCAACTTTAGTTAGGTGATTCTACTCTCTTGAGTACCGCAACTCTGGGGCAGGGATATGTCAGATGATATTACTCTCTTCTCCGTTCAGATAATGAAGCTAAGCATCCAGGAGGCAGAAGATATGCTATATATTGCCATGAAAAATTCAGATCACAGATATTTTTGATTTATCACTTAGTGTATGTCTAAATACCCAAGTAAAATGGAATCTCACTGGTCAAACTAAAGCAGGCCACTATGTGGTAAATTTTATTATTATCTTTTTAAAGATTATTAATTTATGTATACAAGAGCTGAGGTACAGGCCAGAGCTGCAGTGGGGTGAGAAGATTCACCAGAGACAGAGTGTGGAACAGAACAGGCAAATCCGCTGAAATATGCTGCTGAGGGGAGCAGAGGGCGAGACAGGAGAGGTCTGCTGTGCCATGTGGGTTGCTCCCTGGCCGGCCAGGGATCGAACGCATGCTGCAGAGGCTGCCGATTGCTTCGTAGTGTGGTGTTCAAACCCTTGAACCACCAGGGAGGCCCTATTATTATTTTTAGCTAAAGTGGTGGATTAGCAAAAATAGTATTAAAAGTAAGTCAATACGTAATACAGGTAAATATGTAATAATACAGTGTATGTCCTTCCTAATTCGAAGAAGTAGGAACCCTTTTCATAACCATAAAAGCCCTTGGTTATGCCAGCAATTCTGAGCCAGTCAGTACTTGTATAATTTGACCCTTGCTATTTGTTCTACTGGCCCTTTGGAAAATTCAGTTTCAGGGAAGAGAAAAAAAAAAGAGTGAACATGGGTATATGGAAGGGAATGATGAACCATTTTAACATAGCATGGGAACTTAATAAAGGAAGAAGAAAGCTTATCTTAAAAGTTAAATCTTTTTTTTTTCCCTAAAAATATACGCAAGTGGAAAAACTGTTAAATTTCTGTTTTAGTTTGCTAGGACTGCCATGATAAATTTCCCAGACTGGTGGGCTTAAAGAAGAGAAATTGATTTTTTCACAGTTCAGGAGCTTGGAATTATATGATCAAAGTATCAGGGTTAGTTTCTTCTGAGGTCTCTGTTTGGAACCTAGATGCTTGTTTTCTCTCTATTTCATCCAATGGACTTTGTTGCTATATGCATGTGTCCTCATCTCCTTTTTTAAGGACATCAGATAACCTGAATTTGGGTCCACCGTAGTGATCCCATTTTAATTTGCCTTAGTAAACACTCTTCAACTATAAAATACATTCTGAGGTTCTGGAAGTCAGGACTCATCATATGATTTTAATGGGAGCACATCTCAGCCATTGACAATTTCTGAAAAGTCAACACCTAAAAACTTCATTTGGCAGCTTTCTCTTATGTCATACAATAGAAAGAGTTGAGTTACCTCTCCAGGTACAACAATATACATTCTGTATTAAATGGGACATTTGCAAGAAAAAGTTCATTCTCATATCCTATTGTGTCTTGATGCCAAGACCCAAAACTGTCACAATGGAGTGAGTGATGATAATGAGGAATGTATTGCCTTTTTTCACTTTGAAGAGAGTAATGTGATCTGAGTAGATTTTTAAAAAAAAAAATCTTGCACAAAAGGATTTTCGTATGTCTTTTTTGACTTTGGAAAGATAAACTAAGTCTCACTGCCTTCATGAGGTATATCAATATGAAAATCTTACTATAATTTACTCATCAACATGGTCAAATATGAGCATATTTTATTCTGCCTGAAGACTGCCTTCTATAATCCATTTCTCTATCGGTGACTCCCTAACCTACATATTTTCCCAAGTGAGAAAGTAATACACATCTCAACTCTTCTGTCTTTTTTTAAAACATGTACAGAGACACCCTTGTAAAATCTTATCTATAGCCCATTATTCTGCCACGTTTCATAGACCCAGTCTTGAAAGTTAGTATTTGAACATTGACTCTATCTTTGATTTACACTCCTGTCAAATTATACCTTCTCCCCCAAGAAATAGAACTTTTGACTGAATATGGCAAAGAGTAATAAGTGAAAAAAAAAGAAAATAATGCCAGTTAATATCTGAAATATTATCATCCTGTTTGGGTCTCAGTGATTTTGCTCCACCTAAAAGTAATAAATGCCAAATTAAAGCCAGATTTTTAGACCAATATACAGAGTTTTTTCAAACCTATTTTTGAAGGCCACATACCTAAATATCTGTTTTGTGCATTATGCTTCATAAATTGACAAACATATGACAGTTGACAAATTGACTTTTACATTCTCCCATTGGTGTGTTTATAAATGTTTAATGAACAGTACTTAGGGAGGAGTGGGTTTGTGACCTGGGGTATGGTGGGTGGCTTGATTTGTAGTATTTGCTGATTTCTATTATGTAAAGAGTCCCACAGTGGCCAATTTTAAGCCATTTACATGAAGTCAGGTGATGTAAAATTCCAGAAAATTTGGCAGTTCTAGTAATTCAGTACTAGCATACCACTGGTTCCCATCCCCATAAAATTTTATATCAGGACCTTGAATATGCTATTTCCTTGAATTAAAATTGTCTAATTTCTTAAACTGAGTCTACCAGGATGAGGGTGGGGAACAGAGGGCAAAGAGGGGGAAGGCTCAGTGGACTGAGGTAGAGGATTATGGATGCTTTGGTGGTGAGGGAGGTGTGAGAACATATATTTGAAGAAGTGGAAACCTATATTCTTAAAACATACACTGTATTGTAAACCAAGATTACCTCAATAAACATAATTTAATTTAAAATACTCTACATCCTGTGCCTGAGGAGCTCCCATTAAACTTTTAAAATGCAACTCAGATGCCTTTCTCCCTTAGACACCCACCAGGCCCCCAAGCTTCCCAGTAATTGTTCTCATTATTACAATTGCTTATAAATTAAGTTCATCACATTATCCCATTATGCTTTTATCTGTTTCCCAATTCGAATGTTAGTATTTGATAGTACCACAATTTTGCAGATGAGGAAATTGATCCTCATAGCATGACAACTTTTGGAAACATAGATTACATTATTTTATTATTTAATAGCCTGGTATTTAAAAGAATAGATAGGTGAATGCTATAAAGCTCATACTTGTCTTTGACCTTACGCAAATGATTGTGTAATCTTCCTGAGTCTAAGATTTCTCATCTCTAAATCTAGATAACTACATGTAAACTCATGCAGTTGTGAGAAAGTGCTTGTGAAATGCAGCCCAGCTTGTGACTCCTGAAAACCAGCCAACAAATGTTACTTATAGACTGTATGCTTGTTGCAAGTGCACCGGAACCATCTCCATTTCTAAAATGCTTTGGAAAAGATAGAAGGTAGCCTCACTTTACTGAAGTCTCGTGCTACAGTTAAATAACTACCATTTCAGAATTGAGAGTGTTTAAGCAGTCATTCTTAAAAATATCTGTTCTTCAATATTTTATCCTGATGCCACTAACAAAATTTTTTCATTCCTGTTTGAAAGATTTATGCCAGGTTGTGATTTTTTTTTTATCATAGTCACTTCATAAAGTTGGTTACACCCATTTAATCTATGACCTGTTTTCTGCTTCTGTTTCTTTAGCCTTTGCATGCCAGACTCCTTCCCCTTAACTGTTCAGTCCTGCGTCATGCCCAAAGACTGTGAAACCACCGAGTGGTCTTCCTGGAGCCCCTGCTCTAAGACGTGCCGTTCAGGAAGTGTCTTGCCAGGATTTAGGAGCAGAAGCCGGAATGTGAAGCATAGTGCTCTTGGTGGTGGAAAGGACTGCCCTGAGCTTCTGGAGAAGGAGGCCTGCGTTGTTGTCGGAGAATCTTTGCAGTCATGTCCCAGGTATTGTGCATTCTTTAGTGTGAGTATTCAGTGTTCTATATAACCTCATATATAACCTCATTTTACATCATAATTTTTTTAAAGATGTATTTATTTATACAAGAACCAGGGTACAGGACAGATGTGCGGGAGGGTGAGAGGATTCCCCAGAGACAGAGTGGGGAACAGAACAGGCAGACTGACGAAATACACTACTGAAGGGAGCAGAGGGCGAGACAGCAGAGGTCTGCTGTGCCATGTGGGTTGCTCCGTGGCAGGCTAGGACAGAACCGGCACTACAGAGGCTGCGGACAGCTTCACAGCACTGTGCTTAACCACCTGCACCACCAGGGAGGCCCTTATATCCTAATTTTAACAGTAGTTATGATTCATATTTATTGAGTCCACTCACTACAGAATTCCAAACTAGGCATTATAGCATGGTAGATGAAGAACATGAGATTTGGTGTTGATTCCCCACATTCAAGTCCTCTTTCAGTGACTATGAATTTTGGCAAGTGACTTATGTATAGTACCTTAGTTTGCTTATCTACTATGAATATTTACTTCATCAAAGCCTGGAATATAACAAATGCTCAGCCACCATTAGTTATCTTTATATGTCACCCCTAATTCTTACAGCAACCTCAGGCTATTCATAATATCCTCATTTTGCAAATGAGACCAGTAATGGTAAGAGAAATTAAATAAATCCTGAGGGTACATAATTAATCATCATGATTGATTTCAGGTCTCTCTTCAAATCTTGCTGCCAACCTTGTGGCATTATTTTCCACAGTCCCTAGATACCAGACAATGTCAGGAAAATGGTTAGAATATCATAGATTAGAGTTATACTTAACATCTTGATATTGGTTATAATTTATACCACTGTATAGTTTTTGCAAAGGCCTCCAATGTATTTTCCTCTGGCATGCTGACTCATGATGACCCAGTCTGATATTGACAGAAATCATTTGGGATATTTGGAACTAGCTCTTCAGAAGTCTCTGGAGAATGGATTTATGCTAATTCTCTCTAGATAGCTGCTGTGAGCTGTAGCTGTTAAAGGTGGCTAGTTCACATAAAACCTTTTCTGTATTTTTTTACAATCTTTAAGAATTGAGAATTGTTTCCCAGTGAAAAATAAGATGATGCAAAATGTAACTTCTTTTTGTTATTAATCACGTGAGAATGTATGGAAAGTGGGAGAGTTACAAACTCAACAGGCACTGAAATACTTGACTATTCTTTAAACCTGAAAAGATGTATCTATGGGGCTAGAGGTGGGGGATCATAGAGCGACAAATTCCTCTTGTCAGGTTATTAGCCATTTACTTTCTCTGCCTCATTATTGGCATCTTTGTACATTCAACATAGTCCATACATGCTGATAGATCATCTATTTTCCTCATAGTCCTCTTATAGCTTGCCCATTTTATTAATTTATGTTAATGAAATTTGAGTTTGTGTCCTGAAAGTATATTTATAAATAGAACTATAAACAGAATTGATACATGAAAATATGCTTATAATTTCTAATTGCTATGGCCAACAATTACTTTTTTCCATTGGCAGCTTTGGAATTTTTTTTATTGAGGTCATTTTTTTTTTTTACCAAGATGACCCCTTATATTCCTGCACTTCTTTTTTATTTTATATATTTTTACATCATTTTTCTTTTTGTTTAAAGATTTATTTATTTATACAAGCACTGGGTACAGTCAGAAGCACTAGAGGGTGAGAGAATTCACCAGAGCCAGAGCAGGGAGCAGAACAGGTAGACTGTTGAAGTACACTGCTGAGGGGAGCAGTGGGCGTGGCAGGATAGGTCTGTGCACCATGTGGGACCCTTGCTGGTGGCCGGGGATCGAACTGGTGCTGCAGAGGCTGCAGGCAGCTTCTCAGCCCATAGCTCAACTGCTGTGCCACTGGGGAGGCCCCATTTTTCATTTTTGCACAATGTATGCATTTTCATCTTGGTTATAGTCTCCATATAATTTCCACCTCCCTTGTTTTGGTCCTGCTCCCTTCTCTCTCCTCCCCTTCCCTGAAGTGTGTCTCTGGTTTATAATTGCTTGTTGATTTTGATTTTTACTGTAGTATAATTAGTCTTTTTCCTGGTCCCTTATTTAGATTTTCTAAATTCCTGCTATGATTGAGACCATCCGGTATTTTTCTTTTTCTTTCTGACTTATTTCATTGAGCATGATCCCTTCCAGCTCCATCCATATTCCTGTACTTCTTTACTTCAAAAGTGAAGAAGGTAAATTTCATTCATGATCTTTTGTTAATTAGTCCATGGACACATAGTATCTTCCCTAGTGCTGGGAATGTGTCCCTACATTTAAACACCAATCTGGGGACAAAGTATGGTACTAGTGATTATGTGCATAAAATCTGGGATCTATGTCTTTTTTAAACTTGGCTCCACCTGGATTAAACTTGCTTTGCCACAAACTTGCTATGTGTCTGTGGACAAACCATGCAACTTCATTGAGACATTTTCCTCTTCAGTAATAGCTATCTAATTATACTGCCAGTGTTGAAGGTTGAAAAGCTACAGACTATATCAACCAGACCCAATGCTCAACATTAGGAGACACTGTAGAAATGCTGACCATTATGTTGCTATTTGTAGGTATGTTCATTTTCTCCAGAAAGGGAATCCTTACTTTTCTTGGAAGAGAGCAGGCATACATATTAATTTAGGGTGAAGAAACTTATTTTTAAGGGTAATTTGGAAACCGTTTTTCCTCCTATGAGGCAAAACTTAAATTGTCAAATGTAGTCTTCTAGGAATATAATAGAATTAATGAACTTGATAGTGGTGCTTTAACCATCCTTCCTTTCATAGAATTACTAGTGACCTTTTACTAATACTTGGCAACAATTTGTTGGTTTATAGACATTACTCCATTTTTTCCTTCTATTTTCTTAGATAATAACTACTCAATTTTCTTTAGAAGTCAGAATGATACCTGCCTGATAATGCTGAGAAATTCGAGTTCTAGATACATTTGTTAAATAATAGCTACATAATGAATCATTTTGACTAGTGACCATATCAGATATTTTACAAAGATATTTTAGAATAACATATCATTTATCATCCAAATGGGATATTTTTGAGGATATGAATACCTCAGAAGTGGTATTAAGTGATGTAAGCTGGCATTGTTCACATTCTAATAGTTAGAATGTTCATTTGCCTCCTAAGTTAATAATAATATATATATATATATCATTATATATAAATCATTATGTGTATGTGTGTGTATATATATATGTATATATCATTCACTTCCCCCCCAAAATAAGGGTAATAATTCATGATGTACCTAACATGAATTTCTGTAGTGACCTTCATTTGATTGAATTGTTACATCTGAAAACAAAGTCTGACAAATTTCACCTGAGGTAAACCTGGTCCTCTTGTACTGCTGTTTCAAAATGCTGTTATTAACATTTTTAAAAACCATCTCAAATTATGAATTAATAAGAAATAGGAATTTTAGAAAAATCACTGAATTCCAACCAGTGTTTCCTTGGGAGAATGATGTGTTAAGTCATGATTCCACTTGGTGTGGAAAAGAGAATGCATAAATAATAACAACAAATTAACTTTGGATAACATTCTTATTTGCCTGAAATCTGAGCTGTGAACTCTACCAGAAGAAAGCATAAAGGCCATGTACTAACTTTTGTTTCTAGTTTGACATTGGTGATTAAAATTCATTGTGAACAAGGGAAATGGAAGCAGAAACCTGTTAGAGAACAAAAATGCCTATTTTTCCTTTCCAGGAATTCATGAGAATTCATATGCATCAATCAATTTAATTCACCATATTTCTCCCTAGCAAGAAATTACACATTTCCTTGACTCCTCATAGTGTTTTTTTTTTTTTTTAAATCTCTCTTGGAATGCAGTTTGGCTTCCATGCCTCCACCATCATGCTATAGGAGGCATGTTCATTCAGTAAATATACATTGACCTGTTGCTGAGTGCCAAGTACTATGTTAAAATGTCTGTGATTCCCCAGAGAACAAAATAGACACAGTTTGCTCCCAATCTTAGGATTTAAGATACATGAAATAAATATAATTAAATAAACTATATACTTTGTGTATGAGTTCTAGGGAAAAAAAAATAAGAGCAGGGTAAGATAGAGTCTTCTGACTTGCTGTGATGAAGTATATCTGTAACCTAATTACACGGGGTCTTTAGAGGAGCCTCATTTGAACAGCCAGGATTGAGGGGGACCATGAAAAAAAGTGACAAAATAAGCTGATCAGATATTTATGGGAAAATATTCCAACAAGAAGGCATAGAGAGGGAAGAACTCTAGTTCCTGTATAGTAACAATGCCCAAATGTTTCTGATCTTCAGTTGCATGGCTTTGCAACTATTTTTAACAGCTGGGCTCCACAGACCAGTGTTTAGCTCTAAACACATTGAAGACCAGGCTCTAAGACATTATTTCTTGAAAGAATTGGACTAAAAGAAGCCTATACCAGAGGCATTCCCTCAGACTAAAACACTTAGGAAGTTGCCACAGAGTAATTTAAATTAATTTGAAATGAGACAAACTAGTCTATGTATGTTAACTTGGAAAATTTAAGTACTGTAAGGGAGTTAACTTGTGTTTAGCCTTAAGCTCATTTCAAGAGTATGCTATTTTGGACCTAGATATATGCAGACACTGAGAAACCTCTTTCTCCAACAGTCTGCTTATAAATTCATGACCTCCCACCAACATAGCACTATGCACTCTTGTCTGTTACGTGGTGGAGCTGGTAACAGAAAGATGGAATAGAGAAATCTGCTTGTTACTTGTCTTCTATCATTAGACATCATGACCTCAGGCATTATATTAATTCTCTCTGCTTCACAACTTTGAAAGATAGGTATTTTACAAGATACCTTATCAGTTGTGTCCTTTCTTAGATCCCGAAGTAACATTCTAAGTATTAGATCTTGCATTCTGAGAAGGAGGTGAAATGCCTTCTAAGATTATAAATTTAAAGGTGATCCAGTTCATAGATAGCATGAAGAAGACAGAGGACACAGGCTTTTGAATATTTTAAATGCTAAATGTCAGAGATTTGAGACATGATCAGATGCTGGAACAGCTGTGAGATTTCTTGTGCTTAAGCAGAGAGTGTCCATTCTGGCTGAAGGCATTTTAACACGCAAGAATATTGGAAAACTTCAACTGCAGGTATTTCTCTTGGAAGTTATACCTCAGAAAAACCTTCCACCATCTTACAGGGAGACAACTTTCATGCAAAATTGGCAATTCTACAGCTTAAAAGATCATTTTCAGTAGGAAGTTTAACTCAGACATTATTAAATGGACAGTGGCCAATGACAGAAATGCTTTTTAATTCCAAGGCATGGTTGGCAGTATTCCATGGACTAGCTGATATTACTACACAAAAAGCCAATTTATAAAATGTTGTTTCAATACTGGGTCTGGCACAGATTGGATGAGCTTATATAATGCATCCCTCCTTACCTGTGGTATGTATACATTTATCATTATTATCAGTGAATTCGCGATCCTTCCCAAAAAGTTTGTGCACATGCATACTTATAGTTCTACCTGAGTCTCCTGCATCTGCTTTGATTTGCTTATAGAGAAATCCCCTGTGGCCAGCCTGTTCTCCCTAACATCTTTTTAAAGCATTATACCAAATTATAGATTTTCTAGATACAATTTGTTTTCCTTGAAAAACTCTGGGTATTGTTGATAGATCCTTTTAGATGAATATTGAAGCCAGCAACACAAAGGACAGGATGAAACCTAATAGCTTGGCGTGGGGTTGTCCACTGGAACAGGGTGAATGTTGGTGAATGTTGGTGTTTACACATTTGAAGAGATATTTGTTCAACACCTGTTATGGCCTGTCACTGTGCTGTTCACTGGAGAATTTGGGAAACTGAAAATCTTCTGTCAGTGTTCACTTCGTTTATTCATCTGAAGATTCTTGTGTTATAGACACTCACCAAAAATTAGAGCATCCAGGACACCATAACACTGAGAGTCATAATAATTGGTAATGTTGGGCCTGCCTGATGGTGCAAGCAGTTGGGACACAACCTATGAAGCTATCCAACCTATGAGGCTGTCTGTAGCCACTGCAGCTCGGGTTTGATCCCCCACCAGGGAGCTGCCCACATGGCACTGCAGACCTCTCCTGGTTCACCTGCTGCTCTCTTCAGCAGTGTATTTCAGTCAATCTGCCTGTTCTGTTCCCTGCTCTATCTCTGGTGAATCCTCTCACCCCCTACACCTCCGGCCTATACCCTAGTTCTTGTATGCATGAATGAATAAATCTTTAAAAACAATTGGTAATGTTCCTATATATCATCTTATACATTTAGTTATGGCTTTTTAAGTTTTTCCACTATCTTAGAATGAGTAGCTACTAAGTCCCTGGTTCATATCAAATTCTTAGTAAACAATGAGTAAATCAATGAATGTGGAAGTGCAGGGAAGTTCCAGAACAATTTCAAGTGCAGTGTACTTTATTGTATGCTTATATTTACAATATAATGTATGTGAAAGATCAATGGCAGTTAAGCCATTTCTAACAGATAGCAACTAAAACTGACCTCATTAAAAAAACTAAGTGAGGACCTCTATGCAGGGAAGGAAGAACATAAGGAGCTTGATGTAATGTGGCCTCCAAAGACCACCTTCCTCATGTTAACAGTGTGTCTGGTTTTCCAGATAAGAGTTTCTGTTGTCATCGGCTTTCAGAGTAGCTTCAGAAAGGGTGAAGAAGGAGATAGAATCATAATTTATAAAAGATTGCTGACCGCAACAAAATGGTATGCCTGTCTCCTACCACATCTTCTGTGTCATTGCTGTTTTCTATCTTGTGTATCAGAGAAGCTCAATAAATAGTTGTAAATTCATCAGTGAATTTAAGGACAATTTAAAACTTGTTTTAATTAAGCCATTTTTCTGATCATCTGAGGTGTATGGGAGTCATCACTTATAAACCTCAGAAGAATCTTCTTGAGGAAAAAAATGGCAGTTCTCAGAGAATCTATAAATTGTTTCAGCAGCAGGAGATAATGTCTTTTTATTGAGTCCTTCTTTTTCTGGTGCATATTGTTTCGTGAGTCTTTATCATGCCACTTTAAGTCCTCTGGATGGAAGATTTGTACCCCTGTTAGTGTAAGAAAGTTAACGTACTGCTAAGTGCTGTGCATAGTGATAGAAGTCTATTAATAATACATATGTGGAGTTTGGCTAGCAAAGCCATCTGCTGAAGAGCAAAGAGCTTTGCACTTCAGAGTAGCTTTCCATAATCAATAGCCCCACTATTCAATAAAAAATTACTAGAGCATAAAATGTATAAAGCTTGATCGGTTCCCTTTATTTTGGTAGTCTGTTCAGCAAAGAATGACAAGTTAATTCTTTTCTAAATGCATTTACAACTTTAAAAGGACAACAGACATTATCATAAATTAGTCATGCTGCAGTACACTGATTTTTAATATACACGCATTTAATTTGAATACCTTGCACTAGGGTTTCAATTCCAAGAGTGTTTGCAAATGTATATGTGCTTAGTCAAAACATGACCATTAACTTATGCAATTATTCTTTCAATCTGTCATCATTAAATCACTTAAGATTCTGTTCCACCTTGCTTTGCTTTAAATCTAAGCCTTTAGAATAAGGAGAAAAGAAATCAACACTTTGTAAGCAATTCTAAGCCTTATGAAAGTGACAAAGTATACATTCTAAAGGGCAGAGATTGCTATAAAACTCTGATGTTCCTACCATCCCATTGCCATTAGAATCACTTTATGTCACATTAGTGGGCTGGAGGTCTTTTAAAAATAGTCGCTAAATGTGCCTACTTTTCTAATTTTGGCTCTGCTAATTTAAGCTGTCTCTATTCATTGCTTCACAACAATGAATTCCTTATTCCTTTTACCCTCCTCCCTTCAATTTGGAGAATAGTTTGATTACAGGATTCCTTGGGTTAGACAACATTACTTTCAGGGAGACAAGCTGATGACCTGGATTGATTGAATTTCAGGGCTTTGAATCGGCTTTCTTAAGCCAGATTTTGTTGCTCATATCTCTTAATGGGAAGATGCATTTGCATTACTTGAAGATCCTTTACTTTGACTTAATCTTGGTTTCCTTTTTTTTTAAAGATTTATTTATTTATGCATACAAGAGCTGGGGTACAGGCCAGAGGTGTGGGGGGTGAGAGGATTCACCAGAGATAGAGTGGGGAACAGAACAGGCAGACTAACCAAAATACACTGCTGAGGGGAGCAGCGGGTGAGACAGAAGAGGTCTGCTTTGCCATGTGGGTTGCTCCCTGGTGGGCTGGGGATGGAACTTCTGCTGCAGAGGCTTTGGATTGCTTCATAGTGTGGTGCTTAACCCCTTGTGCCACCAGGGAGACCTCTTGGTTTCCTCTTTAAAGCTGCATATACCTCCTTAGAATGATAGCATATTTAATATTAGTTTTTTGTGCATTGTGCATTCATTGGCTATTTCTGGAGCATAGACTTAAATAAGGGGGAACATGAAAAAAATTGGACTCTGAGTTTCAGGTGCAGGAAAATGATTCACAAAGTAGATTCTAAGAAGTCAATGAACAAAAACTGGATTTCACAGTTATAATACATGATTGCCTGATGTTTGGGTTTTTTGTTCCTCTTTCCTGGGCTTTCTCACCTAAGAATTCAGTGCTAAGAAATTGCATTTTAATATTCAAGGCAGAAGCAAATTAGAATCACTATTTACTTTCTTTCCCATCCACATCTAATCTATTAGAAATTTGATTCCACCTTCTCCATATATCCAGAATCTGATCACTTCTCACCACATTCACAGTGATTACCCCCATTGAAGCCATCATCCTCTCTCTTAAACTGGTGAAGACTTCTCAACTTGTTTCCTTCTCTCCGTCTCCTTTCTAGTCTATTCTCCTCTCAGTAGCCAGGGTAATCCTTGAATTTAAATGACATTATCATATTATTGTTCCCCTCAAAAAATGTCTGATTTCCTGGCACAATTGGAATGGTCCTCCTTCTTACCTCCAAGGTTCTCTACAGCTTGACCCCTGAGTACCCTCATGTCCTGTCTCCCTTCACCTGCTTAACCCAAGCACACTTGCTGATGCTATTCTCTCTGTCTAGAATGTTCTTTGCTCACCTGTTTATGATTTCCCTACCTCATTCAGGGCCTTGAGGACCTCTTGGTCCTGGCACTGAAATAGCTCTCATCATCCTTCCCTCTCTTCACCGTGTTACCTGATTCTTTGTTGTACCTTGATTCACCTCTTGTCTGCCCACCGTGCCCATCCAAGGTCAGGGGCTTAATTTTGTTCACTCTTCCAAGGCCAGGGGTTTATTTATTTTTTCACTACTGTGCATTTCTGTTGTCTGAAACCATGCCTGGCACATAGTTGGAACTCCAAAAATACTTGCTGGGAAAAGAAAAAAAAAAAAAGATGAATGAATACATGGTTGAATCAGTGATTTGGTTGCTACTTGGACAGGTTTATTTCTTTTTCTAGTGAGTCCTGCTTTTAGTTCCTCCAGTATCTCATACATATATTAACTAAAATGTTCTTGTACAAATTGTTTCTCCTGTGTGCACAGCATTTGCATTATCAGCAGTCCCCTTCTCAGAGGGTCGGGGTTTCAGAGCTGACAGTGTGTTCTCTCTCGCACTAGGGATAAGGATGTTGGAGTTCTCACATGAATGGAAAATGACAGGTTTACCTAAGATTCACGGTGACCAGGGAGCAATGTGGAATATGAATTCACATTGCAAGCGTGTTCTTCTTCAAAGAGTTATCTTCCATGGCCTTCAGTGCATTAGAGAACATGAATTTTCACCCCAGACTTTTCTTTATCTGGCTTATATTCTGTTCCTCTAATTTACTGTTATCTCTGGAAAGTACTGAAATTTACCCGATGTGACCCCAGTATTCTAATTATAAAGTGATTGTGTATCAGATATTTTCAAACTGTATTTGTGTTTGAGGTTTGAAAAATTATTGTGGCAGTGTGAAATGTTATGAGTCAGATGTCACTGACAGTATCACTGTCACCAGTAAAGGATATTTTTATCCTTCAGTCCAGAATACACTTCCTCAGGTGAAAACAATCGTTTGCTTGTCCTTATGAGGTCTAGGCAGGAAATTCTCTTGTGTACTGAACTTGCCTTCTATATCCTCCATTTTACTCTAGTCACTGTTTTAATCTACCATGGTGTCATTTCCTGAAAGAATCAGATAAGCCCATCTTCGAATCCTGCTGCTCCACTAATTTTATTTATTTTTTTAAGATTTATTTATTTATTTATACAAGCACTGGGTACAGTCAGAAGCGTGGGAGGGTGAGAGAATTCACCAGAGCCAGTGTGGGAAACAGAACAGGCAGACTGACGATACACTGCTGAGGGGAGCAGTGGGCATGGCAAGAGAGGTCTGCGTGCCATGTGGGACCCTCGCTGGCAGCCAGGGATCAAACCAGTGCTTCAGAGGCTGCAGGCAGCTTCGCAACCCAGCGCTCAACCGCTGCGCCACTGGGGAGGCACTGCTCCACTAATTTTTATGACCTTGGAAGAGTGGTTGTTCTTTATGCCAATTCTCCCCACTATAAAAGAGGAAATAACATTTTCCTCTTAGAGTTGTTGGGGGGATTCCATGAAATAATGCCCTTTAACATGGCAGTGCAGTGCCCAGCAGAGCAAGCATGCAGACAATGCCAGTTATTAGTATTACTTGGGGGGTATGTCACAGTACCCTGGCAACCCAAATAACTGTTTAGGAATCCAGATAACGTAAAGGAATACTTTGTCCTGTTACTCAGATCCTTTGACAAAAGCAAATGGATCCTGCACAGTCACATTGGCAAAGGCCTCTGAGAATGGATTCACTTCTTTCATTCTATGCCCTTCTACAGCACTTGAGGCATTTCCACTATCGATTTCACCATGTTGCTCACCCCCAGAGCTAGGACTCTGGCCTTTGAGAATCCCCACATTTCCCTCCTAAACAGGAGTACAAAATGAGGGCATGTTGAAAGGCCTCCACTTCAGGAGAGGAGGTAGAAAAACCTGGTCTTTGACCCGGCTGAGCCATTAAAGAGAGTCAGCCAGCAAGTGGAGTTTTCCTGAGGCCGGAGGACTATCACCGCCTCGACTTCTAAAGGAGAAAGCCAGTAACGTTTAGCTGAGCGAACTCCTTTGATTTCTTATTCTGTCAGATCCTAGATACACTTTCCCAGGTTGGTGGAGTTCAGGATGTTCAGTTTTCATGGCTGCAGGTGATTTGTGACTAAACATAGTGCTTTTGAAAAAAAGAAAAATAGGATGAGCAAAGACTATGAAAAGAACAACGTTTTAAAAAGGAATATAGACGTTCTTTTCTGGTGTGTGTGTGTGTGTGTTTTACCTCTGCTGCTTGCTGGGTTGGTATTTCTCTGAGGTGGTAAACAATAGTGATAGTGATAAATGTCTTACATCACTTTAGAGAATTTGTCGTTTGCCAGTGAATGGAATTTGGGAGTTTTTGGTTAATGAGCTACCAACAGGGTTTTTGTTACTGTATAGTCATTAAACTTTCTTTTTCATTTTTCTCCATAATGACTTCCAAAATTCCTCTATTGCTAATTCTTATAGGGTCATGATAAATTAATTTAAAAAGCAATTTATACAATGTGGCCTGTTCCTTTCAGCCAGTGAACAAATTACTGTGACTTGCTATAATTCTAAGCCATGGGTTTTTTTTATTATTATTTTAATACCTTTTGCTGAATTTCAGTTGCTGGAAGTTTTTGGATCTCTCATATTAAGACTTTTGATGAAATTCTCATAAATCTAGTGTTAACTCTGTGTGTGTGTGTTTGTGTTTCTGTGGCACTGAGGGCCAAAGGGACTGTGTAGAAGGACATCTGAAGGCAATTAGTATTTATTAAACATTTATTATATGCCATGTTTTAAGTTTGGCATTGTTACTGCCATTTTACAACCGGAAAAACAGAACTGGGTCAAAGCCATATGACTAGTAAGTGAAAAGATTCAGATGACTGAAGCTTCTTGTTAATACCCCACTCGCTCCTTTCTCCCTTTAGCCTCTCTTACTTGCTAACTCTGTCCGAGGAGATGCAGAGAGAGCTGCTAGATCTGATTCCTTCCTGAAAAGTCAGAGAAACTTTTTAGGGAACCTTTGGAGTAAGAAGGTTTTAAATGAGTAATAAGCAACATCGACCCCGACATACCCTGCTCGCTGTACTTTGCCCTGAAATACAGGCACCGTGTGGCCTGAGAAACAGACCTTTACGGGACAGGAATTGTGCTTGTGTGACCATAGGAAATAGGGTGAGAGCTCCGTCTAAGGATGAGAGAGACAAGAGGAGCTTCACTGAGAAGAAATGGCCTTTTCTTGTCTTTCAGGCCCAGGAACTAGAAATGCATTGTTGCCTGTGCCCTTCTGGCATAAGCAGTGCCTGGGCTCCACCACTCCGAACTCTTGTCCAGGCCACTGACTAATTTTCAGACCTTGAAAAAGTATGTGAAAATGGAAGAGTGAGGCAGAGAGAGGACAACTGTGTTCAAACAAAACCCCAGTGGATTGTCCAAATCCTGTTTCTGCAATGGGCTTTACACAAACTAATGATTCTCAGCCTTTTAGAAAGCTCCTCACTGCGAGGTGCTATGGTCACTATTAGTTTTTATGGATTTGCTTACCGATTTTGACATCTCTTACTTGATTTTACTTTAGCACTAGTTTCTATAAGGCCAGGATCCTGGTGTCACATTGGTTACATGTGCTCTTTTTTTATTGATGCTTATTTATTTATTTATGTATTTATTTATTTAACAATCCCCAATCTGAGCATTTTTTTCTGAGATCTGAAATGGGACAGTAGATAAAAGAATGTTCTTAGGTTTTAGTTATTGTTCCAGAAATTAAGGACACTGTTGGTATTTCTGTGAATTCTGTTGGGTTATTATGTTAATGCTGTGGGCTTGAGGAATGCTGTAATAACCACAAACGGAAATTCTGTCAGAAATAATTCTCAGCAATGAGTGTGGTGGTGCTAGGATTGTTTCTTTTCTGTAAGTTATGTCAAAAATACCATTGTGTCCCCCCCTTATTTCTGTGCAGTAAGTGCATATGTGTGTGTGTGTCTTAACCAGTTATGAATCAGGAAGGTATCTTCCTAATTCAATTTAAATAATAGCATATCTTCATATATATATGTATTCATCAATTAAATATAGTGGCACACTCTCCTTTTTAATATCTATATCCTTATGTCAGTGGAGCCAAACAAGTTGAAAAAAACTTTATCAAGAAGATTGAAAACTTGATGTCATCTTTGCCATTTAAAATAATATGTTCTCAAATTCACGCATTCATATACTACCCTACTAATTTAGCAAAGGCCTACTTTCACCCAAAGGCATCTAGAAGTTTGTTATGAGAAACTCCCTGTCACCTTGAGTTGCTATGAATATAGTCTTTTGGTTTCCAACTCCTTCCAATAATTCTTCATTCTCTTATAAATTCAAGGCTGAGACATGGCCACGGTATGCCCATATTTACTTTTTTCATATGCTGGGCTGCTGATTTTCATAATAAAAGTATTTAAAAAACAATGTTTAATGCCAGTAGATTTCTGTATCCATAGGCAAAGATTTGATCCCCAAAGAGAGATTATTATGTATGCTTGATATCATAACTTTAATTTTCTTTTATTTATTTTTATTCCTTATTATTTTTCCTTTAAATAAATCAAACCAAACAGGTATTCCTGGAGGACATCTGAGTGGAAAGAATGCCAAGTCTCTCTCCTCCTCGAGCAGCAAGACCCCCGCTGGCATGTGACAGGATCCGTTTGTGGAGGTGGCATCCAGACCAGGGAGGTTTACTGTGCCCAGAGCGTACCAGAGTCTGCTGCACAGAGGACCAAGGAAGGTAGGCAGCCAGTTCTGGGGAAAGATCGTGCTTCTCATGGGGCGGGGGGAATCAATTCCCACACGGTCTCCTTATATTGTTCTAGATATAGTAAATCCACAGCACTAGCATATTTATTATTTGTTTTCTTGACTATTTGCTGAGCACCCCTAAGTTCTGGGGTTTTTTTTTTGGCAATAATTTAGAATGGTAAAAGTGGTAATAATAATAATATAATAATAATAATATAATAATAATAATATAAATAAATAAATATAATTTATCTGCAGTCTGAGGTGCTGTTGCAATGAGTCAATCGGTGATGAGTGAGTAATGATCTTTTCCGTGAAGGGGGGTGTGTGTGTGTGTGCGCACGTGCACATGCACACATGTGCGCTGTGTACGTATCACCTTTAAATATAATAATCCACATATTATTTTCAAGTTTTACATAATATAAAAGGAAGATAAAGAAGGATGAAGAGGTGAAAGAGATGGATGGGGAGAACCAACTTCCTCCATTACAGACTCTTTATTAGACAGGTTCAACCTCAGCATTAGACCATTTTTTTCAGAATTTGAGACAGTGATAATAACATAGAGGGATGGAAATTCTGGCCCATGTTTATTTTTTTAATATTTATTTATTTATAAAAGAACTGGGGTACAAGCCAGAGGCGCTGGAGGGCAAGAGAATTCATCAGAGACAGAGCAGGGTGTAGAACAGGCAGAATGACTGAAAACTGCAAGTGAGACAGGAGAAGTCTGCCTCACTATGTGGGTATCTCCCTGGCCAGCAGGGAATCGAACCCGTGCTGCAGAGGCTGTGGACAGCTTCATAGCTATCCTCACAGCTGCATTCAACCCTCTGCACCATCAGGGAGGCCCTGGACCCTATTTTTTTAGTTCAACTGATTGAAAAACCAAGAGTGGACAATGATATTTCTACCCTGGAAGATGATTCAGCCATATTGAAGAATGCAGCAGTAGCATTTGCACAAGTGGTTCTGGTGAGATTGTCTCCTCAGGTGTGCACGGTTTCCTTCTGTAGGATTTAGTTAGGAAGGCAATTACAAGCTTTCTTGCTATGGAAATGCAATCTCTTTTATCCAGTAAGCCTTTTCATACTTGATATATTTTTTGTGACGTGTCCTTTCATCATTTCAGAGGTATCTATACTCATAACCTTTCGTGGTGCTCTTTATGACTCAGTCAAAATCTTTACAGACTCCTTAGCATTCAACTCAACACTTGCAGATACATAGCAGATTTCTGATTTATTTTATTTATTTATGCATATAAGAACTGGGGTGTAGGCCAGAGGTGTGGGGGTGGTGGTGAGCGGATTCACCAGAGACAGAGTGGTGAGCAGAACAGGCTGATTTACTGAAACACTGCTGAGGAGAGCAGCAGGTGAGACAGGAGAGGTCTGCTGTGCTATGTGGGTAGCTCCCAGGCCGGGCATTGAACTCAGGCTGCAGTGGCTGGAGGTAGCTTGATAGTGACATTAGCACATTTAGATGGCTAGAGTATTTTTAAAATAGTAGTTATATTTTATTCCATTTCTATCATTCTTGGAAGTGATAATTTGCACTTTTTATGTTTCAGGGGGAGACATTATTAAGCTTTTTTCCTCTGAATTTATAAAAACAAAGTTTAGAACAACAGTTTTACACTATTCTTTCATATTTTGGTGATCTCTCTGTCTTACTTTGTCTTTTCTCCCCTCTTACTGTAGTCTACCATACTACCAGCACCTTCAGGGGTCAACACATACGTAAGAATTATGTAGAACTGGGGCCTTCCTGGTGGTGCAGCGGGTTGAGCACAGCGCTTTGGAGCTGTCCGCAGCCTCTGCATTGAGGGTTCAATTTCTGGCCGGCCAGGGAGATTCCCACATGGCCTGGCAGGCCTCTCCTGTTGCGCCCATTGCTCCCCTCAGCACTGTAATTCCGTTGTCTGCCTGTTCTGCTCCCTGTGCTGTCTCTGGTGAATCCTCTCACCCTCCCATGCCTCTGGCCTATACCCCAGCTCCAAAAATAAATGTATCTTTAAAAAAAAAAAGGAATTTTGTAGAACTGATATATTTTGATCTACCTATTTTTCATTTTGATTTTTAATCTACTATTCACATTTTTATTTTCCTAATTTCTTTAGTAAAAATATTTTCTAATACATCTAAGATTTCTTCAGCATTAATCATTTCCTCTTTCATAATGGAAGTAGGCTAGGCAAGGAGATTATAATCGGGGATGTCTAAAGAGGGTTTTCTAGAGTTGGGTATCATGCTACAGGTAGGGGGACGTAGTATAGTAGAGGAGGGGTTTAAATGTGGATTTTACCACCGGTTAAACCCTAATCCAATCTGCTTTGAGAATCTAAGAAGGGGGAAAACTATTTCACTAAATTATACTTCCAAATTAATATCTGGGTTCACAGGGAAACAGTACTTAGAAAGATCTAAGCTGGGTAGCCGAGTTCTTAGTTGAGGCTTAGATATGAGAACGTCAAGTAAGTACAAGTACATTGATGTATACCAAGACATGTACTCTTCTATAAGTTGAATATATTGAGTCAAACTATTGTTGTAATGGAAACTACAGTGCAGTTTAACTTGCATTAAAGCCACTTTACTTGTTTCCTTTGTAGTTTTTTTTTTAATTTTTTTTTTTAAGATTTATTTATTTATATAAGCACTGGGTACAGTCAGAAGCACGGGAGGGTGAGAGAATTCCCCAGAGCCAGAGCAGGGAACAGAACAGGCAGACTGACGAAATACACTGCTGAGGGGAGCAGAAGGCATGGCAGGAGAGGTCTGTGTGCCATGTGGGACCCTTGCCGGCAGCCAGGGATTGAACCAGCGCTGCAGAGGCTGCGGGCAGCTTCGCAGCCCAGCGCTCAACCGCTGCACCACGAGGGGAGGCCCTCCTTTGTAGTTTTAACCAAGATTTTTTATTTTGCATTTGTGTGGAAATGAAATAGAAAAATTGTTCATCGATTGCTTTCGTTTCTTACTATTGTCGGTTATAGACATATCTAAACAAATTTGTCAACATGAGATCTTTTTCTTCTTGGCCCAAATTAAACAGAAGATAATAATTGAACTACTAGTATAGTAGACCTTTGAGTGTTCCCCTCTTTAAAGAAGCAAAATCAAAGGATTTCTAACCTTTTCTGTGAATGCAGTAGTAAAGACAAAAATTGGAGACTTTTTTCATTTTATTTTTTGTGAACATCAGCTTTTTTTTTTTCCTTCGGTTATGGTAGATTTTGGAGGGAGAAGGAGTTTTAATAGCTTTGATTTTGGAAACTCTTCTTTTGTTCACAAT
The DNA here is from genome assembly GCF_964194135.1 of Talpa europaea. NCBI lineage: Eukaryota > Metazoa > Chordata > Mammalia > Eulipotyphla > Talpidae > Talpa > Talpa europaea. The sequence continues at coordinate 81,394,196 of NC_140073.1, forward strand.
TGGCTTTCTCGCAAGATTTATTTGTTATACTTCAGGATACTATATTGGCACTCTGAGTGGAGTAGTTTGACTTCCTCCCCCACCCCACAAAATCCCACTAACCACTGTGAGTTAGCTGCTCTGCTTTCAAGAACGTGATCTTAGAGGAACCCATAATCTTGGGAGAAAAGACAGGATCTGTTCCATGGCTCTCCCATGTGGTACAATGTAATCAAATTTATAGATGCCAAATAAAAAAAAAAAAAGTGCTCATTTTATCCCAAGCCCTTCAAATCTCTTGCTTAGGTTGAAAACTGAGCCTGAATTCTGACTTTTTTCTTGGTGACATCACATTCCACATTTGAATTCACCATGTTTCTAGGAACAGTCTAATAGCACCTATGACATATTTTTACCCAACTCTGTTGTTCAAATGTTCCTCTGGTGCTTTAAATGCAGCCAAAACAGTGTTGTAGCAATCGATATGAGATGAATTTCCAGTAATAGTAACCAAGCCAATAGAATTGCGAATGAAAATGTAGAAGAGTATTTATGATTTTGTTTACCAGTTATTATTGTAGCGAGAACTGTGTTTCTATTTTATAATTCATAAGTACCAGCAAGAATGATGCTTACCTGTAAATTGAAATGCCTGGATTTGGTGAAAACATTTCCTTGCCTTTTTCTCAAATGAAATTAAAACCACTCAACCTGCCTTCAAGGGTCATTTCTCAAGAGATAAAACATTGAAGCAAGAAATGCACTGTTGAAACATAGTAAAGACTAGGGTAAATTTATTTCTTACATGACATTGTGGCCTAGAGACAAAGACATCAGCAAATATAGAGTGAAATGACAGATATAGAATGTATTCATATGGCAAAGAAAAATTGAAACCAAAAAAATCCGAAGGGCCTCCCCCTGGTGGCGCAGTGGTTGAGCGCTGGGCTGCAAAGCTACCTGCAGCCTCTGCAGTGCAGGTTCAATCCCCCGCGAGGGTCCCACATGGCTCGACAGACCTCTCCTGCTGAGCCCGCTGCTCCCCTCAGCAGTGTATTTCATCATTCTGTCTGTTCTGTTCCCCACTCTGGCTTTGGTGAATTCTCTCACCCTTCCGCACTTCTGACTGTACCCTGGTTCTTGTAGAAAAAAATAAATAAGTAAGTAAATAAATAAATAAATAAGTCTTTAAAAAAAACCTAAATAAAAAATTAGGAAAAGATAGTTGCGCAATTGTTGTTAAGAAGACACTATCGTGTCTTCATCATGCTTCACCCAGAGGTACATGGAGGAAGTAGATAATAAGAGTAGGAAACAGTCCTGGAATGTTAAGTAGTGTATGGAGACTTAATATGTTTGGGGCATGAGTAGTATATGGAGACTATTTGTTTTGGTGCAGGTTTTAATTCTGACTTGTATGGAAAATTGTTAAGGCACATAAATGTTGTCTCAGTCTTTTAGCTTATTAAGTTGGTTTTAAAATTATTGATTTTTACTTCTAAGTAAAAAGCATAAAAAGAGTGAAAGAGAAAACAGAGTAGGGCCTCCCCAGTGGCGCAGTGGTTGAACACTGGGTTGCGAAGCTGCCGGCAGCCTCTGCAGCTCCAGTTCAATCCCCGGCTGCTCCCCGGCTGCTCCCCGGCCACCAGAGAGGGTCCCACATGGCACGCAGACCTCTCCTGCCGCCCGCTGCTCCCCTCAGCAGTGTACTTCATCAGTCTGCCTGCTCTGCTCTCCACTCTGACTCTGGTGAGCTCTCTCACCCCCTCACGCTTCTGTCTGTACCCAGTGCTTGTATAAATAAATAAATAAATAAATAAATAAATAAATCTTTTAAAAAAAAAGAGTAAAAAGAGTAAAATGATGACAATAGCATATTTTTTCCAAAATATTTTTTATATACCAGCTGCTTTAGGCTGTATGTTAAACATTAATATAAAGATGCCCCAATATATTTCAGTCTTTTAATTAGAACAATTGAGTAATTCTGCTACAGTGTCTTAAGAAATGACATTATTTGATATATTTATACTCGCTGTATATTTACCATCCTACCTATCTATCTTATGGTTAAAACCATTTCATGATTCTTGAGGGAAATCTCCATAATACAGTTAATGCTTAAAAGGAATTTGAAGGTTCAATAGGAAAAATGGTCCAAATTAGGGTTGGGAGGACATGTGGAAAGGAATAGAGCTGCTATGTTCAATGGTTGCACATGAACTAGTTTGAAGGGACACAGGGAATAAGGAAGTGACAATGACTCTGGAAAAATAGTCTTTTGGCTCCTCTGGAGTTTATTTTTGAGCATATATGTGCTTATTGCAGCCTTTTTTATCTTCACTGCAGGCTTTTAAGCAGAGAACAAATCTCATATTCTTAGCTACTTATAAGAATGTAAAAAATATCAATATGCTAAGAGAATCCACATAAGGGTTCATGTCCTATTTGCAAACTCTCGTGATTATTCAGTAAGCTTTGAGATATGAACTAAAGTATTTACATTGTGAACAAGTGTACATATTTATTAATAGCAATTGAAGTATATACTCTGCCAACATTTGAGAGTCTAGAAATGTCCTTTACCTATCTTTAGAAATTGTTTTAAAATCAGTAATTTCTTCTGCATCCGAGAATAAAGCTTTTAGAACTTCCCTTTGTGTTGACCTTTGGAGGGAATGAGACTGTTTAAATGGTGATTTTCTCTTGCCTTATGCTAACATAGTAGCTGAGATAACTGGTGTAATAATTTTTACTAGTTAACAGCAATAAGTTTGATGGTAGGTCACATGAGATCAAGAGAGATAAGTCTATTGGCACCTCTAATCTTTCTACTTGGAAATGTTCCTAATTATTGGGATTATGCATGTAGGGAAAAGCTAGCATATATACATATTTCAAATATTCTCAAACAGATATTTCAAATATTCTCTCCCAAAGTGTGTAAGCTGAAAAAGTTTAGAAAGGGGAAGTTAAATACTTAGAGGCAATTAGATAACTAGGAGTCTAAATTGAGATTGGCTTCAACTGGCTTTGTTTCACTACATTTGTATCTTAGTTCAGTGATTTTGTAATCAAGTATAACATACTTATCTTAGTGTGATATAACAAATGTTTATTGAATTACAGTACTTAGCAAAAGTATTGAAGACTTCCTGCTTTAAGCATGCATTAAATTATCAGATTGTTCTTGATATTCAAAATGTCTTAATTTATCTAGCTAAAAGTATAATTCACATTATTGAAATGAGAACAGGGGGGCACAGCCTCTCAGGTGGACAAATGGTAGGGACAGAACAACTGAGGAGAAAGACTAGCATTTAGTCGAATTTGACTCTGGGAAAAAGAAATGACTAGTGGGAAAAAATGGGCCTTTTTGATGACATGTGAGTCCTGCTTTATTTGATCTCCTAAATAGAAAGAAAATGTTTGTCTTTGTGCGATACATTGTCTATTTCTTCCATGTACACACAACTAAACTGATAAACCGCATACTGCACGCTACTGAAGCCAAATCATGTGGCATCATGTAAGAATGAGATTGTCAAGGACCTAGAACACATAGTGAGTGTGAATGTCTCCAATGATCCTATCCATAATATTTAACTTTCTTAATGTTATTGCACTGAGTCAATACCCTTGAGCAACATGTCACTTTTTGCCTGATTTCCAGCTGTCAGTATTCTTGTCTTTGTTACCCAGTAGGCTGCAAAGACTTGGAAGGTCCTGCTGGGGGTCATTCTTTGTATTCCCAAATGCAAGAGCCCACAGTGTAAATGGCAAATTGTAAATCTTATGGAATTCAAAATAGAAAACTCCTCAACTGAGAGTTCTGTGTTAAGTTTTATTAATTTTTTTTCCCCTTTCGAGTAGTGCAGAGAAATAAATTGCTTCACTGTTGACAAAATCAAAATGATCTGTTATGTGGATATCGGCTTCCCTCGCCAAGGTTAGGTGGTCCAGAGGGTCTGGAGTAGAATCAGATAAAATTAAAGCTGTGAATATCATGAAGTAACGGACATGGTCCATGGAGAACAGTTGAGGAGGAATGCAAAAGAGAGACAACAAGCATGATCACTAGGCAACTTTGGAGCAGCATGGATACAAATGGGGTCTTGGCCCGAGACATTAAGCAGTTGATTTCTGAATAATTTCAGATTAAATATAGCTTCCCTTGTTCTCCATAGAAGACAAATTAAGAAATCAAAAATTATTTTAAATTATTTACTTCTATCACTCTTTGATATTTAATAGTCTCGGAGGGGAGATAAAAGAGTGAAAAAAAAAAACGCAAAAGTAACATAAGTATCTTAAGAGAAAATGAAAATTTTAGGGAAAGAAAGATAAAACCCAGAAGCATGTGGGGTGTATTGGGGAGATTTGTGAAGGAGAAAGCTTTTCCAGGGGCCTTCTAGGAAAAGCGTGGTCGAGGAGATGTTCATGTGAATGAGGCAGAATTCCAGAGGTAGCAAGTCACATGATAAATTCCAGAGGCAGCAAGTCATAGAAATTAGCATAAAACCAGTAACCAAGTTGACAAGAATATGGGTACATGAAGTTACGGACTATGGATTCAGGGTAGAGAGAAATAATTTAAGGATGGACTCTTGGGCCTTGTGATGATAAGTGAGTTGGTAGGAATTGACCTGTTGCCCTCTCTGTCCCCATTCAACATTCTGAAATCCAGCAATACTGAACCAGTTTTGTTGGAGTCTGTGGCTACTCTTCTAGGGCTTCCTTCACTTTCCCCTAACCTCACATTCTTACTCTGACCTACCATCTGGATCTGAGCAATCCCTACTTAGAACTTGTTCCTTCTCGGAACTCTTTGAGATGACATAGAGTTTGTGCTCTTCTGCCACCAAAGCACTTCTCTTACTTCATTGTCATTCCCTGTTTGTATGCGTTGTCAACGAGGCTACAGTGCTAGGTCAATGAGGTTAGCATGTGTGTGAGAACAACACGTCTGTGTTATTCACTGTAGTCTATCTAGCACTTACAACAGTGTCCTGGATATAAGAGAGCCTTGAATTGAATTCAGGCGTTTGTCCCTGCTCTTTTTCCTTTAATCACCTTCTTTCTTTCTCTGGGTTGATGCTTTATAAGCATACAGTTGCCAGTCATCCACATTTCTCTGTCTGCTTGTTTTTAAACATCTTTGTTTATTTTGCCACAGTATAGGATTTCTCCCTCAGGTGCGGTCATATTGTTTTCCAACCAGCCAAGTGTCCACTTTTAGATTTGGGTAAAACGCCACATTGTGGTACATGGGCACTGGCTTCCTGAGTAACAGCTCAGAGGCTGTAGGTTAAAACCTGGAAGATAGACACAGAAAGTAAAGGAGACTTAGCTCCCCCAGGAGTGAAACTTTACTGGTGGAATACATGATTTAGGAGGGAGCCAGGCTAGTCTCACTGTACCAATTATTATTCTAGTATATTCTTGCAATCCTTTCAGAGAAATCCTGTTTTCTGCTTCAGTCTTGGTGGTTTCAAATGAAATAGCCACATCATAGCATTACTTCCTATTTTCCTTACTTTACTCCTGCGTCCTGACCTTGCACCTCCCAGTATTTCTCCCCCAACTCAGAGATATTGCAAATTCAGTTCCAGACCACTGCAATACAACAAATAACACAATCAAGTGAGTCACACAAATTTTTTGGTTTCCCAGTGCACATAAATTATGTTTGCACTATGCTGTAGTCTATTTAAAGTGTAAATAGCATTATGTATAAAAAATCAATACACATACTTTAATTAAATGTGACACAGAGACACAAAGTGAGCATGTGCTGTTGGAAAAAAAATGGCACCAATAGACTTGCTCATCATAGGGTTGTCACAAACCTTCCATTTGTTAAAAAATACAATATCTGTGAAACAGAATAAAGCAAAGCACAATAAAACAAGGTATGCATTAGCACCTTAACTCTCATCATAGGTTCTGCTTTCTAGAGGAGTCAGCTATAACTAATAATGAATGTCTGTCTAAAGAAAGAATGAGAGACATTTTTATGGATTTTTTATAAACTAGATGGGACACAGTAGGAGCATGAAGTTTCATGGGAGATGAAAAAACAATTCTTATTTCTTCATGTTCATTCTCTCTCCACCGCACCCCAACCTCATTTTCTTCTTCTTCGATATATTTCTTCTGTTGCATCATCCATTTCCCCAATTTTTTTCTGTTCCTTTTTCCCTTTCTCTTTTCATCCTGCATTGATCTTGAGAGTAAGAACAGTTTTAGCAACTGGTAGACTTCACACAGTTAGCACATTGCCTGGCAAAAGGTAGATAAGAGCTGAATTGATATTTCTTAAAGAAATGGATATAAAACCCACATATAGTCTCAACCACTCAGTTTTAGGCATCTCTTTTCACTTTGGGACACTTTTTCCCTTCATTTCAATAGTTCATATACACCTGCACTTCATTAATGAACAGGTAAGTTCTCTTTTTCAGAACAGAAGATTGCATTTGGAAAAACATGCTGAGATGCAGGCATTTACAATCTTTAGTTGGGTGTCTCACTAAACTTCATTTTGTCAGCTGGATTAGATTTTTCTCAAACTCCAAGCCAAGTGGTAATGAGGTTCCTCTTGGCAGTGCAATTTCTGAAACAAAGTTATTGCTTCCAAATCTATTTCTCCAGACTTGTTGAATATGTGAACGCCCTGGCAAGTAGGATTCAGAAGAAATATCCACTTATTGTCAAACCTTCCTGCAGAAAAGTTTCAGAACTTTCTCACCAACTTGTTTTAGTATTTAGCATTTTTTCCATGCTCTCGTTTGAACTTACCATCAGGGTCTGTTCTTAAAAGAGAAGATTCAGTAAATCTGTATGTGTTTAAGAATGGTTAAATTATACCTCATATCTTCTGGCCATTTTCTCAAGCATCCAGGGAAGGAGAATCAATTCCCACATCAAAAGAAAAGCTGGAAGAAAAAAAAAAAAAACAGCTAAATTGTTGTGCCACTTCTAAGACTCTATCTCCATGTGGAATATATAATTTTAGTTCATTTCATTCTTTTAAGACTTAATAAGTCTTTCTTTTTTTTTAAGATTTATTTATTTATGCATACAAGAGCTGGGGTATATGCCAAAGGTGCAGGGTGTGAAAGGATTCACCAGAAACAGAGTGGGGAACAGAACAGGCAGACTGACCAAAGCACATTGCTGAGGGGAACAGCGAGTGAGACAGGAGAGGTCTGCTGCACCATGTGGGTAGCTCCCTGGCTGGCTGGGAATCGAACTAGTGCTGCAGTGGCTTCGGATAGCTTCATCAGTTGCATCTTAACCCTTGTACTACAAGAGAGGCCCCAAGACGTAATAAGTCTTTCTAAGGCTTAATTGTATTTCTGATTCTTGATGAACTTTATGCAGGTTGTCCTATTCCTCTAAGCTTGGTGCTTAATATTAGACCCAGCTATTTATAACCACAGATCTATATAGAATTTTAAATTCAGTATCCCCCATTTAGACATTTCCTTATCCTGCCTAGCCCCATATTCTGATATCTTTTCCAGGGCATTCTTACTCTTCCTGCCAAGTGCTCATGCCAGAAAGCTGGGCAGTGTCCATAATATTTCACTGTCATTGACCTTTTTACCCATATTCAGTCAACCACTACATTCTGATTCTACCTCCAAATATGTTTTATTTGTTTATTTATGTCCACTTCAACATTAGTTCTCATAGCAACTGCTCTAATAGTCTCCTGAGAGATTTCCTTTTTTCTATTCATGTCCTGTCTGCATAGTTCGTGGTGTGTTTAATGTGACTCATCATGGAGCAAGCAGACACACTACCTCTATCTAAATTCTCACTCTCTCACTTATAAGCTGTGTTACATTGACAAGTTAATTCTTTTGGCACCTCTTTCCTCTCACGTATAAAAAGGAGATAATGATCATCACACATATACTTACACGCCACTTAGAGCAGAGCCTTATACAAGAAACACTTAAAAATGATTAGCTATTATTTTTTTTCACACTGATGCCAAAGTAATCACACAAGAAAACTGATCTGAGTGAATCATTCCCATGCAGAATGATCCAAGGACTTCCTCTGAATCAAAACCGCCTTGATATTGCCCTAGAGCTATGTGTGATCTGGCCCTTACCTACTTTTTCACCTCAACATTTTCTATACCTCACTACTCTCATTCTGTTTCAGCCACACTGTGTAAACAAGTTGGGCAAGTTAGCTGACCTTTCTGTGCAGGAGATTCTATTCTGTACTTAGGAGTTAGTTTTGTATCACTAGGAGAGAAGAGAACATGAGAATCAGGGACCCAGGGTTTAAACATCTTGACACTGAACTGGTGTACTTGCAAAGCTGCTGAGGAGACTGTTCATACTCTCTGTCTCCATGCTGAGGAGTGAGGATGGGGAAGTTAGAGGCATTGGAAAATGTGACCCCTGGCTGGGTGGCCACTGAATTATGCCCTTTGGAAGGGAAACATGGTTTTTTGAGGGGCAGTTTTCAAAAAATTTCCCAGAGAAGTTCAGTTACTAAATGGAAATTACCACTCATAATTTAATTCTCCCAGATTTCTTAATACATCAATAAAGAATTGAAGGACAATTCTAAAGGAATTGTACAAAGCCATTGTGGAAAGAGCTATTTGTAAGCTCAAGTGTGAATAACTGACCCTCACATATAGTAAAAACTGTAAAGATCTCAGATATTATCTGAGATATTATCTGAGATAAAACTGTAAAGATCTCCAGTATTATCTGAGATATTATCATGCATGCTAACATGTTAACGTGAAATAATTTCATTAGACATGTGACCCCTTGGTCAGAGACAAAGGACAGTTCATTACATCAATGTCAGAGTAGCCAGAGGCTCATTATTCATGTTGCTCTCTAGATGCCCAGCCCCTACAGTGCTCCACACCTGGGAGCACTGTGCCTGCACACTTGGTGAGTTATGTGACAGGTCGGTGACACTGAGCTTCATTGGCCCCAATCGCTTAAAAGGGGGTTGAAAGCAAACTTGTACAACCTTGGCCCCTGATGGTGACACTGTCCCTCTCTTCCAATACTATTTTCTATCTAAACATCTTTAAAAGATAGTCTTTTTTTTTTTTGGTCAGTCTTCTCAACAAAAGCTGTCAGTATCTCTGATTACAAGATGTATAGATCCATAGAGAGTTGTCTACCAGCAACAACAACACACACGCACAAGTATACACATATACATACTGGTTAATATATCTCTTTCCATTAAAAATATAACTAAATATCACATGAGTGACATCATCCATTTCATGTGCTTCTCATTGTGACTTATTTCACTTAGCATAAGCTTTTCAAGTTCTATCCATGTTGTCACAAATGGTAACATTTCACGTGTACAGTATTCCATTGTGTATGGAATATACTTTCTTTGTCCAGTCATCTGTTAATGGGCAGTAAGATTATTTCTCTAGTTTGGTTATTCTAAATAGTGCCACAGTAATATATGGATGCATCTATCTTTCCAAATCAGTCTTTTCATATTGTTTGGATAGAGATCTAGAAGTGGAATTGCTGGAACATAAAATCATTTGATTTTTGGTTAGTTGAGAAACCTGTATACTGATTTCCAAAGTGACTGTATCAATTTACCTTCTCACCAACAGTGTGTGAGGGCTGCTTTTTCTCCACACCTTCAATAACACTTGAACAGACAGAACAACAAAAACAAACCCTTGAATCTGGCAAAGAGACTGAGGTTACCCAGAGGTAAAGGAGTAAAGAGTGGGAGAAAAGGATAGAAGGGGTTTAGTGAACTGTGGTGGAGGGTCATTAGCACTTAATATTGGGCAGAATGTGTTATCATGCATTTGAAATAGTGTGGCGCTGTACTCTAGAACAGTGATGTAAACCAGTTTTACCTCAAATATACATATATATGCAAGAGAGAGAATACTGGTGATCTACAACCAAGGTTTTCCAGTTAATAATCATGAAGTTGACATTCATTATAAAAACTTTGTATAACTAAGTACTGCTCATTTATTGAAGTATTCTCTAAAAGACTAAATTAAAATACACATTGCCAAGCTATTTATGTGTGGTTTATTCAATAAACTATGAGGATTTATTGAGGATAGAGATACAAGTATGTAAGAAATTGGCTTCTCCTGAAGGAATTTTTGAAATATGGACATTAAGATGATTCTTCCCAATACTTTGCCTATGGAGCTAATAATTCTGAAAAATCTACCCCAAATGATTAAAGGTTTGTATGTATAAGTTGCCACCTAATAATCACAAAGGTAACAAATTTTTTAAAGATTTTATTGTGGGAATTTTTAAATGTAAGTAAAATGGAAATAGTAGTTATTGCTTTTTATGATAGAATTATGTAAAAATATATACTGAACTGGGAATTAACTGGATAGAATTCTAATTCTGTCTACCACTGAGGATGATTTTAACCTTCAGTAAATGAGATACCTAATTTTGGCTTTAATTTATCCTTTCATAAAATAGGGATAGTAGAATACATTCATTACCATTTTTAGGTATATTAAATTCTAGTGGGAAATATAAATCTGAAAACAGTTATGTTTTGAAGAATATTTACTATAATACCATATATTATTTTTTTATTATCTGCAGCATCTCCTCTCACTGAAATAGAATTGACTGGGGACACTACAAATATATTACTTCCCCCAAATTCCATACTGTAATTTTCATTTGCTGGTTTGGTTATGCTCGCCAACTGGTCAGACTCATTTAGTAGTCTTTATATTAGACAAAGTTGACAACCACAACTATCATTTTTAGGACTGATAACAGTACTATAGTAAACTATTTGTTGATTTAATAGTTCCTTTCTACATTGGTCTGTTTAGGTTATGTGAACTATTTGAAGGAAGCTTTAATTAAATGGAGCTATGGGAATGAGAAAAAATGGGGTATATTTAAGCAGTAATTATCAATTGAGTATATGAATTACTTATAGTATTTGTCAAATACGTCTTTTTCCGTGGGTTCTTCCCTAGAATTACTGCTTCAGTGGATCTGGTGTGTGCTTAGAAATTTGTAATTTTTTTAAATAGTAAACAGGTAATTCGTATAAACTAGGGAGATTAAGAAAGAATGATGCACTAAATTTTATTCTAAACTATGCAAATTGATTCCTGTTGTAGTTAAATGTAACCTGATCTGATTCTTAAAACTGGTCAGTTTGCAGACTGAATTAGACTTCTGTTATCTTGTCCAGTTCTCCATCCATTACTCTGGCCTACAAGTTAATGTGCCTATAAAATATGCATCTCCGCTACTCACTTATCCTGACTTCACCTTCCTCTCCCCTCACTTATTTACTCACTAGTCTAATACTTTCTTTCCAGCTAAAGTTGGCAATTAAAGTTCCAGGGGGTGGAAAGCAGCCCCAGGAATCGCAGAACTCCAAAGGAACTTGTTTCCAATGGTGATATCTTCAGATGTCAGGGCTCAGCGTGGAGTTTGAAGCTTTAGCATCAAAGTGTTTAGTGATTTGTTAACTTGAATTGTTTTTTTTTTTTTTTGTAGGACTCTAAGAATTTCTCTTTCCCAGTTATTTCATATTTTGCATAAGCCACATGGCTTTCCTTTATGGCCCTGCAGAAAACTTCTATGTGACAGTAATATGTCAAAGATCCTTGGATATTTGTAAACTATTATGAAAACAAAGATGATTACTTTCTTATTTAGTTTCTCAATGACTTGAGGTAACTTAGGATTTGAAAGTTCTGGTGTTGATAGAACAGGCATCAGACTGTTCCTTCTCTCTTAAAACTACCATTTGTAACCTCTTTGAAAAGAACTGGCTTGGTTGTCTGGTGCAAACATTTCTTAGACACAGTGATTTCCTTTTGAAGCCTCTTTGAGTGTGGTCTCAGAATGCTTGAAAGTGATAACTAATTCATTACTCATTAAAGTTCCAGTGATTACACAGACTTTTCTTATATTGACTTGCTTCTCGTTAATTTTCATCTATTCCTCCCAGTTCTGCATTTAGGAGCTACATAAAATTAATCTATTTTTCATATAAAACCCCTTCAAAAATTTTAGGGCAGCCATACTATGTTCTCTACATTTTTTACTTTGTATACCAGAAACATCCTCTGATTTTTTTTTTTTCCTTCATGGGCTATATTTTCATCATAAAGGATGCTTCATAAATTCTAATTATTTTACAATGGTTTCTTTTGTGTGTTGTTACTGTCTATTTAAAAATAATATTCCTCATTAGAGCACTAAACCACTGTTCTTCCCCTTCCAAATTCTTTTTCTCTTAACCTCTTTATTTCCTTTTCTTTTGGAAACTCATACTTCTTCTCACTTTTGTCCTCCTCTTTATTTCTTTTTACAGACAAATCAATTCTTTTGGTGTTGACTGTTCTACATTTAGCAAATCAAAAGTTCAGGAGTTAGAAAAACAGTGTTTATGTATTGTCATCAAATAGGACTGTAAGAGAGAGAATCTCAGTTAATCCCACTCAAATTGCTTTCCAGCAATACCCCCATCATGTCTACACCAACAAATAACATCTCACTTATCAGACTTTGTCCTGCAATAGCAGCTCCTTTCCCTAGTCTCTTCATAATTTCAACTATGAATATGAAAAGAATTTTCCAGATGTTCTGCTTGTAGCAGATGGGGTTGTCGCAAAGTATTTGCACAGCTGAAATTCTCATTTTACCTTAACATACCCATGTGATTTAAAATTGAGGTATACTTTGCCAATAGTAAAATGTTCAGACAATATGTTTTGATGAATGTATATCAAGACATAATATTTTCATTACTCCAGGATGGTCTTGTCTGCCCCTTCCCACTCAGTCCCATTTTATTTTCAACCCCATCAGAAACAACCATTCATCTGTTTTCTGTGATCTTAGATTACCTTATACTGTTCTAGGAGTGAATATATATGTTATTATACAGCATATACATTTTGTGTGGCCTTTATCTCAGCATAATATTTCTGAATTTCATCCATGCTATCCCTCCATTGCTGAGTGATATTCCTTGGTCTCAGTATAGCACAGTTTGCCCATTCTTCTGATGTCTTCTGTTTTTCACTGATTTAAGAAGAATAATTAGGAACATCCTTATGCAAGTTATTATTTTATTTGGAGGGGGAGGTGCTGGTGGTGAAGAAATGCCTTCATTTTCTCTTGGGTAAATATAAACCTAGGAAATTTACCATACTAGGGTAATAGTGTGGGTATAGTCTTTTTAAAAAAGAATAAGACAACAACAAAACAGAAAACTTCAAACCTTTTTTTCCCCAAATTGATTGTACCACTTTTTATTCCTGGCACATATGTGTGAAGGTGAGATTCTAGTTGCTTTACATCCTTACCAATCAATGTTTGTTCTATCTAGCCTTTGTACTTTTGGTGGATGTTTTGGTTGATGATGTGTGATAGTATCTCATTGTGGCTTTAATTTGCATTTTCCTGGTGACTAAGAAATTTGAGTATTTTTTCATATGCTCATTGTATATCTTCTTCCACAAATTTGGAATCTTTTGCTTATTGGGGAAGGGCTATGTTGGATCTTCAGTCCAGAATAATAAACACTGTCCACATCCTTTAGCAGATTGTCTGGGGTTATCATTCTCTCCAAAGGTTACTTCTCTTCCTCCATCGATTTTTTTGCATCTCTCCTGAGCTATTCACCATATGTTTAGATTGTTGATTTCTAAAAAGGTGAACATAGCTGTAACATTTAATGGGAAAATATATGTGAAGATACTGTTATGAAAGTCTTAGAAATTTGAATTATTTTCACACTTTCTTTTGAATATCAAATTTGGTTTTGTTGAAGCTAATTGCATGCTATACTTTGGTTGAGTGTCATAGCCCCGCAAATGTTGGTGTTATTTACAATACCCACTTTTTGTTATATTTCCTGTTCATGCTATACAGTGTTATTGTATTATTTTAGCCTGTTCTCAAGTATATACTCCTGTGTATTACGGGGCATCTTTTCCACTATTGGTTGTTTCATTCATAACATTCTGTCCTCCATATATTGTATTTTTCAACTTTATATTGGTCTTTTCTTTCCTTTTATTTTCAACTTGAAGTATACCTTATAATTATTCATGAGTGGTTAACTGCTGAGTTAATATGCAGCCCCTACTGTATGGGCATGTTGCTGTTGATTGAGGGTCAGGAGGGTATGTGCATAGAATTATTTTCAAGTAATGTTAACTAGACCGCAACATTCATCCCCACTCTGCTTGCAGAATATATGAGAAATTCTTCTGATGATAATTTTTATCTCAAATACTGAGTAACTAAGGAGATGATCTTCTATTCTGGATCCAAGGAACCACATTTGTGAAGTGATTTGGACATAGTATACAGGCATTGTGATACTGATGTGAAGCCGTTCACTGACATTGCTGTAATGGGACATTCAGGTAAGACAGGTGATTTTCCAGTCACAGGGGGCACCTGGTATTAAAATTAAGGAGCAGGAAAAATAGGAGACTCTTTTACCTATTTTGGATTATCCAAATTTTAGTATGGAACCTTCTACTCTCTATGTCAAGCTCTTAAAAATTGTTTGTCAGTCAGTGGACCATGGTTTTAGAGTGGTGAACAGAAGGGCAACTGGAGATTCCACCAAATAATCCTTTGATTGATATAGATACTGCCTTTTTGTTTATAATTTATTGCAAGATTTATTGTGAGAAAACTTCAGTCATGAAACTTCTTGCTCAACTTCTATTAGCAATTTGTTCTTTGGCTTCAGAACTGAGTTGAAGTGAATGTATCCTCAGTGAAAGGATAACACTTCATGCCAAATAACTTAACAACATATGTCAAGGATATTTTAATCTTTACTGATTTATGAGACTATAGTCAGTTTAATTTTTACTTTCCATAACCATTTTTATTTATAAAATAAATGCATTACTAGAAAAATACATAGAAAATAGTGGAAAAGTTAAAATATCTCCCACAAGCATACTCCAATAATCTGAGGGATAGTTATTGTAAATGAATTGGCATAGATAATTTCTGGTCTGCTTTTGTCTCTCTGTCTCTATCTCTCATTCTCTCGTGTGCCCACATACACACACACACAAGCATTGCTAAATGTGAATTTTGCTTTTTCCTTATTGTAAAACAGAAATCGTATCTGACATATTTCTGCAACTTCTTTTTGTAATGTCCAGAAAATGGATGATCCTAGTTAATTTAGTCATTTTGCATTGAAGGGCATTTAAAACTTTTTATTTTTACAACAAATAACATTTTGGAGAACATCTAGTTACACATCTGCTGTGATTTAAAAGTGAATATTTTAATGTGGAATTGCTAATTTGTGCATTTTTAATTTTGATAGATAACATCAATTTTTTTTTTTTTTTTACAAAATTATGTGTCAAAATGGATGTTTTGGTGGGTGTGGCATGGTGACATGCATATGAACTTGTGCCTCTTGTAAACCAGTGTTACTTCAACTAAAAATATAATAATAGGGCCTCCCCTGGTGGCACAGCGGTTGAGTGCTGGGCTGCAAGGCTGCCTGCAGCCTCTGCAGCACCCGTTCGTTTTCCGGTCGCCAGCGAGGGTCACACAAAAGAAAAAAATAAATAAATAAATAAAGTTAATTACCAGTGTCCAGGCATGCCGGTTTCTTCATATTGTTGCTAGTAATAAATATTTTAATTTTTGTCAACTGAATAATAGGGAATTTTAATCTTCCTGTTTTAAGTTTAATTCTATGAATATTAGTGCAAATAGACTTAAAACAATATTTATTGAGCATAGACTGTGTGCTAGGAATTACACTTGGAATGTAAACAAAAGAAAGAATGAAATTTTTCCTGGAATATTTATATTCTGATGGAAAGTAAAAGATAATGGCTAATTTCATAATAAACACTGGAGGGTAATAGGTGCTCTGAAAAAAAATAAAGCAGGCAAAAAAAAAAAAAGAGATAATAATGAGGGGATGGATGTTTTAAGTAGGGAAGTCAGAAAAAAATTTTGCCAAGAGGTAATTCTTGAACTGAGACTTTATCTTGTTGAAGAGCAAACTTAATTTCCTTCATCTTTTGTATGAACTTTTTGTATTCTATTTTATTTACACTTATTTTTATTATTTCTTCCCTTCTACTGAATTTGGACATCTTTGTTCCTTATTTGCTTTGATATAATAAGATTTTTATTTGTGCTTTTTCATGCTTCTCAATGTGGGACAGTATTAAAATTATCTTCCCTCTAAGCATCACTTTTACTGCATTCCATAGTGTGTAATAGCTTGTATCCTTCTCTTCATCTCAAGGTATTTGTTTTAAATTTGTTTTAATTTTCTGTTTAAGTGGCATATTGCTAATCTCCATGTATTTGTGGCTTTTCCATTTTTCAGTAGGTGATTTATAGTATGGTTAGAAAAAGTACTTGGTATAATTAGGTTTTCATAGTTTATTGGCAGTTGACTTGTGTCCCATTATGTGGTCTGTTTTATGTGAACTTGAAAAAAAAACTACATTTGAAAATTTTGGGGTGGGATTTTCTACAGTTATCTGTTAAATTTATATACTCTAGCTCCTCATTTAAGGCTATTATTTTCTAATTTACTCTGTTTATCTGTTCATAGTTGTAAGCAAAGTATTAAAACTCCCTAGTAATATTGTGTTATCAATATATCTCTTTAGTTCAAGTAATAATTGTTTTATGTATCTTGGTGCTTTATCATCTGATGCCAATATATTTTTAAGTGTTATTTCTTCTTTTGTATCAGTAACATTGATCTGTACTGGCTAGTATTATCTTTTTTAAATTATAAATATATTTAAACTTTGCATAGCTATTCCTAGCCCCTTCTTTTAAAATCAATTTTTTAAAGATTTATTTTATATATATAAGAGCTGGGGTACAGGCCAGAGCACAGGAGGGTGAAATAATTCACCAGAGACAGAGTGGGGAGCAGAACAGGCAGATGACTGAAAACACTGCTGAGGGGAGCAGCAGAGGAGATAGGAGAGGTCTGCTGTGCCATGTGGGTATCTCCCTGGCCAGCTGGGAATCAAACCCTTGCTGCAGAAGCTGCGGACAGCTTTACAGCGCTGTGTTCAACCGCTGCGCCACCAGGGAGGCCCTTAACTCCTTTTTTTATTGTCATTTGTAGGATTGTTTTCCAGCTTTTAACACTAAGTCTGCGCTTGTTTTTGATGGTAGCATCAGGAGGTTGGCTTTTATTTTGAAATTCACTGGTAAACTCAGCTGTTTATATTTAAGGTCATTATTGAGACAAGTTCCATTGTATTCTGTTACTTTTTTAATTTTTAGTTTGTATTCATCTTTTCATTTTTTGCATCTTTTATATTTTGTTCTGGTTCCATTTCCATTGCCCTATGTGTCACACTTTTGTTTTTGTTTGATGATTCTGCTGGGGTTAATTTATGATGTACTGATTTTATGGCCTGTTGGATGTTCTGGTCTCCAACTCATTATGGTGGGCGACACCCTCACTTTCTTTATCTTATACATTTTATGAATTAAATGTGTGTTAGCTGTTTGCTTTTATTTTGTTTTGCTTTATAATAGAATCTTTAGTACTTATTTCATAGCCAGGCTGGCATTGATATATTCCTTTAATTTTTGATTCTCAGTGAATCTCCTTACTCTTCCTTCTGTCCTGAATGATGTTCTTGTAGTATAAAGTATTCTAGGCTGGAAATCGTGTGTGTGTGTGTGTGTGTGTGTGTGTAGATTAACTATCTCATGCCATTCCCTTCTTGCCTATAATATTTCCACTGAAAAGTCTGTTATAGTCTAGTAACTGTTCCCTTACTGCTCACACTTCTTTCTCTAAATGCTTTTAAAGTTGTTTCCATGTCATTGACATGCAAGTTTTCTTATAATGTCTTTGAGTGTCTGTCTGCTCTCATTTTTTATGGAATTCTTTGGCCCTCTTGGATCAGAAAGTCTGGTTCATTTCCCAAGTTGAGGTGGTTTTCAGCAATTATTTCTTTTCTTTAAAGATTTATTTATTTATGTATACAAGAGCTGGGGTACAGGCCAGAGATGCAGGGAGTGAGAGGATTCATCAGAGGCAGATCGGGGAACAGAACAGGCAGACTGAATGAAATATACAGCTGAGGGGAGCAGCGGGCAAGACAGGAGAGGTCTGCTGCACCAAGTGGGTTTCTCTCTGGCCGGCCGGGAATGGAAGTCGTGTTGCAGAGGCTGCAGATTGCTTCATAGTACATGGCTTAACCACTTGTGCCACCAGAGAGGCCCAGCAATTATTGCTTTAAATACAAAATTTCTGTTTTCTCTTTCTGAGAGAGTTCCCAAGGAACTCTTACACTCGTTTCCTTTTTTCCTCTTAGTTGTTGTGTTTGTGTGTTCTTTGCCACTTGTGCTTACAAACTCACTATTTTTTTCCATTTCTTGCCATTTTCTACATTTGAGTAACTTATATTTCAGTTGTATTTTTTTAGATTCATTAGTTCTAGTTGTAACAATATCATGATTTCTCTATATTTGTTGTATCATTTACTTTTGCCTGAGTGTTATTATCACATGTTCAGCTATATAAGAATGTATCGCCAAGAGAAAGAAATACACAAGACTTAATTCCTCCCCCAAATCAGAAAAATCCCATCTTTCCATCTATAGGGAAAGGCTAAGGATATTTAAATAATAATGTATAACTTGAATTCCATCTTTGCTGCAATTGTCAGATTTCTTATAACCAACAACTCGTCCTGCTTACCACTGTAATGCCAGCAATTTCAATACTGACAGGTGGATAGTTGATATTTAACAAATACCAAACAAAAACATTACTGAATTAATGTGGAAATACGAGTTCAATTATAAACCAGACAGTAAATGAAAGAAAAAGTTTGGTTGCAAAGACCTGGTGAACATTTTAAGGAGAATAAAGAGTCCTTGAAAAATAATGACATACAGCATTCTAAATAGTATTGAACAGGTGTGCATCTAAAATGAGATAAACCCGGGCCTTCCTAGTGGCCTAGGGGTTAAGTCTCAGTGCTATCACAGGGATAGCCTACATTTGATCCCTGGCCAGGGAGGTAACCCATATATGGCGCAGCAGACCTCTCCCATCTCACTTGCTCCTCCCCTCAGGAGTATATTTCAGTAAATCCACCTGTTCTGCTCCCCACTCTGTCTCTGATGAATCCCCCCACCCTCCACACCTCTGGCCTACACCCCAGTTATTCTACATGAAAATAAATAAATCTTTAAAAAAATAAAAATGAGATAACCCTATTAGAGGAAAATTGGAAGCTGGTATGTGGAACATGCTTTTTTTGCCATGCTGCATGGTTTGGCTTATGTTCAGGGGGCATCTTCCACCCAGTGGGTGAAACTTGTTTTATAATTAAAGAATTTGAGGGAGGCGTATCAACATGGCGGCGAGGAGATGCTGCGAGTAAGATCTCCCATTAAAAAAAGTTAATAGGGAGGAAAAACGGCAGGTCCCAGTGAGAACTGGGACACGGAAGATAAACGGATGACTCCAGCAAACTACCTGAAGAAGAAAGTTGCCATAAAAGAGGAATAGAAGGGAGGAAAGCACAGAACCCTGCTACCCTCCCCCACCCACAGAGTTGGCACTCTCCGACCAACAGAGAGGAGGAAAAAAACAAACTAAAACGACCAACAAGAACAAACTACGCATCAAGCAGGACTGTGAGTGGAAAGGAACTATTTCAGCCACCACACCCTGTGAACTGGAGCTGTGGAGAACCCTGCAGGATTAGCCGCGAGGTGAGCAAACAGCTCCAGGCGCCATTAGAGAACATCAGAGACCCCAGAAGACCTGCACACAGCCCTGGGCTAGCCGGTAAGCTTGCATGGAAAAGTGGCATGCTTGAAAAGCAAACGCGGATCGCGGCTGCCCAGGTCCCCGTGCCTGCGACCTAGGCTTGTGGGGAGATGCACTGGGACCTACACTGAGGTGAAAGTCCCTCACTGAGTAATCAGGAACCAGGCACCCAGGCATGGGAGCAGGGTGCAAAAGATGCCATTCCTGCGGCCACTGAACTGGGCTACAGCCCATGTCCTGGATCTGAGGGCTTTGGAACTGAGACCCGGGGCACGAAATTCGGGGCGTGGGTTCTCCATGATGGTGGGGCACAAGGCAGACACAGCACCCCAAAGCCGTTGAGGTTTACCCTACCATTCCCGCTCTGTTCCCTGTCCCATGGGGTAAAAAAAAAAAGCTCCCCATGGGCTCTAGGAGAGATCTCTGGCACCACCTACCGACTTGAAACCAGCAGAAGGCCCCTGGAGGAACCAGTGGCCAGCTGGGAAGTTTGCACAAGCCAGGCCCCTTCTGACCAGTAGTCTGAGCCCACAGGGGGAGCAGGCACCCACAGCTGGGGCAGACCGGGTGCGCAGAAGAGTGTGCCTGAGACCGGACACGCAGGGAGTGTGTCCCGCATCGCCATTTTAGAACAGGGACATTTCTTCAGTAAAGACTGCCTAAAACCAGCAGAAAGCTCCCTCAGGAACCAGAGGTGAGCGGGGGAAGTTCGCCCACCCCAGGCCCCCTCTGGCCTGCAGTCCAAGCCCAGATGGGAATGGGAACCCACCGCCGGGGCAGACCAAGCGCACAGGGGAGTGTGTCCCCACATCGGCATTTTAGAACAGGGACCTTTCTTCAGTAAAGACTGCTTGAAACTGACAGATGGCTCCCAGAGGAGCAAGTGGGGAGCAGAGAAGTTCACCCAAGAATCCTGCCAGTCCCAGCAACACAGTTTCCCAATGCACACGACAAATTAGAAAACAGATAGTAGGGAGTAGAAGAACCATACGCAACCTAATAATTCCTCAGGAAAAAAGCACACCACAAAAGAAAACCACCCCCCAGATTGCAACGACAGTAACTTGGAAGAACTTCTGAGCCTTCCAGAAAGAAAATTTAAAATAGTCATGATGAAAAAAGTGACAGAACTCATAAAGGAAAACAATGATATGAAAAAAATAATCAACGAGCAGAAGAATGAAATTGAGTCCTTAAAGGGGGAAGCAAAAGAAACGCAGGAGATCAAAGAATTAATGGAGGAACTAAGGAACTCTGGGAAAAGCAATGAAAGCTGAATAGATGAAATGGAAGAACGGATAAGTACTCTTGAAGACACAGAAATAAAAAGAACCAAAACAGAAATGGAAAGAGAAGTACGAAGGAAAAAGACCGAAGAAAGACTTCGGGAACTATCTGACTCCATGATGAAAGGAAATATAAGAGTTATAGGAATACCGGAAGGAGGGGAGAGAGATGTAGGAACAGAGAAAATATTCAAAGAGATAATTGAAGAGAACTTCCCAAATGTGAAAAAGGAGCTGAAAATTGATATACAAGAAGCAAGAAGAACACCAAACTTCCACGATGAAAGGAAAAATACAGCAAGACACATAATAGTAAAGCTTCCAAGAATCCAGGACAAGGAAAAATAATGAAGCTGACAAGAGGGAAGAAACAGATAACATTCAAAGGAAAGCCAATCAGGCTGACATCAGACTTCTCCAAAGAAACACTATGGGCAAGGAGAGAGTGGAGGGACATAGTCAACAGACTCCAAGAAAACAGATGTCAACCAAGAATACTCTATCCCGCAAAGCTCTCCTTCCTCTATGAAGAAATAATAAGGACCTTCCCAGACAAACAGAAACTCTGGAATTTCATTACGACTAAACCCCCACTCCAAAAAATACTACAAGGAATCCTAAAGCCAGAACCTCAGAGGGACGAATAACAATGAAAGAAGGCCAAAAAAAATATTAAAAGAATAAATAAATAAAATCAAAGGAAAGACAAACACAATGGCAAATACAGATGCTAACATATCAATATTAACTCTAAATGTAAATGGACTAAACTCTTCAATAAAAAGACACAGAGTTGCAGCCTGGATTAAGAAACAAAACCCAACCTTTTGCTGTCTCCAGGAAACACATTTAGCTACAAAAGATAAAAATAGACTCAAAGTTAAAGGATGGAAAACAATCCTACAAGCAAATGGACCAAAAAAGAAAGCAGGAACAGCTATACTTATATCAGATAAAACAGATTTCAAACTCAAAAAGATAAAAAGAGACCCCAATGGTCACTACATTATGATCAAGGGGACAACACTTCAAGAAGAAATAACACTCATTAACATATACTCACCAAACGAAGGAGCACCAAAATATATCAGACAACTGTTGTCCTCTCTAAAAACAGACATCAGAGAAAACACATACGTAGTGGGAGACTTCAACACACCACTATCAACAATGGATAGATCAACAAGACAAAAAATAAGTAAAGAAACTAAAGCTCTAAATAAGGACCTAGAGCATTTGAGCTTAACAGACATCTATAGAACACTAAACCCAAAAAAAAACGGAGTACACATTTTTCTCAAGCACACACGGATCATTCTCCAGGATCGATCACATACTGGGGCACAAGACAAACATCAACAGATACACCAAGATTGAATTCATACCAACCATCTTTTCTGAACATGAAGGCATAAAACTAGAAATAAACCATAAAAAGAAGGCAAGGAACTTTCCTACCTCATGGAGATTAAAAACCACACTACTGGAAGACCACTGGACTATTGAGGAGATCAAAGAAGAAATTAAAAAAAATCTTTGAATTGAATGACAAGGAGGACACCAATATCCTAAATGTATGGGATGCAGCAAAAGAAGTTATAAGAGGAAATATATATAGCAATAGAAGCTCACATCAAGAAACAAGAAAGAACTCAAAGAAACAACCTAATCTCGAAGCTCAAAGATCTAGAAAAAGAACAACAAAGAAACCCCAAAACCAGTAGAAGAAAAGAAATAATAAAAACCAAAGCAGAAATAAATGAAATTGAAACTAAAAAAAAAAAAAAAATCCAAAAGATCAATGAAACCAAGAGCTGGTTCTTCGAAAAAATCAATAAAATAGACAAACCCCTAGCCAGGCTCACAAAGGAAAAAAGGTAGAAAGCACAAATAAACAGGATCATTAATGAAAGAGGAGAAATCACAATGGACACAGCAGAAATCAAAAGAATAATCAGTAACTACTATGAACAGTTTATGGAAACAAGTTCAACAATCTAGAAGAGATGGACAAATTCCTACAACTCTACAATCACCCAAAGCTAGATAAAGAAGAAATAGAACACCTAAACAGACCAATTATAAGCAGCGAGATTGAAATGGTAATCAAAAACCTCCCCAAAAACAAAAGTCCAGGACCTGATGGATTTACAAATGAATTCTACCAAACATTCAGAGATGAATTAGTGCCTATCCTTCACAAAGTCTTCCAAAAAAATTGAGAAGGAAGGGATAATACCAAACACTTTCTATGAAGCCAACATTACACTAATACCAAAACCGAACAAGGACAACACAAAAAAGGAAAACTACAGGCCAATCTCCCTAATGAACACTGATGCAAAAATCCTCAATAAAATTTTAGCTATCAGAATCCAACAATGTATCCATAAGATAATTCACCACGACCAAGTAGGATTCATTCCAGGGACACAAGGATGGTTCAACATCTGAAAATCAACATTATCCAACATATCAACAAAAAGAAATATAAAAAACATATGATAATATCAATAGATGCTGAGAAAGCTTTTGACAAATTGCAACACCCATTCATGATAAAAGCCCTTGAAATTCTTGGGATGCAAGGAACATACCTCAACATCATAAAGTCCATCTATGAGAAGCCAACAGCCAGTATCATTCTTAATGGTGAAAAGCTGAAAGCAATTCCATTAAGATCTGGAACAAGACAAGGATGTCCATTCTCACCACTGCTTTTCAATATAATACTGGAAGTCCTAGCCAGAGCAATAAGGCAAGAGAAAGACAAACAAGGAATCCAAATAGGAAAAGAAGAAGTAAAACTATTTCTATTTGCAGATGATATGATAATATACTTAGAGAACCCCAAAAAATCCACAGAAAAGCTCATTCAACTCATCAATCAGTTCAGTAAAGTGGCAGCATACAAAATCAACACGCAAAAGTCAGTAGCCTTCCTATACACTAACAATAAATCTGAAGAAGAAGAAATCAAAAAATCCCTTTTATTATCAAAACAAAAAAAATCAAATATTTGGGAATAAATCTAACAAAAGAGGTAAAGGACCTATACAAAGAAAATTATAAAACACTGTTAAAAGAAATAGAAGAAGACACAAAGAAATGGAAAGACATCCCCTGCTCATGGATTGGAAGAATAAACATTATTAAAATGGCCATCCTACCAAAAGCAATCTACAGATTCAATGCTATTCCAATCAAAATTTCAATGTCATTCTTCAAAGAAATAGAACAATTATTGATGAAATTCATATGGAATCACAAAAAAACCCAAATAGCCAAAGCTCTCCTGAAAAAAAAGAAGGGAGTGGAGGCATCACACTACCAGAGTTCAAACTATACTACAAAGCCATAATCATCAAAACTGCATGGTATTGGAACAAGAACAGACATACAGACCAATGGAATCGAGTAGAAAATCCAGAAATAAATCCACAGATTTATGGTCAACTAATCTTTGACAAAGGAACAAAGACTATGCATTGGAGCAAAGAAAGTTTGTTCAATAAATGGTGCTGGGAAAACTGGGTCGCTACATGCAAAAGAATGAAGCTCGACCACTACCTCACACCATACACAAAAATCAACTCGAAATGGATTAAAGAACTAGACATAAGACCTGAAACCATAAAATACATTGAAGGAAATGTAGGCAAAATACTACGTGATATTCACATCAAAGACATCTTTACAGACACATCACCCAAAGCAGTGATAGTGAAGGCAAAGATAAACAGCTGGACTACATCAAATTAAAGAGCTTCTGCACAGCAAAAGAGACAATAACAAAAACAAAGAGAAACCCCACCAACTGGGAGAACATTTTTGCACACAACACTAACGATAATGGACTGATCACAAAAATCTGCAAAGAGCCGATGAGACTCAACAATAACAAAGAAAATAATCCAGTCAAAAAATGGGCAGAAGACCTAAAAAGAAACTTCTCTGAAGAGGAAATGCAAATGGCCAAGAGGCATATGAAAAAATGTTCAACATCACTAGTAATCAGGGAAATGCAAATCAAAACTACCATGAGATACCATTTTACACCAGTGAGAATGGCACATATTAAAAAAACTAGCAACAACAAATGTTGGCGAGGGTGTGGAGAAAAAGGAACTCTTCTGCACTGTTGGTGGGAGTGCAAACTGGTCCAACCACTATGGAGAGCTGTGTGGAGATTTCTGGACCTACTAAACATAGAGCTTCCATATGATCCAGTAATTCCACTCCTAGGTATTTACCCAAAGGACACAGATACTTCAATTCCAAAGAGCACCTGCACCCCTATGTTTATAGCAGCACTGTTTACAATAGCTAAGCTTTGGAAACAAACCAAATGCCCAAAAATAGATGACTGGATCAAGAAGATGTGGTACGTATATACCATGGAATATTACTCAGCATTCAAAAAAGGTAAACACATGCAATTTGCAGCAACATGGTTGGCGCTGGAAGGGATCATGCTCAGCGAAATAAGCCAGAAAGAAAAAGAAAAATACCGATGGTCTCACTCATAGCAGGAATCTAGAAAACTTAAATAAGGGACCAGGAAAATGAATAACTATAAGAAAGTGAAAATCAAAATCAACAAAAAACTATGAACCAGAGACACTCTATGGGAGTGGGTGGCAGGGAGGGGAGGGATTGGGGTCAAAATAAGGGAGCTGCAATTGTATGGGGAATGTAAAAATAAAATTTATTATAAAAAAAGAATTTGAACAAAATATGTGAAACAGAAATGTATCAAAAAAATTCAAAAGTTGTATTTTAAGAAGTAAAAAAAAAAAAATTCAGGTGATTGAAAAAAAAATATGATCGTAGAATATGATGCCAGAACTAATCATTGTCAGACTTTTAAAGTCTCAGATTAGCTAGCATAATTTATTAGAAATAAGATAATGACATGGAGAATGAAAAATGGCTTGTGTAACTAAGAACGAAGTTAATAAAGACATGCATTAAAGGTCAGAATGTTAACTTTATTTGCTAATGACCCCATAGGCCAAACTTTCAAATAGAAGCAGTATGTGAATATCCACATTAGGTCACTTACCTTTTACAACCTCTTACAATATGCAGTGTAATTTTAAAAGGAAAGAATACATTCCTCACAAAAGGAAATATTCTGGAAGTGGAAAGTAATACTTAACACAGATTACTGTCAAATAAGACATGCTAAAGGAGCTGAAATTGCAATAAAAGTGGTGGTGAACTACTAAATTCACCTTCCCACTCCAATGGCTGCTTCGTTGAGACAGATAAGTTATTATTAACTACTAGTCCTTTTTTCTACGCATTGCTACAGAGTCCTAGAGAAAAGTTCGTGGGGAACTTATACATTGATGGGAGGAATTAGATTTACTGATTAAAAACAAGGGGCTGTTACATAAAAGTATGAATCAGGCATCCATGGGTCTACTACCAATTTTACATGAGATATTCAGAGAAGTAAAATGATCAAAGAATCCGGTAAAATAGTGGCAGAGTAAAAACACCTGGTTTACCTCCTCCACATATTTGCTCAGAATTACAACAGAACAAACTCAACAACACCTAAAAGACAAACAGACAACGATCGCATACATCAAGAACCACATGTAGTGGAAAAGGGTAGGAAAAACTGTATACTGTGTTCGCAGTGATTCAAGGAAGTACAGCCATTGAGAGAGACAGGTGGGTGGCTGCTGTATGAAGCCTCACTGCTGTGGTTAATTCAGGAGCATGTGGCCATATCAGAGATTTTGAAGACCCTGCACTGCACTGAGAAAGGGAGTGCAGAGATTGGGCATTCAGCACAGAAGCTGTACGGAGGAGTAGAGGAGTAAGGGAGTAGAGTAGTAGAGTAACAATTACTGACTTGAGCCTAAGGGTCCCAGTTTAGGGTAGTTAGCACCCAAAGCATCAGGAGGAGCAAGGTCAAATCATTGGAGTCCTTTGTAGAGAAGAGTACTATTTGCACCCTGAGTCTATGTTATTCCAACTGTGATATCGCTTCACTCCCACCCAGAGCCAAAACCAAGACAACTCAAAGCTCTGATTACTAAATATAATGAATTTTTAAAAAAAGATTTATTTTCATTTATGCATACAAGAACTGGGGTGCAGGCCAGAGGTGCAGTGGGTGAGAGGATTCACCAGAGATAGAATGGACACCAGAAAAGGCCACAATACTGAAATACACTGCTGAGGGGAGCAGTGGACGAGAATGAAGAGGTCTGCTGTGCCATGTGGGTCAGCTCCCTGGCCAGGAACTGAACTCATGCTGCATTGGCTGGCAATAGTTTAATTGCATTGAGACTTTAAACCCTGCACCAACAGGGAGGCCCCCTGCTAAGGCATCTTAATGACAGGAATAGGTGTTCCAGTGTAATGCAACCATCCCAAACCTGGTAGGTTCATCACCAGTTCAAGCTGCCGCATTGGTGTTTTAGCTGTTCTCAAGTTCTATACTGTACCCCGCTGTACTCCACCACCACTCCACACCACACCGTCCTCTACCACCCTAGCCTTAAATACCCAGTCTCTTGGCTCAAGTGTGCCCACCTATGCATGCCCACACCCTACTCCAGGTGTCTGCCATCAGGCATGCATCTAGGATCCCAGCCATCCATCCTTAATGCTAATGGTGGATTGGCAGAAAAGCCTGATAATCACTTACCGTACAATCCACCCCCTCTGGGTTTTCTGCCATATAGTTGATATACAAGTCATATACAAATTTCCCTTGGCCAATATTAACACTACAGTCATGGCCCATAAAGGTAAACAGTATATACCACAATATAACTAAGTTCAGTTCTCCTAGGGGTGAAAAGATAAAGAAGTCACTGGCACCAACAATGGGAGATTCCTCCCATCTGGCAATATACATGCCAATTTTGTGTCCGAGGATATCATAGCTGGCATCATTGGCCTTCCAGGTCATGAGTTCCACACTTGGTTTGCCAGCAAAGAGGCATCAGAGAGTTCTACATATAGCAAGAGTGGCAAGCTCATAATAGGCCACACAGTTATCACAAATGCTCCCTTTAGGATTGCCTTCTGATCTGCCACACCAAGATGGGTGACACGCACCTGTGGCAGCCACTGTGCAGTCACCCATAGTGTTACTTGTAAATCGGCCTCCAGGCCACGACCCCAAGGAGCTATCAGAGAAACCTAGTGCATGTGGGGAGCCTTCTGTCCAGGGCCATTCCCCATCCACAGTCTGCCCTGGGTCCACCCTGGTCAGGACTGGCAATAAAATGTTGCCCTGCTGTCCAAATCCAGGCTTTAGCAAAATATCCGAAGTTTGTATCTGCAATTGGATGGCAGCAGCAGCAGCACGATGCAGCAACGCCTCTCCTGGATCCAGGCCGCCTTTCCTGCTGCTCTTATTTAGTGTCTGTAACACATCCCATAGACTTTGGCTCTACCTGGCCAGCGTCACGGTGGGGTCAGTAGCTCTCAGCCCTTGCTTTAGCAGGCTGTTATAATGCTCTATGATCCCTGCAGCTTTGGGATTATATGGAGCGTGAAACTTACATTCAACACCCATGTCCTTGGCCCACTGCTGCACCCAGGCTCCTGTAAAATAAGTCCCTTGGTTGCTCTCCACTACCAGCGGATGTCCATATACAGCACATAGGCATGCCAGTGCTGCCAAAACTGCCTTTTGGCCCACATGTGGAGCAAGATAAGCTGCCAATAACCCGGCAGCCATGTCCACACAGGTGACTGCATACTGATATCCATCAGAGTGAGGTAGTGGTCCAATGATGTCAATGTGCTAGCATGCAGGGGCACTTGCCCACACAACACCTGGCCTGTGGATGCATAAGGTCTCTGGGGGTAAGTCCTGGAACACTACACAGTGTTCATAAACAGTCTTAATCTCCTCTAAAGTTACACATAGACCTCAGGCATGTATAGTAACCCACATTGTCTTTTGCCCTGCATGGAGCAAGCATCTGTGCAGCCACTGTGCAACATCCCACCCCAAAGCAGTTTCAAGTCATCGAATTCGGGCTTATTATCTGTTTCATTGTTGCCTGGTGAGGCCAGTGGGGCATATCCTGTGACATGATAAACAGTTACCTGCTTCTGATGCCCTAGATCCCAAAGATCTTTCCATAGGGACTGGCCCTACAATGGCTAATGTGTGACTGTCCAGTCATTTGGATTCTACATGGAAATCCACAGTGTTAGGCACCTATATATAGCCCAACTGTCAGTACAAGTTACTGGAGCAGAAGGCCATGGACCACCGCCATCCATACTGCTCGCAGTTTAGGCCACTGGCTGCACTGTCCTGTCCTGGTTTCAAACCAAATGGTGTCTGTTTCTGGGTGTACAACCACAGCTGTCCAGGATGCTGGCTGGCCCTGGCTGGAGGTGTCGTATACCAGGCCTCCCCTGGAATCAGCACTTATCCCTTCTTGCAGGGACTAACTTCAGGTTTGGCTTCTACACAGGCTTCTGAAGTCAGTTCCATACTGACATATGTCACTGGACCAAGAGCTTCCTGCAACTCCACCCTTAAGGGGCTAGTTGACAGGGTGCAATACTGTTCTAAGTATGCCCCCCACTTCTCCAAAGTGGGCATTTGAGCAGTACCACAATGGGGCTTTGTTGTCCAGTCTCATACCCATCCAGCTATTGGATAGGTGGTTCTCACTAAGACAGGAGCTGTGGCAATTATACTTTCAGTAGCTAGTAAGGCTGCATAAACCACAGCTAGATGTTTTTTTTTTTTTTTTTGGTTTTTAAATTTTTTTAAAATTTCTGTTTTATATATTTTTACATCATTTTTCATTTTTGCACAACATATGCATTTTCATCTTGGTTATAGTCCCCATACAATTCCCATCCCCCCTTATTTTGACCATAATCCCTCCTATACCCCTCCCCACCCCATAGTGTGTCTCTGGTTTATAGTTGCTTGTTGATTTTGATTTTTACTTTATTATAATTAGTCTTTTTCCTGGTCCCTCATTTAGGTTTTCTAAATTCCTGCTATAAGTGAGACCATCCAGTATTTTTCTTTTTCTTTCTGGCTTATTTTGCTGAGTATGATCCCTTCAGCTCCATCCTTGTCAAATTCCTACAACTCTACAATCACCCAAAGCTAGATAAAGAAGAAACAGAACACCTAAACAGACCAATTACAAGCAGTGAAATTGAAATGGAATCAAAACCCTCCCCCAAAACAAAAGTCCAGGACCAGATGGATTTACAAATGAATTCTACCAAAAATTCAGAAACAAACTAGTGCCTATCCTTCATAAACTCTTTCAAAAAATTGAGAAGGAAGGGACAATACCAAACACGTTCTATGAAGCCAACATTACACTAATACCAAAACCAAACAAGGGCAACACAAAAGAAGAAAACTACAGGCCAATCTCTCTAATGAACACTCACTGATGCAAAAATCCTCAATAAAATTCTAGCTATCAGAATCCAACGATGTATCCATAAGAATTCATGACCAAGTGGGATTTATTCCAGGGACACACGGAGGGGTCAACATTGAAAATCAATCAATGTAATCCAATGCATAAACAAAAATAAATATAAAAACCATGTAATAATATCAATAGATGCTGAGAAAGCTTTCAACAAAGTACAGCACCCATTTATGATAAAGGCCTTTGAAATTCTCGGGAAACAAGGAACATACCTCAGCATCATAAAGGCCATATATGAGAAGCACACAGCCAATACCATTTTCAGTGGTGAAAAGTTGAAAGCATTTCCATTAAGGTCTGGAAAAAGACAAGGATGTCCACTCTTACCACTGCTTTTCAATATAATACTGGAAGTTATAGCCAGAGCAATAAGACAAGAGAAAGACATGCAAGGAACCCAGATAGGGAAGGAAGAAGTCAAACTATCACTATTCTCAGATGATATGATAATATACATAGAGAACCCCAAAAACTACAAAGGAAAACTAATCGAACTAATCAATCAGTTTAGCAGCTAGATGTTTTTCAATTAAGGAATATCTAATCTTAGCCCCCTTCCAGAGTTGGGACCAGAACCCAATAGGCTGTCATAATCTCTCTGATTTCTGCCAGAGTCCCCACCCAAACCCTTCCTGAGTAACATGGACATCTAGCTCACAGGGTTGGGCTGGGTCAATAATCTGCAATACCTGAGCAGCCTGTTTGGCTGTGGCAAATGCTGTGTCTTCCTCAGTGGACCAATCCCATCTGGCCACCTTATGTATCAACACATACGAGGGTTGTAGGAGCTGGGCAATGTGAAGTATAAATGCCCTCCAGTAACCCAGAAGGCCCAGAAAGGCTTACAGCTGCTTCACTGTAGTTGTAGTGGGATAAGCTTTTACTTTATCTATTACAGCATCAGGGATAACCTTTGTCTTACCTGACCAAATGATCCTCAAGAACTTAATGGACAGTCCAGGCTCCTGCAGTTTACTTTCGTTGATTGCCCAGCCACATGTTTTCAGGTGTGTTAATAGGAGAGGTACTGCATTTTCCAAATCTTCAAGAGAGTCACTAGTCAATAAAATTGTCATCAATGTAATGATACAAACACACTGAAGATGGCCTCTCTTGAGTCCCGCTCTTTGGCCGTGGGCTCCACCATAAGCCACATTCTCCACCCATCCCCCAAGGATGGGTTCCTCATCTCACCCTCACTCAGCAATGAACAGGGCTTCACCCCCAGGTGATTTTAAGAGACTCACTGACCTTCTTTAGCATACTTAGGCTGCATATGAGTCGCTCAGGGCTTCCCGATCTTAGCACCACCTCTTGCCTTATCTAAGTCTGCTTTTTTGATACATCTCCTCTGCCCAGCTTCTCTGCCTGGCTTCCTCCCTCAGCCAATTGTGGGCTCTTCTCATGCCTGCCACTTCCTCTACTCTGGCGATTGCCTTTCTGGGCTGTGGCCCTGGGAGTGTCAGGCAGTACACAGGCTGCTTTTGGCAACTGAGGCCCACCAGCCATACCTTGATTTTCATCTCCTGTGGTGTCCAAACAATACCATCCACCCCCAGGGTCCTATAAACGTAACATCAACCCACCAAATTTCCTCCCCCTTCTGGTTGGATTGTCAGTCCAAGTCCAGTGGCACTGGGTGAGCTCCAAATTGTGATCTTTCTTCCCCACTGATTCTCCTGCCTCAGGGGTCATTGGCTGGTCCTCTTTGGCTGTCTCATCCTGCATCTCCTGGCCCTTGTCCACCTCCTGCACTCCTACAGCATCTTTAGCGCTTCCCACAGCTCCTGGACTTTGTTCATCTCCTGTGCTGCCATGGCACCTCCATCATTGTCACAGGCTCACAGTCTGCCACTCCTCAGTTCCTCCTGAGGTCTTCGGAAGGCTCCATACCTGTCTTCATCGAATCATCCTGCCATCTACACCACTTGGAGAGGCAGGAAGGGCACAGAGCAGGATCTCTCTGATCGAAGAAGATAGGTATTGGAGAGTCCTGGAGCCCTTGGTGGCTTTTTTAGGCTTTTATTGATCTTTACCAGGTACACGGCAGGCAGGGGTGCTGGGAGTGGGGGGCTGGGAGGCTGGCAGGCCTCCTAGCAAGTCTTCAGTCTTTCTGGGCTCTCTGGTGTGCTCTCTGCTGCTTCCAACACTGCTACTTTCTTTCTCTTTCTGCTACTCATTCTCCTGCTGGTTCCCCATGATGTTGCCTTTATAAGTCCAGTCTCTTGGCTCAGGTGCACCCACCTATGCATGCCCATGCCCTACTCCAGGTGTCCACCATTAGGCATGCATCTGGGATCCCAGTGATCCATCATTAATGCTATTGGTGGGACAGCAGAAAAGCCTGATAATCACTTACCCTACACCCAGGCTAAGGCTCCTACTTAAAAGCAAAGAGAATAATTCCTGACCGGTGGCCCTCTCTCAACAATAGTCCTCACCCAGCTCTACATTTAGTACTCAACTGCAACCTATATGTTGATACTGGCACAATAGTAAGGAAGACATTTTAGTCCTGGAGCTGAGCTAGGGGAGGGATCACTGTAGATCCCCACCAAACTACTGTGGTACCCACAGCATAGTAAGAAGTGTCAACCCTTGATGCTCAATGGATATGATCTTTCAGTGCCCTCTGCCCCCTTTCCTTCCTAACTATTAACCCTTGTTAGTAGTGATCTGTGGAATAGCAGGCACCTTAACATCCTGGGTGAAAAACTGAGAGTCATACCTGACTTCTTGAGGAATCTGTAAAGCCAATTTATTTAGTAAAAGTAAATTCCTTAATAAAATCTATAACAACTAAAACTAAAAATACAGAACATATTACAATTTCTTGAGCAAAAGCAAAGCTCCAAGAAGTCTCAATCTAGCAGAACTGTAGAGTATGCCTGAAGAGAAATTTAAGATAACAATAATAACCATGATTTATGAATTAAGAAAAAAATTACTATAAAACAGATGGTAAGCATGGTCTGAAAACATACAGGTATAGATGTTGGAACCTGTAATATCTCAAGTAAATACAATGATGTAGACCAACTGTACCTCAATAAATATAATTAGAAAAAAAGTGAAGAGTATGCAACTTCTCAAGACAGTGTTTTAATAACGTGACTGCTGTTTAAAGAAAGAATTGATAAAATTTGATAGTGCATCAACTGCTTTAAATTATATACCATCTGCAGGCATTAAAATTATAGCAGAAAATGGCATAACTTATTGTATAATTGTTATGTCTGCTTATTGCAATGAAAATGTCAGCATTAGATTCCATCTTCAAGCAAACAGATATTAAGAAGCAATGTGGTGCAATTGACTGGATGCATTCAGCTTAGGGCCATGAAATTCTTGGATGCCAAGAATTTCAGAGTCTTAGACTGGAAGAATCAAAAATAGTGAGAATAAGGAAAAAAAAGAATCACGCTCTTTGTGTTGAAGTCTCGCCTTTGCCATTTATCAACCACACTAAGCTTAGATAGACTTTTGAAACTTCAGTTGTCCCACTGAAAACTTGAAAGACATTACTAATGTTACAGGGAAGGGAGAGGGGTATCTCAGAGGCCCCAAAACTGCCCATTCTAAATAGGTTCTGGAATCCACCACATTAAGACAAAACATACAAGGCCTTTAATGGAAAGGGACTTTAATGCAACTAGTGTGTAATACTGAAAAGACAGAAAATATTGTTTTTAAATCAAGCACCAAAAATTACCCATCCCCTCGCAGGTAAAAATCTACCCAAATGGGATTGGTTTGAAGCAAGGCCTGAAAACCTGCAACAAGTCTAAAGCACCTTCCGGCGGAGAGCCATAAAAAAAGGTCAAAAACAGTCAGACAAGTCTGGGAAGAAGCGTGCAAAATCAAAATCAAAATCAAATCTGTCATTGGCAACCTCCCCACGGGTCTCTCACCCACATCTCTTTCATCCAGTCTAGGACCAAGAAGAAAGTACAGTTTCTTCACATGTCTCTCTGTTCCACGTGCCTCCTTCAGGTCCCCTTCTGGCTCTCCATCCTGCTTCCTTCTCTCTCCATTCTCCTCTGCAGCTTCTTCTCTTCCCTGCTCAGCTCCACCATTCTTTGGGTGGGGCAGGGAACCTGGAATCTCCCCTTTTCCTGGGGACTGCCCTGTTACAGCAGTACTTCCTATAATTATTTTACTAATTAAATCAGAGTACACTTTTGATTAGTGTACAATTTTTTAGTTCAATGAGTGTACTAATTTGTTGATGGTGATATTGCCCCCCGGTGGGACAAAATTGATTCTTGGGTCAAAAAAAATTATACATTTTTATATCTAACACACACACACACAGTTTGTTTGTTGTGTGAATACAGCATGGGGGAGGGAAGGATAATTAGGGAAAAATGTTTACAAAGTCTCCTTGGGAGAAGATAATCTAACAAAGGTGAGAATCATGAATAGTCTTTTTATTTTGTACACATTCAATGGCTAAGATATTTTTTCACTTCGCACAGCTAATAGGAAACTCTCTCTTTTTTTTTTTTTTTTGATTGTGCTTTTCCAATTGGGTTTTCAAAATCATGCTCCATAAATTATTCAGAATATTGACTCTCCAACTTGCTAATTTTAAAGATTTTTTTAAAAAATATAAACGCTTATTGTACTGTCTGCTACCCCTCTCCCCAGTTGTCGCCCAGTGCTTTTGAGTTGGGTCTGTGTTAGCCTTATTGATTTAAACAGATTGGAAACTACTAATTTAGAATATTGTTCTTGACATAGTGAAGAGACATACAGTTTAGAACTTATATGAATAGATTTGGGAGGAATGCAATTTCATGCAGTGGTTCTGATTTGTAATTTGTATTTTGCTTCAAAAATATATAATTCAGTTCCTCATACAAAAGAATGAACTAGTCTGCATTTAAAGAAATGATTATGCAGTATCTCATTCCTGTCACTACTTAGGGACTTGGTGAATCCCATGGGCCTTCCTTTGAAGTTGAATTAACTTGTTCAGTCTAAAACTATTTGCAAATTTAAAGTAGCATATGCTAACAAGGATGTCAGGTACAAAGAGACCTTCACTTGCCTTCCTTTAAAAATAGGATAGTGTGCATATTTACTTTAGATACAAATAGTTCTTTCTTGGCTGTCCCAAAATAATTCCCCCATTCTCTCTCTCTCTCTCTCTCTCTCTCTCTCTCTCTCTCTCTCTCTCTCTCGCTCTCTCTCCTCTTTCTCTCTTTTTTTCTCTCTCTTCCTCTCTTTC
Source organism: Talpa europaea (assembly GCF_964194135.1). NCBI lineage: Eukaryota > Metazoa > Chordata > Mammalia > Eulipotyphla > Talpidae > Talpa > Talpa europaea. The sequence continues at coordinate 81,429,985 of NC_140073.1, forward strand.
CCTCTCTCTCCCTCCTTACCTCCCTCCCTCTCTTTCTCTCTTCTCTCACCCTCCCTCCTACCTACTTACCTACTATTTATCCCTTAAGAGACTCAAGCTTAGGAGTGTGTGATGACTTTGGAGGAGTGTACTGCTTTACAGAATATGCTTTTCCCTTTCTTGCTACCATTGCTTTCTGTGATTCTTCTTATACATTCCTTTTCTCTCCTCTGAGACCTCCTTATCTCATCCCTGCTTTCTGTACTTCCTAAAATATCTTTCCTCTTTCCAATTATTGCCCAATGGACTTAGGGACATATTCCTGTTTCTCTGTCCTTTCTCAGTGGATGGGTTGGATGTGGTTGATAAGGGAAAGAAATGGACCAGTGTACCTAGTGGAACGTAAATTTTGCACTCACTTGTTACCCCAGGGTCAAAGGTACATTAATGTTTCTTTGGTCATCCTGTGCTCTTTAAGCAAATCTTAAGGTGGAGGGAGACTTATGGTGCATGCATTTCACTTCCTGAGGAATAGACCAACTCTAAATTTTAAATTTTATAATCTATAACCTTATAATCTAATTTAACCCAGTCCCTCAAACTTTTAGTAATAATTGTAAGTACCTTTCAGAATCATATGAAAACCACCCTACTAACTCTTCATCTTCCTTTAACAATACCTACTTTGCCTGAAGTTTGTTTTTTTTTCACCATTCCGGTTTTTTCATAAACCATCGGATTTAGATTTTATTCCTTTTTTTCTGATCAATCTGTTACTTTCACTTTTTGTTGAAGTAGCATTGGTTTACAACACTGTGTATGATTTAGGGACAGAGATCCATACCTCTTCAGATCTGTGTTACCATAGCACACTCACCAGCAAAGCCCCCATAATCCTCCATCATAGACCAGTGGGCCCCTGCCACCCTTTATTCTCCAACCTCCGCCCTCCTCCTCTGGTAGCCTCAATTCTACAGTCAGATTTCTAGGGTTGGTTTTGGTTTAGTTTTATGTGTTCCTTTGTTTTGTTTCTCCATATTCCACATAGATATGAAATCATCTAGTATTTTTCTTTTTCCTGATGTACTTAATTTAGTATTATCCTTTACATTTTATCCATGTTTTTGCAAATGGCAAGATTTCACTTTTTTTTTTTTTTTTTGGTCAGTGGTATTTCATTGTGTATATATATATACCATATCCTCTTAAATAATTTATCTTTCATTGAAAACTCAGGTTGTTTTCATAACTTGCCTTTTATAAGTAGTGCTACAAGGAACAAAATGGTGCCCATATCTCTTAGAATTAGTGTTTACAGTCTTTGGATAAATTCCCATAATTGGAATTGCTGGATCAGATAGTAGGTCTATTTTTAATATTTCAATGAGCTTCCATATTGTTTTCAATAGGGGCTGGACCATTCTGCATTCCCACCAATAGTGTATGAGGATTCTTTTTACGCCAAATTCTCACCAACATTTGTTTCTTTCTTAACCAGTTTCTTTCTATTTTAATCTCATTTCAAATTTTTTTGAAAGTAGACACCATATTAATTAATACTCATACAGCAGATTTTTTTTCTACCATACTGTGGGATCCCTGACCCTCCTTACTCTTGGGAATATGGTCTTGGTGTCTAGAGTTTTGCTTCTCAGCTAGTGCAGGGTCATGCACAGGACCTCTCACCAAAAGCAAAGTCCTGGTATGAGGAACATACTGGGAAACACGTATCTGCTGAAAACAGAAGGCAGATATTATAATATGCTTTGACTAGCAGGAATAATGGAGCCCTCCAGGCAATAGCCTTTGGTCACTCCACCCTAGCTACATCTCTTTACCATACCCCAGGCATGTACATTCTCTATATACTTGCCCAACTTTGTACCTGATTCCAATAAATGGGATACTGACTTTAGAAAGGGCTGCACATTACCTCCCTGTGTAGCTCCTCTAGGCTTTTCTTTGCTTCACAGACTTTGAGTAATCTGTCTCATCTTGTGCCACTCCCAGTGCTGCTGCCCTGAGGTGACAGCACTTCTCATTGCAAATATAAAATCATCCTATAGTATAGTGATGAAGGATATAGATTTTCAGAATCCTGTACCTGAGTTTGTCACTTATTAGTCTTGTAATTTTAGGCAAATAATTTATCTACAGTTATTCTATCTATAAAATGGGAATGGTAATCATACCTAACTCAGTAATTATGATGAATGAGAAATTTCTTTTAATTGATTAGTACTGTGCTTGGGACTAAGTGGTTTGTTAATATCTAATAGGTAGTATTACTTGCATTAATCAGTTAAATATACATTTTCATTCCTGGCAAACTTGCTCTCACTTAGCTCTTGTCATTGTTTCTATGGGAAAATGAAATCCAGGTTGCAAAGTGCTGACTGTGAGGTGAACTGTTGCACTGAAACCCTATTAAAAGCTGCTCTTCTCTGATGTTGTATATTTCTGCCATTGACATCTCTGGAGATAAGTCTTTTTCTTACCTGCCTGTTTGCCTTTTCACTTTTTCTTTTTGCCTGACCAGTTCCCCATCTTTCATTATCTCTTTTCCTTTCTCATGAATAATGGTATTTTTCACTGGAAAAGTTCCTGTTTTTTCCATTCTATCCATTCCTTCCTTTTTTAACTCTTCATAGAAATCTGAGAAATAATCGGAAAGAAATTCTCAAAAGAGGAACAGAGGAGAGAATACATGGCAATGGAAATATATGAATATAGGGTTAGTGGCTTCTGTATTTCTTTGCTATTAGATGTTGATTCTGCTTACATTCTAAGATTTAAAAAAAATAAAATTCATTTAGTTTTTTCATGTCTAGCCTGAATATTGTTTTCCATCTTTGCCTATAATTTGTTTATTCTATAGGATTAAGAAAATCATCAGTCAGTAGGCATTTTCTGGTTGGCCGAATGAAATGAATGAAATTTGGAAAACTTTTTGACATGTGGCCAAATTTCACATAATTGCTTCTAATTGCAGGAATTATTCTTATATATTAAATTCACTGTACATACACAGTCATCCTGCCAAATTGTATTATACAATACTTTGCCAAGAGAGTCACAATATGGCTAAAATTAAGCTTTATTAGATATAATAGGATGAGACGTGATTTAATTCTTTAAGCTGCCTATAAGTGCTGGAAGACAGATTTGCTTTTGCTTTATCTAGTAAGTTAAAAGAATGATACATTATTTTGCAAATCCCAGTGGCAAAAGGCAATCAAAATAATACATGAAGCTTCTTGAAAGAAAATAGCTTTCTGGTTAAAATTGTAATATTATTTATCTTTCCCCTTCAACCATTTGACTTCTTCAGTCTGTAGAAGAGGCCTATTTATTTTAGCAGTACGGTGGATTGAATTTCTGCCAAGTCAGTGTACTCCCTAAATGAATATGTCAGAGGCAATATTGTTTCTCAAAAATCATTTAGAAAGCTGCATTTTTACATAAGTAGGCTCTTTCATTAGTTTTGAATTAAATCTTAGCAATTGCTATTTCTATTATGGTTGTTTCTTTGAGAGCTTGTAGAATAAAAGGGTCCTGGGTCCTTGAGAGACAATCCCCTTTGGGGTTTACAGTGAAAGCATTTGATTTGGAAAATTGAAAAGACTATCACTTCTTTGTCTAACTTTTTTGTGAAGGTTGATATCATTCTAGAAATCAAATATTTTATTTAAAATCAACTGAAGATGGAATGTGTTGTCTGCAAGGGTACTCAGGTACCCCTAAGATAGGAAACAGATAAAATGATCATGCTTTGGGGGCCTCCAGGAATTAACATAATCTTTTACTTTCTTTTCATTTTTACTTCCTTGAAATTACTGAAAAACTAATTATTATCTTGTGGCAAATTCCTCATCCATCTTCAAGATACTTCTTTCTGTCCACAGGAAAAGCTGAGCTCCACTATGGCAGAATTACCACAAACACTTTTGCAATTTTGAAAGAGTGACTTGATTTCTTTTCCAATAATGGGTATTGAAAGATAAAGAAATACAATTGATTCATGGGATACCTCTTTTTACTTCGAGCAAAATATAACTCATTTTTTACCAACTAGAGATGGGTCCTGGTTATTAATTATAATTGATTTAATATTATTTTATATAGCTTCAATTTAATTTCTTTTTCAGTAGTTAAAGGATTTGATATTTATTTCCCATAAAATGGCCATCAGTAGAGGTAGAGGGGATATTATGCTCTTAATGAACCTTTGCCAGCATATTTCTGTGTTAAATCAAATTACTTGGGGTTGCAGCTTGATTTAGTTTCAAGGAATAAAATGTGAAGGTACTCATTTTTCTTTACAATGTCAGTCACATACTAATGATCACAACAGGTATTTTTCTTCTTAATTGCAATTTATTTTGATTGAATTTGTATGCTCATCTAAAATCACCTTGTCATTAAAGAAAATCATGAACTTTGTACATTTCTAGATTTAAGACTTTTTTTTTTAAACATTAAACATATCAACTACCCAGCATACTTCCCCCTCGTTAATTAGCATTCTGGTCAGGGAGTAATTCATTATTTAAGGTGACTTTGCAATCATTAGTAGCAGACTTCCACATTTCTTCTAAGGCAGGTCAATTTAATAATTTCTTATTGCAAATGAAAAATTCCAAGATAGGCACCAAAATATCCAAAGTGTACTAATGACCATTGAATTTGTACAGTCACTGCAATATATCCCCTAGCATTCAGAAAGCTTCTGTTCCATAGTGATTTCAGTTTATCCAAGTAATAAGTTATTTGGGGTCTTTAACACCTAGTGACCATGAGCGGTCTCTGTGGAGACTAACACTACTGCCTACCAAACCTAAGTAGCCTAGGAGACTTTGGAAGTTGCTTATCTACTCAGGAAATTGGGCGATGAAGAAATGACAGAGCTTCAAGGTGACATGGTCTAAAAGGCAACTGGAGAAAAGTGTGATAGGCACAGACTTGCACCAAATAGGTGCATGATGAGAACAGGAATTCATTGCACTAAAGAAGACAGAGTTGATAAAGTTATTTTAGTCTGTAGATCTAGAGAAAGGAGTAGAGGTGAGTAGAAAAGCAGCAATTCTTCCTACAAACATCATGTATGGAGTTTGGCCCAGAAAAAAGTGAAGATTCCATCATTAAACTATACGGACTCTCTGATTCAAGGTGGCCAAGGTCAGATCTCTGCTCCACCACCCCCGTGAGATAATTTTATTGCGACATGAATGACCACAGATAAAAGAAGTAAAGTTGTTTGCAGTGGATACTATTTTGGTCTCATTACCTCCTGCTTGGTAGGTAGGGGAGATCTGGGAGGGAGTTTGGAAGGAGTTTCAAAGTAGAGTCCCGGAGGGGAAGGAATGATTTGAATTTTATTTATAGGGTAAAATTGTAGTCTTTATGAATAGGTAATTTGGATCTGTACTGTCCCTGGCTGACTCCCATGTGGTCACTTATTCATAAACAAAATAGGTTGGTACAAAAAGCTTCAGCTGTCCTGCACGACGCCTCCATTCCTGGAAGGAAAACTAAGAGATAGGTGGTCAGTTAACCCCTAGGGACAAGACTCAAGTTTTGCTCTGCCCTGGACTTGCTGAGTGAACTGGATAAAACACCTAAGGTCTTTGGAGCTCAATTTTTCAGTAAAATTGATAAATTAAACTAAATTAGCTCTCAAGTCCCCTTCCATCTCTAGTGTTCAATAGGCGTAGAAATATCCTGTGCTCACTCTTCTTGGGGAGATGACTATCTAAGTGGTCAGAAGCTGGTAAGTGCTTTGTGACTTACCCATGATTTATTTCTAGAACAAATATAGCCCAGATGGTCTGAGATAGATATAGGTTGATCCAAGTACATTGTTTCAATGCCTAAATGAAGCATCTCAGACATACTGCCTGGGACTAGAAGAATTTATTGATATGAATGAAGATCTGCTGCCTATCAAAGCAGCAGGTGCTGAAGAGGCATGAATGCACGAACAAATGGCCTCATGTATACCCATGGGCCTCTAATTATGTCACTTAGTTGTCCCCAGGGAAGTCCCTTCCTGTTCCTCTCAGCACATCATATCCCTCTTCTAAGTCTTAAGAATACCATTAGCTCCAATGTCTAATAGTTATCTGATTGACACATCCTAATCATCCTCACCAGTCCTCCAATAATAAAACAGCCTTGACACATAATATCTGCATAGCACTGTCCTTAACAAATGCTACTTCAGGACAAGTTCCCCGGTCTCTTTCCACTGACATTGCCCACCTGAAGCCTTACCTGCATAGATATTCTGGAGCTTCTAGTGAGATTTAGTACAGATCTACTGTGTGCTGAGTGTTACACTTGTGGATGGACTAATTTTTTTTTTAGAGATATATTTATTTTTTATTTATTTTCAATTTTTTATATTCATTTTTTTATTCTTTACATCATTGTTCATTTTTAAACAATATTTGCTTTCCCCCACCCCTCAGGTGTAGTCCCCATTGAGTTTTCTTCACTAGTGTACCCGTGCACCATCACCACAGTCCCCTGTGCTCCTCCCTCCCTCCCTCCAATCCCTTTCCCTCCTCCTCCCCTGCATGATGTCTCTGATTTATAATTGTCTGTTTTTGCTTTGTTGTGTTTTGTACTGTTATTATTATTTTTTACACTGATGTCTTATTTGGTTCCCCTATATTCCTGCTATAAGTGAAACCATCCAATAATTTTCTTTTTCCTTCTGGCTTATTTCACTGAGCATAATTCCTTCTAATTCCATCCACAATGCTACAAATAGCATGAGTTTATCTTTTTTGATTGCTGAATAATATTCCATTGTGTATATATATCACATCTTCTTGATCCAGTCATCTATTTTTGGGCATTTGGGTTGTTTCCAGGTTTTACCTATTGTAAATAGTGCTGCAATAAATATAGGGGTACAGGTGTTCTTTTGAATTAATGTTTTTGTGTCCTTTGGGTAGATCCCTAGGAGTGGAATTGCCGGGTCATATGGTAGCTCCATTTTTAGTAGACTGAGGAACCTCCAGACAACTTTCCATAGTGGTTGGACCAGTTTGCACTTCCACCAGCAATGTAGGAGAGTTCCTTTTTCACTACAAATGATGCATTTATTTATGCATATAAGAGCTGGGGCGTAGGCTCGATGTTTGGGGAGCGTGAGAGAAGTCATCAGAAACAGTGGAGAACAGAACATGCAGATCTACTGAAATATACTGCTAAGGGGAGCAGCAGGTGAGACGGGAGAGGTCTTGTGCAACATGTGGGTCACCTCCCTGGCTGCGGATTGAACTCATGCTGCTGTGACCGTGTATAGCTTCATAGTGCTAAGGTTTAACATCTTGTGCCATCAATATCTTCTCAGCATTGATCATCAAACCCTTAAGGTCTGTTGGTGTTGCAGGCAAACAGCCATGACACAGAAGAGAATGGCAGCAGTAACTGTTTTTCTAGCCTTCATGTTGGGACTTACAGATTTATGTGTGATTAGTATGAACTCTTACTGGCATATGGGCTCTATGAGGACAGGGACCTTGTCTGTTTTACTCACTGTTCTGACTTCAACCCCTAACAATGTTCATACCTAGTAGGCATTTATTCAATGTAGGTTGAGTGACCAATTATAAGGTTCCATATTGTGTGATTAAGAGACAGATTTTGGAGCCTGACCAACTGGATCCAAATCCCAGCTCCACTGCTAACTAACTGGGAAAATGGGCAAGTGAGCAAATATTTGTTGCTTCAGTTTCCTCATTTTTGAACTAGGGATAATAATACTATCTGTCTCAAAAGGAATTATGCAGGTTAAATGAATTGATGCTTATAACCAATGCCTGGAATACACTAGAAATGTTTATTGAATAAGTCGATTAATTCATTTATATGTCCCACTTCCTCTTCCATCATAACTGAGGTTTGATTTTTGGACCCAATGTTTACGTTTGTGAGAATACCCACTAACAAGCGTGGGATGGGCCTGCACTGAAGCGTACACCTGCCCGGAGACCTCTGGCTTTGCTGTTTTCTACTTAGATGATGCTCTGAAGCATCTTTTTTTCCGGCAGTTGTGTTACTTTGCTACCTGATTTACCCATCAAGACTGAGAGCCCTTGAAGGCAGACACCATCCAGAGTGGCTGATTCTGAATGGGACCTCAGTGATTTGGGAATAAATTAATAATTTACTTAGGAATGCATGTTTTCTCTTCGGCACCCACAAACCCCATTCCTGTTTTGAAGGCTGATCACCTTCTCCTCTCAGCCTCCCCTGGTCATTCCATTATTTTCCCACATTACCTAATCTCTCTTCCCTTTCTCCCCACATGGCTTGCAATCTTTGACATTTACTTTAGAAGTCTTGCTTTGCCCTGTCTTTTATTTTATTCTAAGTCAGCTCAAATCCTTTCAGCAAGCTGTAAAAGAATTAGTTGCAGACAAAGCATCATTATTATTTTTCTTTGCAACCTTTGGTTTTTTCCCAGTCACCTTCATAATCTCCTCAGACTGCCCATTGTTGATTAGAAACACTTTTTCCCATGGGTTACAATTTCTTTATGATAGAATTATTTATTTTGCTCTTGTTTTGATTAATGTTCAAAGTCCTGCTGGTAAGAGCAGTGATTTATAGTCACCCTTACCAGATTTATCGCATGTTAAGAGTGAGGAAGCAAAGCAGATGATATGACTCCCCATCCAGTTCTGTAGTGCTGGTCTCCACCTTTAAAATCTTTATAAATCTACTTATCTGTATGCAAATAGCATATAGGAAAAGTTTAGACAATAGTGTCATCCAGTCTATAGGATAGAACCATCTGGGCAGAAACTGCTCACAAAGTCTTAACTGCTCAAAAACTTTCTTAGTGTGGGGCCCCTCTGTGTAGTGAACTCATTCAGCTGAGTCTTTTACTGTGTTGTTTTTAAGTATCACTATCCTAGCTCCTGTTCTGTTACAATCTTCACAAGGGTCAGGATCTTGTCATCTTCATTGTATTTTCATGGTGCACAGACTGGGTAGAAAAGGCACTTGGCAAATGCTGCTGCTGGACAAATAGTCACTGCATCCTGAAGCAACCTAGTCTGGGCACACTCAGAAGGAAGTCTCTAACTCTCATTTCCCCTATGACTTCTCAGACACTCCTTGTGCCTCTGGGTAGTCTCACTAATGAAATTGACTTCCTGGGGCTAATTCTGGAGTCCCAGATCCTGATTTTTCTTATTCTAAGAACCATTTTTCTTCTGTGTCTTTGAGAGCTCCTCCCCTCAAGGGAGTAACAGCAGTAGATTGGTTATGCTAAACACCCCACCTCAGGGGTTCAATCTTGATTTTTTCATAGTAACCCAGTCATTTATATAGACGAGATAGACTCATCTTGAAACTTCACAAAACCATTTAATTTTTTTTAAATCATAACTCTAGATAATTTGTACCTGTATTTGCAGTCTGATTTGGAGTCCCAGGGAATTGTCTAAGAAGCATGAAACTATGCACTTTATAGCTGTCTTGTTTTGCCTTTCCTTACCCAAAACACTAATAATGTAGAGCTAAGCAATGAGTATTAGAGTGTTGATGTTTTGTTTGCATATTCTCCTTAGAACCGTAAAGCTGAAGTGGGCAAGACAGGCACACAAGTAAAGACAAACTATTGCAGGGCTGTTCAGAGGATGTGACACGGGCCATTGTTATTGCTTTTTTTTTTTTTTTTTTTTTGTATTTCAGTTTCCAGGCCTGTGGAAAAGACATTATGTTTGGGACCTGCACCTCCGGCCTCTCAGCTTTGCAATATCCCTTGCTCTACAGACTGCATCGTGTCTTCCTGGTCAGCCTGGGGCCTGTGCATTCATGAAAACTGCCAAGATCCTCAAGGGAGAAAAGGTGAGCACCTGTTTGTGTGCGCTTCATTTGCCTCCAGTGTGCACACGTTTATTCTGGCAGCTAAGTAGCTGATTAAGCCTGCTTAAGACAATATTTGTTTGCAAAATTTAGATAACCTGCTCAAGCCTGACAGCAGTCAGTTATTAGAGAGGCCATTGGAGACATTTCTTTGGAGCGTAGAATCTGACTTTGATTTGACCTTTCAATGGAGCTTATAGCTGGTGAAAAATGACTATTACTCAAAATGATATAATGCACTGCTTAATATATATGTATATTATACACAGATATCTAGCGGTTATGCTGAAGAAATTAGATATCGTTTCTGTAATCATATCAGGAAGCAACTGTTGTCCGTATCTGTGCACTAATTTTCATATTGTACATGCTAACTTTGATGTTCTACTTAATTCAGATTTTTATGGGGGGGCCTTCATATTTGTGGTTTACATTTTGATCCTGTCCTCAGAATTAAAGCTTTCATACTTTAAACATTTAATTTTGTAGACCTCTATAATCTTGTGCTGTTCAGTTTGCCATTAAAATGCATATCTGTCTTTAAAAATTCACTTTTGGTGTCATCTTGACCTCTCTTTTTTCATTGACCCTTCAAGTTGTATTGATACTATGTTCCCTTAAATCACAACGCTAAAAAGGAATACTTCCTTGACTAAGAGAAAACAATCCAAGCACATTCCAGAAGTTGTGTTTGCTAAGCTCTATCCCTAATTAGTGCATACAAAGAAAGAATACATGGCCAACTGCTTGATGCTACAAAGTTGGTGTTCAGCTTCATTCTGTACCCATGTGAAAATCCACATTTGAATAATCCGTACAGTGCTCATGTGCACACATGTGCAAGCTCAAATCCACATTCCCTGGCCTCTTCTCTTTATTCTGACTTTTGTTCTAAGTGTTTAATCTAGGGAGAGAAGAAGCTAACTCTTAACTTTTTCATCCAACAATAGAAATTGAATCTCAATGGAAACTGGGGCGGGGCACTTATGAGTCACTCTGTTTATGATTTGTGGTCAAAATGTCCCCTAGCACTCTTCAGCTAATGGATACAAATAATTTTCCATTAATCGTAATACTGGCAATTTGTGGCCTTGTGATCTACACATGTATTGTTGAGCATTGTAAATTATTCTAGCTGTGTATGTACTCCTCAGATGACTTAGGTGTTATTAATACAGGCACTCTCGTGTTCAACCCTATGCCACTCATTTTAAAGGTCTTTGTCTAGAAAATGATGTGAGGTTGCACTGAAACCCCCAGTCTCTGTAACCATGGCTCTCTGTCCTTACTAGAGCAACTTTGTTGTAACTGAGCGTTGGCTTCATTTGCTTTCAAAGCTATAGTGCCTGCACCCAGCCAAGTGGACTTTATGTCAATTGGGACACTTAATGTTATAGGTGACAGAAATCCAATTCAAACTGACTTAAGCCAAAAGAAGGAAATTTATTAGCTTATATAGCTAAAAATACAAGGGAAGGGAAGGTTGCAACCAAAAGTATCATGGGGTCAGCAGGTTTCCATTGCTCTCATTCTTTCTCTTTACATTTTTGTGTCTTTTTCTGCAGTTTTTTTTTTTTTTATTTTCTCTTCCTATTTACAATTTTCTATTTCTCCATCACTTGATTCAACTTTTTCTCTGTTTTTAAGGTTCAGGTTAAGGCAGGCAATCTCTATGGGATAGAGACCAACAGTCATTTTCTATTAAACATTCATTGACAATCTTTTTTTTTTTCTGTAAAATTCATTTTAGTTAACATATGCCTTCTAGTGATTATTCATTTTCTTGGCTAATAGATGGCAATGTGGCAACAAATTTCTGTAACTATCTGAAACATAGATTTGGAACATCTATTTCTTATCTTAGAATTTATTAATTAAAATTCTAGTATCATATATTGTTCTAAATCACTTCAGTGATATAATTGTTTTTTGGGGGGAGAGACAAAATTATCGTTTAAAGATTAGTTAATCAAATTGACTTAAAACGCATTATTAGGAACCCCTGTATCATGCAAATTACATAGACTCAAATAGCATAAAAATCTCATTTATGATTTCAATTGGACAGATTGTGAAAATCTCTCAACTTTATCTAAATTATCAGAGCTAAGTTAATACCAACATGGACTACAAATCACAAATTGGAGGATTAGAGTAAAATCTATTTCCTTGATTCTCTGATGCTCCCTTTTCATGTCTTTGGTTTCTATATCTAGTTGTGTCATAAAAGCAAGAAGTATATTTTACATGAAAGTATTTTATTTTCAAAACATTACAACAAAACCAATGTAGTGTCTTATAAAGGATTACGTCTGATTTGTATGAGTTATTTGTATGAGTTTTAAAGAGATATGTTTGATATACAGTATTGTATAATTTAGGGTATATGTAATACAATGGTTTAATATACATATTTATTGCAAAATGGTTACCATAATAGCATTAGGGAACACATCCATCACCTCACACAATTACCTTTTTTTTTTGGTGGTGACATCTTTTAAATTTTAGTGTTTCACAGCATTCCCATGCAGCATTATTAATAATAGTCAAGACAGAAGCAACATAATTGTCTATCCAGACAATATTAAACACACACACACTGGAATATTACTCAACCACAAAAGTGATGAAATCCTGCTATTTGTGACAGCACAGGTGAACTTGAAGGCATTGTAAAACTAAAATAAGTCAGAGAAAGATACAATGTGATGATCTCACTTATAGATAGAATTCAAAACTCAAACTCATAGTAGTAACAGACAATAGAATAGTGGTTGTCAGGGGTTGAATGGTGAGGGACATGGCCGGTGTTGATCATAGCAGATAAGTTTCCAGTGATCGATGAGGCTTAATATATAACATGGTGGTGATTGCTAATAAGACTGTGTTGTATGCTTGAAAGTTGGTAAAAGAGTAGATCTTAAAAATTGCCATCATATACAAAAAGGTAATTTTCAATTTAGAAAGTAAAGTGGATCAAAATGATTACTTAACTAGTTCTAGGAGGCCATGGACTTGAATCCTGTTGATTATTTGGTATCACATGCTCTTCCCTAATCCAATCATCCTGATGAAAGGTGTGAGTTGAAGTGATCAGGCCCTAGGCATATGATTCCCAGGGAAAGGGCAGCTCCGTTCAAGTCTTACAAACTGAGTAGGGAAAGGAAATGTGAACTGTTGATACTACAAGGAAGTAAAACTATGGTGGGGTCAGATTTCAATAGATGTTTATTAAATGCATTGTCCCCTGGCTGTGGCCCATAGTCTCCACAGCAATTCAGAAAATGTCTTCTTACTTTTCTGTTGCAGGTTTGTTTGTTGAATCCAAATTTTCACAGGACCCCTTATGAAAAACTGCTCTTTTTAAAAAAAGATTTATTTATTTATGCATACAAGAACTGGGGTACAGGCCAGAGGTGTGAGGGGTGAGAGGATTCACCAGAGACAGAGTGGGGAACTGAACAGGCAAACTGACTGAAATACACTGTTGAGGGGAGCAGTGGGTGAGTCAGGAGAGGTCTGCTGCACCATGTGGGTAGCTCCCTGGCTGGGTATCAAACTCATGCTGCTGTGGCTGCGGACAGCTTCAGAGGTTGCGTTTTACTCCCTTGCACCATCAGGGAGGCCCTAAAAACTGCTCTTTTAACTTTTATATCAGTCTTTCTTTTCCATCTAACTCTGAATTGGCCCATAGAACACAGCTAGGGAACTCAAAACCTTCTGACCTTTCCACTTACCCAGATCCTTTTTTTATGCCAAACTCTTTTCCTCATTGACTCCTATTGTAAGTCAGCTCCTGCAATTAAACCCTGGATGGCTTGGTTAGATGGCTCCTGTTCTGGGTAAAATTATGCCCTTCAAAAAGATAAGTTCAATCCTAAACACAGTACATGTGGATATAACTTTATCTTGGAATAGGACATTGCAGATGTAATCCTTTAGATAAAGTCACAATGGATTAGTTAGGCCCTATGCCAATGACTGGAGCCTTTATACAAAGACAGAAATTTGGACACAGACATTCACACAGAGGAGCATGCCATGGGAAGTTATAGAGACAGGATGACTTGAGGAGAAGGACCCGGGGAGGCAGAGGCTGAGTTTGGAATAATGTAGGCATGAAGGCATGGAATGTGGAATGTATCTTAGCACCAGTGCACTGTCATGGAGCGAGGCATATGTAAATTGCAGTTGTGTGAGAAAGGGAGAGTATTTCAAGAGCATCTTGGGGGCATCAGACAACTGAAATGAGTATTTATTGGTCTGACAAATTCTTTATATAGAGGCTCAACCTTTGGGACTGAAACAAAAGATGGAGATGTTAAAACTTTCCACTCGATGCCCTGCAGATTTAGGTGCATGTTGAGATTGTTGAGTAGTCTCTGTTTTATAGGGCCCATATCGAGGCTGAATGGCTCATCTCTAGTGTTAAGTAGTGTTTTGATAGGAGCGTGTAAACTGTGGAGATTGTTAGTCAGGGCTGGAAATTTCATATTTTGTAGCAGGCTTTGGGGCCTTCTAATGGGCCAATACCATATGGATGGACTTTTACCCACAAGGGGACGGGTAACTTTGGGTGCTTCATTTAGAAACTAGACTCTTTGCCTTTCCTGTATTGTTTCCTAGTTTTATTAAAGTTCCTTCCCATTAAAAAATAAATAAATAAATAAAGCAGAGAAAATTTTGATTCGTAAGGTCTTGCTAAATCCTTCTAGGACCACCTGCATGTACTCCCTCCTGGGAAGAAGTTTATGGAGTTTTCCCTCTAGGAAAATGATTCTGTGCCTGCAAGGAGTCCAAGCATATTCTGATGCCAGTAAGCAATCTTGTTTCTTCAAGCTCGTGAGTCAGAGATCTGACATTCCCTCAATCCCAGTCTGACCCATCGTCCTATCTTGGTTCTGCCAGTCACTGACTGGTACAAACTCACTGTCATTTAGAGTCCCCGGAGACTGGTACATGCAGCCTGATTTGCTAAACATGCAGAACTTTGAGGTGTAAATGGCAGTGTTGAGCTTCACATTTGGATTCCTACTCTAAAGAAATGCAGTAAATCTACTAGCAGAAATGTAAGATATGCATACTTTCCTAGATAGTTTATATTCTTTTCTTCGTATGAAAGATGAAGATTAGAGAAAAAAACACATAGCGATGAGAAAATAGAAGTGGAAAGTTGGAAGCAATTTCTCCTTTCTCCTCACTCGTCTTTTTCCCAGTCACTGTGTTACTGCGTTGATTCTCTTTTTTCTCATGGTTAAAGAAAAGCAGAAAGGGATGAGAAAGCAGGACATGTTTTATTATACGATAGAAGGAATTAGGTATTATACAAATTGTTTTATACAAATTATTAATATAATATACAAATTACTGGCTACTATTCTCAGGCAGACACCCTCCCATCAGGAATCAGCTACTGTTTGTGGCTGTCAGCCATTCAGGACACATTAGAAAATCCGCTGTCACACCTCGCGTCAGGTCTGTGACAGGCCGACAAGGGGAACAGTACTCGCAGGTTGGTACTTGTCAAGTGAAGCCACGATGCCTTTCAGAAGAATTTAAATTGGATTAGTCTTTATCATTCATTGTTCCATCTCGGATTACACTCCCAGCAAGTTATAATTACAGATATATGAAAGAGAAATAACCTGAAAAAATTGCTGATGGATGAACTCTACACCTAGGAATAATGCATCTTTTAAAATTCTTTTTGATGCATAGACACGCATTGATATGATATCGTTCTCCCTCTTAGACGTAGTTGAGAAAGGCAACCTTGCCCACTGAAGTTAGTTGTTCTAGTCACTTGATGGGGCTTTCTGGTATGATGTTGCAATAGATAATAGCTTATGTGGTAGGATTTCGGGCTTCTTCCCTCACCCAATGCAGTATAACTCTCTCATCTTAGCATCTAAAGTCCTAAATATCCCCATACAAAAAAGACATTTTGAAACTGAAAAACCATGATTGGTTTTTACAAAGACAGTCTTTACAGCTCTGAAACAAATCAATTGAGATAACACACTAAAGTAGGAAAATACTGACGTTTTAGATCTTATATAATAATAACGGGGAACATTTCCATTTTCCATCCTGGCCTTCTAGACAGATCCACCTTTAATGAAAAGTTTATAAAATAATTTTTCTCTGTCACAGATAATATATATGCTAAGAGAGCCTTCTTTTCTTCTTCTTGTTTTCTGTGTGGGAGCTGGTAAGAGATCTATGCCTACTTCTCCCTGTAAGCACTGAGTTCTCATGATCACCATCCCCCCTCTATGCTGCTTATTTTCTGAATTCACAAAAGTATGTAAAGTAATAATGGGCCTACAAAATGTAGGAATGTTGGTTGATTCTGAAAGAATTAGAACCTGTGCTTCAATCTGTGCAGGTTCTTTGATTCAAAGTTGCTGCCAACATCCAGGGCTCCCGAGTTGAAGTCCAAATGGAATACTTTATTTTTTTTCCAAAAATCTATTTGTTTATGCATACAAGAGCTGGGGTATGGGCCAGAGGTGCAGGGGGTGAGAGGATTCACCAGAGACAGAGTGGGGAGCAGAACAGGCAGATCTACTGAAATACACTGCTGAGGGGAGCAGTGGGAGAGACAGGAAAGGCCTGCCGCACCATGTGGGTCAGCTTTCTGGCTGGGGATCCAACTCGTGGTGCTGCAGTGTCTATAGATAGCTTCATAGTGCTGAGACTTAACCCTTTGTGCCACCAGAGAGGCCCCAAATGGAATACTTAAATGAAATATGCCTCTGTCCTCTTTGTTTCTCCTGTTGGATATCGCTCAAGCCTGTCCCAGTGGCGTTGCCCATGGACAGCTCTGCAGAAGCTCTTGTGCACACATGTAGGCCACTAGCACATGAAGAAATGCATCTTTGGTTTCCCCTCCTAACCACTTTCAATTTTGCTATGACTTCAATTAAAAACATTGACTTCCTTCTGCCATTTGGTGCAAATGCTTCCTATTTCTCTCCCTAACCCACTCTTTTCTAATTATCTCTAGTTGTATATACACTAAGCCAGTAGAATATATATTAAATCATTGGGTTCATAGAAAAAATATGCAAATATTAAGTTCAGTGAAGGTGTACTGAATCTGTGATGAACAAGTGATTACTATAACTCTTTCTTGTCCTTAGTGCCTAAATTTTACTAGCCCAACTTTACCTCTTTAATTTAATAAATGATCCAAGCTACCTGTCATTTTTCAAGATGAAGTTGGATGAAAACACAGTAACACACAAGAGTTGATTTGAGGCCTTTCTTGTGAGGAGGTAAGGAAGGTCTCACAAAGACCTCAGTTGGATTTCATGTGCATCCACATACTCAATAATGTGCCTTTGGAGAAGTAAAAAGTATCCTTTTGCCTTAATTTCCACATATGTAAAATAGAAATAATAACTTGTGAAGTAGTTTTGAGTATTTATTAATTTGGAGTAATAAAATTAAAGTGGCTATCACAGTCCAGTTATAAGGTAGATGCTTAATTAATGTGCATGCCTGTTTTCCTTGTTGGAGTATATGCTCTGTGAAGATTTATTTTTCTGTTCCTCCTGTAACTTCCCACAGCACATTACAGTGATCTACACATGGTAGTTAATGTTCACTGAATCATGTTATCCAATGAATATGGAAGTCAGTAAATGCCCCAGCCACTGTAGACTTGGCAGTTATGCGTCACTCAGAACACAAGCCTCTGGGGGAGCCTGACGTCTCTTGCAGGCATCACCACCAAATTGTGGTTCAAGTTTAAATGCTAACAAGAGAATCCAAGGTTTTTGTTTTATGCTGAGCTTGTGCTGTGATTTGATCCTAGTTAGAGTGAGGACAAGGGCAGCATAAATGAAAGACTGAAAGAATTTATTGACTGAGGAGATGTAATCTATAGATTTATGGTGAGATGGATGCAACTTGATTTATGGAGGAAAACTGCATATGCTTCTCAAAGGCATTAAACTCTAAGTAATAGAACACCCAGAATCCCTAGCAAAGATTGCTAAGTTTCTGAGGTGGTTATCAAACACTGTAAATCATGGAAACCCATGCTATGTCTTGCTCAAAGATATAAACTGAACAGCAACAGATATAAAACAATAAATAAATAGCATATAGATATACACTTCAGAATGGAGGTCATCCAGGCTATGCGGCGAGGAGAGGTCAGAGGTCATTGTAGTGTAGAATGCTGTATATTTCTTGTGTCTCTTCTTTAGATGGTCCAGGGAGTGAGCTGAGTCCCTCTATAGGTTTATTTTGACTAATTAATGATATAGGCTTAGAAGTAGAAAATGGGCAAGATGCTATTTTTTTCTTTTATTCCTCTGCAGCCCTCCCTTAATATTGTCAGTGCTATGTGGATGTGGTCTCAGAATGGCTATGTAATGCCTTCCCACAGTTGAGAAATCCTTAAAGTAAAAGTGTAGGGGTCTCTTTAATGAGAAGTCATGGGTTACCCCTAGAACCAAAAGCCCAAATAAAGCACTTTTAAAGGGTTATCTAAAATACTTGCCCATTTTGCAGTATTCTAAGGAAGCTCAGCTCCCTCTTGTGGCCTAAAACCATGTGTGGATTTATTCTAACCTCCTTGGCTGTGCTATTTAAGAGGAGTTAGTTTTTTGTCAACTACACCTTGAGCTTTGTAACCTTTTCATTTCATGGCTTTTGGCAGGAAAATAGACATGGTCCTAGCAGAATTGTGAGAAAAATATATCTGCTTTTTTTTTTTAACCTCTCATGCTCCCTAACTTGTACTTCTCCCCTCTCTTGTGCGGAGGATGATGGGTATCTAATGCTGTCATTCTGGTAATTCATTGTTCTCATGCCCTCAATCTTCCTGTCATTTTATTATAACTTACCCTAAGAAATAAGTGAATAATAATAAGGAATAATAATTCCTAAAAATGTTACTATACCATATGATTGGTTTCATTTGTTTAATAATTAAAGGAATTAAATTGATTGATTGAATATGGAGTATTAAAGAATAAAATATGAGATAAAATATGAGATCTATGGAACTAGACATTGTCTTTAGAACTGATATATCATGAAGGCCAGAGATTGAAAGGTTTTCATCTAATTCTAATGAAGGGTTTTGTCTAATTCTCAGTCATTTTTAAAGTTCACTTTATTTCATGAAACTGTAAATTAGTAATAATTTATATTATTTAAAAATGGAAAGTTTCAGGTTAAAAATTGTATTTATGGCTCTTTGACAGAATTAGAAGTTTTGACAAATAGGCTCAACATTTGCTAGATCATTGGAAGCTGAATAAATACCAACCACTTAACAGCGAGATCACATCCTCCATTTTACCACAGACCCCATCACTCCCTACAATCTTGTCATGGCCATTTCCCTCTGTTTATACCTACTTGGCTTCTGAGAGACTAAGTTTGTGGCTTGATAGTGAATCAGGGTTTTTGGTGAGCAGGCCTGGAGTTTGAGGACCCTAGGCCGGGCTCTTGCTTCTTGTCTTTGGCGAAGAAAGAATTCAATGTTGAGACCAAAGATACAGAAAAACAAGAGATTTGTTGATTGGTGAGAGGAAGTGAAGGAAAGCTGTACAAGTGGAGAGGGGTCCCAAATGGGTATCCAATTGAGGTGGCAAGAAGCAGGTGCTTATATGGGTAAAGTGGGCAAGGAGTGGAGGTTTGACTGTCGGATGTCTCCACATTGTGTCTCTTGCTGATTGGCTGGGCCCGAGGGGGTCACCTAGGTTACATAGGTCCACTGAAATGGTGGAGATCTTCTTGGCTACTGAGTTTGCATGGTTCTCCTAAGCTACCCAGGCACACAGAGTTTGCCCACATTTCCCGGCCTATCTTTTCGAAACTAGCCTTGGTCCTTTGCTTTAGCATTGTGTTGTTATGTTGGTGTTCTGAACACTCCAATTAGACTGATAAATGGACCTAGGGCACGTGGGCTTGAGAGCATTGGTGGTGGTGGAACCCTCCTGGGTGTCTTTCTCGATTAGGCTGCTTCATGGATGTGGGGCTTGAGATACCCTGTTCCTAACTGATTTCCTGTACCCACTCCCTGGCTTCCTCCTTCGTTAGGCTTGTAGCATAGAATCCATTTGTGTCAATATTGTGGTGGGACTTTTTTTACTGGTTTGATGATATAATTGAACACATACAATGAATATTCCTTGAATATGTCTGACCTCTCCAAATCCTAGTTTATAAACCCTTGAGGGACATTCCCTGCTCTTGATCCTTTCTATTTTTTTCCTTTCCTCTTCTTAACCCTCCATTTTCATTACATAAAGCATATCAAAATGATTCTTGCTTTAGAACTATAGGTATTTAAACAAAAGTTTCAACTCTTTCGTAGTGGCTGCTGTTTTTCCTTTGCTAGATACGGATGGAATCCTGTGAAGCTTTTTCCTTTCTCTTCATAGGATTTAGAATGAGACAGCGACACGTCCTCATGGAATCCACAGGGCCTGATGGGCATTGCCCTCATTTGGTGGAATCTGTTCCTTGTGAAGATCCCATGTGTTACCGATGGCTGGCATCTGAGGGGATCTGTATTCCTGATCATGGAAAATGTGGCCTGGGACATCGCATCCTGAAGGCTGTCTGCCAGAATCACCAAGGTATGATTCAATGAATCCCAAGGATTATTAAGTACTATCAGTCAAATGACATACCACCCCATTCTATCAGGTCATTTTTCTGAGGGAGAGAAACACAAATAACTGTGTCCTTGAATATTTATGTTTAAGTCAAGTGCTGAAATAGCAGTTAGAAAGCACTTAAGTGACACATTGCTGCAAAGTAAGCTGCCTTGACTTAATATGGGGTTACTTCCTCTATGACAAAAGAACACTGATTGTGCCTAAGTGTAGTACAGTGAACCTAAAGATGGCTCTGGCAGTTTAAATATATCAAGACAAGTAGAATATGGTAATTGCTTGGAGAGCCATACTTATCAATACAAAACAAGTTATATTTGAATTTCTGGAGGTCAATATAACATACTTTTATGAATGATTGCAAATATCACCTTGTAAGGATTCCAGGGCTACACCCTTTCAGATAAAAAGAAAAAAATACTAAGCAGTATCTTTTCATTTATATAACATTAGATTAGAATTGGTTCTAGACATAATATTAACATTTCTAAAGAACCATTTTTTAAATATAAATTGTCAAGATTTACAGACTATTAACAATGGTGTCTTTCCTTCCTCACGAAGCTTCTAGTAGAATGGTTATTTGAATTGAAGGATGATTTAGAAAATACATAAGTCACATGGAAATGAGAAATGTGACATTTGAAACCTTTATCCTACAGTTTAAAAAAATCAGTCTCTTGGAAAATAGCAACTTTGTTGTTAATCAGCTTTGCCATGAGAGGCCCTGCTTATAATATTTTTGGTGTGTGGAATGAAATGTTTTGACTAATGGAGTGAAGTAATCCATAGAACAGAAGCAATTATCAAGTGGGTTTAGAAGCATTATTAGCATCCACACAGGGGTGACATGTTCAGCAAAGTCTTTCCTTGTTTCCTTCTGCTTTTCTCCACCACGTTCCCCCTTCCTCTTCCCTGCCTTTTTTCTCTTTCCTCCATTACTTCTTTCCTCCTTCCTTTTCTCCTTCTATCCTTCCTTCCTGTATTTTAATTGCTGTTATAATTATCAATACACATTTATCAACTGATAAATTGATTACCTCAAAATACCAGGAGGTTGCTGAATGAAATAGAGGGCAACACACATTGTATTGGCTATAGTCCTCTTTTCACTCAATAGTTAAATAATAATGACTTCTGATATCACAATTTTTTTTTAATTTTGACAATACATGTGAAGTTTATTAATAGAGGCAAACAAGATCACTTTTGTATTTTCCTTTGAATCCATGAACCTAGATTTAATATCTGGGCTCTAGATTTAGACAGGTTGGAATGTTACGTATGCTACTTACTTAGCTCAGAAAAGTTATAGAACTTATGGAGATGTCCTTTCCTTCAGCTATAAAGTGGGGGTAATAAAACCTATTTTTCACTCTTAGATTGTGAAATTATGAGATCGTAAATTATCTAAATAAATGTTATTAGTGGCATATAACTACTTAAAATATATATTAGCTTATTTTGCTTGCAATGCATATTTATTCCTCTATCCTATTTTGGGATAATTGTACAAAGATCATCCTTGTAAAATGAAAATAATGAGGATTAGAAAAACAATACTATTTCTCCCAGCATCTAGCAGTAGAAACAAGAGTGCCATTTTTTGGTTAAGACACAGTGACAAATGATTGTCATACTTTGTCATCTCATAGCAGGCATTAGGGGCTTGCCATGACATATTATGTCATATGTCTGGGTATTTCTTTCACAATTTGTGCTGTACCTTCCACAGTATTGTAGCAGTATCAGCCTTATCACTTTACAACGGTTCTAAAGTTTTATTGCTTATTTCTGTGAAATGACTAATTTTCAGCATTGACCTACACTCTCAATTTCTTAGAGAGGTAGACATGTTCTTATCAGTTCCATGAAGTCTTTGTGGTTTCTAAATACCTGGATGACTCCTTCATCATTTGTGGGGCAGCAGACACAATCCGGTAGGAAAATCTTATGGCTTCCTGGTAGCTGAAACAGTCTTTTGTCCAGTGAGAAATTAGAAATATGGTCTGGTTGCATTTTTCACAGTTTTGCTTCTGTGAGATTCAGGATGATTCATGATAGAAGTTTGGTGGAGAAATGCTCCCGTCTGCCTCTCCACAGATTACCATAGTCTTCCCACAGCTACAGGAATTGACAGAACTGTTGACAGTCATTTACATGGTTGGACAGAAAAAGGGTTGAGTTATATTTAATAAACTTCCTGTGATTTTTCTTTCTTGTAATATTTGTAAGTTTTCAAAACTCTGAATTCAATAAGTAATTGTTTCATAGCCCTAATTTCAGATTTTCTTCAGAGGTAAATGAATGAGAGCAAAGGACATGTGTTCTTTTTGATTAAAAAAGCAACTCATATTAAATCTAGTTGGACTTGCAACCTGTTATAATTTGCAAGGGTAACTTGCTTTGTTCCTTATTTTGAGGCTTGCCGATACCAGTGTGCTTCAGTTTTCAACAAAAAGGAACATCCAACATCCCTGTGAATTATCTACATCCTATACAGAATGTGGAGCTAAGAGATTTCCGTATAGCTGTGATCAGGAGTCTGTAGGGGCTCTTGACATTATCTTCTTGGATATTACTCATGACACTAGGAAGACATACTTCTCTTCTCCAAAGTTTCACCAGACCTTTACCTCAGAAAATGAAAAATTCACAATCTGTCACATTGAGGCCAAAAAATAATTGGAAATAGCAGTAGAAACAAGAGTGAGATGCAGTTTGATATACATAAATCAAAGTAGGCATTTCCACAACTACTTTTGTCTGTATGCTTTTACACATTTCTACTTTGATAAATATATAATACTCTCCAATAAATATCACTAAAGTTACTTTCTTTTTTCTTAATTTTTACATCATTGTCCTTTTTTTTTTTTTTAAATAGAGGCATGTTTTATTTATTTATTTATTTATTTGTTTATTTGTTTATACATGCACTGGGTACAGTCAGAAGCGCGGGAGGGTGAGAGAATTCATCAGAGGCAGAGCGGGGAGCAGAGCAGGCAGAAGGACCGAAGTACACTGCTGAGGGGAGCAGCGGGTGGCAGGAGAGGTCTGCGCGCCATGTGGGACCCTCCTCTGGTGGCCGGGGAGCAGCCGGGGATCGAACCTGCGTCGCAGAGGCTGCGGGCAGCTTCGCAACCCAGCGCTCAACTGCTGCGCCACCGGGGAGGCCCCATTGTCCATTTTTAAACAGTATTTGCTTCTCCCCACCCACTCAGGTGTAGTCCCCATAGAATTCCCTTCACCAATGCACCCTTGCACCATCACCTCAGTCCCTTGTGCTCCTCTCTCACTCCCTTTGATCCCTCTCCCTCCTCCTCCCTTCAGCATATCTCTGATTTATAATTGTCTTTTGCTCTGTCGTGTTTTGATTATTTTTTAACACTGTTGTCTTATTTGGTTCCCCTATATTCCTGCTATAAGTGAAACCATCTGACATTTTTCTTTTTCTTTCTGACTATTTCACTGAGCATAATTCCTTCTAGCTCCATCCATGTTGCTGCAAATGGCATGAGTTTATTGTTTATTGATTGCTGAATAACATTCTATTGTGTATAAATACCACATCTTCTTGATCCAGTCATCTATTTTTGGGCATTTGGGTTGTTTCCAGGTTTTACCTATTGTAAATAGCACTGCAATAAACATAGGGGTGCAGATGTTCTTTTGAATCAATGTTTTTGTGTCCTTTGGGTAGATCCCTAGGAGTGGAATTGCTGGGTCAAATGGTAGCTCCATTTTTAGTAGACTGAGGAATCTCCAGGCAGCTTTCCATAGTGTTTGGACCAGTTTGCACTCCCACCAGCAATGTAGGAAAGTTCCTTTTTCACTGCATCCTCGCCAACATTTGTTGTTGCTAGTTTTTTTGATATGTGCCATGCTTATCAGTTTAAGGTGGTATCTCAATGTGGTTTTGATTTGCATTTCTCTATATTATAGGGGATGTTGAACATTTTTTCATATGCCTGTTGGCTGTTTGCATTTCCTCTTTGGAGAAATGTCTTTTAAGTTCTTCTGCCCATTTCTTGACTGGATTGTTTACTTTGTTCTTGTTGAGTTGTTTGAGTTCTTTGTATATCTTTGTGATCAGTCCCTTATCAGTTGTATGGAGTGCAAAAATTTTTTCCCAGTCAGTAGGGTATCTCTTTGTTTTGGTTAATGTCTCTTTTGCTGTACAGAAGCTTTTCAGTTTGATATAATCCCAGGTGTTTATCTTTTCTGTGACTTTCTTTGCTTTGGGTGATGAGTCTTTAGAGATGTTACTGAGGGGGCCTCCGTGATGGCACAAGAAGTTAAGACTCGACCTATGAAGCTATCTGCAGACACCGCAGAATAAGTTAGATTCCTGGCCATGGAGCTACCCACATGCACAGCAGACCTCTCCTGGCTCACCCGCTGCTCCCCTCAGCAGTGTATTTCAGTCAACTGTTCTGTTCCCCACTCTGTCTCTGGTGAATTCTCTCACCCCCCGCACCTCTGGCCTGTGTCCCAGTTCTTATATGCAGAAATAAATACATCTTAAAGAAGATGTTACTGAGATGTATAACTTACATATTTTCTTCTATATATTTTATGGTTTCAGGTTTTATGTCCAGTTCTTTTATACAATTAAGTTACTCTTTCTTACCCAGCCTTTCTTACTCAGTTATTGTAGCAAACAATGTTAGTCAGTGATACCTATTTTCAGGAAGAAAATTGTATAATAAATTACATGACCGAGTAGTCTTATTTGGAATCTGATTTCTTATATTTTGATTGGTGAATAAACGGATTCCTTGCCTCTGCACAGCATCTTATTAGTAGAGCTCAATTAAAGTCTACTGAGCATAGAGTATACATAAGTTTTTCTTATCACATTGACAAGCACATTTCTTACATTTTTGAGGGGCATTTGAGAGTAAATGGAGTGTGATACAAATGCAAGTACAACATATTTCTACTTTAGATTACGAAGTATTTACTGTGTTTTAAACTTTGTTTCTCAAACACTTAACTGGTTCATTGTTGCTAGATTTTACTAGGATTGATAAAGGTTTACAACTATTCACCATCTTCTCAAGAAGGGTGAGAAAATCCTCATAGTACTAGGTCAGTGGACAGCATTCTCAGAGGCTATCAAAGGAGCTATTTATCAACTTTCAGGTCTACATATTGCAAAATGGGTAGATGACACCACTGGGTCCCTGGATAAATACCAAACTTTCTGTTCAGTGGTCAGACTCTGAGTACTCACCAGCTTTTCTCTAGAATGCACCAAAAAAATCTGTCATGGGAAATAGAATGTCTATATATTTCAGCAGATGTCTTTATTCAGAGATAACACTGTGCACATTTATGTACTGTTTGAAAGCAAATACCCCTGCTAGTGAGGAGTGTAATACATCAGGAACAACCAAGTTCACATGTTGGTGGGCACACGGAATTAGAATTCTCTTGTGTTTCTACCACAGTCTCTTGCCCAGTATATTTTTCACAGATACACCAGACCTACCCCATGTAAATCTTTAGGTGATGTACATATTTCACAGATAACTTGAGGAAAGATTTTCATCTTGAAGGTGATTTCACTTTTCATTTTTTCCTTGCATTACTGAACTTGAACAATCCCCAAAATGTGATCTTTATCAACTTGGCTAAAATGACATGTGATTTTAAGCTCTCGCACCATAAGTGCTTCTTTTTTTTGGAGGGCATTATTTGGTGAAGAATGTGCTTGAATATCCATTTAGCTAATTTCGATTAAAAACTTTTTAATGTTTTTACATCTATGATTGGACTTAAAAGTTTTTTTGTTTATATTGCTTGATTGTTTGGTTATCTTTAAGTTTCAAAAAGTGTTCTTTGGCTTACCTTTGAAAATAAGATCAAACTCCATTTAGATAAGAAGTTATTTATCAGAACAATTTATGATCCACCAGAGTGCTAAATAGAACCCTTTTGTTTTTAAGTCATTATTTTTTAAACCCTTTGATCATGCAGTATCTTGTGTTGGCCAGCAAGTGCTGATGGTCTCATGTCTCTTTCTTTTTTTTTTCTTGTAAGACTTTCTAACTACTATTTAAGAACAATATTTTTAGTGTTTTAGGAAGAACTAGGAATAGATTATTCATCAGGTATTTCCTTAACAAATATTAGTTAACATGTATATTCCCGCAGTGAATCTACCTGTTGAAGAGACACTGCAAAACTAGAGCCTGCACAGAGAGTACAGAGCCTCTCAAGTACATTACCAATGCAGTTTTTTTTAAAGTTTTTAGCAATGGCACCTCGTTTGAAATAAGCATATAATTTATATAGATGTGCATTTTGGAAAGGATAACCGTAACTGAGAATTTTTAAAGAAAGTATTTCTCCCTGTAATATAAATTTTTATGTTTCTATTTTGAGTAGAAAACATATCACATGCACATACACACATACACATACACATGCACTCATCCCTACCTTTATATATAAGGTTTGGGGGTTCAAGAAAAATATTGTCAGTTATTCAGACAGATCAACAGAGGGGATTGTAAATATAAGCATGCATATTATATTAACAATGCACAAATCCCCAGAAATGGCATTTTGCAATACTCAGACTTAGCAGCTACTGTTTTTCTGTCTAGTGCCCCCCAGCTATTTACCATATCTGTGCATGTCAGCCCTGAAATTTCTGCTGACCCACCTGCATCTCTTTGCTTAAGGAATTTCCTGGTGATGGGACCCTTCTTTATATGCAGTCAGAAGTGCCAGGGAATTAACCATCTCAAAGAGCAGCCTTTAACCACTGCATGAGAGTTGGTGCATAAATTTCAGTTCGTTGGCCCCTCAGATGAATAATCTTAGGTTATATGTATCCTAGAGTCCCAGTAAGATGAAGCACCACTTACTCCTAGTGGTGACGTATTTGATCACACACCCTTTATCAGTCTCCTTCCCTTTCTGCCTCATTCCCTGACTCATGCTCTAGTTCCTTAACATTATTCACCATTAAATGTCTGCCCAAGAATCTCTGTCAGTTTGTTTATTGTATATAGCTCAAACTAAGACAAGTGGATCTACTCCATAGGAGATACAGGGTCCAAATCAAATCATACCACATTGATGATAATTTTTAAGGAGAAACAATGTGTCATTCATTCGGTGTTTAGAACAACCCTCACTGTTTATCAATTATTTGCTAATATCTGCAAGACTTAACTATACTGTTTATGTTCACCCTTCGAAAATATAAGAATCCATATTGAATCACATTTCGTTCCCAGTTAGACAATGCCACTAACTTATAGCATCCTCCTGTGTCTTGCTTTTAAAAAGTCATTTTATGACTCTTAGGGGATGACTAGATTGTTCATATTTTCATTTTTTAGTGGATTCCAGAGTGTACTGAAATGATTCCAAATATGAATACGAGAAACAGACTTCATTTAGATTTTAAGGGAATTACTTGTATAGGAAAGTTGAGTCTGAAGTGTTTGAGGTGTGTCTTATTATTCTGTATCCTTTGCTCTAAATAAGTGCTTGTAAAGTTTTACTTGTATGAGAATCAACCTGTGGGCTTATACAAATAGAAATTTCTGCCCCCTACTTCAGAGTATCTGATTGACCAGTTTCCATGGTACTGGACCAGAGATACTTTGAGAAACACTGTGCTGGGCAGAAGGGGTCTCTGCACAGCCTCTCAATATTGGTATACAACAGGAATAGGCTGGCACAGTGAAGGGCATGTCCTACATTTAGTCAGAATCAATGGTAGTATTGATTTAATCTATTGTTTCTTGTTTCCTGCTGGGGGAGTTATTCTTGAAATCCATGAAATATATTACTGTCTCTCTAGAAGCAAACAGTGAGTAAATATTCTCTTATTTCTTTGTTGTTACCTAGATAGATTATAAAAGATCAAATAGTAGGAAGCAATAGTGTACTCTTGCTGAAAAAGAAGACACATAATATGTGAGATGAGTTATTTAAGTTTAAAGGAGAGAATTTTCATTTTCAGCAAGTTATCTTTCAGACCACCAACTGGTAGCAGTTTGGTGTCAATGTCCTTACTGAAGGAAGTGTGGTGATGACAAATATGTTGTATTAAATTTTGAAATGAAACTGACATTGTGGTTGAAAGTGCCAATAAGATCAGGCCTCTATTCACACTACAGGAATCAGCCTGCAAAGGAGATTAAATTTGAGCATTCCTGTAGCCAAATTCCTCATTCCTTTTCATTTAAATATCTTACAGGGAAATTAAAGGTGAAACTTTAATAATGTTTGGCAAAGAGAGAATCCAAAGGAGAAAAATAGAGACCTGTTCTAATCAGCGTTTCTCCATTCATGTTTGATGGAAAGCTGGGGAGTAGACAGAAACTGGTGAATCAATTTAAATGCTAAAGAGAGAGGAACTGCAATGCAGTTTTAAATATATTTATTCTCTGTTGTCTGTTGATAAACAGATATTGTATTTTGAATTACTTCCTCTTTCCACCCTATTACATACCTAGCCATTGCAAGATAGCTTTTGTCTTCTTTTACTCTTACTGAAGCACCAAAAGAAATGACTGTATTCACATCACTACTCCACCAGTATTTCACAGACTAAACATAGTCTGATTTTTCCAGATTTCAGTGTTTACAAATAGCGTAAATTGCTTCCAGAGTGTGTCTATGTCTCTCATAGAAAGACTCATTTTTCTATCTCCACTGAAATTCTCACAGAGCAAACTATTTCTGTTCCCAGTCCATAGGATTCAGAGAGCAAAATGAATCATAGATTATACTGATAATTCAAAATGTGCTCATATGATTAAATGGTCACTCTGATATTTCAATGGGAATGAATGAAAGATTATCATCCTTGTCAACAATTTCAACTTTCCTCTTGGGCATGTTCTGAGTTTCCCTATCCCATTGTGTATTCCTCTAGTGTTATAAACAGCGAGTGTCATAGTATTAGTCACAGGGAGATAATTTTGTTTCCTCCTCCTGAAATGCATTTTAAAGTACCACTTGGCTGTTTCATGTGACCATCGACTGGTAGTTCCTAACATAACATCTCTCTAGTTTTGCCCCTATTGACATAGGGAAAAAAAATAAAACATGGACTAAGACACTTGTTCCATAGAAAGATATCTAAAAAGTAGCATGGAAACTATTTTAGAGAAATTATGTATTTTATTTAAAAGAAAAAATATTTTAAAAATTAACTTAGTCCTCTCTTGAGACCACGACACTGCTCTTATGCTACAAGGTAGAATTTCAAATGAATAGTATAGTTACCACCCACTTCAGATTATTGATGACAATCAATTATGATCATCCTATTCCCTTTCTAGATGACTGGTTCAGAAATGTGAACAGGAATGGTAATGTTTCAGTTTCTCCCATGATCCTTTTTATGGTTTGCAAATGAATGTGGCTTTAGGAAAAACCATTGCTGTGATAGTAGGACTGAGATGTGAAGACCCTCTGAGTGCTGGAAGACGTGATTGAGCCATCGAATCAACTGTCAGAGCAGGGACTGTTATATAAGACCGTATAATTCCTTGTTATAAAAGCCAGTTTCTTTCAAAGTTTTTATCAGCTACCACAAAAATCATCCTAATTGATAGAGTGCCTGTCTTCTGTGTTCTCATGACACTGTGATTCAGTTATCAATGTCTTTACCACATTATATTGAAATTATCTGCTCACTTGTCTGTTTTTCCCATTTGACTCTTCACTTCTCAAGGGCAAAGACCTTGACTCATTCATCTTTTTATTCATGACAAGTTGCCAAGAGTACGGTAGGTTATGCACTGAATAAATATTTATAGAATATACAAGAGTTATTTCAATTGACTTATAAAAAAGCCCAATTGGAAATTTCTATTATTATTACACTTTTGTTGATGAGGGCCAGCCCAAAGGGAATCAACTTGTCAATTGTAACATTAGAACTTAGGACTCCTGACAAAGGACTCCAACCAGAACTTGTCCTGTTTTATCACTATCAGCAAATGCATATCACATGTCCCAAGACTGCTATCATTTCATGTGTCAGAGAGATGTACTAACTTTCATTGGTTAAGACAATATTGTTTTTTTTTGGGGGGACACTCGCCTGTGGCCGGGGATCGAATCGGTGTTGAGGAGGCTGCGGGCAGCCTCGCAACCCAGCGCTCAACAGCTGCACCACCAGGGGAGGCCCAACACAATATTGTTTTAAGTAAGACTTGTCCTGTAGTTCCCTTTCAGTGCCAAATGACTGATGTAGGCCTAAAATATGAAACCCTTTTCTAACTGTATACTGATGACTTGACCTCTCTTTCCTCTGTTATGTGAGCTTGCAGCAGGAAGGGCCACTGGGTACATAAAGCCCACGTTCATTTCCTGCTGGCACAAAGTGTACGTCAGTTATACATGTACCGCACACTTATCTGGTTTTCCCTGGCAACTTTACTTTTAATCTTGATCATATTCAGATAGCTAAACTGCATAGAATTCACACCTCAGACTGCATTGTGAAGAGTGGAACAGATACTCTGAAAAAGGAAATGTAGAAAACCACAGAGGAGGTGGAAGTCAGCGTTTCCCTCATTTCTAGAAGTATCCTTCTAAGGACAGAACTGCCAATCACCCTGTGTGGTGATTTTTAAGGGAGTTTAGTAAAAGGCAGGCAACTTTCTATATATAATCCATATAAAAGTATACAGGGGCCTCCCTGGTGGCCCAGGCGGTTGAGCGCAGCACTGTGAAGCTGTCCGCTGGTTCAATCCCCGCCATCCTCGGAGCAACCCACATGGCAAACAGATCTCTCCTGCCTCGCCCACTGCTCCCCTCAGCATTGTATTTTGTCAGTCTGCCTGTTCTGTTCCCTATTCTGACTCTAGCGAATCCTCTTACCCTCCTGCGCATCTGGCCTATACCCCGGCTCTTGTATAAATAAAATAAATCTTTTTTAAAAAAGTATACAAAAATACAAAGTTATATTAATTCATATTACATCAGAGCTTAGTAAAATATACTTAGTGATTCAATGAGGAGAGGATGTTATTTCCCAGGGAAAGATTGTCTCAGAAGGCAATAGGTGGAAATTAAAAGATGACAAACTTTGGCTTACTATGCAAGTACATGCTGCATTTTAGCTGCCTGGTGATGAGGACTAGAATCATGAGCTCATTGTCACTGAAGGCATTTGCACTGAAACTGGACACTTCCCCTCGGGGTTACTGGGGTGGGAATCCCCCAGAAGGTAGCCACAAAGGTCTTCTATTGGCATTTTGGATAGGACAATTCTGCATTCTTGACTGACCTTCCTCTGAGGATGTTTAGTATATCTGATTCTCACCGGAAAATACCACTTGTGTTCTCTAATCATTGTGTCAGCCCCAAGTGGCCCCCACATCCTTCCAACCACCGCCAGGAAGAATTTTCATGATAGTAAACCACAGACAGAATTTCTCCTGATGGAAAAGCATAATCAAAGAAGGAGATATCCACCCTTTTTCCAAAGTTAACAAGAAAAGATGTTGAGTTAAATAATGAATTTTAATTTAATCAATTGGCTTTAGCTAATTCATAAAAATCAAGCCCCCCCAAAAGTTGCAACATAGTTTGAATGCATTGAAAAGCAAACAACTGAAATAAGATCATCCTGCTAGTTAAAATTTTAGATTTCAGATGAAGAAGAAATTCATTTATTCAGAAAGGCAAGTCAGTTCCATGATTGATAAAGGTTTCTTAGTTTATAAAGTATTCCGCAAGCGTGGAGGAATGATAGGAGACACGTGACTTCCTCTTTAGTAGTATTGTAAGGAATAGGGGAGCATGTTCGAGATAAGGAGCACACCATACTTTAGGAACTTGGCAGGAACACAATCTCAAAATCATTTCTGTCTAATATTTATCACACATGTAGTTGCGAGAAACAATACCAGTTCTTATTATTGTGATATCTTCCCCTGGAGTAAGTCAGGAAAGATGAGAGCTGTGTGCCTGGACCACATAATATTGCTGGCATTATAATCTGTTTTTATAGAATCATTTGTGTTGTGTTGTTGACTGCCTGTACTGTGTCAGGTAAGACTTGCTTACTTAACCCATTGTCATTTCCTCATAAGGTATGAGAGTTAGGTCCTTTACACTGTATGCCTCAGCATCCTTAGAAATGCTGGCCAGTCCTACATCAAAGATACTTGGCCCATTTCCAAGACTATATGGTTGGCTTCTGTAGAATGGACTCTGAAAATAGTAAAGTTGGCTGGACTGCCACATCACCTTCCTCCTTCATTCACTTTATATTCGTTTAGTTTCTGACTTCTTTTCTCATTCATTTGAATGCCATATTGTACACTGTATACATTCTTATTTTCCTATTTGATAAATGTATGACTTTGATCAAGTTACTTATCTTTTCAGTATTGGTTTTCTCACATGAAATGGAATTTAGAATAGGACCTACATAATAGAGCTGTTGATGTAGGTATTGATTTGATATATGTCAAGTTCTTAATACAGTTCCTGGCATGTGGCTGATACTGCAAAACTGTTAGCTGTCATTTATTCTAATTATTATATTGTATTTGTACAAATAAGATGGCCTAAGTATTTTATAGAATGAGTTAGTGGTATAAATTTATGGAAATGATTACTAATTTTATGCAAATTGCCTTTCAGAGACCTAGTGTCCAGACATATGGAAATAGGATGGCATTTTGTAACCATTTTATTTTTACTTAACTTTTTATTTTGAATTAATTTTTAGACATAGGAAAATTGAAGAGTTGCAAAACAGTTCCCTTTTATCCTTTCACTTCTCCCATTGTTACCATTATACATGACTGTAGTTCAATTATCAAGAACAAAAATTAACAGTGGTGTAATATAGGTAGCTGTTTCAAAAATTTAAATAAACTAAAATAGCAGCTTACTGGAGTATCTGCAGCTACTTTGATTTTTCTGGAAGTTGATCTTGTCTGTAAAAGTAGTATCCAGTAATCGTCAGTTAATCTAGATGTTTGAAAGCATTACTTTAAAATGATAATTATAAAGGATTTAGAAATTTTGAAGAGGCAGTTGTGTTAATAGTCCAACATTCAGGCTTACATAAGGTTCTGGAAAAGAATTACTGTCATTTTTTTAATTAATTAAAGTAAATAGCCTCATAACAGCACAATTTACTATAAATCTTGACATATCCCTGTGGTAATTGGGAGGAAACTTGGTCGCCTCAGGCTCTGAGAGTAACATGAACCAAGCCACTCTGTGATTGGCCATAATTATCCTGATGTCAAAACAGGGGACCTTGGCATTGATGGATATAGGTCTTTACATGCAACAGGAAAGAACATCTATGGAAAATCAATTTCTTTGTTGAGAAAAATGACTCATTGTCATTCCTAACATTTTACTTTGGGCTGATTTCATTTTTAGAGTTCAAATTTGTTTATGGTGTGCAATAAGGATGAAAAATGCATGTGTTCTCTGGTGGTTTTGATTAAAGATAATGACACTTTCCATTTATATACTGCTTTACACTTTTCCAGCACGTCCTTTCATTTGCGTTATTTCAGTTTACTCTTCACAACAGCCTGCGCGGCAGTCAGGGATTGGTAGTGTACCCTCATTTGATGATAGAGGAGACTGAAGACAGTAGAGGTTATATTACTTGCCTGAGGTCACAAGGCTACAGATATATGATCACACATGAGAGAAACACATACACACATATTTTCAAGGTATGAGATTTTTATTTCACATTTGAAAAAAATGCTTTTCATGAGAGATCCTTGGGAGATAAGGATACCGGCTCTACACACTGCATGATAGATTTCACTGCTTATCCTGTATGAAACTCAGCATTGTACCTATACTCAATATTTATGTGATGAGTAAAGAATGCTAGATCTACCTAGTGGCACCATTGGAATCTAATATTTACTAGCTGAAAGGCTGTTAGGCATTGAATTGACCCTGTCATTATACTAAGATTAAAATGGATGTGATTTTTCATAGAACTGAAACTGGAATCCAGTCACCTTATAGCCTTCTAAGTCCTTATTCTACCATTGCATTTATCAGTAAATAGATTTTCCATTTCTCAAAACTTTAATGTTCCGCTTTTTTCTGAATTGGGACATTGGTTGGTAGATAGTGTGTCTGGAAATCTAACTTCTCTCTTTAGTGGAGCATTTTCCAAATAATATACCATGGGTTATTAGTTTCAGGGCTTTCTAGTGAATAATGTGGGAAAATAAATTCTCTGGTTAAATCAAAGTGGAAAATGCTGCACATAGTTTGTTTGTTATAGGAACTTCTGATACACATGGCCATCGAAAGGGCTCCTGGAAGAACACCTTTGAAGAAACCTACTTCATTATATTTCTTTGCAAGTTTCCTAAACTCCTTTGAACATTGAACACTTAATTTGCAAGATGCGTACTGACACTTTTTTGAACCATCTTCCCAGGGATGACATTTTGAGATTTCTGTTGTCCAGCTTCCAGGGTTGACCAAGTGTTACTCAATTCTCTGTAATCTGTTGGGATAGGTACTGCTTTTCTGAGCTGTGAGGATATGAAAGAAGAGCAGAACATTTTTTTTTTTTACCATGAAGATATTTGTCACTACCAGGTGTTTGTGAGAAACACATTGTACCAAAGATTTCATAGGAAGGGTGAAAGAAGTATTTTGTGACCATTCAACTTGGTTTGCTCAGTAAAGCCCATCTTATTCCCAGTGTCTTGCCATAATCATGAATGTCATCCCTTTTCTGTCTCCTAAGTGACCTAGTCTGGAGACATAGCAATTCTCCCAAGGACAGCCCCACCTCATTAGATACCATTTCTGTAAACTTACTCTTGCTGCTGGCAGCAAGTTTCCATCTCATCTTCCTCTTCGAACTTCCTGCAGCCACCATCATTTTTGTCTTCCTCTCCTTTCCTGTTATAGTACACAGAGTCATCTACTAGGCATGTCAATCCTCAGGACCAGTTATTTCCACCAGAAGTGAGGTTGTCAAACATTCTTGACATTGATGGAATCTGGTATTTCTACGAAAGAACCTTTACATTGCTGATGTATGAGGGAAATAAGCAGAAAATTGAAATGAATGCACAACTATATAGAAATAGGCTCTGGAACATAGCATAGTGTCCAATAAGGGCCTTATGCTGTCACATCCATCATGGTACCCTCTATAGGCCCTTCTCTCTCTTTCTCACTGTGCCTGCCACAGGACCACTTACAAAGCTATCAGTCCCACATCATTCCTGACTGGTACCTTCCCCAGCGTGGGTTCTAGTCTGCTCCATTCACAGGAGTCCCAGGATTCTCCACTCTGGTCACTTGACTCCTTTCCTTTTCTCACCATGGACCACGTTTTGTGGTAGAGGTGGGGCCTTCTTCAATGGTGTTGCTCTAATTTCCTTCTCTCCACTCCTGTTTCACATGCAGTTATTACTACACAGCTTCACACTTTATTGCTCAACTGTTTATTTTAATTTGGGCTTCTTTCATGCAATATATATATACTTCTTGAAAATAGAAATTGTCTTAATGGTTCTAAATTGCTTTCCATGCGCAGTGTATAATAAGGCTCAAATTTTGAATTAGAAAGTTTCCATCACAGAAGAAATGTTAGATATCATCTGGTTCATGTGCAGGGACTTGCTCAAGGTTAACTAAGTGTGGAAGGCCAATCCGAGTAGCCAGGAACAATTGTTGACCAATAAGAGGGCAGTAGCTCATGGCAAAGGCTGTGATGATCCAGAAGACTGACATCTCTCTCTGGGTTTTGACTGACTATTCAGTCTGACCCCCTCCTCGTGTCTTCTCACTATTTCTCATAGTCTAGAGCAGGAAGCCAATTTTATGAACTCTGCAGGATTGAGGTGGGGACAGCAGAACACTGTGCTTGTCATGTGCTATTCAGAATGTGTGATATTCTAGGCACTCCATATGTTATAGTTTATATCAATTATTTTATTGCCAATTTAAAATTCTTCTGTGTTCACATTGCTTGAGAATTGCAGCAAGTGGCTTGAGTTTGGGCAGCATGTGATATGAATCAGTGTGATAACATCTGCTCCCAGCTGTCTCTGAGGAGGGCCTGCAGTGTGGGGTTGCCATGGTGACAAGGGTTCTGCAGACCCACCTGCGGCAAGGGAGCTTGCTCTTTTTCTGAACCCATTGACTTTGATGACACTTGGCAAAAGTATCCTCGGGTGTTTATGGCCTTGGTTTTGTACAGCATGGTTCCTCTGGTCATCCTTTCCTAGGCTTTCAGAGGTCAGAGTAACAACTTCTATGCTGAATACCGCACACATCTCCTTGGGGGCTAGTTAAAGCACATATGCATATCTACCACTTTAAATCATGGGGGGGGTGATTTGCCACTCACAAATGTCAGGAAATCATATTGATGACAAGTATAGTTTTTTGGGTTTTTTTTTTAGGGCTTTTAGGGGATTGCACCTTTTCCCTCATGTAGAGAGTTGATGGGGTACATGCCCAGTCAGCTGTCACAGCTGCTCTGGGAGACGGCTGCCCACTGACAGCCTGGCAGCTGTTAGCTGGCAGCTGATCACTGTGTGTCTCCTTGGGGCAGACCACTTATCATGGGGCTAAGTCAGGGCTGAGAAATGCTGCAATTTCACAGACACACCGCTGCTGACAAGCAATCACGCACCACGCGTCTGCTACAGTGTGCCTTCGCTCTCACAGAAGGCCTGAGGGACCAGGAGGAGCTTTTTTATTTAGTGAGGGTTTGCTCATCCTGCAGACAAGCTGGTGATAAGTTCTGCAGGTGAAAGCCCGCTCCTCAGGATGGTAAGCAGATGTAAAGCCCCATACATTGCTACCCATTATTTACTTCACTTTCTGGCCTGGAAAATATTTATTCAATAAAACACATTATCTGTTAATGGCTATGATTCCCTCCCCAACTTTATACTTTCTATATTAGTTTTTAACTACAGGGTATGCACTTATTGCAATGCACATAAAATTAATTTTCAAAAGTTGATGTGGGTTTTCTAATTGTTATTGTATTTTTATTGTTCCTTTGTCGCATCCTCGAATTAAGATGGGAACTAAGTATGGGGCTCAGGTTGGGATGAAGAGTTTCCTTTGTGCTTTGAGGCAGCTTGGCACAGGAGTAGGAGACATTCTGTTTGTCTCAGTTCTGCTGATTTTCTTACCAGGGGTACACGTATACAGTGTAATGAACTACCTGGGGTCCCCCAAATGTGCTTCCTCTTGCTGCTGAGCCTTTGCTCACTCTGTTCCTTCTACCTGGCGTGTGCTTTCTGCCATACTCCCAGGCTGCCCTTTTGCATCTCCCAGTCACTCATCACACCTTACGAGTTGTGTCCTTCAGAAAGCCCTCTTCGGAATCCCATCTTGGTGGGTATTCCCAGTTATTCCCCCATTGTACATACGCAGTCTTACACAGCTATAGTTAAACACACACACACAGTGACAGAGAGACAGACAGACAGACAGACAGATAATAATGACCTGCCACTATGTTATGAGAATGTTATGTATTAAGTAAGATGTTTTTTACATCATGTTTAATGGCCTCACTCTGTATCACAGGGCAAATGTACCATGATTTATTTAAGACACCATTTATTAACTATTTAGGGTCTTTTCCTTTTATTGGCCATTAAATCATGCTGAGATGCCTTGTCTATTGCTAAATCTTTATGCTTACCTTAAGGTAAATTGTTAGGAGTTCTGGACATGCTGGCTTTTCCTTTCGTGTTTTGCGGGATATACCTCCTACAGTGTTGTCAGGACTGGAGAGTTGAAGATAGGATGGAAGAAAGGATGGAGCTGGGGAAAGCCCCTATGGCTAACTTTATTCCAGTTTGATCATGGTGTATAATGAATAAAATGCCATTATACACATATATTCACTAACGCCCATCAAGTCATATATATTTTTTTTTCCTAGCATATGGGGAAAAGCATAAAATACACCCTACGAATTTCTAGTATAGGAGGTGAACAAGATGCATTTAGAAATGATACAGCAAGGGGAACCTTACAATGGAATAATAGTTAAAGGGCTATTTGAGGTGGATCATGAGTGTCTTTTCTGGCCAGGGTGGTTAGAGGAAGGGGCTATTTCTGAAAAAGGTGGTATTTGAAATGAGACCCAAAGCAGCGATGTGATTGGAAAGCTGAAAAACAGAAGTAGAAGATGGAGAGAAAATTCTACATGGAAAGAATTGTGAAAGCAAAGTTTAGAAGCAGAAATACAATGGGCATTTTTCCAGAATAGCGAATGTTTCCTTTGCCACATTAATAAGAAATATCAGTGCTTATATTTTAACTCCTGTTATTTGCACACCACCTTTATGCCTCTTGGCATGCATTTATTCATTTCATATCTATTTTAAGTCTAATGTCTTGTTTATTAAATAAACATATTAAAAAAGAAAGCTATTTCACCTTAAAAAGGAAAATCAATATTTCCTTTTTCAATTTCACCTTTAGAAACCTTGAGGGAAAGAATGAGGAGTCAGAGAAAATGCTGAGTGAGATTTTTATATTAAGCTAAGTAATTTGACATGTTGTCTCCAAGTCAGAGAACTTGGGGTATTATTTCCATAACTTAGAAAGGAAAGCTTGTGAGTGTGAAAGTGTGACAATGGAGATATGTGGGGGTAGTGCATATGTGAGTGGGGTGTGTGCGTGTGTTTGCATGACTAATGCTCAGAGGAAATGTATTGTGGAAATGTTAATATAGTTGAGTATGACTCGGTAAGTGGTCAGTCATCCATCCACTGCTAATTTTTTTTAAAAAGATTTATTTACTTATGCATATAAGAACTGGGGTACAGCTCAGAGGTGCAGGGGGTGAGAGGATTCACCAGAGACAGAGTGAGTAACAGAACAGGCAGACTGACTGAAATATACTGCTTAAAGGAGTAGCAGGTGAGACAGGAGAGGTCTGCTGTGCCATGTGGGGAGCTCCCTGGCACCCGAACTTGTGCTGCAGAAGTGGTGATAGAAGTGTGCTGGCTGATAGCTTCACAGTGCTGTGCTTAAACCCTTGCGCCAAGAGGGAGGCCCTCCACTGCTAAAAATTGCTCCACAGCCTAACCCCACTCCCATGACTTTCCTGACTCTCTATAGTCCAGTAACCTGATGCTTATCCATGTCCCATCAGAGATTGTGTGTGTGTGTGTGTGTGTGTACACACATGCATGTATATGTACATACCCCTGGGCCTTCATGTATGTGTATAAGCTGGGATTTTCTTTGTATGTTAATTTATTTTGAAAGGCATGCTTCCCTCAAGTGACAGGACATATCTGACTGATAGCAAAGTGAATGGAGGTCTTAGATCCAGATTGTCAAGGTGCAAAATGACTATAATGCTCTTGGCAGTACTATGCCCCACCTTGTTGACACCCCCAATGTCAAACCTGCCACTGGACTTTTTGTAAACAGAGGCGATTCATGTAAAATCAATAATTTGTTGTCTAAAGAGTGTTAGTTTATACAAACTAGCAGAAGCTAGATAGGGAGTTATATACGAAACTTCCAGACTGCTGACCTTGAAGCATTTGGTAGGTTCCTAGATTTAGATGGTAAATCACAGAAATAAACTTGTGTGTCTTAGATAATATGCCTGACTGTACTTTTTTGCTCCTTGTTTGTTTAGCTCTTTGATATAAGATGCAAGTGTGAATGAAGAACCTTAGCCTTTTCATCTAGAAATTGGGTTAATGGTTAAGAACCACACTTTACTTGTAAAGATTAAATGAAGTAATTGCCAATGCAGGTCAAATAAAATCCATAGTCCCAGAATTCCCACCCCAAAACAATAAGGAATAATGAGAGCAATAAATAAAATTAAACATTACTGACAATCCTTGGCATTAAACCAAACTTGCAATTGCATTAAGTAGAAAATGAAACACTGAATCCAGAGCTCTCTCCAGCACTCTCTGTCTTCAGGTGGAGTAAGGAGAGCTGTTTAGGGGGGAAGGTACACTGTAGGAAAGGCAGAACAGGGGAGCAATTTGCAGACCTGTTATTGACCTGATGTCATCATGAGAAAGATCAAAATCATCCTATATGTGAAAATATTGAAAAATGTGCTCCATTTCAGAGTTCTCACTCCTGGGAAGAGACTTAAAAGTAATCTGAGCAGGCAATCATGGAAAGCTAATGTTCCATAGGCAGAAAGAAGTGTGGTAGTATTTTTACTTGGATTGCATAAACTTTATAAATTAATTTAGGGGGCACTTTTATATTATTAATGTCCATTCTTCCTCTTAAGAGCCAAGTATGTCTTTACAACACCTGTGCCTTTCAGGGGTGTTTTAATATTTTCCTTGTATGGATATAGTACATTTCTAATTAAAATTATTCCTCAATAATTTATTCTTTTGTTGCTATTATAAATTGGGATTTCTGTCTCTCTCTCTGAATGTTAATTATTACATATGTGGTCTTGATTTATGTTAATTTTTTAGTTTGTTAATTTATTGAATTAATATTTGAATTAATTTTAGCATTGATTCTCTAGGGTTTTCATTCCAGTTGAGAAAACATTGGTTACCACATTGTATTTGATTCATATGTATAGGGTCACACCTCTTCAGGTGCATTGTGATACTACACCACACTCACCACCTAGGGCTTTTAAATACAAAAATCATATTTTACCATGAATTCTCTATGGTTTTTATCTATACAGTTATATCATTCCTGAAAATATTGTTTTATACTTATTTTCATACAAATAACTTCTTTTGGATAGTGGTAAAAATGGCCAAAAATTATGCCTTTACCCAAATTTAGTGTTTCATGCCTTTACCCAATTTTATTGTTAGTGTATCACCATTAAGAAAGTTGCTGGTTTGGGGGGAGGGCAAGGTAAATATATTTTAAAAGTATGTCCTTCAGTACCAATGTGCTTATATATTTTATTGGAAATACATAAAATTTTGTCAAATGCTTTTTCGTAATCAATTGATAAAATCATGTGATTTCCTGCCTCCCCTTCCAGGATATACTAGTGAATGATGCGTTAAAAAGTTGAATTTCTTAATATTAAATGAACCATACTTTCCTTGGATCAGCCCTACCTGTATTGGTTTATTACTTTCTTAATATGATGTTGGATTTTATTCATTAATATTTTACTTAGAATATTTGCATGAGCATTTAAACATATTTTTACAACCTGTATTATTTAAAATAATCTTTATCACATTTAGTTACCAATGTTATATCCTCTAACAATTTAAAGAGCATGGAGCTTGTATATTTTTTGATGGCATGGGAGAATTTTATTGTGAAACCGCATGGGCCTGGTGTGCTATGATTCCATGATTACTCTCTCCATTTCTTCTTGGAAAATTCATCTGTTTAAGTTTTCTATTTCTAATGAGGTAAATTTGGCAAACTGTATTTCCCCAGGATAGGATCTATTTAATTTTGACTTTCAAATTTATTTTCTCAGAAGTTCAGCAAGTGGTGTATTATGAAATTTTTATGATCTCTTCTGATTGAAGAGTTATGTCTTCCTTGTCAGTGAATATTTTACATTCCATAGCCAAAAGGTTAGCACTCTTTCAGTATGACAAATTATTTTAAAATGAGGGGATTAGATTAAAAAAAATCAATATAAAACCTTGAAAAAACACAAACAGATCATTCAGAAAATAACATGTATGAGTGGACTTTAAACATAGAAGTTTGTTCACCTGTAGTCACAATGGAGGAAATAGAAACTACACTGAGATGTGTTTTCTCACTATCAGATTGGTTAAAATAAACTTGGTACTGACCCTTATAATGCGGCATTAGGAAATATCTTTTGAAACTATGTATGCTTTTGTATTTTGATTTAGAATTCTTACTTACAAAATTTTATCCAGAAGATGTGCCTTCACTAATACAGAAATATATATGTACAAGATTTTTCATGGTGACAATGTTATGATTGCAAAATGCTGGTAATGATCTAAATGTCCAAATGTCGGAGAGGAGTAGAAAAGAGGGTGTTAAGTATGTAACATGAAACTTGGACATAGTGAAGGAATATTTTACATTAACAAAAGTGAGAGGAAGCTCTCCTCAACTTATTTACAGACATATTATTACATGAAAAATACAAAGTACTAAATGTTACTCCTATACTATGCTACCTTTTAATTAAGGGACTTTAAGAAACACAGACAGGATATCTTATAATAGGTAATTAGTGTTTGAGTAGGAATTGGGTGGAAAGTCTAGGTGAAGTTGGGAGTGGGGGTGATAGAGAATCATCCTTTTGTTAATATATCTATTTTGTATACCTGATTTTAGAACTATGTTAATGATTTATGTACTCAAAGAGGGGACAAAAAGAATAGAGATGAGGTTCACAGGGCATTGGGATAGAAATAAAGCAAATACAAATTGAAATAAATTATCTAAACGATATTTAAAATATATAAACATTGTCATAATGAAGCATGAGGGGGGAGGCAAACGATGTCAAGTAAATTTTGAACAGAGTCTTGAGCCATATATATTTAAATCAAAAGATGAACAAACAATTAAAACCTTTAAAGAAATACTGTATAGGATATTTACATAATCTGAAAGTATTTGCCCACAAGATGCCTTTTAATTACAAAGGGTAAAATGGTACCTTTTTACATGAGAAGAACAAGCAGACAGTATACAATCAAATATCAGCAGTAGTGAGGCTGAGGAACAGCATTCTGATGTGCTAAGAAAAAGACCACATCACTTTTTTGTCTACACCTGACAAAGATGTAGACTCTGTGTCTGATCATGTGTAAATATCTCATGGAATCACAAACTTTGGAGAGACACAAATTAGGGATATTCTGCAATATAAGTTTAAAAATGTCAGTCATGAAATATACAGAAAGAAAAGACCTCTTTCAGATAAAAGAGAAGAAGAGTCATAACAACTGAATACAAAATAGGATATGGTTTTGGATTTGCTTATATAGGAAGCCATTAGTATAATGGGCAACATCTGAAAAACATCTGGAAAGCAGATGATGATTTTTATGTTAATTTCACTGGTTTATGAAACTTAGAAGAAACAAAGGAAAGGAAGGAGAGGATGGAAGGTTGGGAAAGAGAAGAGAGAGGGGATAGAAGGAGTGAGGAAGGGAATAGTCCAATTTAGCATGAAGTAAAATATAACATTCAATATTCAGCTAGTCTTGGTGAATGATATTCATGAAAGTTTACTTTATTCTTCTAATTTTTATGTAAGTCTGCTTTTTAGTCCCTCCAGGTTGCTGTAACATCTTACTATAGACTAGTTGATTTGTAAACAATAGATTTTTTAAAGGTTTATTTATTTATGCATACAAGAACTG
Source organism: Talpa europaea (assembly GCF_964194135.1). NCBI lineage: Eukaryota > Metazoa > Chordata > Mammalia > Eulipotyphla > Talpidae > Talpa > Talpa europaea. The sequence continues at coordinate 81,473,837 of NC_140073.1, forward strand.
GGATACAGACCAGAGGTGTGTGAGGTAAGAAGATTCACCAGAGACAGAGCAGGGAACAGAACAGGCAGACTGACTGAAATACGCTGCTGAGGGGAGCAGCTGGCGAGTCAGGAGAGGTCTGCTGTGTCATGTGGGTAGCTCCCTGGCTGGCCAGGGATCAAACTTACACTGCAGAGGCTACAGACAGCTTCACAGCGCTGTGCTTAACCCCTTGTGCCACCAGGGGCAATAGATTTGATTTCTCATAATTCTAGAAGCTGGGAAGTCTAAGATCAAGATGGCAGCAGGTTCTGTTGAAGGCCCACTTCCTACTTCCTAGGCAATCATCTTCTCACTGTGTGCTTACATGGCTGAAGAGACCAGGAACCTCTAGGATCCCTTTTATATGGGTTATAATTCCATTCATGGGGTCACTCCCCTTTTGCTCCAATCACCTTCCAAAGGCCCTGCCATCATATACAATTTCATTGGGTATTGATTAGGTTTCAACACATAAAGTTTTTAGCACATGGCAGTTTGAAATCATGCAACAAGTAAAAATTAAATTGAAATAAATATTAAATGACCAAAATTATACCATCTAAATAGTGTTCAGCAGAAGAAATAGAGGCATCAAACTGTACAGATAGATTGGACATTATGAAATGGGGAGCTATTAAAGTTGTGAGTAGATGTCAGAATAAGTCAAAAATTTTCTGAAGATGAGTTGGGGAGGCATGAAACATGGCTGGCTGTGGAATCCCTGGCCCTCTTTATTCTTGGGGATATTGTCTTGGTGCCCAGAGTTCCTACTCATCAGCTTGGTGTAGGGTCATTCAGGGGGCCTCTCACCAAGGGCAGAAGTTCTGGTATGGGGAACAAACTGGGAAGCCAGTATCTGCTGAAAACATCAGGCAGATGATAGAGAGAAAGTGCTTTGACCAGCAGGAGCAATGGAGCCCCCCAGAAAATAGTCCCTGGTCACTCCACCCTAGCTTAGATCCCCAATAACTGCTTCCCCCATGCATGTGCACTCCTTACATACTTGCCCCACCTTTTTACTTGATTCTACTAAATACCAGACTGCCTTTGGATGGGGCTGCACATTACGTCCAGTGTAGCCCATCTAGGCTTCTCATTGCTCCACATGGACTTTGAGTAATCCTCTCATCTCGCACCGCTCCCAGTGCTGCTGCTGCTACGCAAGGCGACAGTTGGCAGTTCAGAAAACTCCAGTTAGATGGGGCTGGAGGAATTTTTGTTCTTGGGTTCTGGGTGCTTAGGGGCATCACTGAAACAGCTCAGCATTCTCTTCTCATGATCTGAGATCATTAGCATTTCTTCAAAATTTAGTACATACTGTTTGTGAAAGCTGAAATGGCAAGATTCCTTTCAGTGTTAAGAAATGCCCATGTTATAAGATAGAATAAGATCCTATTGGCAGAATCACTGATAGCTAATTGCATTTCATGTCAATCAAATGACCTGGACTATTTATGTTTAGCATATACTCATACACACCTATGTACAAGCACATAGTATATGTGTAGGGGAAGGTGGATGAATTCAGCTTTTATTTCCAAAGAGTAGCAAGTACAACCTTCATACTGGTTTCCATCTTTCTGCCTACCTACTCCTCGCTTATTTAGTTATGACTTTTCCTTTCTTCCTTACCAAAGGGAAAGAGAAGTGGAATTACTAATGAATCTACATTGTCATCTATCGGAAATTCTTCAGAAGTATAATGAGTACAGAAATCAACGGGATGGGTGAATTTCTTTCTTCCTCATTTATTTTCTTTCTTCTGGGATTCCTGTCTCCACTGTTTGTCCCTGTTCCTGAATTATGAAAGAATATGAGGAGGGGTATTTTCTCTTTAGAATCTTTCAATGGTGTAACATATAATATCATCCCTGGCTGACTGAGAGTAAATGGAAAAATGTTTAGCTACAGTTAGCATTTCCTCCACATTTACTCTCCAGCTTTAAGAAGCTGCCCTTGAAGGACAGTTGTGCTGCCAACCATTTAACCTTCTGAGGAAGAGACTTAGGGTTTCAGCTGGTAATGTCCAAGCATTTGTCAGATGACCAGAGATTGTCCCGCTTCTCCTTAGTGCCTATCTTTTCTGAGAGGTAAACATGTGTTTAGAAAAAGGCCCAAGGTAGGTGCTCCACATGTTTAAATGGGAAAATATACCCTGATTAATCATGATTTCTGGAGAATCTCATGAAATGGCGGTACCTTTCAACACAAACCTTTAATCTAAGACATGGTCAAGTGAGCAGTTAGACATGAGAAAATTTGGAGGAGATTATTTTTTTTCTTTGCATCTCGACTAAGAATTTGACAATTAACTTTTATTTTTTTAATCTTATTATTTGGATACCTTTGGGGAGATATTTTCATGGTTTCACCTAAGATCTTTGAGTAGGGGAATTTGAATATCCTTGGTTGCATTATTTATTTGGAATTAGCAATCAGACAAATGGGTGACATTAAGGCTCTTCACCATGTTGATAACAGCAGAGGTGAGTTCTGAAGCATCCCCTTCACAGCCCTGTGTGATCTGCAGTGTAATTGGATAAGATAATTGCTATGGCTTGCCATTCTACAAGTGAAATGCATTGCAACACTTTATGTATCCTACTTTTCACTGGCATAGTGAACATGTTTTAAGAATGATACTTTCTCTGTCTCCTGATTTTTCTTTCTTTCCTAGAAAAGACAGAATATAATAAGCCTTGTCTTTTGTAATATTAAAAATATGCAATATGCTCATGGATATGCACTAAAAAACACCTAAAAATCTATATAAAATAAAAAGTCAAATTTCTCCTTCTCAAAGTCCCTTCTTTTTTCACTCCCCCCTTCATTCATAGTATTTGGCTTGTTGAAATTATTAACTTAATATTTAAGTTATCTTTGGAATAACTAACCAGTCATTGTGGGAGTGGACAGTTAAAGTTGTATCCCTTACTTTATACACTTTGTTGCATAGACCAAAATAAATGTCCAGATAAACCAAACAATTTAATTAAAAAGAGGAACCTGAAGATAGTAGTTAAAATTGCTGTAAAAATAATTTTGTATGACTCAACTGGGGAAGTATTTTGTATACTTGGTTTTAGTGGATCATCTTATAAAGACTGGAAAAGATAATTACAATACTCATTTCAGGCAGTAGAGAAAAAAAACCCTGATCATGATGAATATCCTTAAAAGAATTTTGAAAATAAACATACCATTTTGCATTTTTGCTTTTAGTAAATGAGAACAATTTATTTCCTTATCTCAGACTTTCTAAAATTCCTCTATACTTTGCTTAACTAAGGGGAAAATGCAAATATGAGAACCTTGCATTATATTTTTGAACTTTATTTGAAAATGAATATTGAAAGAGAAAATGAAAAATATGAAGCTAGTATAAAATACTTTCCAAAGGCCAGGTGACTAAAATGATTAATGAGAAAACAATGCTGGTGGCCAAATGTTTCTAGAAACACAACTGAGATTTGGGAAGAAATAGCCTCAAAGTCTGACTAGAGTACAGAATCTTTACATCATTACATCCTTTTAATTCTTCAGGAAGCATTGGGAACTTGAATATTTTTCAATTTTTCATAATTTCCCTTTACTCAGGTCCTTACATCCCTACCACTGCATTTTTCCTTAACTATTTCAGACATATATTTTTTTCTCTATGATGACTACAAATTATTCACAAGTCTGGAAGTGCATTTTTCCTCTTTTATTTCCCTATATAACTTGCTCATTCCTACCCCGATTTGGTTATGATATGGATGCTCTATAAGTGCTTATTGAATTAGTGAGAGATCTGAATTATCAGTTTCAAATTAAATCTCCATTTGAAACTATATTTTATATATATAATTTATGTAAATACTTTAATCGATCAAGTTGCTTTAGATTACTCTTCATATTTTTCTTTCTTGGTTTGCCAGGAACTAATTTTTTAATGACTTTATCCTGTTTAATTAAAGTAGATATTTTGAAAAGTATGGTATACATATAGAAATTGGTATAAATCATTAAGTTCCTTGAATGTTAAAAATGCAATCACACTTGCATCATGGAGCCAGATTAAGAAACAAAACATTTCCAAGTTCCCAGACTCTCTCCTAATGCCCCATACCAGTAACACACTGTCCAAGGTAGCTGTTTTTTTGACTTGTCATGTCATAGTCTGGTTTTGAACTTTATGTTGAAATAACCTGTTTTTACTCAGTATGTTACTAGATCCATGCATGTTGATTATTAGTGATAAATGTGCATATATTTCATTCTCCAATTTTAAATAGCATCTCATTGTTTGACTAACAGAGTTACTTTCATGGTCACTGCCATGTTTTTTTAATTGAAATTAAACCTCAGTTTAGAATTATTACATCATAAGGGATCATAAAGGTCACATATACTCACTCTTAATAGACGTTGGTTCACAGTTCTATGGTGTGGCTGTACTAATTAAACCACAACATTATATGGCTGAGGCTGTGAGGTACTTTACGCTTTTGTCAGTTTTGATGCTGTTGGTCTTTTCATTTGAGCCACTTATATGGGAGAGTAGTAGTAGAACATTTGTGGTATAGTTAGAATTTCCCTAATAATCAAAAACATTGAGTCCTTTCTGAATTTTTTGTCAGCCATTTACATATCTCCTTTAAAGTTCCTCCTTGGTCTTTGCCCATTTTTTTCTGATTGTCTCTCTGATTTTTTTCTTGTTAACATCTAAAAATACTTGGTTCTGAATATATTCTGAATTCAGGTTTTTTGTTTCATGCAATAATTCTCCCCATTTTGTAATGTGAAAATTTGAAGAAAATATTTTTCAAATTCCTACATTGCAAAATCATTACAGCATTTTTAAAGGATTCTTCTTCTTTTGACTGAACTCATATATGATTTTCTTTTTATTATTATCCTTTAGTTTATGGTAAGCTTAAACTAGTTTCCCAGAAGATGCCTATGTCAAATACCTGAAACCTGTGAATATTCATTTGGAGAAAAAAGGGTGTTTTCAGATTGATAAAGTTAAAGATTTTTAGATGAAAAATATAATCATGAATTATTTCAGGGGCTCTAAATCCCATCCCACTTATTCTTGTGAGAGAGATGAGGGAAAGACATACAGAGGGTAAGGTAGAAAGACAGAAGTAAATCAGAGGCTGATATGACCTCAAGCCAGGGAATACTGGATACTACCAGTAGCTACAGACACAAGGAACAGATTCTCCCCTGGAGCTTCTGTAGAGATTAAACTCTACAGAAAAATTTGCTTTGGACTCCTGGTCTTCAGAAATGTGAGAGAAAAATGTTGCTATTATTTTAAATACCAAGTTCATAGTGATTTGTTATAGCAATGCTAGGAAATGAATACAAGTTTCATAGAAACTTGCCATTATGGTTCCATGAATTTAGCCTAGATTCCCACCAAGAATTGACAAATACTCTTAGGACAGAGAGTTTGCAGTGTCTCTGTGGTTCAATATTTCTGGAATAATTAGATTACTATTCAGCAGTCCACCTAGAATCCTGGACAGACAGACAGACAGACAGACAGATAAATAATAGATTGATTGGTAAACAGGAGGACTTATTTGACTTTTTTAGTCTGTTCCCAGTTGGACTGTTGGTGTGTATTAAGGTATCCCCTCATAGCTAAAGCAGAAATCAGATGTAAACTTCTCCCTTTTTAAATAAAAATTCTCACTTTTTCTCCTAAATTTATTTATTTATTATTTTAGATTTTTTTATTATTATTTTTTTAATTTATTTATACAGCACTGGGTACAGTCAGAAGCGCGAGAGGGTGAGAGAATTCACCAGAGCCAGAGCGGGGAGCAGAGTAGGCAGAAGGACCGAAGTACACTGCTGAGGGGAGCAGTGGGTGGCAGGAGAGGTCTGCGCGCCATGTGGGACCCTCCTCTGGTGGTCGGGGAGCAGCTGGGGATTGAACCGGCGCTGCAGAGGCTGCGGGCAGCTTCACAAAGCTTCGCAACCCAGCGCTCAATCGCTGTGCCACTGGGGAGGCCCTATTTCATTCTTTAAAAAGAGAAATAGTAACTCTTCCTAATTCTTAGATAATATAGTCCCTAGTTTAAGGTACAAAACAGTGAATAGAACAAGAACTCCTGTCTTCTTTGATGGTATTTCAATTGACTAAATAAAGTTCTAGTTAATTTATCTTTTTCTGGATAGGAAAATAATCATTGTGCTAGGTTTTCTGGCTTTTGGATATATGTAAGGTTGTAAGGACAGATAATTCAAAGTTGAAAAAGGTATATTTCTCTAGTTCTCAATGGGAGAATAATGGTAGAATTTAAAAAAATCTAATTAATTAATGTGTGGACTAAACCTTGGTCATGCTCTGGTTCTGATTCATTATTCAAATTTTTTTTCCATTGGAAAGAAAGGAATAATATAATTTTTCATTGTTTTTTAATAATTATTTACAGTATATTTTATTGGCAACTATGAAGATTGTTTAATATACTTAGCAAATGGGATGGTTGATAATAACATCAGCAACTTCAGAACATATCCATTGGGAAAAGGAGCGTGTGTGTGTGTGTGTGTGTGTGTTACATAGTAGGCTCTTTGTACCTAAGAAAATGCCATCTTTTGACTGCATTTTTGACTTTGAATTGCTATGCATTAAAATAAACACTTTGACTAGGAACTTTTAAAAGTCTGTCCTCTCACACAGCTTTGCATGAGGTTTGATATCCAGGGAAGTTGGAGATAAAATGTCACAAATAACTCTTGTTTCTGAAATAACCTTTCCTTTATCAGGTGGGAGAGTAGGAAATGCAGGCCATTCAATAAGAAATATGAATTCATGAAAGTAAGACAACCATAGATAATCTCAAGGGAAAAGAAACAGTTTAGAGCTGCAAGGGAATTAATGTCAAATGCATCTCAGATTGGTGATGTGGTAATAATTGGAGAAGAATGACAGACAAGAGGTATGTTGCTGAGTCCTCTGGGGTTTCTGTGTAAAAACTTGTTTGTTGTGTGGCACCTGGAGTGAGTGCTGTGAAAATAACATTCCAATCTGTTAGAGTTGCAACTTTTTTTTTTTTTTTAGAAAAATCAGTTAAAATAAATTTATATCAGTATCTCTTTAAACTTAGGAAATGATAACATCAAACATTTTAATCAAATATTTTAATAAAGGGACATAAGAGAAAGTTAGATTTTCCCCTTATTTACTTGACTTCCAGTAGAAAATGCCTGATAATGGTCAGAACCATGCATTGATGCATAGTATTTTCTCTTTTTTTACTTTTATTTTTTAAGATTTATTTTTTATACAAGAACTGGGGTGCAGGTCAGAGGCGGGGGAGGGTGAGAGAATTCACCAAATGCAGAGTGGGGAACAGAACAGGCAGACTGACAGAAATACACTGCTGAGGGTAGCAGTGGGCAAAATAGGAGAGGCCTGCAGTGCCATGTGGGTATCTCCCTGGCCAGCCGGGAATCAAACCTGCACTGTAGAGGCTGCAGACAGTCTCATAGTGCTGCACTTAACTTGCTGTGCCACTGGGAGGCCTGGTACATAGTATTTTCCTGGGTGCAGTGATCTTCAGATTTCTATATTTTCTGTGAATTACGTAAACTGTATATTTATTAATTAACCTTATGCATGTCATTTAATCTGCAACTTGGTTATTTATGAGTGATTGTAATCTCAAGTTTAAAGAATTAGACCATTAAGGAAATTTAATTGCTATTTTAGTGTTAATTTTTTCAAAATAAATCTTTTTAGAAAGGAGATACTTGTTTTACAAATTCAAATTATGTATCCACCTATATATATATATATATATATATATATATATACACACACACACATATACACACATATACACACACATACACACACATATATATATATACACACACATGCACATATACACACATACATTTATGTAATGTACAAGTGACTTTGTTCTGGTATGTTACCCATGTGAAACACATTACAAAATCAAGAATAAAATGAAAATCTTAAGTCATAGTTGAACAATGTAAGTTGTTGAATGTTGCATTTTCATAGCTTATGATACAATGACTTCACATAGAATTTTAGCAGAGTTACTAATAGGAAAAAAATCACTAAAACAGATTGACATCTTTAAGACTATGAAAATGATTAATATACACTGGCATCTGGGGACAACATTATATATGATTAAAAAAAAAACAAAACTTCCCCATCTTGGAATTCTGGGCCTAATTGTACTGTAACATCCAGTTTCTGCACAATATATGACGTTAGTATGTACTGCAAGTGACTGATCTGAGAGTATCTGATCTACCTTCACTGGTTGCTGCTGACTCAGTGTAAACCAGGTCTAACTCCTACCATAGTCCGAATCCCAAAGGACAGCAGGACAGCAGTGCCAGTTTTATTGCTAAATAGACTGTCATCTACCACAGAAAAAAACTATAGGTTTTTTTTTTTTTTTCAGAGATTCTTGGGGTTTATAAATGTTGTCATTTAGTGTTTAAAATTCTGCCAAGTAGAATATGTGAAAAATTTGTACTCTATGATTCTGTAAGGACCCCAGAAAATCCCAAAGATTCTTCTACCACAAATAAATGCAATATATAAGAAATCTATCTTTTCAGTGAATGTAAGCAAAGACTAAATTTATTGTAACTCTGAAAATTCAAGAAGTGATGGACCACTTGCTGGGAATGTTTTCAGGAAATTAAGAAAATGGATGGCTAAACCCAATCCTATAACAGTATCCCATTTCTTAATTATGTAACATTTTTTTTATTTTTTTAATATATTTATTTTTTTGGTTTGGGTATGAATTGGCCAAATCTCTATTCTCATTGTTGTAACTGATATCTGAGGCTGCTACAGTGGTATCATTTTAGATGGTTTTGTCATCACTCTCTTTAAACATCACTCATTGGAAACTCTTTTTTTTTTCCCAAGTTTATCCCTTTTACAAAAATTCAGGTGAATAGAAATGACTCGCTATTTAAAAGTCTCAATTCTTGGAGGGCCCTTCCTTTGTATTTACATATTTTCAGCTTTAACATTATGTGCATCTTAAATCCCAGGGAAGTAATTCTACAACAGCTGTACATTTATTTTATAGTAGTTTTCATTAATTCAGATCCTGCTTGCTCTTCTAATACATTATTTATCATTGTGTTAAGAATAATGTTAGCAGTAGGTTGTTGTCAGCATATTTCTCCATATTAATAGTATCTGCTAACTTATTTTTTTACATTACTGAAGTAAATTGACAATACAATCCTGTGCTGATTCCAACAAAGTTTATGTTTTCAGCACAGATTTTCATTTTGCTTATTTTTTGATCTATATGTCTTTCATATTCTCTTAATTTTTAACAAGATTTATTTTATTTATTTATACATAGAAGAGCTGGGGTATAGGCCAGAGTTGGGGGTGGTGAGAGGATTTTCTAGAGACAGAGTGGGGAGCAGAACCAACAGATCTACTGAAGCACACTGCTGAGGGGAGCAGCGGGCAAGACAGCAGAGGTCTGCAGCGCCATGTGGGTAGTAGCTCCCTGGCTTGGGATCAAACTCAAATTGCAGTGGCTGTGGATAGCTTCAGAGTGCTGAGACTTAATCCCTTGTGCCACCAGGGAGGCCCCTTCCCTTCATGTGTTTTAAAGGGAAGGATATGGAGGATGATTTAGGGAACAGATCATTTTATTTTTAACGGGTGATTCTTAAGCAGCTATTGACTTCTCTGAAGAGTCTTGTACAACTGCACTCTCATTTAATTCTTGATTCTACCCTGGAGGTGGGAGGCCTCATTAAGTTCTAAGGAGCAGGCCACTAGTTATGGGAGGTTAAATGATTTGCCTGAAGGCATGCATCTAGTACCTGGACAAACTAAACAGTGAAATGGTCTTTATATTCAACAATATATTTAATGATGGAGAAACAATGAACATAATTGAAAGTGTTCAAAGGCTTAAATTCACAGTTATATGTAGCCAGTTGCCACTCATGGGCTCTCAGCTTTATCTGAATATTAGAATTAACTATAGGGGTATTAAAAAATATCAGTGTACCATCTCTCCAAATGTACTTGATTTATTTGATTTTGGACTGAACTCTCTAGCATCAGTGTTTTCAAAATATACCCAAGTGTTCTGAGATTCAAAGAGGGCTGAGAACCATTCTTTTCCATACAAAAACTGAATGAGCAACATTTAAATGGAATAAAACAGTGATTTTTTTGGCTTAGTATGGTACATAGGAAGAGAAGATATGTTTTGTGATAATATTTCTGAGTAAAGGCAAAAATACATTTTGTGTAGCTTTATTAGACATTCGCTCTCCGTGGGCACAATGTTTACTGGAAGTAAGTCCTTGAAGGTGAGTGCAAGAAAAATAATATATGCATTTTCATGGTTGGAGCTACACACAAAAATTAATACATTGAGGTAAAGCAATTAAATAATTAAGGATTTTATCTTCTTAGAGCAAGAATGTGTGCTGGTGTGCTGTTCATAGATGAGATGTGAATGATCAGGTGAAGTCTAAAGGAGTTTTTCTATTTTTATTAAAGGGAAGGTTCAGTGGAGCAGAGAATGTCAATGTTAGAAAGGACTAGATAACTTAAATAAGTCATTTAGGATCCTCTTGAAGGAATGAAGAGAAAAAACAAGATATCAATATGAAAAAGAGGATGATGATAATGCCTTTATTTACTAGTCAGGGACACACCCACTGTCTTCTGGTGCACTCATATATGAACAATTTCATCAACATTTTGTTTTTATATTAATAAGAAACTTGAAGCTTACCAAATTTAAATTGTTCAAATATGACACCCCAAACACAGATTGTTTCACTTTATCACTTTTTTACCCAACACTGCTGCCATCCATTGAAAGGACACCTTTTTAAAGAACCATCAGTAGATCAATAACTAGTCAGTTAATGCAGGAAAAGTGGTGACAAATTTCCAGATACTATTATGCCACCAGAGCTTGAAGTAAATAGTTTGCAGGAAGAAAAGCATGTCAATAAATAATGCAGCATAAAAATAAGTGGAAAGAGTGAAAAGAGAAATGATGTGAGCTATGATGAGCAAAGATAGAGACAACATGACTATTAACTATGCTAAGGGATGACACTGAACTGAATTATTTGTAGATAATTGAGGGAGGGTCATGTAACTTGTGGATGATGGGATAAGAAGTATAGGACAGAAACCTGGACTGTGTACTTTCTTCCTGGAATTCAATGCATTATGCATTCAAACCCCATGTCCCTTGCCACCTCTTCAATGAATGCTTTCCTGATCTCTGCACACATTATTGATCACATCTTCCTTTGTCCCATCAATGCTACTCTCAAATATAATAAAACTGATCAAATTATTCTTTGCTCACATAGCTGACTCAACTAGATTCTGACCTTGTAGAGAGTTACCGTACTTGAATTTCTTCAGGAATTTGGTAATAACTTTTTTTGTTTTCCTAAGGAAAAAAAAAGAAGAAACATATATACAAAAGTCAGTAGAAAGAAGAAATAAGATGTCTACAAATATTGTTAGTTCCATACATTATAACAAACAAAACAGAACTAACTAGCAAAAACTAAAGAACCCTCTGTCAGCAGAAATTACTATTATTTATTGAATGAGTATTATGTGCTTTGTGCACATTTCTCATTTGATCATTTCTATTATCGGTGAGGCAGCAGAGTTTATTCCTCTTATGAAATCAGGAAAACCTGGTACTGGGGAGGTGAAGCCGCTATCATTGTGATAAAACAGAGTTAGAAATTTAATCCATATTTTTTTGTATTTGATAGCCTATGAAATGTAGCCAAAATAGATCTACTGTATGTTCCTGCAATTTCCCTCCTACTTGTCTACCCACAGAATGCAAACCCCCCAATTCAAAGGGATATGTGTGTGCCTATGTTCATTGCAGAACTATTTGCAATAACCAAATTATGGAAACAACCTAAGGTCCAAGGGATACAGCAGTGGAGTAGGAAAACATGGTATATGTACACAATGTAAGACTACTCAACTATAAAAAAAAAGATAGCTCTGCATTTGCAACAACATGGATGGAAATGGAGGGAATAATGCTGAGCAAAATTAAGTTAGCAGGAGAATGAAAGCTGCTTGATTGGTTCACTTGTATGTGGAATATAAAGAGACAAACGAAGGTCAGACAAAACCAAACTAATAAAAATCCCTAGAAGTCTGACTGTAGAATTGAGGCTACCAGCAAGGGTAAGAGAGAGTGTAGACGGCAGGGTATGGAAGGTATCCAGTGTATGATGGTGAAGATCTGTGGCTGCCTTCATGGTAGCTGTAGTAAGGTAATATATTTATGAAGATGAATTTATACCTCTAAATCATATACAGTATTGCAAACCTATGTTAATTCAATAAAAATAAATAAAAAATATAAAGTGGAAATAAATGAGCTACAGATCAGAAAGATAATGGAAAATATCAATGAAAAAATAGCTGGTTCTTAGAAAAAAATGGAATAGATAAAATGTTAGTCTGATTGGCAAAGAGAGAAAATTCAAATAAAATTAAAAAAAGTTATAGTAGATGCAGAAATACAACAAGGAGAGTATTGTAGGCATCATTATTGCAAAATAAAATGATCAATCTAGAAGAAATGGGCAAATTTTTAGGAACATACATTCCAAGACTGAATCAGGAAGAAACAGAAAATAGAAATATACCAAGCATGAGTAAGAGAATTGAAAAAAAAGTAATAAAATACCTCTCAAATAACAAACGTTGAGGACCAAATATCTATCCTAGTCAATTCTTCCAAAATTTCAAAGAACTTTATACTTAACCTTCCCAAACTCTCCCAAAAAAATTGAAAAGGTGAGAAAACTCCCTTACACAGTTTATGAGCCAACATTACCCTAATTCCAAAACCAGAAAAGAACATCACAAAAAAGAAGACTACAGACTAATATTACTGATAAGCATAGATGAAAAAAAATCTTCAGAAAAATATTAGCAAAATGGATTGAACAATATATTAAAAGCATCATATTACATGGTCAAGTGGGATTTATTCCTGGGATGCAAGGATGGTTAAACATGCAAATCAATTATTCTGATATACCATATCAACCAAAGGAAGTTCAGAAATCATGCAGTCTTCTCAACAGACACAGAAACTGTATTTGACAAGATTCAGCATCCATTTTTGATCAGTCTTCAGCAAAATGGGTATAAAGGAAACATTTCCCAAAATATTTGCATTGGTGGTGTCCTTGTAGGCTAATTTCCCTGTAGATATATGGAGTCTTCCCATACAATTAATTACCAACAAGTAATTTATGGACACCAGCAGGATGGCCATTCAATTTAATTCCCACAGTATCTACCTGGAGGTAGTGCCAGTTTCCACAAAATAGGAGCTCAGTCTGGTGAAGGATTCATTTAGTTTTTGTGGTGAATATAATGTACTATTTGAAGGTATTGATATATACTTTTACATTTGAAATCTATTTATGTTATAAACCACTTCAGTAACTTCATGTCCATTATGAATGGAACTGTGTCTTCCCGAAATTCATGGATGAGTCCTAAACAAGTCCAAAGTACCTCAGAATGTGGAGCTAGGGCCTTTAAAGGGGTGATTAAGTTTAAATGAGACCTTTAGACTTGACCCTTATCAGGTCAGACTTGTGTCCATATAAGAAGAAGATGTGGACATACGAGGCACCAGGGATGTATTTATACCAATAAAAAAACATGAATATGTTGTGACATAGTAAAAAGAGACCCTCTGCAAGCAAAGGAAAGAAGTTTCAGAAGAAGCCAACCTTGCTGACACTTTAGTTTTGAACATCTAGCCTTCATAAATATGAGAAATAAATTTGTTATTTGAAGTTACCCGGTCTGTGGTAGTTTATCATGACAGCCAAGTGAACTATTATAAGCTTGCAATTTATTTGTCTTCTCAACAATGGTAATCATTTCAAAAAAATTAAGATTTATTTATTATTTTTTAAGAACTGAGATAAAGGCCAGAGGTGTGTGGTGGTGGTAAGAAAATTCACCAGAGACAAGTCGGAAGCAGAACAGGCATAGCCACTGAAATACACTGCTGAGGGGAGCAGCAGGCGACACAGGAGAGGTCTGCTGTGCCATGTGGGTATCTTCATAGGTTCTGTCTTAACCCCTTGCACCATCAGGGAGGCCCTAATCATTATTTTCTTTTTTTGTAAACCATTAGCTTTTACTCTTTGACGTTTAAGTAGCTATTACCACCAAGTAATCAATAAGCATAAGTATATCATACCTAAGCATGTAGGCATGCAATAGTAAAAATTTCTTACACTGTGGTTGAAAAAAGTGTGCAATTGGTGTGGATATATATGAAATAAATAAGTACTCTGTAAAATGTAGTCAAAAGTATGCATTTATTTAAAATCACCTATTGAAAACATTCAACTATAAATTTCTTCATAAAATACATATAAGCCATTGTCAAATCTTTCTAGGCTTTGAGTTGCAAAATTTTATAAGAAAATACTAGATTTATTTGGTTTCGTGTAATACATTTATATACCATTTAAGTAGAGATGAGAAGAATATCAAAGACTAGAAATAAACATTAATTTCTTCTGAAATTGTTTAATATGCTTTTGTACTTCTTTTATGTTCACTTTTGCACTGCATCATTTAATGAGATTATGTTGTAGTTAATGTTTTCATAAAAAGTTATATCAGAAGATAGACTTTAGCCCTCTAGTTATATCAGGCTCTTGGATGTCAGAGCTTTTGAACTTCTTATCTTTTATTTTTTTCGGAAGAGTTGTTAGAATAATTCATTTGGAAAAACAAAGGAGGAATTTATACATAATACAGTTGCTTCTTCCAAACTTTGATTCTATTGATCACAGAAACATTAGCTATTCTTTCTTAACTATCCATTTTTTTCCTGGAGTTCAGTAGTTTGTGAAGGTGAACATTCATTGTCAACCTATTACAGTAAGGGATTTCTCAAGCATTTTATATTTCAAAGGTATCAAGTGACCTCAATAGTTTTTATTTCAGTTATGGGGGAGATATTTGCATATATAGAAATAGTGCCATGAGAAAAACTATTTTATGGTCCAATAGTTTGATATTTGTGTTCATAAAATTTGACATTGATCAGTGGAACACAGCCCATTTAAAATTATCAATTCATATTTTCTTTTTGTTACTTTACCCAGACTTTACCTAATATACACAGACACAGACACACACAGACAGACACACAAGAAGATGTTCCAGTTATGCTCTCAATGTCTCAAACAAAATTTCCTCAGAAAAGTCAATATTTTATATGGGAAAAAATAAAGCTCTAAGTTATTTGAACAGTATATGTGTGTTATGTACTTCTCATTTTTAACACATTTAGTAAAGTGTACTTTAATTATTTAGAGGAGCTTTTAGTATAGAGATTATAAATGATCTTAGAAGTTCTGTTTGAGATACGGCTCTACCATGTGTTTGCTAACTTGGGGGCAGTCCAATTAATCTTCTTGTGCTTTAGATTCCTTGTCAAAATAAGACCATTAATACCTCTAGTGAGGATTATGTGATTCAGAGTATAGGAAATTGCTTGATGAACAGTTGGGTGCTCCATAAGTTTATTTTGTTATTTTTATCATTGTGGTTGTGGTTATTTCAAAATATATTTCATGGCATTTATATGAGATGAGTACCTGCCTATTGTTAGATTACGAAAAGGATATTGAGGGGTGAAAATCAGCCTTATGTCTTACAAATTGGGAAGGAGGAAGTAAAATTTCCACCTTTGCGGAAGTCATGATCTTATATGTAGGGAATCCTAAATAATCAACAAATACTGTTGGCACTAATCAATCAGTTTAGTTTCAGTTTACAAAATCAACATATAAATGCAGATGTGTTTCTATAGCCTAAAGATGAACAATATTAAAAATAAATAGATAAATAAATTTTATGTATGTGGCATCAAAAATAATAAAATACTTAGGAATAAATTTTATCAAGGGAAATATCTATACACTGAAATATATAAGACATAGTTGAAAGAAATGCAAAGTTATACTATGTTCAGATATCAAAAGAGTTAGTATTATTAAAAAAAAAAAGCCTATGCCATCTTAAGCTATCTATAGAATCAGTACAATCCTTATAAAAATACTAACTGAGAAACAACCCTAAAATTCATGTGAAACCAGAAAGCATCCCAAAAAGTTAAAGCAATTTGGAGAAAGAACAAAGCTGGAGGTATCATACTTCCTGATTTCAAACTATATTACAAAGCAATAGTAATTAAACCAGTATAATATAGGCATAGAAACAGACATTCAGAGAAATGTAATAGAATCTAGAACATGGAAACAAATCCACATATATACAGTCAGTTAATATTTGACAAGTACTCCAAGAAGGATCAATGGGGAAGGATAGTCACTTCTATAAGTGATATTGGAAATCTGGATGTTCAAATGCAAAAGCATAAAATTAGACCTCTATCAGAAAAATTAACTGAAATGGAGTAATGACTTAAACATAAGATCCAAAACTGTGAAAGCAGTGAAAATAAAGGGAAAAATAAATTTAAATATTGGCTTATGCAATTAAGCAGCTATTGAGATTATATCAGACTGAAATCCCCCTCTAGCAAAAGAAGCAATCAGTAAAGTAAGTTACAAGGCAATATGGAGTAGGAGAAAATACTTGAAACCAATATAAGTGGTTAATGTCCACAAATAAAAAAGGAACTTGTGCAATTCAATAGCAACACGTTATTCAATAAAAAAAAATGAAAAAGGGCACAGACATTTTTGCAAAGAATACATTCACATATGCCACAAATACCTGGAAAAAATTTCAGCATCATTACTTGGGAGATGTAAATCAAAACAAGAAAACGAACACTACCAAAAAGACGAGGTTCAAGTGTTGGTGAGGATGTAGAGGAAAGGGAACTCTGGTGAGAATGCAAATTGGAATGCCACTATAGAAAACAGCATGCTGATTTCTAAAAAGTGTCAGAACTTTCTCATTATGTCTTAGCCTTTTTTTTGTTCAACAAAAATGTATTGTGTATTCTGCACTAGGTTCAGTGTACGGAGTGACAGTATCATGCTGAGAAAAGTTGGAACAGATTATGTCATCTTGGAGTTACCAAAAAGGGAATCCTAAAATTAATCCAAAGTTAAAATTGGTGGTGGGAATTTTAAGGGAAATACACCTGAAAGGAGAAAGCTTCCATATGATCCAGCAATTCCACTCCTAGGTATTTACCCAAAGGACACAGAAACATCAATTCCAAAGAACACCTGCACCCCTATGTTTATAGCAGCACTGTTTACAATAGCTAAGCTTTGAAAACAACCCAAATGCCCAAAAATAGATGACTGGATCAAGAAGATGTGGTACATATATACCATGGAATATTACTCAGCATTCAAAAAAGATAAACACATGCAATTTGCAGCAACATGGATGGCGCTGGAAGGGATCATGCTCAGCGAAATAAGCCAAAAAGAAAAAGAAAAATACCGATGGTCTCACTCATAGCAGGAATCTAGAAAACTTAAATAAGGGACCAGGAAAATGAATAACTATAAGAAAGTAAAAATCAAAATCAACAAAAAACTATGAACCAGAGACACTTTTAGGGGGGCGGGGGCGGGATGGGAGGGATTGGGGTCAGAATGGGGGGGCTGCAATTGTATGGGGAATATAACAATAAAATTTATTATTTAAAAAAATAAAAAAATAAAAAAATGAACAATGGTATAGAATATATATATAAAGTATATATATAGTTCATATTTATATTGTATACAGTTGTGTTTATATCATATATAATAATGTTCATGTTTATATTATGTGTATATATATAAAACTAAATGTCCATTTACTGACAGGTAAATATATATATAAATATATAATATATATATAACTACATATAAATATATATATAACTAAGTGCCCACTTACTGACAATTGTATAATGAAGATGTGCCATATATACACAATGAAACACTATTCAACTATTAAAAAAATGGAACCCTTTGCAACATGTATGTTCCTAAAGGCTATTATGCTTAATGAAATAAATCAGATAAACATACTCATAAGAAACCAAGAAAATTAATGCACTAAATAAACCGGAAATATATTTTAAACTCTAAGAACAAAATAGTGGCTACTATTTTGGAAAGGTGAATAAGTAAATTGGGGCCAAGGGGACAATAGCGTAGGGTAGAATTGGACTTTTAATGGTGAAATTAATATAGTACATACACATGTTCATTGTTAATGATACCCACCTGAATCTGGAATAATGCTATAACACAGTGTTATTTCAATAAAAAATCACACAAATATAAAACCACAATTGTATTTGTAGTGATATTCTTCTTGAAAAAGCAATGTTTTTAATATGTATTTTATTAAATATTTTTAAAACCTACATGTTTACAACACTATGTCTTTTGGATTCACCACCCTTTGAGACTGGTCAGTTTTCACCTTGGTTTTGGTACATGTCAGTTTTATAGGTGTTTTTCTAGAACTTATTTTGTGATGAGAGGACTTTTTATTAATTTTATTTTCAAAGATCATGTCTCTATCACCATTACAGTGGCACTTAAATAGTGCAGAATCAGTTATTATCATCAGAATTATGAAAAGTCTTCACCAGGAAAATGTTTGGCAGGGCTTAAGAATGCTTGTAATTATTCCAGGTCTAATTTGATTTGTCAAGTTTTTTTTTTTTTTTTTTTGTCAAACCAGGTTATTGAAAATATGTCTAAGAGAAATAGTAGGTGGCATAATTTTAAAGTGAATATAAACGTGGTTTGAATTGAGACAAGTGGCTTTCAAAATGAAGCTTATTGAGTACCGATATGGTAATACCAAGTGCTTTAAGGTAAACCTCATCTTTGAGTTGGTATTTCCTTTACTACACAAAGAATGCCATTTCTGCCCTGTGACTTTTAGTTCAGAAATTATATTGCTCAAGGCAGTCCATAACCAGTCATGAACATAAAGCATTTTCAAGATGATGACTGGGTATGTGTAATATGTAAAAAGTGCAGTGAAACTTGAGGACAGTTCCAGGGACAAAAATGCAGATGCTATGAAGAGAAACTTTGGGAAAGAATAGCAAATGATGTTAAATTACGACCCAGGAATCAAAATTAAGAATATTTCCTTGATAGCTGACACCTGAATAAAGGTTCAAGGACAGGAATAGTTTATCTCTGGCCTACATTTATGGCATCTGCCTAAGAAAGAATAATTCTAAATTCTATAAGCTAATTATTTATATGCTGTGATCAGAGAAATCTTATCAAGTATATAAAAATGCTGATAACTTGAATTTTTGGAAGTTACGAGGTCATTCTATATACATTATAGGTGTTTTTCTTGAACTTATTTTGTGATGAGAGGACTTTTTATTAATTTTATTTTCAAAGGTCATGTCTCCATCACCATTGCAGTGGCACTTAAATAGTGCAGAATCAATTATTATCCTCGGAATTATGGAAAGTCTTCACAAGGAAATGTTTGGCAGGGCTTACCTCATTAGTAGCTAATAGATCGTCCTCTCCACTATAAGGCACCTTGGACCCCAACTTTGTAGGGTCCAATTTTAGCAAAAATACTGCCAAGTCATTTTAGGTAGAATCCCTACCCTTCAGAGCTGATCAACCTCATTATCTGATTGGATCCCTCTTCCTACATCACCCCAGGTTGACATCTGACCATCCTGGCCTGCCTTCAACAAGAATCCTGTTAGGTCAGTTTAGCAAGAGTTTATACTACATTTCAGTATCTTTTTATACGCAGACTCCCAACTCTGTGCCTTGTCTAGATATTCCCACTTTTCCTTGTATTCAGAATTGAATCTAGTTATTTTTTCTTCCCCTAAATTATATTTATTGGGATAAATTGACTTATGTCTTTGAACTGTTCTGGTTTACATCTTCGATCCGTAGAGATTATAATTTCAAACAAATGTATGCTTTCACACCCTGCCCTACCACCAGTGCCACAACAATCCCCCACACATACCCATCCCCATCTGGTTACCTCTGCTTTGCAGTCAGTTGTTAAGGGTTTATTATTTGTTTGGTTTTGACTGAAACTTTGTTATATTTCTCTACATTCCACGTATAAGTGAGACCATCCAATATTTGTCCTTCTCCTCCTTACTTATTTTGCTTAGCATCATCCCCTCCAGTTCCATCAATTTTACAAATTGGCAGGAGTTCCAGTTCTGCACAGAGATCTCCTTTTCCCAGTTACAGGATTCCTGAATAAATTCTGTTTTTACCACTTTTACTACTGTCAAACTCTGTTTTTTTTTTTTTATTATTGACAAAGCATGTACAGTCTGCCAAAATTTTCTGTAAGTACTTTTAAAATTTACATGAGAGAAAGAAATATCCAATATCAGGCATATATCTAATATGTTCAATATATCTGACATTTATATCACCAACTTTTTCTTTCAATTTGAATATTTTACTAAATTATTAGATTGTGAAGATAATTATATATACTATAATATCTACTGTATACTATAGTATTGCTTATAATAATTTGATATTAGGGGCATCCCTGGTGGCACAGCGAGTTGAGCACAGCACTGTGAAGCTGTTTGCAGCCTCTGCAGCGTGGGTTCAATTCCCGGCCAGCCAGGGAGATTCCCACATGGCATGGCAGACCTCTCCTGTTGTGCCCGCTGCTCCCCTCAGCAGTGTATTTCTTCAGTCTGCCTGTTGTGCTCCCCACTCTGTTTCTGGTGAGCCCTCTCACCCTCCAGTGCCTCTGGCCTGTACCCCAGCTATTGTATAAATAAAAAATAAATCTTTAAAAAATACAGTTGATCTTAATATGATTAGATTAATTTATATAATATAAAGATTGCATATATTTATTATAACATCAAGTTAATATTAGCCTATATGTAGCATATAATACACTTTGTATTATACCTCAATATCGAATAGTTACTAGTATGATGTGGAATGCTCAATAACAGGTAATCACATATAGTTATACATACTGTATATGATTATCTACTAATACTAAAACAAAAGAATATAACCAAAATGAAAATAAATACATTGTACAAAGATAAAAAATGATGTAAGAATTATATAAAATAAAATATTAAAAAAAAAGTAGAGAAAGAGTTGATCTCAATATTCTTTCAGGGAGATTGGGCTGACAGAAAAGGTTATTGTTTTATATCTTGAAAGATATTGCCCAATTTTGTTTCTAATTCAGAAATTTTATTGTAATATTTTGCCTTACCGATTAAATAACTTTCAGCTTCTTGTAGTCTGTGGAATCAAGTCTTCCATTCTCTTGACTCCTTCATTAATGAGCTAAATAAAACTTAGACACATGCTCAGAAAAAAAAATAAATAATCAATACCAACAAATTCCTTATGGTTTCTTGACCTTGATCCTGAAAATCTCAGCCAGCTTTAGGATCTCGGGGCCTGTTTCCAACCTCATTTAAACCACAATAGAAGACAGTAATCTCTAGTTGATGAAAAATGACTAGCAGAGTGGGATTGCAGAGCAAGATTCTAGAACACACAAGATTCTGACCACCTTCTAAGATTCATCCCAGTTGCTTCAATAGCTTCATAGTAACTCAATTCTCTATTTTATATAATATAAATATTTAGAATTTACTTATTGTGTTAGAGTTTTAATGTACTAAAGTCATGAATTCAGGTTCTTTTTATGATTATAATGTCTAGGATTACCATTTATTTAATGGACTCTGTAATTAAAGGCACTGCCATTCAAAATCAAATAAAATTGCCTTTTTAACATCTAAAAGTATACACAAAAGTCTTATTTTCTCATTTTCAAATATATAAAAAAAACTTTAGATGATAGGCCAAAGTGAAATAAATCAAAAAACTTAGCCAATTTTATTTGATCATACTTATTCACAAATTATAGTATTATAATTACACAAATGCTGTATAAACACACATTTTTAAAGTTCTTTTTGTTGTGCCTAATTTCTATGAATATAAAGATAGCTATATCAGGTATGTATATATAAGATAGCAAATACATATGCATGTATATATGTAATATATTACATATGCCCTTTAGAGAATTATATAAAGCATTGTTTACAATAGGATGGCTACATTTCATTTCCTGGAAGCTATGAAAAATTGTTAGCATAATAACAAGAGAAGCAAAAATATATTAACACTGATCTAACAGTGGAAAACTGAAAGAATGTATTTTAATTTTTTCCTTTATAGCAAAATGCAGAATGTCATGTAAAAATAGCATCCACAATAAATTTTTATACTGAGAGTAAATTTTCAGGACAAATGACTTGTACTGTCAAGAAAAGTCATTTGCAATATGGAGTTTGTCTTCTGGTATCTAACCTGAAGAGCTCCGTATACCTTCAGCAACTGTAGATCTGTTAACTAGGAACTAAGGAAAGTGTGATAAGTTTTTAAATGACTTAATAAAAATGACCATTTAGGAGCAATTTTTATTTATTGCAAGATTGCAATTCCCACCTAATCTTTGCAAGAGGGTGGGAGATACCTCCTAAAAATCCTTATTTAGGCAAGATTATTTCAAGACACTGGTCACATTTATTCTCTTTAATCTCTTGATCTTTGTGAATTAGCTCATTCACTACTTTTGGACAAGTGAAGATGCTATTTCTGAATATTGAATATTTTTCTGTAAGATGCTAAAAGTAATTTATCAGAATAAGAGTCTAGGAAATTATGCATTTCTTAACTAGGTTTTAGATTAAACTATGAGATAGACCCAGAAGTACATAAAGACAGTGAAATTCTATTTGCAGTGTCAGTGTTTCAATATTTTATGAAATTAGCAAAGCTTTATTGTATTTTCTGCCCGGGTACTCAATTGAATAAAAGGCATAATAAATAAGAATTCAAAGGCAGAGTTTTGTTGAAGAGGGAAATAAATTAGAAACAGTAATGCAATCATGCTCATATATATTTTATGAATTTCATGCATTCTCTATTTGAAAGTTTGTCAAGATATGCTTGGGTATTAAAATATAGATTAACACTGAAAGTTTTAATATTTTTCTCTGTTTACATACTTATTCCTTTGCACACATAAGTATAAAAATTCTGCCAAAAGCAGCTGTTAGGATTTCTTCTTCATTATAATAACTGAAAAGTAAAGAAAATTGAAGAATATTTCCTAATTTAGAGAAACAATATTGCTTTCTCTAACTCTTGGGCTTTTTTTTTTTTTTTTTTACCTTGAGGCAAATTCATCACACATACTCTTCTTCCATTTCCACCCCACAGTTTAAAAGAGTGGGTCAAAATTATTTTTATAGAGTTGAGATATTAAATAAGACAACAAATGAGGCAAATGAAACCGATTTCCCTTTCCACATTTTGTAGAAATTGCATATATTAATTAATTCTGAGTTGGAAACCAGTGCCCCCACGGAACCCAGAAGTCCATGGATAGGTTTGGTATGCTCAGCATTAATTATACAGGTGGACTAAGCTTTGGCTTGATGTGCAGAATGGGTTTGTCAGAATTTTACAGTTAGACAAAATGTGGTTGACTGTGATCTCTACAAGCTAGATTCGAAAATCACATGAGACCAAGTCTTTAAGCAGAGCAAAGCATCAGTAATGCTCATGCTGACATTGGCAGCATTCATGTTTTTAAGGAAGCTCAAATAACATTGTCTGGGTTTCTTCCCCTCAATGGCCTCAAGCAAGTTTGCTCTTGTATCTTCCCAGAGGTATGTCTAATGGGAACTTAACTCTGTTTTGAATATTCTACTATGTTCTCTTTTGTCATTTTCATCACTTTTGATTACCTAAATGAGAGCCCCTGTTGCAAAAATTTCCTTTTGACATGTTCCTGCTACCATCCAGTATTGTATCCCAGCTGCTCTCCCTGAGGAATGATATGCTAATGGAATATTACCTCAGGCAAAATTAAAATCCTATACAAGTAAATAAAATGTCAAAGCAAGTAAACCAACAAATCAAATGGTGCATCCCAAAGCTTTGCCATTTTAAATGTCTTTTGGTAAGCTTGCTATTTTCCATTGATATATTCTTCCCCAGTCGGCTCCTATGCTAAATAAACTTCAAAGATGCAATGCTACAGTGAACTTATGTGATATCTGAAGCCATTAATAGAGGCTGGTAGACATGTCATCATTGTCATTGTCATCATCAACATACGAAACACTCATGTGCCTGTTACTTAATTTTACCTCATTTAATCCTCAGATAACTTCCATGTTGTAGTACTAGAAGTCATTCAGATATTTAGATAAGGGAGTCAATACTTTGTTGAAATAACCTACCAGATGACACAACTCCTGAGGACACCTAGAATTCAAATTCAGGCTGTCTGCTTCTAAATCTTTTTATTCACAATAGTAGAATCTTAATCAGATATAGCAATATTGGTATAGTGCTAGTCATTTTGAAATTTCCTCAATTTTGCTAGTCATATGAATATCAGAAGTGGCTCAGATTCTGTAACAGCTATTCAGCTCAGTTATACTTCGTTTAGTTCAGTAAATATACATTGAATGATTGTTATGGACAAGGTAAAGTTCTAGGCTCTCGGAATTCATAAGCACATAAGATATATTATTTAAAATACTTTGTCCAAGCAAGTGATGTAATGGGTTAAAGACTTACGATATTTTGCAACTTTGAATTTATTGAGATGTTTCCCACCATTTATTTTGACTCAGGAAAAAGTGTCTATGTGCAAATAACCTAATAAATGCTATTTTAACTGCCTAGAAGGATTGGAAAATTATTCTTCTATCCAGTGGTCCAGTTAGAATAAGATAAATGATCAGAATTATATAATATTCTTAAATTGCTTTCAAAGAAATAATGCCTTACGGGCGATACATGTCAACATAATTATTAATGATTTAATTAAGGTTTTGACCTCTTAAGTAAAGCAGATATCCAATAAAATAACATTTATTTCATGAAATAAGACTATGTTTCTTTCTGGTTTCAATGCACAGAGAGAAGGCGACCATGGATTTCAAATCTCTGTGTCCTTGATCTCTTTTTTGCTCTGAGTGTGTAGCTTAAACCAAAGTCACAGTTATTCTTCTGAAATATTGAGAAGAATTTGGCAATGATATAAAGTGATGTTTGGATATTTTAATATAAATTTATCTCTTTAGATTTTTTTTTTAATTTTTTTTTTTTTTTAATAGAGGCATGCTTTCTTTATTTGTTTGCTGGTTTGTTTGTTTGTTTTGTTTACACATGCACTGGGTACAGTCAGAAGCGCGGGAGGGTGAGAGAATTCACCAGAGCCAGAGCGGGGAGCAGAGCAGACAGAAGGACCGAAGTACACTGCTGAGGGGAGCAGCGGGCGGCAGGAGAGGTCTGCGCGCCATGCGGGACCCTCCTCCAGTGGCCTGGGAGCAGCCGGGGATCGAACCGGCGCCGCAGAGGCCGCGGGCAGCCTCGCAACCCAGCGCTCAACCGCTGCGCCACCGGGGAGGCCCTCTCTTTAGATTTTTAAATATCTCAACATGCATTGTATTTATATTTTAAAATTTAAGTCCATTTTTTAGTATATTTGAACTATTTGAGATTGGCTAGAGAAATGGCAGAACTGAATTAAATTGTTGTTATAACTAATACATAAGTTTGGAGGATAGCATTTTTTTTCTTTAGAATTCATTCAATTACTAGAAGACATCAGTGTCAGTCTTAAGACAATACTCATGAGCTATAAAATTTTATCATAAAATTATTATAGCAGAAATCTATACATTCTTGGACTTCATACCTTCCAAGTAATTAATGTAAATATATTTTATTACACATCAAACTTTCAACTGACTTAAGCTTAATTTGAATAAGAACTTTTATAAGCCTTTAGTGTTTATTCCTTCACAATTCTGTTTTTCTGATTATTATCTACCTCATTTTCATTGGGGTACTTTACTTTGTTTTATCGATATGACTTTCTGGATAACTGAGATATTGAACTAAGATATTGAAAGTGGTCTATTTAGTTTGGATTTCAAATCTGATACATAGTGAACATTATGGGTCTATGGTAGTATAATCCTGTATCTGAACTAAATTCGTAAAGCAAATTGGAAAGGCAGTATGCAGCCATTATTTTAGGATCTTAATTAGTTTGCAAAGTTTGTTGAGAAAATGATAAACAGCATGATTCTCTGCTAGTTCAACACTGCAAAGTTGCAATAGAGTTATGTGGTTTGGCATTTTATTGTGCTTCTTCATTATGGCACAAAAGTAGTCATTAGACCCCTGCATGTTTTACAAAATTGAGTAAGAACAGCTTAATAGCTAGGGAATAAGGCATGGAAAAGGCATCAAAAATACTTTTAAAAGGAAAATACTTTCAAATTGTCTCTTAGAATTTTATAATCTGGGACACTTGGCTATTTTTTGAAAATATTTATTTATTTATTTATACAAGCACTGGGTGCAGTCAGAAGCACGGGAGGGTGAGAGGATTCACCAGAGCCAGAGCGGGGAGCAGAGCAGGCAGAAGGACTGAAGTACACTGCTGAGGGGAGCAGTGGGTGGCAGGAGAGGTCTGTGTCATGTGGGACCCTCCTCCGGTGGCCAAGTTGCAGCTGGGGATCAAACTGGCCCTGCAGAGGCTGCGGGCAGCTTCACAACCCAGCGCTCAACCGCTGCACCACCGGGGAGGCCCCACTTGGCTATTTTTAATTATTCTGTTTTAGTATAATTCTTTCCCAGTACACATTTTTTTAGAGGATGTTGATGAACTTGACTTATTTTTCATAGATCTTAAATTGCCTTGGGTCTGAGGGGAAGAATTGGCAATATAATAGTTGCTACAGGAGCAGGCAAGTGATTCAGACAAGAAAAAGGCAAAAGTATTTTTCCTGTCTTGATTTTATCTGCTTTACAGTCTACTTTAGAGACTTTCTTGGGGTCTGAGCTTAAAACTTTGTTCAGATAAAAAATAATTTGTAGTGGTTTGTGAATTTTAGTGTTATTAATGCAATTCTTTTATAATAGCTGTTGTATTAACTACTATATTGCAGACTTATCTTGGAGCTTTACATATACCAATGGATTGGACTCTTATAATAATTTTAAAAAGTGGGAATGCTATGAAAAAGGTACCATTGTCTCCATAGTCCATGTGAAATAGACATCCTCACTGTGTGGAGGAAGTATTGATTGAGAAAGTATACACCGAGAAAGTAATAACTGAGAAAGTATACACCGAGAAAGTATTAACTGAGAAAGTATACACTGAGACAGAAGTATTAATAGAGGTAGCATTAGAACTCAGGCATTTTAATTCCAGAGTCCATTAAGCTCTTCTCACTCTACTTAATGTTAGGGTTAGAAACTAAACCTGTCTCCCGATATGTACATGGCATCTCCATTTGGATGAATTGCCTTAGCTGTCCAGTAGGAAGCAAAGTTTGTTGAGAAAATGATAAACAGCATGATTCTAGGGGAAGATATTTCAAAAGATAAAATATAGATTGTACTTTGAAGACTAAATACCTTTGCATTTACTTTCCCTTATTCCTTTATGCAGATTTTGAGACAGACAATGTGCGAGACATTATCATAAATGTTTGGTGTAATGTCGTAAAAGGCAAATTCCCATCTTCATAGATCGTACATTATACTTCATGCATACTACATAAATGTTCTTTTAATCAGAAGCTAATTGTCATTGCCTCACATATCATGTTAGTATGTTACATGTTTGTGCCAGTTATTAAATTAAAAAAAAAACTGCTTTCCACAGAAAAATATTTATGTTAGTACCACATATGATGAACTTGATTTAGTGTTACACACTAGGACCCACTTTTTAGGGAATTCCCTTTATCCAAAATTATGAAATGGTAGGTCCTGACATGTAAGTTTCAACTCACCTTTTTTTTTTTTAATTTGTAGTAGGCAATGTATTTTTTTCTATTCTTTCCTAAAATTTGTCATTATAAAAGCAAAGTGGATATGGTCTCAAAGCACGATCCATAAAGGAAAAGTTGACAAATAGGACTTTATAAAATTAAAGTTTTAAAAATTAAAAACTTTTGCTCTGCAAAACATACTCATAAGAAAATGAAAAGAAAAATCACACAGACTATGAGCATATATTTATATACCACAAGTCTGAAAAGATCTGTATCTGGACTTTTCTCAACAATATGAAAATTAAGTCCTGTCTTAAATCAGGTCTGGATACTGTAACAAAATAGCATAGAATGGGTTGCTTGAACAACACACATTTATTACTGGAAGTCCAAGATCAATGTGTTTGCAGACTTGGTGTCTGCTTTTTGACTTGAAAATAGCTACCTTCTTATTTTGTGCTTCTTTCTCTTCTTAGAAGGACACTGATCTCATCATGGGGATCCAACTCTCATGTGCTGTTATAAAATTGAACTCACCACACCAAGGTCCTATTTTCTTTACTATCACATTGGGGTTAGAGTATCAATGAATGAATTTTGGAGGGACACAAACATTTGGCCCTTAGCGCAACCCAACAGAAAGATGAGTCAGTGATCTGAATAGACTTCATCAGTGACTACATTGAGTTGGCAAATAAGCACATGTGGAGATATTTGACAATATAAGTCATTAGGAAATACAGATTAGGATTACAGTGTTATATGACTATATTCCTATAAGACTGATTAAAATTAAACAAACAACAACAACAAAGTGGTTATACCAAGTGCTAATAAGTCTATAAAACATTCCCATACACTGTTGAAGGGAATGCAAAAGGGATGGGCACTCTTGAAAACAGTTTGGGTCATTTTTTTAGTAAGTCTATACTGATATATGATCAGGCAATTAGATACCTGTTTACTTAACAGAATTCAAAACTTATAATCACAAAGAAACCTATATAGCTGTTTTATTCACAATAACCAAAATATGGGGGGGAAACTCAAATGCACTGTAGCAGAGGAATAAATACACAAAATGTGCTCCATCTGTGCAATGGAATACTAGTGGCAACCAAAAACAAAGAATTTTTGAATGCACCTCAAAAGCACTTTATTACAAAGGCAATATGCTGTATAATTCCATTTTTTTTTAAAAAAGATTTATTTATTTATTTATACAAGCACTGGGTACAGTCAGAAGGGTGGGAGGGTGAGAGAATTCACCAGAGCCAGAGTGGAAAGCAGAACAGGCAGACTGCTGAGGGGAGCAGCAGGCCGCAGGAGAGGTCTGCAAACCATGTGGGATCCTCACCTGGCGGCCGGGGATCGAACCGGTGCTGCAGAGGCTGCGGGCAGCTTCGCAACCCAGCACTCAACCGCTGCACCACCGGGGGGGGGAGGGCTGTATAATTCCATTTTTATGACATTCCAAAGGGGCAGACCTAGAAAGTTTTTGTGGTGATAGAAACTATATTGCATCATAATTTTGGTAGTAGAAGACTGTGTGCATTTTCTAAAGCCCATAAAACACAACACAAAGAGTGAATTTTATAATGTGTAAATTAAAAGTTAAGGGTGATGACAAAAAGTGAAAATTTGAGAGCTGTATTCATGCAAGAACATTAATGAAGTTCATATCCTTTAACTGTTTTTCCATTTGCAGAAATTTTTACTTACAGAACAACCAATGTTGCACAGCAAGAATATTCTTAGACATATTATCACAGAGAAATTTTAAAAAAAATCTTAATTTTGTAATTATAGTGAGATTTAAATAAGTCAGTATATATTTCTCATATACAGACATTAAAATTATGTTTTAAAAGGTTTATTACAGAAGTAAATGGTCATTCTTTACTGATTTATATCATCTTATGCTATTGGCTTACCCAGTTTAAAATGCTGATTTTCAAATATTTAAAACTCAGATGTTAAAAAAAAAAAAAAAAAAACTTCTAGATAGCTGAAGTACTTTATAATGGTATGCCACATATTCATGCTAGTTCAAATCCTTTTTTGAATGACAAGGTAACCTGATTTATAAATAGGTATATAAGATAGATAGATAAAATGAGTAATATTATATCTGCCTTTATAATCCTTTCAGTTCCTCTTATTTTTCTAGAGAAGACAAAATTGGGATGGATTAAAGAGATGAATCTTTAACCCAATTTATTTTTCTATTTGAAATGTCCTCTATCCCCATTTTTACCAATAATAAAAGTCACATTATATATAAATGGTGCTTTGTAATTTCCGAAGTATTATTGTACATTAGTCTCTTTGATCCACCACCAGCCCCAATAATATAATCAGGGATGATAGCAGTGCCCCGCCTTCTACTTCTACAAGACATCTGAAGGCTAAAGAAGCTTAACAATTTTCCAGGTTCACATTTTGGTAGATATTAAAAGCAGAACTCAAATTCAGAAGTCCAACTCATCAAATAGTCTCTCCTTTATAATGTGCTGTTTATTTACTCAGATTTTTCATTTTGAGGAAGCATGTCTTGCATTATAAATATCATTTATTTCATTATCGTCACTCTGGATTCATCTTTTTAAAATTAAAATCTCTATATAACATTCTCATTAGAAGCAGGTTCTCCACACTTAGGAGATGTCAGATAGTGTTTTGAGATATGTCAGTGTGTTCTTTCCATGAGCTCCTCTTCTTTGCCGTCAGAGCCAGTCTTGCCCCTTCTCTCCCCTGTTGGTTTCCCACCTATCCGCTGTGTCTGAACACCCTAAGATTATCACTCCTGCAATGTGAGCAAAGTAAGTAGTGCCTAAAAATAGAATCTTCAAGTTCATTTTAAAGACAGGCCTGAGGGCCTCCCCGGTGGTTCAGCGGGTTGAGTGCCACGCTGTGAAGCTGTCTGCAGCCTCTGTGGCACAGGTTCAATTCCCATTTGGCCAGGGGGAGGCCCACTTGCACGACAGACCTCTCCTGTCTCGCCTGCTGTTCCTCTTAGCAGTGTCTTTGGTCCGTCTGCCTGTTCTATTCCCCACTCTGGCTCTGGTGAATTCTGTCACCCTTCCGTGCTTCTGGCCTGTGCCCCAGTTCTTGTATGTATAAATAAACCTTAAAAAAAAAAAAAGAATCAAAATCCTATTTAAATAAAATAAAATAAAGACAAGCCTGAAAAGCATCCTGGGTAAAAGTGTATTGTAAATTCCAGAGAGTTCTCTTAAGACAATAAGAAGGGAAGCCAAAGAGCTTAGGATGCAGTTTTCACATCAATCGGGATCCTTCTTTGGCCAGTTTCCTGGTTTAGAAAGGAGCAGCCTGAAAATGAGGTGCAGGAGAAGTGCATGGGTGAGGGCCCCTGACCACCTCTCATTCCGCAGATGAAATGGTATGTTGGAGAAAGGAAACCTGTGGACAGTTTAGATATGTTGAACAGTAAGCAAAAGCAGAGCAGCCTGAGCCCCATTCCCTTGCCTGAGACTTTAGGAAGATAGTCAGTAAACACAGACCCTGCACCCCGACATGAAAATATGGCGCTGTTATAATGAGACCGATGTTCTGTGTTAAGGCACAGCGTGGACCTTCTGCCCACCTTCCCAGGTTGACTGAGCCTATTTATGACTTGTATGTCCGGTATGGGATGTGGCATCTGACTGCTCAGGAAAATAGAACCTGCTTGATATAGGGCCTGGGGGACTGTGAAATCTGCAGGCCAGAAAGTTAGGAGCTTTGACACAGTTCCTAGAAATAGCAGTGGATGCAGGTGTACCTTCAAGACTAGGTCAAAATGCTCAGGACCAAGTTGATGGAAATAGCTCAATTGAGAACCAGCAAAATTCAAAAGAGAATATGCAGCTTAATGCATACATGTTCCACTGTACTTTGCCTCCCAGAGAGAAGGAAGAGAAGAGAGAGGAGAGAAACCTTGAAAAACTGAGATTGGGTTAACTTTAAAAAGCTTTAGTTATATCATGAGGTGCTAAATTACTTTAAATGGATATATTTGCGATTTCTCCCTCTTTCTCCCACTCCTGTCTGAATCTACCTCTGCTACAAATAAGAAATTGGTGCTTGTGAGCAAATTGCTGTCATTTTTAGAAAAAAAATGTTATGTGTATATATATGAATTTATTCCATACCTAAGTGAAAGTGAGTAATTTTCAAACTTTTTACATAAATATAAAACAATGGTCTCTTCCCCCAGGAATTTATAACTGGCCCCAAGATGACATTTCAACACTAAAACATTTTATGAGATTTTACATGAATTTTATGAACAATTATAGTTTTCTGCTACATCATAGTGTCTATTTGTATCTTTGCATTTTTTGTCTGAATAAGATCGTATAGTATTCTGAATAATAGTAGAGTATACACGAGCTATAAGGTATTGTAATACAGTTGTCTGATCCTGTACTAGGTCTGGCCTTGGGTAGCAGGAACATCAATTTTCCTGACAGTGAGTGGAAGATACGAGTGCTAGTACAGCATCGTGATTAAGGAATGGGGTCTAGATGGAGGTTGCTCAGGTCCAAATTTGAGCTCTGCTGTTTTATTTGAGTTTGTCCTTGAGCAGGTTCTTTAACGTATCCAAGACTCAATGTTCTCATCAATGAAATGAACTAATATCTTTTACCTCATAAGGTTGCAACATTTAAATATTTTGACATAATGTAATTCACATAAAGTGACAATTGACATCTATGTACTATCCATGTGTTTACTAGTATTGTTTTGAGGGCTCACTGAGACTAATAAATACACATACATTATTAGGATATTTGTGCTGGATTGCATCATAAGTGATCAAAGTATTCACTGCTATTGCTATAAACCTGCATACTCAGGATTTTGATGGGGCTGCTTAGTTCCAGGGGCTTCTGAACAAAGAGCTCACATGACATGTAGATGCAATTTTAGCTAGCCCCTGGCCTTTGAAAACAAGTTTCTCTTGGAAATATTGTTTTCTTATTTTTAGCTTTATTATTTCTTACCTAAAGTATTTTCCATTTAGGATTTCTTTTGAGTTTTCCTCCTTGTTCATTTTAACCTCTGCTCTTATGTTCCCTTTTTTGTCTTTTATCAGCTATTAGAGCGTTATTGTTTTTCACTTGGTGAGCACCCTTAAATCATTATTATATTTTTATGCTCATGTTTATATCATTTATGTGGTCATCCATTGTATTGTTCTTTGCTGAATGTCTCTATTTTCTTCTTCCTGTGTGGTCTTGTAGTCTTATTCTCCCATCTCTCTATTTTAAACCTTTTTTATTCTGCTTATCTGTTCCGTTTTTGTAAAGTATTGTTTCATTTTTTTCCTTCACCTCCCATAATGCAATTCTCATATAACCAAGGAACCCACTCCTATGGGCATACTCTTTCCAATACTAACTTTTCTCACAAACTGATAATGAATTATGTAGACTATAGCTTGTAATATTAAGCAGACCTGTTTTCCAGTCCTGGCTCAGTTATTTCCTAGCTACATGACTATGATCAAGTTTTTAACCCCTCTTCAGTTCTAACAATAATGCCAAACTAGTGATGGTAACATGAATATTCAATAAAAATGACATATAATGTGATAGTAAGTTTAGGGCAGGATACAGACCACTATAAGCATTTCTAAATACCAAATGCTTTTATTGAACTTGATTTTTGGTTATTATTAATATGATAATGTTTAATATCAGCTTCCTTTGTATTTCTATATGTGTAAACTAGAAAGTCACAAAAACTTCAAATTGTGAAATAACAAGCAGAAGCATTATTAGCACTGTTGGCATTGCATTGTGGCACATAGCTTCTGTCTTGCCATTAGCTTTTATTTCATAATTTATTGGTTTGAGATATAAGCATTTCCTTAGCTGATTAGGATCTCAGTTCAGATGTGGCCAGGGGCTACTTGCCTTTAAGGAGGTAGTATTTAAATTTAAAAATGGAATTAAAGGCATATGAATCCCAGTAAATTTACTGTGTACTATCTGTTGACATCTCATTCAGCTGTTGGCAAGCATTTAATCAACGTTCATTGGCATTCTTTTCTGAGATTTAAATAGGATATAAAATTTTATGACATGGAGAGTATTTTCGATAACTACTTCATTACTTTCCATAGATGATGTGATAGTACAACAAGAAATATCAAGAAAGTACCCAGAGTGCATTATTTTTGGAATAGCAGGATATTTTGAAGTTTGCGTGATAAAATGCAAGTTCTGTCTTTCACATCTTACAATAGATTTGTAGATATGTGAGTTTCTCTTTCTTTTTCTAATTTGTATCTATCATTTCTCTTTTTGAAAATAAAATCAAAGACAGAAAACCAAGAATGACAGCTATTTGTTCTGTTGTTATAAAAGATAAATGGTAGGCCATATTTTCTTAGAGGTGACAACAAAGAGTACAGCAAAATGTAATAAATAGCTAATAAATGGTTTAAACATTAGTTTGATGTGAAATGCCTAAGCTCTGATAAGCTGTATTAGTGTTAAATTTACATGGTTGTTTGTACAGTAACTGTAGAGAGCCTGCCATGTACTATTCATACTTTAAGAGGTACATGCATTTTAATGGGAAAAATAAAATATTTTTAGAGAATCTTGAGTATTCATATGTTCAATAATTTTTTTCTCATCTAAGTACTTTTACTTTATCTGGAAATGGGAAGGTGTGAGAACAGTAGTGTGAACTGTGACGAGAATCAGTCACCTTGCCATCTATGCTACCATCCCCAGAATCCGAAACAAAAAACTGAGTGATATAAGCCTGGAATTCTACTCCTAGGTAAATACGGAAATAACTGAAAACAGACATTCAAACAAAAACATGTTTAAACATGCTCATAGTAGTGCTATTCACAGTGGCCCAAAGGTGTCCAGCAGTGAATAGATGGATAAACAAATTGTGGTGTTTGCAAACAATGGAATATTATTCATTCCATCATAAATAAAGTAAAAGTAGTGACATATGCTACAAGATGAAGACAACACGAAAATATTATGATAACTGAAAGAAGCTACATGCTAACAGTCACAAATTGTATGATTTCATTGACAGGAAATACTTAGAAAAGGAAGTACTTAGAAAAGATAAATCCATAGAGACTGAACATAAATCGGTTGCTGCTAGAGTCTCAAGGGAGGGAATAATGAGTGGAAACCGCTTAATGGGAAAACACTTTTATTTTGGAAAGATGAAAATGTTTTTGGAACTCAATACCGGAGGTGGTTGTACAACATTGTGATTTTAAATGTTTAATATGTTTAATTTTATGTGATGTGAAGTTAGTCGTATTACATTATGTTTAATATGAGTGACAAGGTTGAGAGAGCACCAGCACTGTATTCCATACACTCAGAATCAGCTGGTTGTAATCAGTCTACTCTGTGATGAGAGTATGGAATTTGTTGTTATTGATCCCTGGGAGCCTGATGAGGGCCAAGGGTAATTTTATAGAGTCTTCTTGAAAGAAGAATTCAATTTTCCTCTTAAATATATTCTATTTTATTATGACATTAGATTATCATGGCCTATGGATAGCACTTTTGATGGGTACGTTTCTATCCCATTTGCTGCTTTATTTTCCATGCTTGCCTGAGATTTCAGATGGTCTCATCGATCCACACAAGAAATTGAAACACAGAAGCATAAATGCTCTTCTTTTGAGTCGGTTTTCTCTGTACAGTGGAAGATAGTTATACCAAAGCAGGTGAATATATGAATTTCTTTAGACTCAAGTGCTTTAATTTTTCTTTAAATGGTTTAGATTAGTCAACATTATACATAAAATGATCTAGATAATCATAAATAGTATTTACAGTCTATGTGAATTAGTCTGTGAAGTTTTTGGTAGTTATCTGTACCCATATATGAGTACAAATATGTTCCTGTAACATAAATATCTATGCTTATTACGGGGTTGTGCAATATGCTTTTGCAAATAACATTTTTTTAAGATTTATCTATTCATGCACACAAGAACTGGGGTACAGGCCAGAGGTGCAGAGGTGTAGGGGGTGAAAGGATTCACCAG
Organism: Talpa europaea; assembly: GCF_964194135.1. Classification (NCBI taxonomy): domain Eukaryota; kingdom Metazoa; phylum Chordata; class Mammalia; order Eulipotyphla; family Talpidae; genus Talpa; species Talpa europaea. The sequence continues at coordinate 81,509,834 of NC_140073.1, forward strand.
AGACAGAGTGGGAACAGAACAGGCAGACTGAGGGAAATACACTGCTGAGGGGAGCAGCGGGTGAGTCAGGAGAAATCTGCTGTGCCATGTGGGTTGCTCCCTCACCGGGGATCGAACTCGTGCTGCAGTGGCTGTGGATAGCTTCATAGGTTGTGTCTTAACCCCTTGCGCCACCAAGGAGGCCTGCAAATAACATTTTTAGTATTCCTATATATTGATTCTCCATGTGTTGCATATCTTGCTTTATATGTTACATTGATAATGTCTAATCCTTAGAACATCTCTGGAAGGTAATTGTTATAATTTCGTTATTACAGATGAGATAAAGGTTCAAACAAGTCAAGTGATATACTCAAGGAAAAGTGGTGTGGGTTCACTTTTCGTGAATACTTAATCATGTTTGACTAGCACACTTTGTGATTATGATCTCTTTGTGCAGCTTTTATTTTGCAAGATTTCTTATAAAACAGCTCACATGCAAATCACAGAGCCAGTTTCTAACTAGTTTGACCTCCCTAAAGAAAGGCTCATCTCTTTGCTCGCATTTCTGAATTAGCCTGTAGAGACAGATCATCACCATACTCGTGGGAGTAGTGACATTTAGCTGTCCTGAGGGAATGAGTGCATCAATTTATATGAAAGCTTAGATTTTATTTATTATTTTTTAAAGATTTATTTATTTATGCATACAAGAACTGGGGTATAGTCCAGAGGTGTGGGGGGTGAGAGGATTCACTAGAGACAGAGCAGGGAACAGAACAGGCAGACTGACTCAAATTCACTGCTGAGGGGAGCAGCAGGACATACAAGAGAGGTCTGCTGCACCATGTGGGTTGCTCCCTGTCAGGGGATCTAACTCATGCTGCAGTGGCTGCGGTAAGCTTTGTAGGTTGCGTCTTAACCCCTTGAGCCACCAGGGAGGCCCAAAAGCTTTGATTTTAAAACACATTCAGGTACCCCCAAATAATTACCAAGCATGCTGTATAACGATGGGGGAGGATGTAATATTTGGGTCACACAAATCCTGAGCAACCTGTAATTTAAGGAAGGCAGCAATATAACAAAAACTTGTACATCAGTGTAACTCATTCAGGTTTTGATGTGAAATGACTTTTCCAGCATGGACCTTTGCTTCTCTTCCTGCAGCTTCACTAATAACTGTCTCTAAATACCTTGTATTTTCCTGCCACTTACTTTTCTTGACACTTCCATTGCCTGAAATATGCGCCTCATTGTCACTAATTCTCAACCTTTCTTTTTCCTTTTTGAAAGCTCTCTGCTCTCATACTAATCCCCCAGATCTTTGTCTTCTCTGGTTCATGACAATAATTTCTGTTTGAAACACACATTTTCAATTTGACTTTTACTTTTGCACTAGATTTCAATATTTATATTTATGGTTGATTTCTGTTACTAGTGAAGCGTTCTAGATTTTTTGTCCCATCATATGCCTTGGATGTAGTACAAATTCACAAAATAGTAGTTGCTAACTTTATAACTCTCCGACATAAGGTTTTCTCAAAATATATTCACTGAAATGCTGTTTCTGGGAGAGAGACTTTGAGAAAATATGATTATGGGTCAAACAAGACTGAAAAACACTACAATTTTCTGCCCAGGACATTCATGCTATACATTGCCATTTTTAACACTCTGAGGAGTTCTTCAACAGTAAAGCCAATTTTACTATTTCAACATATTTTACTTTCCTCCCATTTTTAAAACAATAACCCTACTAATATTTCCTACTCCTCAAAATGTGTTTTTGCAAGACAAAGTTTTAAAATGTTTTGTGTAAATAGTATGTTAATGATATTCACAAATATGGAAAAAGAATTTTTAAACTTTATTATTTTTATTGCAATAACAGTTTACAATACTGTTTATGATTTAGGGGTACAGAGGCATATCTCTTCAGATGTATGTTGTCCACATCATGCCCACAACCAAAGCACCAATAATTCTCCACAATAGAACAATTGAGCTCACCTCCCTCTTTGCTGATGACCCCCACCCTCTCCCTCTGGTAGCCTCAATTCTGCTGTCACAATACAAACAAAAACAAACAGGGCATCCCCTGGTGGCACAGGCAGTTGAGTGCAGCTCTGTGAAGCTGTCCTCAGCTTCTGCAGCGCTGGTTCGATGCTGGCCAGCCAGTGAGAGTCCCACTTGGCGCAGCAGACCTCTCCTGTGGCACCCGCTGCTGCTCCCCTCAGCAGTGCATTTCGTCAGTCTGCCTGTTCTGTTCCCCACTCTGTCTCTGGTGAATCCTCTAACCCTCCCCCGCATCTGGCCTGTACCCCAGTTCTTGTATAAATAAATAAATAAACATTAAAAAAAAACAAGAGAACACAAAGTGAATTTTGATTAGATGTAGGTCAGACATTTTGTTTGGTCTGTCTGCTTTTGTACTTGGGAAAGTACCCCTTAGTTGTATTGGTATGTGAGTGTGTGCGTGTGTGCATGTGCATTTGTGTGTGTGTAGCATACAATGTTAACTCAACCTGAAAATAGATTGATACTGAAAAGAGAATGAGTGAAAGTGGTCTTTCAGCTTGATTATCTGCTAGAATCTCTATTACTTCTCATAATATGCTTGAAAAGTTTTATTTGTACCTCAAGGGCAAGGAGCCTGGCCTCATTTACAAATATGAATATAGATATTAACAATGCACTATCTTCTCCTCCTGGCAGTGTTGCTTGCTATTGGCTTGTTTTAGTTACTTCCTAAAAAATAAAACAGAAGATCTGTCCTTTTGGAGTTAGATGTAGCAAGGTTAATGGGGAAAGCAGAAGATTTAGAGTCAGAAAGCTTTGATTTTCAACTCAGATCTGAGCAAGTTTATCTACTGGAGCCACTGATCTCTCACCTACTGAGGGAGACATATCTCACCCGCCTCTAAAAGCTTCTTATGAGCAGAGTGCCTGGCACAAAGATCTTCCATAAATATTAGTCCCCTGTGTAGTTATTTTTTGTCAGACAGATTTTGACAAGAGAGTTCTACAATCATAAAGTCACGCAGACAAAACTGCCTCTCTCCTGTAGTCACCATACCACATTTCATGTTGTGCTTTAAACTATAAATGATATCACTGTTTTTCATGTCTTCTGTTTTATGAGGTAACTAGATGGGGAGAATAGTAAAAACTGAATTATTATCTATATAGAGGAATATTTTATTTTAAAAACTGTAAATAAATAACCTTAAAGAGAGTTTTTCCAAAAGTCATCCTCATTTGAGATATGGAAAAGTAATTTAGAAATGATCTGTTTAATCTTAATGGTTGATTAATTATAAAGCACCATCCCCCATTCTGTAGATAAGGGTATAATTTTATTTTTTGGCTTGAAAACTTCATCAGATCATTGAAAGGGGAAGTAATAAATGCTTTAGAGACCTCATTTCAAGCTGACTTTTAACTTTTATCTCAACACATTGTATAATTATAGTCCATTTACAATGTGGTTTTGGATTATTTACTGCCATGCACAAACATAACAAAAGAATAATGATGAGATAATCTTGTTTATCTGGAGGTAAAAGCACCCAAAAGAAAATGATGAAATTCTTCTTTATATGATAGAATAGAATGGTCAACCTACATCATGGTCTTTAGGCAGATAGACTACTGTCACCCTCATTTTGCAGAAATGGTTGTCAGTGACATCAGAAACACATAAATCATATCTATACACAGCCATCCTTCCCTACTGTTCCTTGAAGATTCCTATGTTGACCTCTGAATGATGATAAATAGGAGGTTTGCTGTAGAATGTACCTCCTGAATGCCAAATGATCTCCTGGTAGTTTTTTTTTTTTTTTTTAACATAAATATCATGGGCAGACAAAGGAGCTTTTCTTTTTTCTTTTTTTTATATTTTAGTTTTCCAAACTAGATTAAAGTAATAGAGAAAGCAGTGAATCTAAATGTCCCCTAAAGTAACCACGATTGTATATTAATCAACATCTATCTTGATCTAACTGATTGCAGGAGAAGATGTATCAGGGATTCTCTGTCCAGCCTCTCCTCCTCCTGAACGGATGGCTTGTGAAATCCCCTGCAGAATGGATTGTGTGGTAAGCGAGTGGACAGAGTGGTCATCCTGCTCCCAGTCTTGTTCAAATAAAAATTCAGATGGGAAACAGACCAGGTCGAGGACGATCCTGGCATTGTCTGGAGAAGGTGAGTGGTAGTAGAGTTTTCAACAACATACCCGATTGCCTTAATTAGTTTTTAATAGGTAATTGAGAAGGTCTTCTTGAGGAAATAGTCACCTAGAGGTGATATCTCTGTTCCCTGAATCCAGTTTGTTTCATTTCCATACATGACTTTTCTCTTAATCCTCTAGTATATCTGTGCTGGATTCCTATATTTACATGGATTACCTTACAACCATGTATACAGGTCATGCAATCAGATGGATGTTATTTTTTTAAGATTTATTTTATTTATTTATGCATACAAGAACTGGGGTAAAGACCAGAGATGCAGGGAGTGAGAGGATTCACCAGAGACAGAGTGGGGAACAGAACAGGAAGATCTACTGAAATACACTGCTGAGGGGAGCAGTGGGCAACACAAGAGAGATCTGCTGCGCCATGTAGGTTAACTTTCTGGCTGGGGATCAATGGCAATAGCATGAAAGACTTAACCCCTGCACCACCAGGGAGGCCCAGGTGGATGTTATTTTTCATTATATGTTTTTGGTGACGTAAATAATGTTGGGATGACACACCTCCAGCTTCACATGGCTCATGTAGTGGGAACATAATTGGGATAGGTCTGGGAAAAGAGCTCCAAATTAGGAATCAAGAGACCTGGCTTCTTGACAAGGAACCACCAATAAAAACGGCAAGCTACCTGATTCATGTGCCCTGATTTCCTATTTTTGTCTTGCTGACATGTTTTGAGAGGGAAAGAGATGAAGGCTATGAAATTGGCTTTGAAGAAGCTAAAATATGCTATGGGAATGTTAACAGTGACAACAGAACAAATTAGAGGAACAGCTGTTCCTATCATTTATACCCATGGTCTCTGTCCCCAGACACAAGAGCCATTTCAGGTCCTCCTTTGGTTTTGTCTGCTTAGGGCTCTGTTAGAACAGCTGGGCAGTGTGGCCACTGGCTGTGATAAAGATGCTGTTCTGTGATCCTGAGGAATGGGGTCAGGGTCAAGATGAATGAACATTTTCATATTCTTAAAGTGTAATTGTCTCCCTTTCTTGTCTTTTATATTTCTGGAAGGAGAAACAAGTCAGTAGTATTTAATGGGAAAAAAAATAACAAGAATAACAAAACCAAGGTCACAAATCTTCTTGAACATTTGGTCTGCTGAATAAAACATTACAGTGTCGAAGAGTAGGAAAAATCAATACTTCAAATAAATACCAGTTTTTACATGGATATAAAAATGTGAAAGAAAAGACAGTAATGAAATTTGATTATCTGACTCACCCAAGAGTATAGGGATGCACATCTGTCTCGTCTCCCTGCCAGTGGATAACACACTGTCAGGTATTATTTCAGAGTTTCAAGATGGACTCTTCCCTGCCAAACTTCGAGATACTTTTGGATTTCCCAAATTGCAGTAAAATGCATGGCTCAATGCAGGATGGGTATCCTAAAGTGGTTTTCTGAGAAACTCTTACCTAACTCTCTATTAGGTAAGAGAGGCCAAATATCGGTAACACATGTGTGTTCAATATGGTATCACTTCAAGGTCAGGGGCTGTTGTGTCTGGCTGATTAATCTATGTAGGCTTAATAATAATAAAATACAAGCAGATTTCTTTAAACTTTATCTTAGTGATACATGCCAGGAAGTTGGACAGTAGAATCAATAAAATTGTAATCTAATTGGCATGTACTGTGAGCTTTTATTTAGGAGAGAAGTATGCTATGCTGTTTTCAGGTTGTTTCTTAGGGTAAAGAACCATAGCTAAAGAATTCAAGAAGGGTATAAGGACTCAGCTCTTTGAAAGGCCATGTCCAAAAGACTAGCTCCCTGGACCATTGATACAGAAAAAAAATTAACATCAACAGCAGCATAGTATCAACAGCAGCATAGTATCAACAATAGCAACATCAATGTATACTTTTTGATTTTTATTTTTGCAGGTGGGAAACCATGCCCCCCTAGTCAGACCCTCCAAGAACACCGTTCATGCAATGACCATTCCTGTATGCAGCTTTACTGGGAAACTTCACCTTGGGGCTCCTGTTCTGAAGACACTTTGGTAACTGCCCTTAATGCAACCATTGGCTGGAATGGAGAAGCGACATGCGGTGTGGGCATTCAGACACGGAGGGTCTTCTGTGTTAAGAGTCACATGGGACAAGTGACTACCAAAAGGTATTAGCAATGTTTTATTAAAAACATACACCATAATTACATAAGTATTTTTAGTTGAAAACATTTATCAAGCAATAAATATGTCTAGAGCTTGTACAAGAATAGGAGTTTATTATTGTTTTGTTTGCTTCTTAAAGAATAATAAATAATAAACATGCCTCAAATAATACTAGGTACATATATAATATGGGTCAGTAGTAAAGTTAAGGTATATTATTAGTTAATGGATAAAAGTAGATAATATCCACAAATATTGAATCATGGTAATCAAAAAAATTCATCTTAGAGTGATCAAAACAAACAAAAAATGATCTCAGTATTTTCTAATCCTAAAGGTTAGGTCCACGTAAGATAGGTTCTGCACTTTGAAAGCATAACATTGTGTTTATGATCTTCTTTAGGTCCTACAGATCTTTTCTACAGTGAGCAATAAATCTGAATAGCTAGTAGCTAAGTAGACTAATTTATGCCCCCAAGTAGTTTAAAATCTCATGTATGTGGAGATATAAATTAAAAAAAAAAAACAGAAAACTTGGACATGGAATATAGGACATAAATATCAAAAACAATCAGTAGCAATTGCCATTGTTGAGGAAGAAGAAGTGAACAGGACCGAAGCAGAATTGAATTTCATCTTTACACCAAATAAGGCATAACTCTTCTTCAGCTCCATGTAAGAGGACTGATGGGAAAGAAAATGTAAGTGACTGATGCAGCATATAGACACTGGGTGACTGCCATACCCATAGAGATTTCCCAGTCACCATCTTAGAACTAGATACCCTCTTATAGTAAAAGACTCCACCATTGGTACAGGGTGGTGAGTCACCAGGATGGGCTTGTAAAAGCTTTGGTCTAATGGCACACACTAACCAGCTTTGAGTTCTTCCCCAAGAATTTTCAAGTGGAAAAGTGAAATTTTCACTGCTTTCTGTTTGTTATGCTCAGTGTATATGAATTGAGAATTGATATGATCAAGCCTGTTTGAAAAATCAGGACAAGAGAGTAAAGCTGATGCGCAGAAGGAAGCTGAAGCTGAAAAGAACAAATTCTGGCAGTATCAACCCTGCCCCATCCCCCTGAGTACACTTTTACCCTTCTGGCAACATAAGCAAATGCATCTTCTCTGCTTCTGCCTAACTCAATCCAATTTTTGTTGCTGTCATGAGTAACTGAAACACCTGATTAATTTCATCTTGGGGCATCACGAGGAGGGACTTCGGGCCTATCCGCAATGCCATGACAACCATTTTAGATGTGTATCAGAAAGTCATAGAAGATCAGTTAAGGGAAATAGTGACAGAAACAGCACAGATTTGTCCAGACACTGCTGGTGTTGGAGATTCATATGAGCAGATGGCTCTGGAAATGCAAATGAAGATAACTATGACTTGAAGTGAAGCACAGTCAAAGCCTTAAGTTCCCTGTCATCCTAAATTCAACTTCTAAAGGACTGGGATTAGATGCTCTTTACTGTTGCAACCCCAGACTTGATCAGAGTGTCAGACTTGTAGTTAGTGGTCCCTATGCGTTTGTAAAATATGTGAATGAGCTAGGCCTATATATTGGGATAGTGGGTATGAATTGCAAAAGGTTGAGAGAAACTGATATTTATCCTTTGCTTCAAGAAAAAAATTCATCTATGCAAATCTAAACCACAATGAGATACCACCTCTACCTCTGAGAATGAGCCATATCAAAAATACCAGAAACAAGTGCTGGCAAGGGTGAGGAGAAAAATGAACCCTCTTACACTGTTGGTAGGAATGTGGACTGGTTCAGTCCCTCTGGAATGCAGTGTAGAGTTTCCTCAAAAGAGTAAAAATGGATCTGCCATGTGACCCAGTAATTACATATCTAGGTGTTTATCTAAAATATGCAAAAACAATAATCAGAAAGAAAACCTATACTCCCATGTTTCTAAAGGCACTATTTACAATAGCCAAGATATGGAAATAACCTATGTGCCTCCAAAAACAAGTGGATCGAGAAAATGTGGCATATACCCACAATGGAATGCTACTTAGCAATCAAAATAAAAAAGAAACTTGCCATTTGTAGCAACATGGATGGAGCTGGAAAGGCTTATGTTAAATAAAATAAGCCAGAAGGAGAAAGATAAATGCAGTATGGTGTCACTTATATGTAGAATATAGAAAACCAAACAAAGGGTCAGAGAAAAGCAAACTTTAAAACTGACCCTTAAAAACTGACCACTGATCTCAGCTGTCAGAGGGAGCGGGGGAGAGAATGTGGTGAAATTAGGGGGAGAGTAGTGAGAATACAATCGACTCTGGTAGAAGACTATGGGCTCTTCATTGGTGGGAGGGCTGCAGTGACTCTCCTGGCAGGGAATTCTGTACTGTCAAAACACTAGCAAGGATGTAAAATAACATTAAATAATTGCAAAATAAACAAATCTAAAATAATATTAAAATAAATTGCATCTACCATGAAGCATTTTGGCAGTTGTGCCTGTCATGAGAGTAATGAGCATATCCTACATATAATCTCTGCTCTTTGTAACTCATAAATGTTACCTCTGCTTTAACATACAACTCTACATTGCTTGTGATGTTTTTTGAATATCAACTTAAGCCAGAATGTTCTTCAACTCGCCTGGTATACATAACACCATGTGGATTGATCCAGTCAATAAGAGGTATAGCCAAACATGGACATTAATATTTGCAAGTGATTATATAATTCATGAGGTTATAGTAAGATCCTAAAAGGCTAATGAAGGAATTATACCCACAGGAGAATTCCTTTTAGCTTGGAAGTCTGGTTTTCTCCATTCCACAAATGTTTCAACTTTGAGTCACAATAGAAAACATCTACTTGCTATTACTTGTTTATTTCTTAGCAAGGTATATTAAAATGAGACTGACACCTACTGAATAAATTGTCATCACTTTTTAAAAGGCTATTTGGACATGAAAAATGGCATGATATATTCCTATAGCCTTCTCTTTCCTCTTTTGTTCTCATATTTTGAATGATTTTTTATGATTCTCTGAATACATCAGCATACGCAATGTTCATTTGATATTTTGTGATTGAAAAAAACCTACAGGACCCAAAATTTATAATTAAAGCATAATTTACAAATGAATATGCATTTGTTAGAAAATTTACATAAGTGAGACTAAAAAGTTATTACAGTGAATAACCTCCAGTTTTGCTTGGTTTACCAACACAGAAAAATGAATTGCACAGATGTTTTCCTTAACACACACACATGTATAAAGACACTGCTAATTCCTTTTTGCACTGTTAATGAGGCTGGAGACTTAACAACCTCGTTTTAATTATTATTGTATGTCTCCAAACAATCCTGCTAGATATGAGGAGCCAGGATTGACTTTAGTAAAGACAATTAAAATTCTTGAGGTTAATGCGATTTATTGAACTAAGAAAATAAGGCCTAGTGTCCAGTGAAGCAGAGTGCGAGAGTGAGATTATTCGTAGCAGAAAGTATCCTTTGCTTTGCCCTTTCAAACACACACATTTTTTCTCTTTCGCATGTGAAAGCTGTTGAGGTGGAAAAAGGTCCCCTGTCATTTGTGAAATCCTTCAAGTGTGGGTAAACAGGAGAAAAGAAAGTATCGCGATATGGAAGTGTAGAGAGAAAGAAGCATGTCTCCATGGAATGGAAGGACTAGGGTATGTCTTAACTCTAAGCCCATTTCACTGGGAGGGGCAAGAGCTTTGCAAGTTCCTGCTTCCCTGGGTTGGTATTGAAGTTTCCATGTAATTGTATAGGTGAGGACATTCCCTTTGTATGAGTAATAGAACTGATCATATCAGAAAATGAGAACTAGCTAGGGCGCAACTGAAACAGAAATAAGAACTTGTTGGGCTGTTTCTGGGGGTTTGCTTGGTTTTGTTTCACTATTCAATACCTTTTTTTTTCTAGCTGCATTGTACAAAAAATAATAATAAATATTAAAAACACAGAGTTCAAGGTCTTCCAAAGTTCCTGATAAGGCAGGTGTTTTTATTTGTTTTTGTTTCTGTTTTTTGCCATTAACGTGAAACCACCTAACCGTTTGTGAGCTGCAGTACTGCATAGCTCCATTTAAACATTTTGTGTTTAGAAGTTAGCTGAGTGAGATGGCATGTCAGTTCCTGGATTGGAGATACAGTGTTGTGTGTCTGCATTGTGATTATAGACCCATAACTAGAAAATGGCAGGTCTTTTTTTGCTCAATTTGATACATTTCAGCACAGTGCTTATAAGGAGCTGCAGCCTTCAGGACAGCCAAAAGGTAGTCATTATAGAATATTCCAGTGCAAGTCCAGGAAAACGTATGTGTAGAAATGAAATGCATTCATTCTTTTATTGAGAACACTGCCTAGCTAGGATAGGAGTGTGATGGGAAAGTAAGAAATATAAATTATGAAAAAGGCAAGGCCCATACTTTGTTTACCAACTGAAAAGCGAATCCATATGTTCCCTAGGTTTTAAAACTTCAAATTTGTTTTAGAAGTGGCCAGATAAATTAGCCTAATATCTCCAGGGATTTGTTTATCTTCAAACTCCAGCAGCATAGAATGCTATTTAATCATTCCCTTATTGTTACTAAATATTTATGCTGAGCTAGACAATGTCACTTTTAAGATATTATATAAAATGAAATTCTACCACTAAGATGTTCAGGATTAATGTATGTCCATCCCCACCCCCCCACACACACACAAAACAAAATAGTGACACAAAGCGTGGCAAAAGCTTCTTTTCAATCAGACAATACTATGATACAGAAAATCAACCTTATCGTTTTCAGAAATGGAGGGCACATAGATTGCTAATGGTCAAAGAAGACATTTTTTGAAGGCTGAGAAAATTTATGAAAATTGGTAATGTGATGATCCCTACAGGGATATTGGAAGTAACTAGAATGGAAGAGGAAGTTGAACCCCTGTGGAATAGGTCTATCTTATTGGCAGAAGAAATAAAGAAATGGACAGTTTCACAAACAAGAGTATATTTGGCTCATATCAAACCAAAAATCACATTCAGAAAAGCCTTCAGTTCATGGCCTCTATGAAAGCAATATAATCTGAACTTGACCTCACCATTGAGGAGTGATCTTGTTTTTCTCTTGTGGACTTAGAAGAAGAACACAGATGGAAAGTGTGTACCATATTTATGGAGAGTCGATATTATGTGAGTGTTGTGAATAAAAGCTAAAAACAGTGAAGAGTATCAGTTCCCTACGGAGCTTACACAAATTCCTAATGGAAGTGAAGAAAGTCCCTGTAGCACGTCATGCTCTCCAGGAAGCCTGGAGCCCAGCGCAAGTATTTCAAAGCTTATTGGGTGGTCAGAAAGTCATGATATGTTTTTTCTATGTTTTCTGTGCAAAAATGCATCCTGACTTTTCAGACAACCCATTATTTTGTGAATGGATAATGAGTGCTGGGTTGAGGTGGCTCCCCCACCCATAACCCTCTGAGCACACAGGAAGTCAGTATTCCTTAAGTTGTACTTCATTTCCAGCCGTATACCAGGAGAGTTTGGAGAGGAGTTAGAATAAATGGCACATCAATTTAATTTTAGTAGGCCTCAGAGTATGAATCAAGGACTTGGGAATGATTTTAGTGTTTTTTGTGCTCTCTAGTGAAGTATGACATAAATTTTCCTTACCAGAGTAGCTAGTTTAAATAACACTGTGTCTTCATAAAGACTCTCTCCCTTACTATTTTCAGTGAATTGATCTATTCGATACACAGTTTTTAGTGTGTATTAAGGAAAATTAATGATGTCATGCATTATTTATTGAGCAGTTTTTTTCTATGAGTATATACATTTTCCATTTTAATTTATTTTTATCGAAGTATTATATGCTTCACGGTAGAAGTAAAATAATACAGAGGGACTGATGAAAAACAGCAGGGTAGCAACCATCTCTTACTCCATTTAGTTTACCAATCCGCAAACACAACCCTTTTTAAAAGTTACTTTTTTACAGCCTTTTTCTCTTTCCATTTCACTGGGTAAGGCTATTCATGGTTCACAAATTCTTACAATATACAAGAAGATGTTTAATACATAGCAGTGAGAAGCCTTGTGGCCATTTCTGCTTTCAGCCACTCCTTCCCTGACACTGGCAACCACTTCATTGCTTATTATTTAGCTCCACTTTGTCTTCATGTCACTACAGCAAGTGCAAGTGTGTATGCTTGTCTCCCCTCCCTTTCTGATGTTTACCTAACAATTCTAAATGATGCATTTACATATCATTCTCTTTATCAAATTAAAATGCCCATGCCCTGATTACCTCTCATGAAAGCAATAAACCTCAGTCCATTTACAATCAGTCTTTTTTCAGCTCTCATGTTCTTGTTCTGTTGGTTGTTTACATTAGTACTTATACTTAATATCCTTAGATCTGTATATCTTGTTTATGTTTAAGGATGGCACTCTGCTTTGTTGCATGAGAACATGTAAACCTCCTTTCTTTCTCTCTCTCCTTGTATTCACTCTGTCTTTACCATATAGTGTCAAGAATGATATACACAGTAATTCTGCATCAAATTTAGCCCTTTGCACTCTGCTGTCCCCTCTCAGGGAACATCGGAATTCTAGCATATCACTCGGATGTCCCCTCTTAGGGGACATTGCAATTTATTAGTGATTACGGGGAATTGAGGTTATTTCAATGCAACTTTTTGAGACATGCATGTTTCCCTGAAGTTTTATCTTGAAATGGCACAAGAAATTAAATCAAATTGCTGCAAAATGGTTCGGAGTGCCAAGGGTTAGTCTTCCATGTTTTACCTGTGAATTGTTCCTAGAGTTTTACCACTAAGAAAATACTTGTATACATTGGTTTCATTAATAATTATATACATTGGTGAGGTCTGGTGTTGATCAGATTCTTCACTCTTTTAGATAACTGGTTTTTCTTCTTCTTCTCTCTCAACCAATATTAATCTCTTCCTTTTCTTGATGTTTGAAATTTTAAGAGTGTGCTGTGTTTGTATGCTGGTCATTTTTGTGTGCAATCTGTGGACCTTTCATTTGAATTGTCAGCCTTTCAGGAACTCTGCATTTTTTTGTTGTTGTTGTTCATTACTCCTTCTTAATTTTATTTCTTCCCTTTTTTTTCTCTCTTCTATAAAGGTCTACTAATTGTCTTTTTGAAACTGCTAGACGATGATGGTGTTTTCTCTTTTTCTAGGGAAAAAAATTCTCAAGTGTTAGGTCACAACATGGCTTCTAGTATTGATTATTTCGGCACCTCAGTAGTTTATCATCAGAAAATGATTATAATGCCTCACTGCTGTCATTAAGAAAACAAGAAAGAATGTAGGCAAAGTCCTTAACTCAGCACTGATTATCTAACTCCAGAATTCATGCTTTGACTTTATACACACGGCATCTCTGTGCTTTATGAGAAACTTAAGCATAACAGAATTTAAAACCCAAATATATGCTGCAGAGTGCTTTTCTGTTTGCTTTTCCTTTGTATCATTGTTTTAGAAGATAAAGATTTTTATCCCTCTGTACTCATAAAAACATGCAAAAAACACTTATTTGCCATTTTTTGAGACTTTAGTTCTAATGACTGACTATGATCCATTGATTATATTACTTCCTTCACAAATGTGAGCACTAAATTAATTATCAGAAATGTTTCTCTTGGTAACTTAGTGTATTTTTTTCTTGAAAGTCTGGTGTACCTTGCTTACTTCAAGTCCATGTTCTAAAGAAACAGCCACTAAGTATTTAAATATTCTAAAATTTTGTTAAATATCAAAGATACATATTCTGTTGAAGTAGTCTTCAGTGATTTTTGTTTCTCTGTATATCCCTATAGTGCCTTGTATTTTCCTCCTCCTTTTGTAAGATATCACTGTTTTAATATATTACCCTTAAAAGAAAAAATGTTTTTGGGAAAAAAATGCCAGAATTTCTTGTTCTGCAAACAAATGGAATGCTATTAGAATTGATGCTGATGGGGAGACACTTGCTTGGCATTTGTCTTTTATTAGTTTCATAGATTATTTATCTTATCCTTACAAAAAGTACTTTTGTCTCTGGGGCAGAAGAGCTGAAGACTGATTTGAGCTCTGCCTTTGGCTGTGAGCCCTTAGGTAAGTAGCTTCAGCTCCCTGGATCTGTTTCCTGTCTATACAAGGAATAACAGGCATCAATGTTTTCTGCTTTAAAATGCTAAGTTTCTATGCTAAACCACTTAACTTGCTCCAGGAGGCATTGACATGGTTGCTTTACATTGACAGATGTCCAGAGTCTACTCGGCCTGAAACAGTGCGCCCTTGTCTTCTTCCATGCAGAAAAGACTGTATTGTGACAGCTTTCAGTGAATGGACACCCTGCCCAAGCTTGTGCCAACCAGGTAGGGGGATGCTGTTTACTTAGTGGTTTTGTTCCTAATTGCCCAGTGATTTTCTTCTCTGCTAAGTAAGTGAGAATATGGAATGACAGCATCCTTCTCTTCTATTTGCATGTCACCTTGGGTACAGAGGTTGCTAAAGTTTGAAAATGAAATCTTGAATGTCTAGATCCATAGCTTGGCAGGAAATAACTTCCTGCCAATAACTTGGCAGGAAAACCATTCAATTATTATATCTCATCATTTCACTGCTGTGCATTCAAGAGTACTCATCTTTTATTAACCCTGTTGTGTCATTTTGAAGAGTCATTCATATGTGATTCCTTATCTATCACAATTTCTTTGTGGCTCCTGGGTGCTTGGAGCCTGACTCTTGGCACCTTTATTAGAATATAGGACCTTAATTAAGTACTTCTACTAAGTCTGTAGAACAAGGCAAGAGAGATTCAAAAATGAAGAAGAGGGTTAGGGATTGGCAATAAAATATTTGTATTTCTTTAATCTTAATGGTTATGCTTTATACACCTGGGTGTATTTGGAGTGCTATGAACCAGAATACTTAATACTTAAGTGCTAAAAAAGGCACATAGCAGTGCTTTGGTAAAAATGACCCTCTTTCTAAGACTAGCTTCCCCTGCCCCCATGCTCACTGCAGTTCCCCAGTGAGCATGTGGAAATACAAATATTCGTAGCTCCAAAAGCTCCCTTTCAGCCTACAACCCAGAGACAATACCTTGCCCCTCTCCCCAAGTTTTTTATCCTTTCTTAGTCTTTGGGTCTCACCATGCAAGGATATAAAAGACAAATCTAAGAAAATATAGGCCAGTAGAAGCATTAATCCTAGTGCTCAGGGTACTCGGGTCACATCCACACATCCTTGGCCTTCTCTTGGCACTTGTGTGCTCTCCTGGAGCACATGACTCTCACATTGTTGCTCTGCCAACCCCTGATAGTACAGAGAAAGAAGCATGCAGTTCTGCAAAGAAAAGTTCTGTTATAGATACTGAAAGTATTAAAGTCTCTCTTTGGAAAATTCCAACCCTGTGCTTCTAGAAGTCCCCAAAATTTCTTTGACTCACACATCTTCATTGGCAGTGACAGAAATATGGCAGCTAACATTGCCATAAATTTGACTGCCCATTTAAACTACTTCTCAGTGATTGGCAAAGGGTAGTAATAGCTGTTGCTGACTGTCATCCTCAGTGTCTTATATTGCAGAGGTGGGGCCCAAGCATAGGATTTTCTATAATGATATGTATTTCATCTTCTTAATGATCCTTTGTCACAGAGTGATATAGTAGTATCCAATGACATTTGCTTATGGGTAGAATGAGAAGCAAATATATTGAATATGAAAGAGCTTTGAAAGCACAGTGGAATATTTATCTGATCTTTTGAGGGGGAAGAAATAATGGTCTTTCTCAGAACTCTCCAAAAATTCTTTCCCTGAATGATGATAAAGTGTACTGTATTAGCTTGTTGAGTAGTTAGGGGAACGCCATTTCCGGACAATGGACAAAAAAGCTATGACCTCTATTCTGAACTATTTGAAAAATAATATCTGGGAGACTGAATTTTGGAATTTTAGTAGTAATTTATGTTAAAAATGTCAACTACTTGAAGATAAATGTTGAGGAAAAGCAAGACGATACAATAGTCTATGATGATGGAGTTCAATTAAGGTTCAGTTATTTTTTTAATTTCTCATGAAAGATTAGCATAATTCCTCTGTGAAATGGTTATAAGAAAGAAAAAGACAGCATTAAAGAGAATTCATTATGGTAACCAGAAACTGGTGTTGGAGCTCTCAAGTTCCCCTGACATTTAGAGGTATCTTCACCTTGTTGAACCAGTTGCTTTAGTGACTAGCTACTGCTTTTCTACATTCCAGAAAATTCACTGCTATTCAAGTCTTCTACCATTGACTAAGGATAGAGGAATTTTAAGTATGTAAAATAATTTCACTTCCAGCAAGTTAAAATTTTACTTCAATTTCCAGAGATCCAATTAGTTACTCAAACAGTTTCTATTATAATGAAAATAGTTCTAAGCCTCTGTAGTCTCTTTTTACCTCCTATATTTCAAGGCTAGATAATTCTTTTCATAGTCTACCAGCCAGGGGACCTGGAGGAGTAACAATTCAATTTTAGATTCTGCCAGCTTTCCACATCAGTCCTATTTACCCTCATGTTTTGTCTGTACCTTGAGACCAATATATTATTAAATAACCATAGGTTAATTAGAGGGGATGATAAAAGGAAGAATATTGGAGGAAATCGTACCTATAAACCTATGGTTCTCAAACTTTATTGCCTCTTAGTGAGCTGGAAGCATTGTTAAAATGCAGGTTTTCAGCTCAATGGTGAGAAATTGTGATTCAATAACTAAAAATTGTCCCCCCAAAATTTGAGTTGTAAGAAGTTACTCCTGAATGGTGATTACCTACCCTTTTTGTGATAAAAAAATGACTATAGATCTGTAAACAAACAATGCTTAGACTGGGGACAGATGGCTAATCTTTCAGTTTCTTGAATTCATCATATTCTTCCCAGCTAGAGTTGTCAAATATGGTGGCTAAGCACATAGACAGTGGGGCCAGATGGCCATGGTTGATTTCCAAGTGTTGCTATGTGACAGTGGACTTAGTTTCTGCATTTGTTAAATAGGATATGTGTGTGTGTGTGTGTGTGTGTGTGTCACATATTCTACTGCCACACATGGAATAGGCACTGGACAAGTGTTCTTATACTTGTTTCGAGTCTGCACTTGCTGTGTGTAACTGGTGCTATCTCCACTGTCCTTCCTTGTTGGGCACTCAGTCTATGAATCCCCAGGGATCAGTTTTACATTTTTTTTTCCCAGGACAGCTGCTCTCATCTCCCAGATTAAGTTAGACCTCAATAAGTATCCCATTCCCTTTGGGACTACCCCCATACTTTTCTTTCTCTGATAATATTGCCCTTGCTAGATTTTAAGTCCATAAGTGCATGGATCACTTCATCATCTTCACTGGAACCTCTACCCATCATTATATGAAGCTTAATTTTCATTCAATAACTAATTTTGGGGTGGACAGATGTCTTATAAAGAGATAGAAAGATGGGTATCTGAATCCAGGCAGTTGATTATCTGTCCTTGAGCATGTCCTTCAAAAGATGATTTGGAGGGCCTCCCTGGTGATGCAAGGGGTTAAGACACAGCCTGTGAAGCTGTCTGCAGCCTCTGCAGCATGAGTTCAATCCCCGGCTGGCCAGAGAGCAACCCACATGGCACAGCAGACCTCTCCTGCCTCGCCCACTGCTCTCCTCAGCAGTGTACTTCTGTCAATCTGCGTGTTCTGTTCCCCGCTCTGTGTCTGGTGAATCCTCTCACCCTCCACACCTCTGACCTTTACCCCAGCTCTTGTATGCATAAAATAAAAATATTTTTTAAAAAAAGATGATTTGGAAAATGGTACTCTGAAACAGAATTTGTCAAACTTAAATGCTCATAAAAACCCCCAGGGATCATATTAAAATGAATTTTAGACATATATAGTAATATTATATTAATATACAATATTAACACTAATTCACAACTGATAGGGCCTGAGATCCTACTTTTTCACAAGATCCCAGGTGATACCTGTACATAGTTTACAAAGCTCCATCTGGGGGTGGGGCTTTTTAGAAGTTTTTAAGCAAAGCAAAGAAATGGCCAGAGTTGTAAAGTGAGAAGCATGAGCTGGTGACAGAGCAGCAGGTATAGACATGGGTGGATGGAGCATGGGGTGAAAAGAAGTAGTTTCACCTAAAGTGAGAATTCAGAAGAACAGACCTGAGCAGGTGATGTTGGAGAAATACTTATTTTGAAGCTTTCACTTCAGATCAGGTCATCAGAGTTGAGAAGGGGGTATTGTGATCCCTAAACTTGACCGCAAAAGAGAATCAACTGGAGCTCTCTAAAATAAATTGATACTGATACTCCAAGACATTATAATTGAATAGGTCTGTGGTATAGCCTCGTATCACTGGATTATGTGAATCACAAACCAAATCCTTTGCAAACCTCTTGGAAAATGAAGGTGGTTTCAGCAGACTGAAGACAATAGGAGTGAAATATACCATAATGATAGATTATGCCAGGTTTTATTTGGTCTTGGTTGGGTTTGTGAGTTAAATCCTTCTGAGTTCAATTTTTAAGTCCCAGTAATAAATTCATTATATTATCAAAACCTTGTTGATACTTTTTTATGTCTATTTGCTCCTGTTCTCCCATCAGCATATAAAGCAAATGCCTGCCTGAAGTATCCAATGCTGTTTGCTTAATAATAGCAAATGTTTACTTATTGTAGAAGTTGTCGGTCTCATGGAGTGTTTTCAGTGCACAGATTCTGCAAGGCTCACCTTAGCCCACCATGCTGAGAATCTCTTCCATTAGAAGTTCATTTGCAGTATTAAAATTTCCATACATTACATTTTCCATCAGTTATTTTTAAGTGGAGGAGATGAAAACACTCATTTATTGCTTTCCACTTTGCCATATGACTTTACACACATTCTAAACAATTGTAGGAGGGAACTGATTATTGTTTGTCTAGATTGTGTTGGATATTATTGTATTGCTCATATACCATCATACCCAATATTTTGAGTTTATGTCACTAATCAGTAATGATTTTCCAAGGTTTCTTGCAGGCTGCTTTATTTTATTTTATTTTTAAAGATTTATTTTATATTTATACAAGAGCCAGGGTACAGGCCAGATGTGTAGGGGGGTGAGAGGATTCACCAGAAACAGAGCAGGGAACGGAACAAGCAGACTGAAGAAATACACTGCTGAGGGGAGCAGTAGGCGAGACGGGAGAGGTCTGCTCACCATGTGGGTTGCTCCGAGGCCAGCGGGAATCGAATGGGCACTGCAGAGGCTGCAGACAGCTTCACAGTGCTGTGCTCAACCGCCTGTGCCACCACGGAGACCCTGTTTTAATTTTATGTGATTTTTTTTAAAGATTTATTTTTGTACACAAGAACTGGGTACATGTCAGAGATGTGGAGAGTGAGAGGATTCACCAGAGACTGAGTGGGGGACAGAACAGGCAAACTGACTGAAACACACTGCTGAGGGGGAGCACAGGGTGAGGCCAGAGATGTCCGCTTTGACATGTGGGTTGCTCCCTGGCAGGCTGGGAATTGAACTCATGCTGCAGAGGCTGCAGATTGCTTCATAGTTCAGTGCTTAACCCCTTGCGCCACCAGGGAGGCCCGCAGGCTGCTTTTATATAGACTCATATTATCAACTTTTTACTACATGAATTTTAGACATGTAAATTAATCTAAAGTTAATGCACACAATTAATGATTGATACTATGTACTTGTGTATATCCATCATCAAGTACAATCATCAACTCATGGCCACTCTTGTCTTTATTATCATTGTCCTCCCTTCTACTGCCAGTGAATTAGTTTGAAATAATTCCCAGATATATATACAATTTCCATTGTAGGGAGAATTATGTTGGAGTTGAAAGATATTATACTAGGCCTCCTCGGTAGTGCAGCAGGTTGAGCAGCATACTGTGAAGCTGTCCTCAGCCTCTGCAGTGCAGGTTTGATCCCAGCTGGCCAGAGAGACTCCCATATGGCGCGGCAGACCTCTCCTGTCTTGCCCGCTGCTCCCCTCAGCAGTGTATATCTGTCATCTGCCTGTTCTGCTCCCTGCTCTGCCTCTGGTGAATCCTCTTACCCTCCCATGCCTCTGGCCTGTACCCCAGCTCTTGTATAAAAATAAATAAATCTTTTAAAAAATAAAGATATTAGACTGTAATTTAAAATATGGCATATTCAAAATAGTTCTTCCTGTAAATTTGTAGAAGTCATGGAGCTAATGGTTATTTGTCAGTTTCAATAATTAAAGTTTGATGGAGATCCTTTAATTTTCATTTCTCAGGGATAAGCTCAACGTTCATGGTTAAAGAAATGTCAAAGGAAAGCTGTGAGAACTGTAGGAAATATTTGGTTGTATCCTTTGTACCTATGTCAAACCTATGGAGTTTTTTTCTTGAGGTTTCCTATATCAAATATAGTAATATTATTTCAATGTGTAGGTAGTAGGACATAGTGGTTAAGAGTATAAACTCTCAAGTAAGACTTACTGGGTTAAGATCCCATCTTTGCCATAAAAGTCACTTTAGACTTATTTTAATTTGGCTTTATTTCATAAATAACTACTTCATAGTAACTACTTCATAAACTAGTTATATGGGCTAAATTAGAATAGAACATATGGAAGAATGTCATTTACATGGAACTTTATCATTATTATTAATATGTAAATTTCTTAAGATCAGGAAATTTGTTTTTTATTAGGTTGTTGTCCTGTAGTATCTAGTCTTCTACATATTGGTACTATGGCACTTATTCCCATGTCTGTATTTTTCTTGGATAAATGATAAAATTTAGAGGGCAAAAGTCTTCTGATCTCATTAATAAACTTCCTGTGCTCAATGCAATGTCTGCCACATGAGGGACATTCAGTAATTTTTGTTTAATGAGTGATTTAATGAACTCTACATTTCCACAAATAGTTCCTGTTCCTATAAATTTTGCTTTCACTTGGATGAAGTCACAATATTAACTATCTCCATTGGAGGTGGCTTGGTCCCTTTAGTCTATAATTTAAAGGCCATAGATTACTACTTACTCCCAGTACTCAATAAATAGTCCTGAAAATTTAGTTAGAGGAATGACAAACACTTGTGCTTATGGATATTACAGTCCTACCAAACTAGGAATTCTGCTGATGAAATGTATGGAAGACACTTTCTTTCAATCCATGGGATAGACAAAAAATAATAGATATGGTTTTATTGATTTCTTCTAACTTTTTCCTCCCCGTATTTTCATTAAATTTAACATCTTCTGACTGTCTCTATTCATTAATTCACTCATTCATTTATCCATCTGTTTTTTTCCCTGTTATTTTTAATGAAATTGTATGAGTTTTTCATGGGAAGCAAAGCCTGTTTACTTGCTGGTTCTTAAAAGGTGAGTTCCCTACTAGAACTTCACATTTCAAGCAAGATTTATGTGTCTGTAGGAAATACAGCAAAGGGTATAATATTGGAATACAAAATTATTGCCACAAGCAACTTTCATTGACCTAGGTGACCCAGGGTAAAACAAATAATTTTAGTAGGTTTCTGAAAGTATTATCTTGGAATTCCAACCCAGTATTACCTGGGATGCTTGTTAAAACCCTCAGAGATTCTGATTTTGAAGTCAAGACTAGGGTCTCAAAATATCTATTTTTAAACAAACCATCTTAGTCATTCTTAGACACATTAAATTTTGAGAACCACTGGAGTGAGAAATAATTATTTTAACCATTAACTAATGGATTATTTAAAAATTGGTAATACTTCCTATTGCATTCACTGTAATAGTCTAATCAAATCTATTTTGGTCTTTCAAGTATCTCAAGTCTTGTCTTTAAGCTACATTTAGAAACAAGGAGCTTCTTGGATAGTCATAACAGATATCAAAAAATAAGAAAAAATTATCCATGTGAGTATTATGGGATGCAGGAATGCAAATAGGAAACTGAGGGTCCTTTCTTCAGATTTTGTGCTCTACTTCTGTGTGCGTCTGTCCTCCTGCCCCGTATAATGGGCTTCGTCTTACTCTCTTATGTGTGCCAGATGCACAGTCCCAGAATGACTTCCCCAGTCCCAAATCTACAAAATGTTTTAAGTGAAGCCCTCAGTATTGACAGAAACTTCTTTTGGGACTCTTTATTCAACGTACCAAGAAGGAGAGTCTGATGACTCAACTTGTGCCAAGTTCTGTCCTTATCACTCTGCAGCCTATAACCAAGCCCATCCAGTCTGGACCCATCTGAAAAGGGCCAGGGATAATGGTGCAGAGAGGCAGCAGGGACGGTGTCTTGGAGCATAGCCCTTAAACAGATGCAGGGCTTCTTCACTATGGATGCTGACCTCTCCAGGACACTTTAGCTCAGCTCCAGGTAGAGAATTGGGAATCTGACACATTCCCTTCCTTTGTATTCACTGCACTTCTAGGTGCTGAACTATACAGGCAGAGGAGTGGCAAAGCTCACTGGCTTGTTTCTGATGCAAAGGCCATCTCATTTTCATTTCAGAGATTCAGTTTGGAAAGAGAGCTGTTGAAATTTAGGTGGAAATATAGATAAGGAAAATGAAGCTCCAGGGACTATAAATGTAGTAGAATAACAGACACTTTTATGTAGAAGATTCTGGCAAGAGAGAGAAAGCTTTTACCCTGAGCATGATCTGGGTCAGATAGTTTACTTCAAACAAACAAAATTTTCAGTCATTCTGTGTGTACTTGAATTCTATCAAAATGCCTAATCTATAATTCCTATCATAGTCTGTCATAAACAGTGTTATATTGGTTGTCTTTGAAAATAAGCAAATATACCAAATAAAATCCAATAAACAACAACAACAATAACAACAAAAATGTAGATTCCATTCATGGAATTTGGACCTTGATTCCTGCCATCCAATGCTATACCTTCTTAGCTTGCATCTAACAGTTGCATTAAAGTACTATTCATCTCCTTCATTCAATAGTCAAGTTACATTACCATAAATAAATCCTGTGGTTCACATGAATATCCGTAAAGATTTATTGTTATCTGTGGTGGCAAAACTCTGTGTTTCTTTGGATGTGAATGCTCTTTCTTTTCAAAATGATTTTATTTCTGGCTGGATTCTTATATCTCTGGAATCCTCTACAGACAATGCAGTTCAATACAACATGATCCTAATTTGCAAGTATAGGTAAATGAGTTACCTCTCAGAAACCAAGATACCCATTTTACTTAGTTTATTTTTAGACTTTCAGTGCACTTTCTGTGATGAAATAGAATTAATTAGCTTTGATATAGTTTGGGTGGTACTTTAAGTTTATCAAATAATCTTTTTTTTTTAATTTTTAATTTTTTTTTTAATATTTTTTTTTATTTTTATATTCTCCATACAATTGCCACCCCTTATTTTGAACCCAATCCCTCCCCTCCCCACCCCCCACACCCCATAGAGTGTCTCTGGCTCATAGTTGTTTGTTGATTTTGATTTTTACTTTCTTATAGTTATTCTTTTTCCTGGTCCCTTATTTAAGTTTTCTAGATTCCTGCTATGAGTGAGACCATCCGTTTTTTTTTTTTTTTTTTTTTTTTTTCTTTTTCTTTCTGGCTTATTTCGCTGAGCATGATCCCTTCCAGTGCCATCCATGTTGCTGCAAATTGCATGTGTTTATCTTTTTTGAATGCTGAGTAATATTCCATGGTATATATGTACCACATCTTCTTGATCCAGTCATCTAATTTTGGGTATTTGGGTTGTTTCCAAAGCTTAGCTATTGTAAACAGTGCTGCTATAAACATAGGGGTGCAGATGCTCTTTGGCATTGATTTTTCTGTGTCCTTTGGGTAAATACCTAGGAGTGGAATTGCTGGATCATATGGAAGCTCTATGTTTAGTAGGTCAAGAAATCTCCACAGAGCTCTCCATAGTGGTTGGACCAGTTTGCACTCCCACCAACAGTGTAGGAGAATTCCTTTTTCTCCACAACCTCACCAACATTTGTTGTTGCTAGTTTAAAATATATATATATATATATATATATATATTTTTTTTTTTTGTGGGACCCTTGCCAGCAGCCGGGGAATGAACTGGTGCTGCAGAGGCTGCGGGCAGCCTCGCAGCCCAGCGCTCAACCGCTGCACCACCAGGGGAGGCCCTCAAATAATCTTTTTGATTAAAATAATTTATTTTTAAATTCCTTGGCTTTGGTCCAATTTCTAGATTCCTGGGTTTTGGTCGAATTTCTAGATGATTCTAAATTAGATTATGATTTGTGGAGGACTTTCACTCACTGGATTAGCTAATATGATGGGAGATTTATAAACTGTTAAATTTGTTTTTCATAAGGAAGCCTGTAGTTAAATGTGCAGTTAAATATCGGTATCTTGATATACCAGTTTGGAACTCCAGGTTTTATAGAATACTCAATAATTTATACCTGATAACAAATTGAGAAGATGCTAAATATATGTTCAAAATGAAGTAGATTGTTTATGGTTTAGATAAGCAACCTATAAATCTTCCCTAAAAGAAAAATCATCTTTATATGTTGTCATCATCTCTTGAAATTCCTTCAAAATTACCTTGTTGCACAGAGGTTGTTCAGATACAGTGTCTATTGAATAACATTTTTATGTGACAAGAAGCAAAATATCCCCAAATAAGTATGTGAGGAATGATAGATAGTCACTGCCATCTGAGATTTTCCCACATTAAAATTAATTTGTTCTGATACTTAAGTTATGCTCATCATGACTTCAGTAGATATCTTATGGATGATAACCAAAGTAGGAAACAGGTACCATGGGAGGTATGTTAATTTCTTATCTAATCCCCTCTATTGCTAAATGACTATAGTGCTTTTTTAAAAAGATTTATTTATTTATGCATACAAGAGCTGGGGTACAGGCCAGAGGTGTGGGGGGTGAGAGGATTCACCAGAGACAGTGGGGAACAGAACAGGTGGATCTACGGAAATACCCTGCTGAGAGGAGCAGCGGGTGAGTCAGGAGAGATCTGTTGCACCCTGTGGGCAGCCCCCTGGCCAGGGATTGAACTTGCACTGCAGTGGCTGCAGACAGCTTCTAGGTTATGTCCCAACAGCTTGCGCCACCAGGGAGACCCTATAGTACTTTTTGAACTGATATTTGGTTATATTCAATTTAGCACTATTTATATACTGTCTTGAGTATTCTCTAATTTTTTTCTGTGGAGTGGAAAGAGCTTAGCCTTTGACTCTAACATACATGCGGGAGGGTCTTGGTGTTGCCATTTCTTACTTGTATGTTCTGAAATTTAGTTAACCTCTCTGAGACTCTATATGCTCCTCTTTGGCATAGTTGTAGCATTCAACATCTACAGGAATACTTAGTTCCTAGGGTTTTCTTATCCTTTGTGAAGAGATTAAAAATAGTTGCTCATTAAGTAATGATTTCCTCCTAATCCTCTGTTTCATATTCCATCTCCATTAACTAAGTCATAGGATCCATGAGTACTCAAGTGCAAACCATAAAATTTGTTAAAATTGTAAACAGAAGATACTTAATAGTATGTGTGTATGCATGTCAGTGGAGAGTGAGAAAGAGAAAAAGAGAAGAGGAAAGATAGACTTTCTTCTGTCACAATAATAGTTTAGCCAATACATATTTTATGATATTTCAGGGGCTATTAAATAAAAATTACATGACCAACAAGCTCATACACACAAAGACAGTCTTTGAGAAAGTCTGTCTCTCCCTCTCCATACTCTTTTCCCACCCACATTCAGAAAAACTGGAGAGTCAAAGCAGAGGGAGAGGAAAATAATAGCTAATTATTAAACCTAGAATTAGACAGGTTGGGCTACTGGGTAACAGCTTGTGTTGGGCACCTAAGAACTTAATTGGCATGGCTGATTGAAGATACGAAGATGCACTCACACTGAACAGGTGTATCTCAAAGCAGAGGAGAGAGGAGAGCCACACATATCCACTTTCTTCTCCCAAAGACAAAATTTAGATGCCACTCAGCCTTCCCGAAGGAGAGGGTGAGGATGGTGGAGACAGTCCAGGAACAATGAGGGCTGTGGAACGGTATCTCCCTTTCCCTGGAAGGGAGTAGCAGAAGGGATTCACCTTTGCAGTCTGCTTTTATGAAAGTTAGTGGAGCAAGTCCTGCCTTACACAGCTTCCATACTTTCCTCTAGCTACTCTTTCTTCCTCTCTGACCAAACTTGTTCGGTCATGTTTAGACTTTCACTTGCTGTTCCTTTCCCCTTCGATGCTCTTCTCCCCACCTTTGCATGGGTGCTTGTTGATCAACACATTATTTTCAGTTTAAAGGTAATACTTCAAAGAATCTTTTTTTTAAAGATAAATTTTTATTTACTTATGCATACAAGAACTGGGGTACAGGCCAGAGGTGTAGAGGGTGAGAGTATTCACCAGAGACAGAACGGGGAACAGAACAGGCAGACTGACTGAAATACACTGCTGAGGGGAGCAGCGGGCGAGACAGAAGAGGTCTGCTGGGCCCTGTGAGTCAGCTCCCTGGTCAGGGATTCAATTCAGGCCACAGTGGGTGATAGCTTGATAGTGCTGAGAATTAACAACTGTGCTACCAGGAAGGGCCCCCCCCCCCATCAAAAAAAAAAGTCTTTTTCTAACAACTTTTCTATAAACTTTCTCTTCCCCACTCTTTTTGCTCATTACTCTATGTTATTTTCCTTATTGCACTTACCATTCTCCCACTTAGAAAGCAGGCTATATTTTGTTAATTGATTTAAATACATTGAATAGTGCCTGCCACAAAGTAAGTGCAAAAATATTTACTGAGTATATAATAATGGATAAATGTGTCATTAATTCAGAAAAAAAAAAAAAGAAAAACTCTTTTAGGGCTTACTCCATACCAATTTTTGTGCCAAATGTCAGTAATATCAATATGAACAAGACATAGTTACTTTTAATCATTTATATTTTTAATAGAGAATTGAATTATGTCAGCATATTTTTCTATAACAAGAAGCAGCACAGATTAGAGGAGGGTGTCTTGCTCTAGCTATGTTGTGAAAGGGTGTGAGATTTAGTTGATCAGAATTTTTAAGTAAGACACTAAAAGTAATTTACAGGTAGAAGAGTGGATGGGTATGCAGAGATTTGGCAGTGCAAGAGACAAGAGTACATTTTAATTAAATGTATTACAGGCAGCTCATTATGTTTGGGATACATAATACAGATGGGGAGTGATAAGAAATAGTGCTAGAGATATATGCAGAATCCTACTCATAAAGAGATTTATGCAACCAAAGAAGTTTGGGCATGATCTGGAATTCTGATCAACAATTTGAATTTTAAGCATGACTGTGATAAAATCTGATTTGTGTTTTATAAATAATATAATACATAAAATAATAAGATTAGATATCATGGTAAACCAGTAGGAAAATTATGAGATCTTTCAATCATCTGGAAAAGAAAGTAGAATAATCTGTGTTCTTGAAACTAACAATTTGAATTGCAGCTAAGCATGTAAATTACCATAGCTCAACATTGTTTAATAGCATGTTTTCATGACCCAGTGTGTACTAAGATCTTTGCCCATCCTATGGAGTTCGTGTAGCAGGATGACTATGCAATCTGTTTCACATGCTCAAGGGACTTAAGTGCTAAAAGAGAAACAGAAACAGTAAGCAACTATCAGAAGTGCAAGGTGGAGCAAACTCAAGGGAGAGCAAACTCTCCCTTGAGTTGCATCTACTTCTAGATGCACTAATCCCAAAACCTGAGAAATGCCACTGATCTTCCACATTACTATTTGTTCTTATCAGGATCAGCAACACAATTTGTAGAAGCCAGTGAAAGAAGAAAATGTCAGCCTTGTTCAAAAATTATGAAGATTTTCTAAAGGATTACAGCAGTACATTACACCTAGACAGCCATTTCTCTTGGGCCCTCGTGAACTATCACAGATCATGTGCCCAGCACTCTGCTCCTGGATCAGAAGATCCTTACTGGCTTTCTCTGGGGATCAGGATGCTAACAGACTTTGAGTTTTGTTTTCTGGAAATAGTGGTCATATTCAGTGATTAAAACGCATTAACACAGATCATTTTATTGGATCACACATCTTGCACTCAGATGAAAATATATAAGGAAAGGAGAGGTTAGGAATAGATGAGGTGTATTTTGGTGACAGGCATCAGAGCAGATAGGAAGACATATTCTTGACCCAGATCATTTGAGCTTTAACCTCTTCTACCGCTTACGAGATATAAAATGTTTCTGTGCCTTCATTCTCTGACCTACCAAATGGGAATGACAAATCATTGTGTCTTAGGGTTGCTATGAAGATTAAGTTGATCTATGTAACTCATTTGACAAGTTAACAAAGCATGTTAAATGTGTGGATTGTTTCCTTAATGTTTAGATATTCCATTCTGGAAAGTAAACTTTGCTGGTTCCATCCATGTAGTACAAATATTATAATTCATGGTAAAATTTTTATTTAATGAACAGAAATGCTTACTACTAATGAGGGTGGGTTAATCAATCATTTGCTTTATTATTTTCATTTATTTACTATCCTAAATACATAAAGATATTACCCTATATTTCTCTCCAGAAATATTTACATATAAAGTATTTAAATGTTTGTTTCTGTTTATATTAGATAGAAGTCCAATGTATTTTCCACTGTGGAGAAACTGATATTCCCTTTGCCTCCTAATACACACGGTGATCCAGCCATTCTTGTCTCCCATGCTGTTTCTTGAATTTCACTCTGAACCTTTGCACATACTATTCATTCACTCTAGACTTCTTTTCCCTTAGGTATTTTGTAAAGACTCCCTTCTGTCATGTTTTCATTCAAATAATTCCTCCTCATTGAGGATTTTGAAGTTTAAAAGTAGAGCTCATTCCCCCCTCTGCACCCACCACACTTTTTCCCTAGGATTCCCTCATATCTTTTTGTCTCCTGTACAACATTTAATTGCCATATAACACCTTAAACACTTAATACAATTAAAAATATTTTAAAAATAATATTGAATGTCTTAAATAATTACTATGTCATAAAATGCCTCACCGGTGTTTTCTACTACAAATTTTATTGTTGCAGGTCTTATATCTAACTCTTTAATACATTTTGAATGTATTTTTGTGCATGGAGTTAGTGATCCAACTTTATTCTTTTACATGTTTCTAGTTTTCCCTGTACCGATCATTAAAAAGACTTCTTCCCATTGTGTGGTTGTGGTTCCTTTATCATGAGTTAAATATTGACATACATGTGGATTTATTTGTAAGCTTTCTGTTTTGTTCCATTGATCCTTGTGTCTGTTTATATTGCAATACAATAGTGTTTTAATTGCTGCTATTTTATAGGTTAAAGTTACATAAAAGGTATGTGCAATGGATTTTGGGTGTTATGCAGGCATCTGTTACACTTTTTTAGTTTAGCTTTTCTTTTTTTTTTTTCCTTTAGTTTTTTTTTTTTTTTTTTTATAGAGGCATGTTTTTTATTTATTTATTTATTTATTATATTTGTTTGTTTTGTTTATACATGCACTGGGTACAGTCAGAAGCGCGGGTTGGTGAGAGAATTCACCAGAGCCAGAGTGGGGAGCAGAGCAGGCAGAAGGACCGAAGTACACTGCTGAGGGGAGCAGCGGGCGGCAGGAGAGGTCTGCGCATCATGTGGGATCCTCCTCCGGTGGCCGGGGAGCAGCCGGGGATTGAACCGGCGCCGCAGAGGCCGCAGGCAGCTTCGCAACCCAGTGCTCAACCGCTGCGCCACCGGGGAGGCCCTAGTTTAGCTTTTCATTTAAGGCTATTGTTTCCTTATTTATTGTCTGCCTTGATCTGTCCATACTTGTAAGCAGAGTATTAGTAGTCCCTAGTATTACTTTGTTGTTGATATCTCCCTTTAGTTCTATTATTAATCACCTTCATGTATCCATAATGTGGTACTTACATATTTGTGATTTTTTATTGATGTACTAGATCCTGAAGTATAATATAAATCCACCTCTATCTCTGGAACTATATTTTATTTAATATATACACATTTCTGACATTTTCTGTTTGCCATTTGCTTACAGGATTGTATTCCAAACTTTAATTCTAAGTCTGTGCTTGTCTTGGTGGTATGATAAGATTACTCTAAATAGCAAAATGGTGGACTGCTTAGAAATCCACCAAACAACTCTACACCTCCAGTAAGGAATCACCACTCTGCCCTCTTACAGTTACACCACTTACACCACTCATACAGTTCTCTAGGGTGCCACCCCTGTCCTGCACTTAACTTTGTGTACCTCTTCTCCAGTGTAGTGTCAGGTTTTAAAAGTCCTCAGTGTGAGTATCTGTCCTTAAGTTAGCAAGAACACAGGGTCTCTGAATAGTAGCAGCTCATCCCTCCAATGGATTGTAATTCCCCCATATTGCTCTAAATGCAGGTTAATTTTTTCCCTATCACTTTTCACTGTGCCATTGCACCTGATGTATGCAGCAGTCATCCACTTAATCATTCAAGGGTTGTGATTCTGTCTTACTATAATTTAGTTGTGACTTTGGGAAGGAGGTTGAGCCCTGCATCCCTATCTTGCCACCTCCTCGGAGACTTGGGTTTCTTCTTCAAAATTGAATAGAGTGAATTCAGCTCTATACTAAAGGGTATAATTAGGAACTCTCTGGGTGACTTCTTTCTTTCTCTTTTGTTCCTTCTAAAATCAAGGCCAAGACACGCAACTCCCCCTAGTTTTTCTCTATGTTAAGATATGTTTATTTTAGTCTACTCACCAAAGGATTCTGACTTTTGTATGTGGGGTAGAATCTGTCTTTTCAGTTCAAATCTCACACTATTCTCTGGCCATAAATTTTGTCTTCTCTGGCACTTCCATACAGTCCAGGCTGTCACCCCTAGGTGTATATTCCCCCCAAGATCTAATGAAACAGAAAATTCCTTTCCTTTCCTGTTTTTATAATCATACATTTATAAAATATCCTAAAAGTATTTCAAAGATAATTGCAAAGAAGATAAAAAAAGAGAAAGGAGGCTATTTGACATGTGAAAAAAATGTAATGCAATGTTTGCCAATTGGGACTCAGTTTATAATCTAATTCAACTCATCATTTACTGGTATTTTAGGGGAATTGGTATTAATATTTCTATCTATAGTAGTATCACTATGTTTATATTTTAAGAGTCCTTTAATAAATCCATCCTGAAATAAATTGATGAATTGGTATGATGTCTAAATGTTCTTTGAAACTATTTGGGAGTGTGTGAGTAGTTAGAGGATAGAGATGAAACAAATTTAGCTATGTCATCATTGAAATGGATAGACTGATCACTTGGTATGTTTGAAAATTTCCAAAATTAAAAATTTTAATTTTTTACTAAATTAAAAAGTAGATTTCTTCAACTTTCTAATACCTAAGCTTTCTGAGTTTCCTCAAACATGTGGTTTACCTCATTAATACTGAATGCTAGACATAGTTCCCCAATACAAGAAAGTTCCCCAGACATAGTTTCCTAATAAAAGAAATAGAGATTTTGGAAAAGGAATGTAGTTAATCTGCTGATGAATTGAGGAAGGCAGCAGACACATGTCTGAAAGACCACTATCCTGCTTTTTGGCAGAGGGCAGGAGCATTTATCCAGAGTTATAAGGGAGTAGAAGGAGGATTAGGCCAAGGGTCAGCATGTCCATTCTTGCAACACAAGAGTCTGGAGGTTTTGGTTGATGCCAGCTTGCTTCAGCTATCACCTGGTGGTCAGCAATTCTATGTTTATCTTCCCAGTGACACGCTTTTCCCTTTGAATGTGGGAAAACAGAGTTTGTTATGCCTCGAGGATAAATAAATGAAATAGGAGAGCTTATCTGGTGGGACAGAGAGACAAGTCCTTCATTCTGGTTTCATAATTGGTGGAAATTTATGTCCAACTTCCCATTCAAGTATAAAACAATGTAAATGGCTGTGAGTTCATCCAATCATGACTTTCACTCCTCTTATTTATTTAGCAATCATCCCCATTAGATGCCAACTCAATTTTAACCATTACACTTAGACCTGTAGGGACTCACTGTTTAGATGCAGAGACAAGAAGACAGCAGAATGCAGTGTGGATCTTTGCAAGGGTATGGGGTTGAGGGAAGAGTGCAGCTCAGCTGAGGGTGCTGGGAAGGCTTCTTGAAAGAGGTGACCCTTTGTTTAGTCTCAAAGGAATCATAGATGTTATCAAGATGAAGAGGAAGAGGAAATAACTTGAACCCATCCTCAAACACTGAACTACTTTGCATTTCATTATCTGATTATTCTCCTGCAAAGCCCCAAAAAGTATTCTAATTATTTTTCTTTCAGGCACCAGATGAGTAATTTCTCCACATTCACAGTGAGGACTCCAGACTCGCTGATTCTAAAAACATCATGTTATAACATTGACACTAAGCCAGAAAGGAATTTCAAAAGCTAGTGACTTTCTCGATGTTGCAAAATAATGAAGAGAACAAAACAAGCAATAACATGTCCCTCGTGAATAAAAGAGTTAATTAACAGTCTCTGTCCTACATTGTGCTAATATTTATAGTCAAAAATGAAAATTTTATTTTAATCTGTTTGACTTCACAAAGTTATTTTCCCTTCATTTGTCTTACCACTGTGCCCAAAATAAAAACTTCATCACAACTGTAATAGAGTCTGAGTGATTCCCCACATATTGGATTCAGATAAACTCTTTTTTACGTATAGACATATCCTGAAAGGGGCTTTGTAAAAAGTTGCAGTAATCAAAATTTATGCGACTGAGCCATCATGAGCACTGTTCCATTTCGACGTGCCAAACCCATGGAATAAATGGATCAGCAATAAACTCTCCTGTGAGGGAGATGGAGGATCCGAGTTGTTAGCTGTGTGGCACATAAGCCTGACCCGGAAGCCCTTCCAGCCTCTGCTGTCAGCATAAAACTAAGCTGCAACAGCATAGCATCCTGTCATTCCAACAAAGCTATAAAGTTTTAAAATGTTAAGGCAACGTGGGCTCTTTAAAAGCGTGTTTCTAATATATAGTTTAGCATTCATGCCTATTAATGACGACTGCCTCTTGAGCTTGTATCTTAGAGGACATCTGTGCCTCCAAAAACCTGTCTGTATGTATACAGTGCAATAAGACCTTGCAGTATATTTCACTCTTAATGCTGATGGAGTACTACACATTAGGAAACTCTGGAGCTGGCAGCCAGTAGACATTTCATCTGCTAAAATGAAAAGGGGTCAGGATGGGGGATAAATAAATCCCTGTCATTTCAGCACACATTGGCAAAAGAAAAGCCAAGTGCAACCCATCATTATAAATAGTGTTGTTAACCCTCCTCGTTTATAGTACACATTTTCAATTATACCCATTATGATGTACTTAGCTAGAGGGCAGGTTGCATTTTTTAAATGTGTTGAGAGCAGTCATGATTTAGCTAGTGCTCATTTGTTTTCTATTGCTTGGTTAAACATGCTGCATTGTCTTTTTCCTGTTTTACATACTGGATGAATAAAAGATGCTAAATTTAAAATGTGCTAATTCACTGGTTCTGTGCCCTGGAGGTTTTTTAAGCATATCAGTGTTTGAGCCACATCCACCAGAGATTCTCATTTAAATGTTTTGGGTTGGGGGGGGGCTTTATGAGTTTGTTAAACCAGCCCTTGAATTTTCCAATATTCAGTCATTGTTAAGGACCACGTGGATTGAGTACCCAGCAAGATCAGATGTAGGAGAGGAAGGGCCAGAGACAAATTTGATGACTATTTGAAATCTCTCCAAATGGAATTGTTTTAAGAGCATTAGTGGTTCAAGATAGGAAGTAGAGGAAATGAGAGAAAGTCCGTGGAGATTAGAACTTTACAGTAGGCTTCAGTGAACACATAGTGTCGATTGTAGAAACTATAGGGCAAAAAAATATATTCCCCTTGCTGCAACAACAGGGTGGTCCTGGGGAAAGGACAGATTCCAGGTTCCCTGCCCACCCATGGGAGGTGGAGCTGAGTGGGGAGGAGGAGGAGAAGCTGGAGGGAAGACTGGAGAAGGAAGCAAGGAGGATGCAGAGCCAGAAGGAGACCTGGAGGAGGCACATGGATCAGAGACATTTGAAGAATCTGTGCCTGCTTCTTGGCCTTGGGCTGGGTGAAACAGATGTGGGTGAGAAACCCATGGGGAAGTTAACAATGGTGGTGTTTATCTTGATTTTGCACCTTTCCTCTCAGACATGTTGGGTCCCTTCTGTTCCTTTCCTGTGGGTCCCCACCAGAAAGTTCTTTAGACTTGTGGCAGGCTTTCAGACCTCTGTGGCCCTGCTTTGGACCAACCCTGTTTTTCTGTTCATTTACCCATGAGGGGATGGGTAACTTTGGGTGCTTGATTTGGAAACTATATTCTCTCTTCTCTTTGTTGCACACTAATTTTAGTAAGGTTCCTTTCCACTAAAGGTCTTATACACCAGAGTATGTTTTGTCTTGATGTGGCAGATGACAGAACTTATTTAGAACAGGTAGGTTTGGGGGTTCTGGGATACTCCTCTCCCTGCCCTATAACTTTGACATTATATTCTTTGCAGCTAAAAACATGAATTGTTTATTTTGAAATCTATGTTTAAGGCTGTATATAAGGGATTTTGAGTTCAATGGTTATACATATTTTTATACATATATCGCATTTGCAAAATGCTTTCAATCCCACTTAATTAGGTATTCTTAACAGCTATCCTGTGAGTTTGCTGGACAGTATTAACCACATAGACAAGTAAGAAAATTGAAGCTCTGAAAGGTTAAGTGCATTGCCCGAGGTCATATAGCAATTCCGTAATGAGCTGGGACTGGAAATCAGAGCCTGGAGGTCTTGTCTGTTTCCAGAGTCATTGAATCTGGCCTCTGTTGCAAAATGAATGATGATTATGAAAATTTAAGAATGTAGAATACATTTATTTTTTCAGGAAACATTTCAAAATGAAAGAAGTATCTGGATATCCTGCAGCGTATTTTCAGCATTCCTAGAAAGCTTAGTAGAAAGGCTTTGCAATTTTGTTTAAATTTGTCAGTATGTAGATCGGGTCTGTGGCTGTTTCATTTTAAAGTACTGGAGGTGTAGGCTGAGGAATTCTGCTCTTGATATATCTGCTCTCTATATGAAACTCCAAGATGAATAGGAAGGAAACATGTGAAAACCTCCTACTCATAGTTCTTTTAGGGTATTGCATGTTTCACCATTTAAGCTTTTTGTTTCTCCTTGAACAAAGTGGAGAACATGTCAGATTGACAACCTTTGGATAATAGATATACTTTTATTTTCTCATTTCTGAATGCTTATAAAACTCCAGAGAACTTTCTTATCCATCCACCCAGTTTCACTTCTGCTGTACTAGGGTGATTTAATGATGCATGCATGTATGTTTCTATAACACAAAACTTGGTGCATCTACTACATAAAGCAGATGCCTGATGGATATTTATCAAGGATGACAATGCTGTATGTGATAAGTTCTTCCCTCTAGGAATTTGAGTCCAGTATCTGTGTTTCCATGTTTAAGTGGGAGATACTTATAGCAGTGGTGAATTCTGCCTTTGTACTTTTTCTTAAAAGGAAATCAAATCTGTTTGAATTTTAGCAATGGTTATGAATAAACTAGAGAGGGGTAGTCTCTTGTGTATAATTAGTCAGTAGAGATAATTTACTTTTTAAGGATTTAGTGTTAAAGAAACTCAGGCTGCCCGACATTATATTGAGGTCTCTGTCTATAGAATTGACTTAGAAAGAGACCTCTTAATGACCATTTGGAATTTTCACTAAATTCAGGTTGTTTTAACCTCATATTCATATTTTGTGTTGATTAAATTCTATTTATCTTCAGTTAAAAAGCATCTATTTGTGATGTTTATTCCATAAAAATACATGTACCATGGCTCCAGTTGATTATTCTTTTCCCTTTCATTTTTAATGTAATGATTTATGAGCTAATGTTCTTGGAACACAAAATAGTCTTCTTTGGATGCATGAACTGTTATAAGCAAAATTATGTGGCAAGAAATAAAAGCCCCAGTGATCAGCTTGAATAGCTAATACTTAAAACAGCAGTACAGGGCCTCCCCAGTGGCACAGCAGGTTGAGCGTAGCTCTGTGAAGCTGTCTGCAGCCTCTGCAGCACAGGTTCGATTCCCGGTCGGCCAGGAAGATTCCCACATGGCACAGCAGAACTCTCCTGTCAAGCCCGCTGCTCTCCTCAGCAGTGTATTTAGGTCTATCTGCCTGTTCTGCTCCCCGCTCTGTCTCTGGTGAATCCTCTTACCCTCCCATGCCTCTGGCCTGTACCCCAGCTCTTGTATAAAAATAAATCTTAAAAAAAAAAAAACCCAGCAGTTCAATGTACTTTTTCCATGTATTTGAAATGCATTCCTATGTTGCAGTGAGAAAGGTAATGTACATGTTTTGTACATTCATATGGTATATAGTATATATAGAGTCTTTGAATTTTTCTGAGTGATCATGTTATTTATTTATTTATTTTTTGGTATGGAAGTACTGTGCTGTAGGCCAGTGGTGCAGAGGATGAGTATACACCAGAGACAAAGTGGGGAGCAGAGTGTGCTGTATGTGGGTCAGCTTCCTGGCCGGGGATAGAACTCAGGCCATAGCAATGATAGTGCTGAGACAACCCCTAGCCCACCATGGAGGCCTGTGAGTGTCATATAAACTGGAATTCTTCTGAAAGTCACTTGATGCAATATTAATATTTAAGCCAGGATAATAGACATTAACCCAGATTGCCCTAAGCAAATAGGATATTTGATCACTCTAATTCTCTCCAGTGATATGAGAAAGTAATTGGTACTAATTGCCTTGCTATTGTAGCTTAATTTACCAGGAACATGGAATGATTTTAAGTCACTCATGGTGAACTCTTCAACTCAGAACATGGATGAGACCCAGCACTTAACAGAAGACCAGTTTGTCACTTTTTCTTTTAATCAGAAGTTGTTTCAACTATTGAAGCTTCTCTTCTACTATTTTTAAACTTATTTTCTCACCTTCTCTTGAATTTATATTATGCTAGATATGATTTCCTGTACCAAGCAATGGATACATGCTTGGTATGCAAAATCATGTTTAATTTTCACAGCAATCATATGAAATGGAAAGTTTTACTTGGCCTGTTTTACAGCCAAAGTACCTCATGCTTACCAAGATTAAAGAAATGGTCTGAAGTCTAACAGACTTTAGAGTTTAACTTAAAGTCTAAAAAGTATTTACTGTGTGATGGTTTACACAGTGAGTCTTAAAATACCATTGGTGTCATTCTTTTGCTTCAAGACCAATTAGAGAGAAATTATGAGCAGATTTTTGGTTTTGGATATTTAATCATGATGTGGATGCGGATGAGAACCAGAGATAAAAGGCAGTAAGCCTGGAAATCTATTGTTGCCATGAAAGAGAATAAGTCTCTGAGATCTATCAGACCTATAATAATAGTAAGACAGATATTTGAGTAAATAAGGAAAAATCATAGAGGTCATATATTTAAAATCTGCCATCAGAATTTTGTTTATTGGTATCAGAAAAAAACAAACATTGCTGATAGATAATTATCCAGCATCTACTTCAAAAATTTACTTTTTAGGATCTCTCACTCACATATTCATCTCCAGCCCTACCTCACCTGTCAGCCAGTGTTTATATTCAGTGTGCTCCACCATGATCTGCTTTCACATTTCAAATCACTTGGAAGCTTAGTGAGTCAATCATTTATTCCACATCATTGGTATAATATTCCTGACACCAGGACCCAACCGATAACTTCAATTCAGTTTGCTGTGCCCCAGATTACCTGCCTGTGAATCACCCCTAGGTATTCTTTACTTACTGATTTCCTCCATCTTCACTATTATCTTTCTGGGAAAGACTGACATAGAACTTCACAGAGAATCTATCAATCTCCCTCAATACTTGTAGCCAGCTCATGTTTCTGATGTTAAATAAGATTCTTGATCTTTAAGTTGCCATAAATAGTAGCTCAACTTTAATTATGCCTGATGACTTAGTGATGATAAAATATGCATAAATTGAAGTTGAAATTTGACTAGTAGTTTATTAGCAATAATCATGCTTCAGCAGTTGTTTATGTTTTCAAACAGGCACTTTAATTTATTGTTATTTTTCATAGGGCTAATTAGGTTGGAAGTATCACTCACAAAACCCTACGAACACTGTGTTTTTATTGACACTTGAAGTCTTCTGCCGACAGGATGTTACTGAAAATTTGATTAGAAAGGATAAGGTATCCCTTGAGAATAACAGACATGCTGTAATATGAACTCCTTCCCTGAAATGCATCTCTCTTTCACTTCATTTTATTATAAAGTCATTTATGTGAAAAGATCATAGGTTTTGATGTTTGTCACCTATAGTTTTCATTTTAGAGAGGTAACTTTAGGCAATTTATTTACCTTTTCCACAATCATTTTCTTATATAAAAATGTTAATAAAATGTTGATGATGCTGATGATACCTTATAAGTGTGGCAATAATAAAATGAGACAGTGCATGCAAAGTACCAACAAATGGATTTGATACAG
Organism: Talpa europaea; assembly: GCF_964194135.1. Taxonomy (NCBI): domain Eukaryota; kingdom Metazoa; phylum Chordata; class Mammalia; order Eulipotyphla; family Talpidae; genus Talpa; species Talpa europaea. Next base: position 81,548,758 of record NC_140073.1, read on the forward strand.
ATTATGAAGATATTTCCTGGAAACTTTAATACATTTTACTAATTTATGTAATCCACAGGTTTTCTACTTGCAAAACTACTATTCCTTCCTTCTCATACCTAATCCCCAGAAATAATTTTCTTCTAGTGTTTTCATTGGGAAGGGAGGCTCTGTTTCATAACTTCCTGAGAGTTCCACTTTGCCATTGTCTCATCCTCTCTTGCCTAGCTTCAAACTACCATGTTGGGTGCTGCCACTTCCTTGTTTTGCTGTTTATCTCTTGAATTTGTGGAATTTATATTCTATTTTGATATAAAACCACTACCTTCACAGTGGCTTCAAAGTAGAGCTCAAGTGAGGAGGCCATGGCTGTTCCATTCCAAGGGTAGAACCTGCATGCCCTTGAGTTTCTTGTGGCTCTAGCTAATTTGGTCTGTTGCACATACCAAAATGTGCTGAAGGTTTAGTCATAACATGAGAAACTTACATCATAGGGAGGAAAAAATAATCCTTTAAAACTGAATGCTAAATATGACAATTCCAAAGTTCAATATAAAGAAACCCATACATATCAAACCTGAAAGAGAAACTTAACAAGTGTTTCACAATTACTGGTGTTGTTTCCCTATGTCTGGATACTCTAATATTTCTCTCTTTTTAAAAACATAGTTTTTCTTCTTTTCTTCAATGCTAATAAGGTCTATCTATGGAAAAACCTAACCTCTATTCTAAAAGTGTGTTTTGACCATTGAATCCATCCTTCTCAACCTCTACCTAAACTTTTGTAAAGCATGATTATCAATGCAAATATTATTTTAATACAAGTATTATTTTATGCTTTGAATTATTTGATCTTAGAATTATACTGTAAAGCAGAATTCCTGTGTGTGAATGTGCACTGTGTATGTGTGTTTGTGTGTAGTGTTAAGGAAGAAGCATTGATCCGTGTTCTTTCTCAATATGAGGTAAAGGTCATTTTTCCTGTTGTCTTCGGTATTTATTTCTGATCTCCTAAGGTAACACTTGAACAGTGCGTTTGCATGCACACACACACACACACACAAACACACACAACCACATGTACATATCCTAAGGGTAAACAATAGTTTTTAAAGTATAGCATTGTAGAAATTGAGAGTGGAGGAAAAGACTTTTTCTTAAAGGCATAATTGTTTACAAAGATTTGCCCCACCCAAATGAATATAATTAAAACAGAACTGTTTTAATTACAGTCACAACTCAGAAAATTGTGGGTTCAGATACACAAAACCACAATCAAACACATATTGTGGTAGAACATCCACATTTCCCAGTGCATATAAAAATTTTGTTTACACTATTCTGTAGTTTATTAAGTATGAAATAGCATATCTAAAAATACATAATTTAAAATATTTTATTTCTAAAAAATGCTAGCCATCACGTGCATCTTCAGCAAATCTTAATATTTTTGCTGGGGAAAGATTGAGCCTCGCTAGTAATGGTATAATGGTTGCTCACTGATCAGGATGGCAATTGCTGATGGTTGGGGTAGCAACAATTAATTTTGCAGCATCAGTTGACTCTTCCACAAAACATTTCTCAATAAATTGTAATGCTACATGATATCATTTTATCTTGCTATAACTTTCAAAATTGGAGTCAGTCCTTTCAACTCTTGGCATTGTTTTATCAAGTAAGCTTACATAAGAGTCTAAATTTTTGTTGTCATTTCAACAATGTTAAATATCTTCACCTAGAGCAGATGCATTCTCAAAAAATCAGTTTCTTTGCTAATTTATAACAAGCAACTCTGAATCTCTAAAAGTTTTATCATGAGATAGCAGTATTTCAGTCAAGGCCTCACATCTAAACCCCTCCACTTAAACCCCTCAAAATCATACAGGAGGATTAAATTTATCTTATTTCATATTCCTCTTCATGTTGGTATTATATTCATCTCCCACCATGAATTATTATTGTTCTTTTTTTAAGATTTATATATATATATATATATATATATATATATATATATATATATATATATATATAAAAGAACTGGGGTGTGATCCAGAGGTGTGGGGTGGTTAGAGGATTCACCAGAGAGAGTGGGGAGCAGAACAGGCAGATCTACTGAAATACACTGCTGAGGGGAGCTGTGGGAGCAGAACAGGCAGATCTACTGAAATACACTGCTGAGGGGAGCTGTGGGCGAGATAGGAGAGGTCTGCTGTACCATGTCAGTTAGCTCCCTGGTTGGGGATGGAAATCATGCTCCAGTGGCTGGTGATAGCTTGATAGTGCTATGTCTTTAACCCCTGGGCCACCAGAGGGGTCCAAATCATCATTGTCCTTAGCGGTATTTAGAATGTGAATCCATCCCAAAATATTTTCACTAGACAGCTCAGTTCCATCAGAGTGAACTATGACAGGCTTAGTCTCATAAAATATATTTCTTAAAAAATAAGACTTAAAAGTCTAAATGACTGTTTGATGCATGAACTACACAATGGATATTATGTTAGCAGGCATGAAAATTATATTAATTTCCTTGTGTCAGAGCTCTTGGATAAGCAGGTACATTGCCAATGAGGAATAATATTTTGAAAGGAGTCTTTTCTGATTGGTGGATCTCAATAGTGGGCTTAAAATATTCACTAGATCATGTTGTAAACAGATGTGCTGCCATCCAGGCTTTGTTGTTCCATTTATAAAGCAGAGACAGAGTAGCTTTAGCTTAATTCTAAAGGGCTATAGGATTTTTAGAATGGTAAATGATGAGCATTGGCTTCAACTTAAAGTCATCAGTTATATTAACCCTTAACAAAAGTGTAAGCCTGTCCTTTGAGGCTGTGAAACCAGGCATCAATTTCTCTCTAGCTGTAAAAGACCTGTGAGGTCTCTCTTTCCAGCATAAGGCTACTTCATCTGCATTGAAGATCTGTTGTTTAGTGCAGCCACCTTCAAGAATGATCTTAGCCAGCTCTTCTGCTTAACTTGCTGCAGATACTCTATCAGCACTTGCTATGTCACCTTCCACTTTGATGTCATAGAAACTGCTTTACTAAACTTCATGAACTAACCTTTGCTTCAGATGTTTCTATTTCAGCTTCCTCACCTCTTTCAACCTTCATAGAATTGAAGAGACTTAGTGCCTTGTTTTGAATTAAGTTTTGGCTTCAGGGAATATTTTGACAGTTTTGATCTTCTACACAGATAGCTTAAACTTTCTCTGAATCAACAATAAAGTTGTTTTCTTTTTTTTAATCAGTCGTGCAGTCACTGGAGCAACACTTTCATTCCTTCAAGAACATTCCTTTTGATTCACAACTTGGCTATATGGTGCTAAAGACCTAACGATCATCAACCTATCTTCAGTTTCAGCAAGCATTCCTCTCTATGCTTAGTTATTTTTTGTTTTTGATTTAAAGTGGGAGATGTATGCCTCTTCCTTTCATTTGAGCACTTGGAGGACATTGTAGGGTTATTAAGTGGCCTCATCTCCATCCTGTTTCCAGGAATAGCATGGCCTAAAGAAAAGGAGAGAGGGGCTCCCTGGTGGCTCTAGGGGTTAAGCACAGCACTATAAAGCTATCCACAGCCTTTGCAGCACGGGCCAGGGAGCTACCCACATGGTGCAGCAGAACTCTCCTGTCTCGCCCACTGCTCCCCCCAGTGGTGTATTACTTTCGGTCTGCCTGTTCTTTTCCCCACTCTGTCTCTGGTGAATCCTCTCACTCCCTACACCTCTGGCCTGTACCCCAGTTCTTGTATGTATAAATAAATAAATGTTTGTATAAATAAATAATTAAAAAAAGAGGAGAGAAATGAAAAATTGGCAGTCTGTAAGTAGTCAAAACACTCTCTCCCTCTTCTTGTCTTTTTTTTTTTTCCCCCTTTGTTATGTGCTCCATTCCTTTGCTGGTGAAATTGAACCAGAATCCAGTGGACAGAAGGGCCACCAATGTGCCCCTCTGATGGTCAGTACTGGGGTACAGCGTGCTTAAAAAGGGATCTGGCAAATATGTGGGAAAAAGATCGCTGTATCTCCTTAACTTACAGTTCAAGATCATGAAATTGTACAAATGCTTAGGTCTCCCCTCCTCATAGTCTCACTTAAATAATAGAAATAAAATTTTGAATCCTGGTTCTTTGTCAAAAACCAAAGGAGAGGACCATCAAAGGGCGGGATAGCTAAACTCATGTGGAAGATTTAATGGACTATGAAGCAGAGAGACTGATGACACAGTACAGAAAGCCATGACCTAACTTAGCAGGAATGTGGATGGCAGCACAAGAGGAAGTTTACCTACCTTGATGGAGGACAGGAGTGGGTCTAAAAAAATGTGATATTTAAATCCTTCAAATAACCAATAGAAGCATGAAAATAGAAATGCAATTGTAAAAAAAATGAAAGGCATTACAATGTAAATTCTCATCAATTATAGCAGAAAGTCAATAGATAATGTCTAAAGTTAATACATCAAGGAGTAATGACATAAGGGAAGTATTTATAGATTTAGCTGTAACCACAGAAAAAATAAATATATAAACAGCCCAAAATGTTCTGGGAGGAGGTGAGTTGTGTGTTGGTTGTTTCTCATTATGTTTTTTTGCTAATGATTCTTTAAAAGCATGTGAATATATAATATTAATAAAAAAGCCTTTTTTTTTTCTTTTGCTCCACGTAGTTTACTGGCTCTTTAGAAATTATCTTCCTAACATCCTTAGGTCTATAGTTTATCCCAGGTCTAGAAATTAATTCAGCTTTCTCCTATACTCCCTTTTCTATAACCCGCCCCACACATGCACAAACAAACTATATACACATATCTTCCCTCTCAATGAAGTTGTCTTTCTCTGTAAGTTCATGTAAGTTCAAAGCCTTTCCTAGAACTGTTTCCTTGGTCTGAGATAACTCAGCCTTTTATTTTTTTTCTTTCTATTCAGAATTCAAGTTCTAGAATACAATCTATCTCCTCCAGGAGCTCTCTTTGATTTCCAGAGACAACTTGTCTTTCTTCTCTCCTAATTAATACTTTTTTATACTTCTCTCTGTCCAGTATCCCATAAGCCATCATGTATCTCTCTGTCCTCTTTCCATTTAGTTAAATTGTAAGTGCAAAAATCGGTATCTTCATATCTAGTGAAATAAGTTGCACATAGTAATTGAAGTAGCTGCTAACCATAGTAGTTATAATTGATTTTTGTTATTGCTCTTGATTCAGAAGGCATCTAAAGATGATAAAATGAATGCCCCAACACATTAAAGTGAATACCAACTGTTTATTTTTATTGAAGTGCCTATTATTACTTCTCTTGCTCAGCAAAATCATGAAGTAGTCAATATTTAGTTCTGTCACTATTTTAGTGCCTCTGCCCTCAATTTCAATTACTACCATCTCAAATTATGAAGAATAAGAAATCTAATAAATGGATGACCTAAATAAATGTGTTACTAATGTGTTAACTTTTTGAGTTTTGCACTGTAAAAAATCTTACCTAAATGCCTAACTGGAGGAAGTGATTTGTTTTTTGGTATTTTATTGTGAATATTATTAACAGTTTTACATATTTTTTAATATTTTGGCATCTTTGTTAATATTTTGACAATAGAAGATTATTTTACATCTTTGTTAATCATTTTACATCTTTGTTAATATTTTAACAATAGAGGATATCTCCCCTCAGATGTGGTCTCCATGGTTCTCCTACCACCAAAGCACCATTGTCCTCTACCATATTCCATTATGCTCCCCTAGCCTCCCTTTTTATCTTTTCCCTTCTTCCTTCCCCCTCCTCCCCCCTGCTTGGATGCATGAAATCTATGATCAGTTTTCAATGATCGAATTTAGTTTGCCTTCGTCTGGTGGAAAGAATGATTGGAAAAGGTAAAACTATAGGTCCCTGAGTAGTTTTTTCAGATCTCTCAGATCATCCCATGTAACTTTTATGCTAGGGAAATACATACATTTCCATATCATATATGATATGATAAATTGCAAGCATATTAAGACAGTGGAAACTAATCTTTGCCTATCAGAACACAGATTGAAATCATAGTTATTAAGTATGTTGTGTCTCTCGCATAGAAATTTGATTATTAAGCCCTGATCTTAGCTTGTTATTCTCTTTTCCCAGGTAGCCATTCCTCATTTTATGACTTCACCATCCCACCCCCCAATACTATCTAATCCTGAACTTTTCTCTGCATTCACATAAAAGGGCACTATAATTTTATTTTTCCTTTACTTCAGGAAATGCAACAATAAAACAGTCTCGATACAGGATTATCATCCAAGAAGCAGCCAATGGAGGCCAAGAATGCCCAGATACCTTATTTGAAGAGCGAGAGTGTGAAGATGTGTCATTGTGTCCCATGCATCGGTAATTAGTTACCTTTTTTTAAGTAATCACTAGACTTCAGTATAAATCATGGCCTATTTTCTTTTCTATAATATGTGATTGTGTAAAGAAATAAGAATGGATAATGTTTATCTTTATATACTTTGATTCCCCCCCTCCTTCTCTGGAATACATTTTGATAGAATAAAGGATATGAATGTCTAACAGCAAAAAAGAAACAAACCTGTTTTGATTGTAAGTTAGCAACTGCAGGCAATCAATTTTCAGGATTAGGATCCAAAAAGATTCAGAATGAGATTTTTACCTGGAAAATACACACACACACACACACACACACAGAAAAAAAAAACACACCCCATATTTATTTTACTTTAATCAAAAACTAACATACAAATTTGTATTTCTTCAGTAATTATTTTAATTAAGATATATTTTTAATTTTGTTAACATATGCACATTTGAAGAAACCATCATGTTAGAAAATATGCTTAACCTATGGGTAATTTTTTTAATGCATAGCTTTATGTTACCTGTGTGTTCCTTCTTGACATGTTGGTGATTAATATTTATAAAACACCTGAGGTCTGTGTGCTTAGTCATAAACTTCCACTCTACTAAGATTGGATCAAGTCATTGATTTTAGTACATATGGATTAACTTCACTGTTGGTTTTTCAGATCTGTGAAAAATACCCTGTGGTCTTAAAAATCATGTAACTGTGAGCACACTTAAAAATGCCTTTAGACGTAATGCCTAGTGTTGCTTCTTATTATTTGAGAAATTTTACCTTAAAACTGTGAAATTCAAGGCCTAATTTTTTCAAGTTCTTTTTTTTTTTTTTAGACACTCCTCACATTAGCCAAAGTTGAGAGTGTCATTAAAGTAGTATGAATTACTATCGATTTTATCATCCTTTACTCCCACTGTTTCTATCTGATGACCAGCTTGGGAAGAATGTAAGTAAACACTGGGAACAAGCCCAGGCTACCAGTGTTTCCTCTTTAACTACAGGGTCACTGTGGAATCACTGTATGTATTCATCCTTTGTCCCATGTATAAATATTGAAACTTCTGAATCCAGTGAAAGAACTCTTAGAAAGTGTAACCAATTGAAAAAATTAGCCAAATCAAATATTTTTAGACATGTTTATGAACTCAGGGCTATTATAATCAGAGAAAGTGCTAGAAACAGTTAGTGGGCTCTTGCTTTCTATTGTCCTCTCTCTATTCTCTTGAAGCACTTCAATTTGGGCATTCGTGTTGGAACTAGTTTCCATCATTGACCTCCTGCCATCTTCCCCAGAAACCAGTTCTTCTGTGTATGGGTTGGATCATTGTATCATTTCTCCTGATCTGTAGTTTATTATGTGCCCAATTTATCCATATGATTCTCTGCTTCTTAGTAAAACACCCTTGAATTTTGAACACTCTTGTTCTGATTTAGATTTTGCTTAATGCCCCCTTCACCCTGCCCACACACAGCCCCTCGATCCTCAATAAAATGCTAGGGAGGCATGATAATATAGGCCTTTTTTTTCTGATTCTTCAGTTTGGCTCCATTAAGGTGACATATTCACACATTTAGCAAATTAGAACAATCAAAATGTTTATACAAGTTTTTCTGTGAATTTGAGCATCTCCCAACGTTTTAAGTTGGTAACCAAAAGCGAAGACAGCATGGGTAGTGTATAGGAAAAACCAGCTTTTCAAAAATTTGCATTGCATTACTTACTTTTATGAAAGACCTACATTAGTTCTTGCTTTTGATAAGCAAGAGAAATCCAAAGATGGTGAAAAGCAAAAATAATATTCAGCATTTCTTTTTCAGTGAGCTGTTCTAGAAGTAGCATGTACCCCAAGGGTGGCATCCCATCTCCTTCCCTAGGAACTACATTATACATACTGTGTACTTCTATTATTTCTGTTCTTACTATATGTTAGTGTGATTTTAAGATTTTATGAATCATTTGGTATGAATTGATGGGTTTCTGGGGAGTCTGGGAATGCTCAAGAATTTTCCCATATGAATGAATGGTTTGGCTTCTTTGCTTTACACTGTTTTGGTTTACAAAAGTTTTCGTGAAAAGACTTTCTTTTGGATGGTGGAGATAACCTGTATACTATACATTATTGGCTATGAAATATACTCAGGAGGCTGGGACTGATCATCCAGGGATGTAGTACTGACAGTGGACCTACCCTCACTTGTGCAGTCTTGGATATGTCATTTAACTTATCTGTACCAGGTTTGTCATCCCAAACTGAGAGTTAACTAGACTCCTGAAAATTCCTCCCTTCTATTACAGTCTATTTAGCCAATGAAATAGATCAAATTCCTCAATCTTTTTGTGGTTTAGAAAGTCTACATAGACTTAAGAAATCTGACAAATGACATCCTGGGATGAATTGAGTTGAAAAGTTGGCTAGAGTTGTCATTTCAGTTACTGTGTTTGGAAGTTACACTGACAAAGTCTATGAAAATACAAAATAAATTTAAAACTATTGGAAAATAGGTGACATCTACAAGCATGACAGGTTTTTCCATGTTGTTGTTTGCTGATTTCTTCCCAGGTCTTCAATTATCTACAAACTGGAGGCCACTTGAATGAGGTCAATGATGTACTATTCTCACTTTTACATTTTAATGTGCTTTGCTTGATTCTGTATCTTTCTCTTAAGATGACCTTAAGATGGTCTGCTTTAAGATGATCTTTCCCTTAAGGCTACCTCTGCTTTACTTATCTCTGATTATCGAAGAAAACTGAGACGTAGTCTGAAGTGGGGAGAGGTGACGGGGGGGTGCTACTATTAATGGTTAGCTCTGTTAGGTGATCTCCATGCACTATATTAAGCTATGTTTGCATAATTAAGAAGGTGCTTTAAAGTGACTTTTCCTGAGCAAAGAAAGTCTAATTCATATTCTGATATACAGTTTTTAAAATTTGGGGGAGACCCTATCACAATTTTTATTGTGATAAAAAAATACATAACATAATTTACCATCTTAACCATTTCTAAGTGTCTAGTGCAGTAGTGTTATGGCCCAGTGATGTGCACCAGAGATATAAAATTTTTCATCTTGTGACACTGGTCAATAAGATTTTTTACTTATAACCCTGTTTCTTTTTCAGTTAGCATCTCCTATCAGAGGCATTGGCTCATAGGACACTTAGAGTTGCGGTTTTCTGGAAGAGATAGGTTTAAGGACACAATATATAGTCTGTCTTGTGAGCCATAAAAATAAAGCGTTTTGTTGACCTGAAAAGAAAAATGGTAAAAAGTCAGAAGGCTTCCTTAGGGACAATTTCCTTTCAGAAATAGAAATATTGAATGAAAATTCATCAGAGGCTGATCCATTCCACTTTCCTGAGATGAAAAAGGAGGTCCTCCTCCCCTTTACTCTATATAATGTTATATTCTTTATGTTTTATAACATTATGAGATAGCTGAGTTATTCCAAAATCCTGGGAACTACCTTATAAAACATTTGAAGCAAGAAATCGTGTATGAAGGTTTGCACCAAAACTATCAGATGTTCAAACCTTGATTCTCTAAAGCTCCAGTGGGACATAGAGCTTTTCTTTCTTTTTTTCTTTTATTCAACAATTTTAAGTTCATAAAAATCCAGGTTTTCCGTATTTGTTTGCTTCTAGTGCTTTTTATTTACACTTTGCTACATGAACTAAGGTTTGTGTTCAAGGTGTCCACTGTTTTTTGAAAAATGGAATTACTGAATTAATCATGAATCTGGAAAGAGTGGACTCTAGTCATCCCTAATAGTTGTAGGCTCTAGTTTATTATACTTCAAATCCATTCTTCTTGAATTGCTGGCTTATAATTTTGGGTTTCAAATTCATCTGTTTCAAATATTTCTCTTGTATGTTTGCCATGGTGAAATTTCTAGTTTTTCCTTCTCTATAATTACAGGTGGAGGCCTCAGAAATGGAGCCCTTGTGTCTTGGTGCCAGAGTCTGTCAGACAGGGAATAATGGGCACCAGCGAAGCCTGTGGAAAGGGGGTACAAACAAGAGGTAAGGAGATTTTAAAAGGTATTCTTCAGAAATATAATTTAAAATTAAGTTACTCTTATAGACAATACTTCATTTTTACATTTGAATAAGTTGTGATATTATTGGATAGGAATATTTATGTTAGTCTAAATTTGAGTTTTAGCTTGGTATTAGCTAATATTGGTATTAGATCATCTATTAAACATAACTGGCTACCTAAAGACTAATGCAATATAAGCAAATACCTCAGTCATCAGCACACACCAATGTTGATGTCCCAAATTCATGTTGGATATTAGCCAAGAGATGAAGCATATTTTAAGATCAGACTCAAAAGTATACAATTTACTTTTTCTGTGCTAATTAAATAGTTGTAGAATGATTTAGGAATAACTGAATAATTTGACTATTCTTAATAATCAAGACTTAAATGTAATTGTTTTATTTATATATATATATATATATACATACACACACATATACTTGCTATGTTGTAGGTAGGTAGGTAGGTAGGTAGGTAGGTAGATAAATGGATAATGTACATAGAGAATAATTATTAAAACTTGGGGGAGATATGAATGTTTCTGGACTTGAGAATTACTTTTATCATCAATGTCTTAAGTGTAATGAGATCTCTGAAAAACACTGAGAGACTTGTCAGACTGCCGACCTTCCTGTGTCACTCATACTCCAGGTGCCAATGTTATGAGGCTTGATAAGAAATACTTCCTGCTGAATATCTGACCGCTTGGCTAAACGGATTGTATGTAGCAAAGCTAAACCATGTGGGACCAATTGCATTTTAGTGGCTTCATAATTCTTCTTAAAAAGCATATTCAGAATTAATTTTCTCTTTCCACTTTAGGTTATGGTGTTAGTCAGGATCATTTATCCCAGCGAGCATAGTAACTCTGTACTTTGCCTGTTGATTCAAAGGCAAGGGGACCAACATGTTTGTGTGGTAGTCTTAACTTCAGCTTCTTTCAAATCATTGTGTCTCCAAATGGAAATGTTCTTCCCTTTGACACTGAACCCTGGAGAACAGCAAAGACTTAGATTTAAGGGACAGGAAACAATAATTTTACTAGTGAGTTATTCAGAGTAATAGTAAGTTGTACCATTCACATTTTCCTCCTTGATATTATATATAACATACATTTATGCCAATTCAGAGTATACACTGACTCTGAAAAAACTGGTTCTGGCTGTGCAATGTATTGTAACCTTGCTGGTGTTGTACCTGAGTCTTCGAAGGAATTTTTCACCATATTGTCAAGTCAGTTGCTTCAGGGTGGTGGGGAACTTGGGCACATGGTGTCCCTCCATTTGCTGTTAAATGAGATCCTTGATTAGAAGCAAGTCTACTATGGTGGTTTTAGCAGAAGTGTTGCATGTAAGGAAGGCAAATCCATATCTGGAGTATTTATTTGGTAATTAAAACCTGGACACCTATAATTCAAGTGTTCCAATATAAACAACCGGCCACCAGGTAGCTGGCTTATCACTGGGGATTGGTGCCATATTTTGGACTCTGTTAATCCTGGCAAATTGCGTGTTCAGTTAAGTGCAGTCAGGTCACCTTGTTGACTAGATTTCCATTTTGCTATATCCATGCAAAACCACCTTTCCTGCCACCATGGCTACTTTTTAAAAGTCCATTGGGTAATGGCAGATGTGACTGGGGAAAGAGGCTGGCTGGTGTCCACATAATAGGTCATACTATCCATTTGATTTTTAAATTCCTTCTCTTTTGAGATCACCCTTTACTGAACATTCACATGAGACACAGATATGCTCACAATTTTACCCATTCAGAGAGGCTATACACATGCTTCATACCTCAGTTTCCTTTTCATCAATTCCCAATCATGATCCCTGCAAACCCCTGACTATCCAACAAAACTTTTGGCCATAGCTATGAATGTGTATGGAATCTCACATCTGGCCACTTCTTCCAAGCAAGGTGAACAACCATGTCTACTGCTTAAAGTTCTATCCTCTGGGAATTTTTTTCTTTGCTCTTCTTTTAGGAATGCCTCATAATAACCTATAGCGCCTCCTCTTGGGATTGTGCAAAGCTATATGTCAACCAGGCCTGAGTTTTCTCCACATGAGGCCATAGTACAGAATGGGAAAGAGAAGGTAGTAGAAAAGGGGTGAGAAACTTAAAGCATTCGGGCCATTAATTCATGTAATTTACTTGTATCTTCAGGTCTCCTGCATGGACCAGATCACTTTCATATACTTCCATGTGATGATGGACTGGTGCTGCACACACCCTACTTTATGATTTGGTGGATGAGATAACACACATTTATGACAGGCAGTTTAGATTGCATGGTGACTTGTTGGTCTATGGTTAAGTATTTAGTTTCTACCAAGACCTACTAGTAGACCAGAAGTTGTTTCTGAAAAGGAGAACAGTTACTTATGAAGAATAACAATGCTTTTCTATAAATTCCTAAGTGCTTGCACTGTGTTTCATCAGTAGTAACCATAAAAGCCTACCATTAACATCTCTGTCTAATATTGACACCATTTTACCCACTGGATCAGATGGTTTGGATGACACAGCATCTTGTATAATAGCCTGGACCAATTGTAGAACCTTTAATTATTCTGGGTCCCACTCAAAACTAGCATCTTTTCAGTAATTCAATAAATGGGCAGGAATAACACAGCCAAATGATGAATATATTGCATCCAAAATCCAAAGAGGCCTAGTAGGTGCTGTGCCTAGTTGTAGGAGGGGCCAGCTACAACAACATCCTTACCTTAGAAGAAATACCGAAAAAAACCCTACACCACTGGACCTGTAGAAATTTCATTCAGGTAGAAAGCCCCTGAATTTTTTCAAATTTATTTCTACCCTCTCACATGAAAACATTGTACTACTGAGTCTACAATACTTCACTCTCACTAGGTCCATTCCATGTACTATCACCACGCAACGGGCTGATGTGAGATCTTGTTGAAGGAAAAGATCAAGATCCGTATAAACAAAATTATAAAATAGAGTTGGAGAGTTGATACCCTGAGGTGGGGCAGTGAATGTGTATTTCTGTTCTTGCCAGATGGAAACAAACTGCATCTTATGGTAGTTATTATATCAAATACAGTAATATTTAGAATTAGGACTTTAATATGGAACTCTAGGAGGATACAATTCAGCCCAAAACAATTATACTTTGGAAATTATTTCCCTGTCAGATAGTTTTACAGATGTGAATTTAATTAGCAATGTAGTCTAATTCAGGATTGCTCTGAGACTATATAAGATTCTCTGTAAATTACTAGAAGGGACTTCATTCAAATATTTTACTTACCCATTTCAGAAAAATTTTGTAACATCATCTTGTTATTAGAAGACTAAGGTCCACTTTGTCCTGTGAAATTGTTATTAAATATCTGAATCAACAATATCTATGTGAATGAAGCCCTTTAAAAATAACAATTATAAATTTTTAATTGCAATTTTTGTGCAATGGATAACTATATAAGGTAGCTTGGACTCTGACACTATACTATTATCATAGTGAGTAATTTTCTTTACAAAACCATTTAGTAAGTTCTATAGAGATTTTGTTCCTAATTTTCATAGCATTTTATAACATAAATGACAAATCATTTCATCTGTATGCAGATAATTCTACTTTGAATTTCAACTTAAATAATTTCTACCTGGGGTCTGATTCAGCTCTTACACTTGGCATGTAACCTGCTTGACTTTTCCCTGAATTAGACACCAACATTTACACAACAATGTTAGTGTTTAGTTGAGGGAATATTAGATTGTGATTGCAATTTTAAAGTAGGATGAGTCTCCAGTTTTAAGGTAGTGCAGACATATCTTTTCTCTAATTACTTCAAAACCAGCAAGGAGAGTAAGAAACAGTAAAACAAAACTCATCTCCAGTGATATCTTCTTTAAAAAATTGCTTTAAAGAACTAATAGTAGCAATAAGTTCGCATTCAAGTAAATTAGTCATCTACAAATTCCATGTATGATATAGAAAGTGTATGGAGAAATGGTAAGGGACTTTGCAGACCAGAATTATGTGTAAATTTTAGCAGGGATGAAGGTGTGAGGCATGAAGAAAAACAAGTTTCTGTTTCTAGACAGCTCCAAAAAGGCACCCGAATCTGCAGAAGGAAGTGTGCAAAGTTGTGCATGCATTTATATGTGAGAAGAGTAGTGATGAGGGACTATTCTGAAATCAGGAGGATCAAAGGAAAGTCTGAACAGGAATTATGAGCAGTTCCCTTTGCCACCTGCTTAGCATGCTGACCAGGCAGCTTTTATACTTTTCAGTACCAAGGAACCCTTAAGAATCTGGAATTACAATAAATTTAAATTTCTCTTTGAGGAATTTTTGAATCACAGAGGAAACATCAATTCAGGCCATAAAGTTATGGAAAGGCCAGCTTGGTGTTCCAAATTCTCATAAGAGATTTTTCTCCCGTACCATTCAGTGTTACGTTTTCCATGTGCATATGACCTTCCTGAGGTATTTTTGTTTGGCGTGTATACTTCTAGTTACCAGCCTTTGTGGCTTCACTCTAGTTTAGAACCTTTTATAAGATTCTTTACAGCAGCCCTTAGAATCCCCCCCACTCTGAAACCCCATGCATCACAAAGCCATGAAAGTAGAAATCAGGGTCTCCTAGATCTGATGGATACCTTTAGGATGAGAGTGTGTGTTTCCTTTCGCTTACCTTGCATCCCAAGCCTTCACTTTGTCAGGATTTATAGCTTCCTTTCCTGTTAGCCAACCCAGCAATCCATTTAAAAGATATGTATGATCCAATACTTTGAGTCTTCTCTTAAATTTTAAGCCATTATGTTGCACAAAATAGAAGTACTTTTTATCTTTTCGTGCTTATATTGCTCACCTGGTTAATTGATATCTAGTAAGAACACATTAATGTAATAGTCTTCTGACCAAAAAGGAAGGGGAAAAGTGATAATAGAAAGACAGATGGAATTAGAGTTGGTGCTAAATGTCTATCCCTTCTCCAAGGAGCCGGTCATTATGGATTCCATTGCCCTACCTGTGCCATTCTTCAGGGAGATTCAGAGTTTTTTTCCTTCCAGATTCTTGTACTTAATCTGAATAAAGAAAAGGAAGATGAATCAGCTTTTTTCATAGTCTGAAGTTTTTTTTTTTTAATTTTTTATGAAAGAATATTTTACATACTTGTAAATTTTTTTGATAGTATTGGAGTTCTCCCCGTGGGTGTGGTTACTATAGCACTGTCACCACCAGATCACCATAGTCCTCCATGATAGTATAAAATGCATCTTCTAAATTTCATTATTTTTATTGAGTTAACATTGATTTATAAAATTATATGTTGTATGTTATGAAATTGTATATTATATACTATATGTGATTCAGAGGCATAAGATCACACCCTCTGAGTTGCAGGTCCCCATACCATATCCAACACGGAGGCACCCGTATTCCCCCACCACGGTCCATTGTGCCCCCTCCATGCTGGGTTTTCTCCCCTGTCCCTCTTGTAGCCTCCCTCAGTGGCACAGGCTGTTTTCCAGGATTGGTTACTGATTTGGTTCTCTGACTCATTTATGTTTCTCTATTCCACATATAAGTGAAACATCCAGTATTTGTCACAAATAGCAACTTTATCAGTTACTTTTGCCACCTTTTTTTCGGGCTTTGTATGTTCCTTTGCTCTCAGGCAGCTCAGCATATTTTTAAAAATGTGCATATTCCACCTGCAGCAACTATAAAAGTTCATGCTCAAGACATGAACAAATAGAACTACTTTAGATATGAACTATGGACATTTCCAGCAGAGATCCATGAGCAAACGTAGCTTACCACAGGATGCTTTCCACAGATGTGATGTTCTTTAAACAGGCAAAGGCATTTGCCAATATTTCCTGTCAATTTTAGACAGGAGGGTATAAGATCCCCTTGATCCCAAATTTCAAATTTAAGCAATGAGCAAATACCTATCTAAATAGGCAGTTGTTTTTGTTTTGTTTTATGTGTGTTCCTGGGCAGGGAGGGTATTTTTAATTACATAGGAAAAATTTGATCATAAATCATTATTTTTAGGAATCATTCTTGGGGTGAATTTCTAAAGTCAATTCTGACTTCAGTACCGGAATAACCAACAGGATAACATAATGTTCGTTATTAATTTCTCTCATTACATAGCACCTGATACCAAAATGATAGCTTCAAAATATTTTAAGAGACTTTTAAAAAAATCTAAATATTTTTTGGAAATGTGAAAATGAAAGGAAGAGCAGATTAGAATCTAGAAATTAAATTGACACCATAGGACAATTCTAAATTATAATTTTAATGAAGGGTGAATTTTATAATGTGTTAAATGAATTTGATATTGAGAGAATTTTTTCATTTCCTTAGCATGTTTTAGGGTATGATTAGCTTTGTGAATTTTTATGGTAGCTGCAGGTAGAATATGCACATTTTTTAAAATTGGCAATGAATAAAAAGTAAATATCAGAGGAGGTGAGCAACCTAAGGCACGATGCTTTTGGAACACAGTGGTAAACTTAGAGCAGATTCAGAGATGTTGTCTTGTGCCAGATTCTCCATTTTTAACATAATATACTATGATACAAGGTACATAGTGACTCTTGCATCCATTTGTACCCATGCACATCCCCAAAAGATATTTCCCTGATGAAATGGGTATATAGGGTATAGATGAGTAGGGGGTAATGTCTTTTCATTTGAGAAATGGGGTTATTTGCTAAAGTAGAAACAATCATTTTCTCTTCTAACTGCTTGGCTCTCAGTTACAGAATTATCTTCCCTTCAGGAATGCTAATATGAATTTCAAAGTCTACTGCAAACTGTGTAAATGTAATAGGATTATACTTCTCTTGTCCAGGACTAGAGTTCAGTCTCTTCAAATAGATGAGAATCCCTTAGCTTCCCTTATCTCTCAGGTTACTAAGGTCCAGATACTCATTTCTGTTTAGCCCGGGAGCCATTTAGGATTGTTTCAGAAGGCACTAATGTTATATCTAACATTTGTATTTGCATTTCTAAAGAAAACAGAAAAGCACTGCTTCTAGCAAGAGTAGAAGGAGCACACACTTCCTCCAGAGGCTCTAAAGTCTGAGGAGCATGAAAATGCACCTTCACCATTACTGAGAATTCCAATATTATAGATACAAAATTTGCAAAACAAAGGCCATTTTTAGCCAATCTGTTAAGAAGGAATAGAATGGTTTGGCCACCACTAATAATAATAATAATAATAATAATAATAATAATAATAATAATAATAATAATGAAACAAGGTTTATGAGAAATAAAAATTAAGGACCTATTTGAGTCATTAAACTTAACAGTTGCATGGGATGATCATTCCCATAGCAAGATATTGAAAGTAGGTGAGGTAGGCTTCACCAAGCATTGTGATTACTATGCTGCAAAGGGTTTCAAAAACCTATAGCAGAGTAGTAACCTTGTCAATCAATTAGAAGGAACACATATAAAAGGCATTTAAAAAAATAATGGGACTTAATAGCTAAATTTATGAATTCGAGCAAAGGCTAGTAGTGAACTGAAAAGATTCAATGGTTTTATAACAATGCGAATAGACAATGCTAACACACACACACACTCAAATACATACATGATTGATATAAATAATTGAGATAAAATGGAGAGGGGGATGAAGTACTTGAGTATTAAAGAATAATATCTGGAAAAATAGCTTATTTTGGAATAATCTACTGTAAGATTATAACTGATACTACTTTTTTTTCTGGAAAAAAGCATGTCAGTTTGATTGAACTACTTAATCTCACTGGTCCTCAATTTCCCATCCACAGTGGGAGTAATAATTCCAGTTCATTGCTGCTTTTATCAGTGTTTCTATTTGATCAGGTTATATTAATCTCCTATTCTGTTTCAAAGCCAGGAATATAGGAATATTTAGAATCTAGAGAGGATGTAAATATTGCAAAACATGATTTTTAAAAGTAAATATGTGGAAGTAAGATTCATTGATAATATGAAAAAAAAAAAAAAAGATTCTGTGACCAAATAGTCTTTCCCTTCGAAATCCTGAATGTTAAATTAGCATATTGAAGGCTCTTAGAATTTCTGCAATAAAGAACTCTATTACTTCATTTGAAGCACAGTTTTCCCAAATTCATTTATCCACAAAATGTACTTTTAATAATATATCAACAAACATCTTTATGTTATTGAGAAACAGGGGTACAACGTCATAAAAATCACAGAGGGGAGATTTTTAAGATGTATGTATGTGGTACAGCTGATTGTTTTAGAGCCTAAATTAAGATAGGAAATGGTTTGTAAATTGTGTGGACATATCCAAACATTCAGAGTCTAGTCTTAACAGAGTAATTATAGGTTAAAATAAAAAATCATAGTGTTAAGACCAACTCCTAAGAGGAGATAGATATTGATAGATAACTTTTATAAAATATTTGTCAAAGAAAGAAGTATCAAAATAGATCAGTGTTCAAAGAGTAAATATTGAGCCATTCTGTGCAAGTATCAAGACAAAGCAGAAGTATTATAAACTCCCCTAACAAATATGGGTTCAGGAACCCTCTAGGAGAAAGAACTCACCAGAGGGTGTTGGTTAAACCAAACAAGGTTTTATAAAAAGGCTTGTGCTCAAGGAAACCAGTGCCAAAAGAGAAACATTTTAGCCTGACTCCCCAAAGGGATCAAAGAACCTTTTAAGAGAAAGGTCCATAGTCCTTCTACAGGGGGGCAGTGGTGTGACATGTCCTGGGCTGGGCTACTAGCACCACAGGCAGATGGAGTACAAATCCCTTCACACGTCTCCTGCTTCATGAGCATCTACCAAGTTTTCTTGTGGGGCCTTCAGCCTTCCCACTCCAGGGCATTGTGAAACAATCTTCAGTTAGAATACAGCATCTTGCGTCTACACATGGTTCCTTTGGTCAGTCTGGTGCGCCAAGTTGTGTGAATTGATGCTGAGGCAGGACCCACCAATCTGCAATTTAATCCAGTTGCTTAAACAGGACATTGGGCAACCTTTACCCTGTTGACTTGCAATTTTGTCAACCTAGCCTGTCTCAGAGGAGTGGGAGAATGTAATGAAGCCGTTAGAGAGGGAGAAAAATACTAATGTGAGTGTGAGTTTGGAATCAGGAGGGGATTCCACTTAATACAGGGGTAATTTTTTTTGGAATTGGAAAGAAAGTCTTTTTTGCTATCTTGGAAACTATGGGAAAACATCAAAACACAGACATAGGGTCGGTGAGGAAAAGAGAAAAGAAGTTTCATAAAATGAGTCAATATTCATAGAAACTCCTTTCCCAATTTTTAACTCCAGTTTTTTGTTTGTTTTGCTATACAAGGATTTACCTTTGCTTTTGAGACTCCTTACCTTTACTCTCTGTCCCATTTGCCTCTTGGTGTCCCTCTACCTTTCTGGAATATGTGTGTCCTGGTCTCTGAGCCTGGCTTCTCTTCCTCCATGCACACCTTAACATGCACCATTCTTAGCACACCTCTTTGCTGTTATTTTTTTAAGTGATTTTTTTATTTTTTTGGTTTATTTATACAAGAACCACGGTACAGGCCAGATGTGTGGAAGGGTGAGAGGATTCACCAGAGACAGAGCAGGCAACAGAACAGGAAGGCAGACTGAAAGCACTGCTGAGGGGAGCAGCAGGCGAGGCAGGAGAGGTCTGCTGCACCATGTGGGTATCTCCATAGCCAGCGGGGATCCAACCGGCACCGCAGAGGCTGCAGACAGCTTCATCACAGTGCTGCGCTCAACTGTCTGTGCCACCAGGGAGGCCCCTCTTTGCTGTTATTATCCCTAACGAAACACAGATAATTCTGACTCCCAGATAATTCTGTCTCCCAGATAATTCTGACTATTCCCAGGACTTATGTTCTAGACATAATCACTGGGTCTTTATTTAAAGGGAACTATCTCTCTTAACTAGAGCTCAGTATTTTTACCTACTAAATTATTAATCTCACTGTGGATAATGTACTGATGTTTTTTTCCAAAAAATGGACTTATTCCAGAACCTGGATTTTTCTTCCTGAGTTTTCAATCTCAAACTTTGCATCTCTACCCATTTATTAATGGAGTCAGCCATCAAATCCTGTCAGTTCCATCTTCATAAGGTCTCCATCATCTCTTTGCTCTTCTCTTATCTAGACTGGTGTTCTGTATTTCTGTAGCAACACTTTCCCCAACACACACACACACACCCCAATTTCCATCCTCCATGAATATTTCAGACAAATCCATCCTTAAATTCTGAAGCCTTGCCTTCTGTGTAGAGACATTCTTAGAAACTCAACTGGCCAACTGGTATGAAGTTATTGATAAACTGTTTGAGAGCTTTACAAAGGACCATATAGGAGCATGGACTGCCAGATAATAGCTATTGTAAGTACCTTGGGGGAAAAATATTACTTTGTGTCAACATAGGAAGTTTAGAACTTAAGACAAAATATGATGAACAAAATTACATGTAATGCATGTATAATTTTATCCTCTAAAGATAAAATGGCAAACTATAACAAATTAAAATTACTCTTACATAATGATTTATCTATGTATAAATCAAGCAATAGAAAAAGGAACTGTGCTCATGAAAGTTTACTCTCCTAGAGAGTAGAGACAGTGTCTGTTTACTGAGAATGTGTATATTTTACAAACTGCCTTAAAAGTATGTTTCTAGTGCAAGATAATGAGGTGATAATAAAATTCCATACAACTGGATTCTGTCCTGTCAAGATCATGAATGGAACTTGTGTAATTATCATGAATTTATGTGAAAAGGGGTGTAATTTTGTCCCTTACCCATCTCAGAGTGGGAAAAATATGTTCTTCAGATTCTCTAGTGCAGTGGTTTTCCACCAGTGGTGACTTCTGGAGACAATTTAGATGGTGATGACTGGGTAGCACAGAAATAACTAGCATGATTCTGGCATATCAACAGTGCCAAAGTCGAGAAATCCTTCTTCTAGAATTAGAAGTTAAGCATTAGGTTGATTTTATCATGATTAAACAAATTTAACTTAAAAGTACCTTTTCATTTAAAGAACTAATCAGAATGCTTCTCATATAAAGAATATTTCTTACAACTTGTGCTGATTACAAGTAACATGAGCTAATTGGTTAACTATATGTATAGCTGTAAATTAATTACAAAAGCATTTTAAACTGGAGTCCTGCTAAATACTTTTAAAAAGAATAGGTTTCAATGAGAACACTTCAGAATTTGCAATGGGATGGAGGATGGTAACATAATAGTTGCAAAACTGCAAATCCATAATTAAATTCTGAAACAGTCATGCAGACTGAAAATTTGAGTCCTGTGCCATCTTATCAGCAACTTCCCTTGAAATCTGGGTTTTGGAGTGATCTGAATGGTATAATTATACTCTACCTAAAGAGCTATTTATTCTATGTTTATATTTTAGGACCTGCTAAGTTTAATTGTTAATGGTATAACTGTAACTAATCTATCATTAACACTCTCGGCATTTAATAAGTTACCTTTTTCCTGTTACAGTACCAGAAAAATCTCTTTGTTTCTACAATTATTTTTACCTGCTAATATTTTAATTTTATTAGATGATTTATTCTTCAGACTGACTACTGTGTACTGTACAATTGTTGGACATAAAGTCCCTTATGTCCAGTGACAGTTTCATCATCTCACATATCTTTAGCTGCTGTAGACCATGACTATCATTACTCCACTTGACTTAGGCCTTTTTATGTATCACTTCATTTGTTTTTCATTCGTCTCATTCTATAAGTTTAATTTGATACTAACATTTTCTCTCTTCACCAGTAACCCGGTATGAGCAGTGACTTCTTTCTTGGTGGAACTAAGAATCAGATTTGCCTGTCTTCTTGCCAATATAGAGGTGGCATAATTTTTGAGCCAATCTTTAAGACTCCAGTCTCCTGGCTTCTGAGGATTAAGTGAAACAATTGTGGTGCTTTTAATCAAATTGTTTTGCTCTTCAGGCTTAAGAACTTCCCTAGTTTCATTTTTAGATGTAGAGTTCTCATTTTGTTCTCATGTCCTTCCATTCATCCATCTCCTTTCCTCTTCCCCTCTCTTCTTCCCTCCTCCGACTTAATTTAACCAAATTCAGTTCTCTCACTTGCAATTTTAAATTTCTAACTAATATATATGCATGTATTTATATATATAGGTATGTATATGTATGGTATTCCCGCATTCCATCTTCAAAAGAATGGGAGATTATTCTGGAATCTTCCCTATTCTTAATTAATCATTCATTATTAATCATAAGCTCCTACAGATCTTAGCCCAAATATAATCTCTCTTTTTATGATTGCCAATTTAGTTCAAGACTTTACACTGTCTCTGAACTATATTAATCTCCAAATCCATGCCTAAGATTTCTAAATGGTTATTCTAAAATTAATATTTCATGTTATTACCTGCTTCACAGTTTTCATGCAGGACTGTTTACTTCTAAAACATGACATATAGGGCTATTCATGATCTAACCCCTACTTTTATTCCTCACCTTTCCTGCCCCTCCCTAACTGAGCTGCACATCTAATTTTTCCCACATGGTTTGTCCTGTCTTGTTTGCTCAAATTCATTGCCGTGTTTCTGGATAGGAGTGTCTCTTCTACCATGATATGCTTCTGTTTAGTGCCAGTTAATAATTGTTTGTGAACTTAGTTCTTTCTGTAGCTATTGGTGGGTGGGGGTTGTGTTCATTCAATTCTGTATCCCCTATATGTAGTATACATATCTCATTTTATTTTTTTTAAGATTTTATTTTATTTATGCATACAAAAACTGGGGTGTAGGCCAGTTATATGAGAGGTGAGAGAATTCACCAGAGACAGAATGGGGAGAACAGTTGGATCTACTGAAATACACTGCTGAGGGGAGCAGTGGGCAAAACAGGAGAGGTGGGTTAACTCCCTGGCTGGGGGAATCTATCTCATTCCACAGTGGCTGGTTATAGTCTGATAGCACTGAGACTTTAACCCCTGCACCACCAGGGAGGCCCTCTAACACATTTTAAACAACCCATCAACATCTAGAAAAGTGATAACATGTTACTTACCTTTCCATGTAGTCAAGGGATTCTAACTAATGCTGGCTTTTCACCTTTTACAATATAAAGAATTTCAAATATACAGCTATACATGCATGCATGCAAATGCCCATATTAAATATTAACATATTAACTTCATGCATTCTTTTTTCCTCCCTCCCTTCAGTATCACTGCTATTTGCTCATGGCTTAGATGTAATTTCTTTCTTTTCTGCAATAGTATCTTTTATTGAGGTAGCCTTGGTTTACAGCACTGTACATGATTTAAGGGTAAAGGTTCACACCTCTTCCGATGAGTGTTACCACACTACACCCACCACCAAATATTAATAATCCTCCACTCCTCCACCACAGTTCTTTGGACTCCCTGCCTCCTCTCCTCCTTGCCTTCTAGCCATCCCTTCTGGTAGACAGATGTAGTTTCTTATGTGAGACTGTAATTTTCTTCATTTTCTCAATGGAGTCATACAAAACGACAAGGTCTGTTCTAGTTAAAACACTAGCACAGACAACAATATCATAACACCAAATAGTAAAAATATAATCTAAACAATACAAACTGTCAATTGAATATTTATGTTTCTTTTATAGCTAGTTTATAACGCTGCATTAGAGTAACAGATTCATAGTCTTTTTCAACAAAATAAATTTGATACATACACTACCTGTTTTTTTCTTTTTCTTTTTCTTTGCATCCGTTCCATTTACTGTTCTCTAGGGAATTTGAACTTTGCTTCAAATCATGTCCCCATCCTTGAAACAGTGCAAGTATCAAAGGTCAGTGAAAAAAATCTCTCTTAATTAGAACATCTTGCCCTGCTAAAATGAGAAAGTCTTTTAGTTAGTGGAATTTGCAGACTTATATATTTTTTTAAAAGCTGAGATTTATGGTGAGTAATTTCTTTTCATTAATATCTAAGATCCCCAAATATTTTATCTTCTGTTGTTGGCCAATAGAGGGACTTTGTGAATCTATGTCCTGCCTGACCTGACCTCTTTCACTTACTGAGGATTGAGATTTCCTTTGATTTATTTTTTAATGGCGCATGTTTTATGACTACAGGTAAGTTATGGTGCAGCATGTTAACCCAGAATATCAAAAGCCAAATACCATTGTCTTCCTGCTGTAAATGTATAAAGGTTCTTTGGGAGAAAAAAATATTCCATTTGAGTTGAAAATGACTTTTACCTTCATATGTTCCATATTACAGATTTCTTCTGAACATTTTCTATTGATTCATAAGCTTCTAAACTATGAAGAATGATTACTGTCATGTTGTTTGTAACTTTATGAAATCATTTATATGATATTTAACTAGAATTTTGTACTGCTTTTATTCAAATGAATTTTTATTACAGTTACAGCTTACCTTTCTTTCTCCATTTTCTATGTTTCTTTGAAATCACCTGTCATTACTCTCTTGGTTACAGTAACTCAGTTTGCTACATATCTAACTTAGAACTTTCTACGAGATAAAGATATTCCACAACATGAATTAATAAGGCTGCATTCCTGGAGCCACTGAATCTAGTTAATTCTCTCCCAGGAATGTTGTAGAAGACATCCCTTCCCTTTTTCAATTTCCACGATTGAAATCAATGCAGCTACCATAGACTCTAAATGTATGATGCCAGATAGAATTTTAAATCATTTTAAACAAGTCATGTTTGGTGACAGTTGATTAATAGCAATACTACAATTGAATTCTAAGTGGCAGTTTTGACAAGAAAATACACTGTAACTTTATGGTCAGATAAATTTAAAATATTTTGAAGAACCTTCCTTACACCCTCATCATAATTATAGGAGGCAATAACTGCAAAGAGGCAGGTGTAGACAAAGGAATTTAAATGAAGACTAAGGCTCCTACCCCATGGGCCTTCATCTGGTTTGGGAAACAAAACAGACAGACAGGTGGATGGATAGATAGATAGATAGATAGATAGATAGATAGATAGATAGATAGATAGATAGATAGATAGAGGACACATGCACAGATATGATTTATTATAAGAAATTGACTCACATGATTATGGAAACTGACAAATGCCAAGATTTGCAGTCAACAAACTGCAGGCCCAGAAGAATCAATGCTGTAAATTCCAATCTAAATACCTGCTCACTTGAGACACTTTGAAACCCAAAAAGAAACACAGCCAGGCAGGAGACCTTTCCACTTACTCAGCCTTTTTGTGTTATTCACACTTTCAACTGTTTGTATGAGGCTCATCCATGCTAGGGAAGACATCTGCTTTACTCAGTCCATCGATACAAATGTTAACCTTACCTAAAATAATGTTTGACCAAATATCTGGATACCCTGATGCCCCATCAAGTTGACATAGAAAATTAATCATCATGGGTAACTGATTTCCAGGAAAGCTCCAGGAATAGAAATGCAGGAATGTTGTGACTTCCTTGCTCATGCTTGGGCCATTCAAATACATCCATCCTGCCCTCAATCACAACGAACTCATTTCCTACAGACTTCTTTAGTAAGTGGCATACCAGATTCAAATATTTAGCACGTTTGTGCTCTCCCTTTCCTATTTTTGTCTTCAGGGACATGTTTTATTATTATTATCATAGTTACTACTAGTACTCCTTTAATGCTTGGATTTTATGCATTCTTGTTTATATCTCTTATATTTTCCAAAGAATTATAGATGTGAAGGTTAGACTGCAGGGATGACCAACACTTTTCTACCATCCCTTCCCTAGCCTTTCACGCATAGTTTTTAGTTTAATCATATTACATTCAGCTTAGTCATAATGGGGGAAAAAATTAAGCCACAAGTTCCAGGTAAGAAACACTGAGATGTCTAAAAGGGAATACATTGATCAACAAAAGGTATGTCTCTAAATATGGCAATTTTAATATTTAAAGGCAAGTTCCATCATGAGTCATTACATGACCTTGAAGTTAGTATTGTATATCAGTTCCCCCCATCACACTCTTGGACTGAACCCAGAGTGCCTCCCTTCTGTTGCACAGGCCGTATTCTATAGCAACGTTACTAAACCAATTGGCTATAGTCTTTATTTAAACATGTATAAATATATGATGAACACTAAGAGCTATTGATTTTATTATATGCTATTGAGAGATTGTATTTAGGTTTTTTAGATCAAGAACTCTCAGAGGGCAAAGATACAAAATAAAATTTTAGTGCAACAATCAGTTACTCAATTAAGATATAACAATATTTTTGAAAACTAATTGAAAAGCAAACAGCATATTCTTCTTATACTTTTAAATATATATAAACTTACAGGCTTAACTGGATATTAAATCTACATATTTTAACTTTAAATAGTTGCTATTGTATATATTTTTTTCCTCTATTCAGTAAAGGAAATTGATTTGATGTAAGTGAATGATAGATATGATTTTTCCATTTTCTCTTTCTGTAGATGTGTTATAGTTTTTGAGAAATTGCTTTTAAACCATAAAACATAATATCAAATACAATCTTTTGCATCTGTTCTCTCAGTTGGGCAATAAAATATGGAAACAGTATTCCTTATAGGACATTGCTGTGTTTTACTTTTATGTGTTTGATGAAAAGCATGTTATCTAATTTATGCAATGAATAGGAGTACATAAAGGTTGATTATGATTTCTCAAAAATCTGTTTCATTGATGGAATTGTTCCTCTACATTTTATGTGCTAGGGGAAATCAAATAGGAATCTCATTATACTTAGCATTTATAAACTTAATGCTATTTTAATTGCTTTTTATTCCTACTTGCTCCTGACCTCTGCAAGTTTCTAAAGAAAAAGAAAGCTAATGTATCCCAACTAAAATATCCATTTTGATTATATTAAATATCATTTAATCAACTATAATTAAGACCTTAACCTGGGCAAGTTTTTTTCTTTTTGGTAATTTACAAAAGATTATGAAAATTTAGAATCCAACTTGCTGTCCATCCCTTCCTCCCTCCCTCCCCACCTTCCCTTCTTTGTCTCTTCCCCCTTCCTTCTCTCCCTCATACCCTCACTTCTTTCAAGCCTTCTTTTCAAAGATAATTTTGTGGTATGATATTTCCATTTTATCTACTTTTTTTTAAAAAAAGGTTCTATTTATTCAGCCTCCCTGGTGGTGCAAGGGGTTAAGCACAGCAATATGAAGCAATCTGCAGCCTCTGCAGCACGAGTTCAATCCCCAGTCGACCAGGGAGCAACCCACATGGCACAGCAGAACTCTCCCGACTCTCCCACTGCTCCCCTCAGCAGTGTATTTCAGTTGATCTGCCTGTTCTGTTCTCCATTCTGTCTTTGGTGAATCCTCTCACCCTCCCCCAACATCTCTGGCCTATACCCCAGCTCTTGTATACATAAATAAATAAATCTTTAAAAAAATTAAAAAAAGATTTTATTATTTTTACAGAGAAGAGCTGGGGTGTAGGCCAGAGGTGTGAGGGGTGAGAGAATAGGCAAAGAGACAGAGTGGGGAGCAGAATAGGCAAATCTCCTGAAATACACTGTTAAGGGGAGCAGCAGTGGAGACAGGAGAGCTCTGCTATGCCATGTGGGTTAGCTCCCTAGCTGGATTGAACTCATGTCATCATGGTGGTAGTGCTGAGCCTTAACCCCTAAGCCACCAGGGAGGCCCCATTTCACCTACTTTTTTGGTTGCATACTTTGGTCCAGCACTTATAGGGTAAGTGAGAGTGTGTGTGAGTGTATATAGTGTGTTTCTATACAATCATTGTTCATCAGTATATTTTATTTCTACATGGAAAACAACATTGTCAAATTTTATTACCACATCTATGCAGAGTAGACAGAAAAAGTAGTTCCTAACATGTAATTTATACTGTCTGAAAATCTAGAGATGGGACATTTATAGGAATTCATAACAGGATACCGTGTTATAATGGAAGGTGCATGCTGGAAAAAGAACAATGAAGTCAACCATGCAAAAATATCCATGCTTTATGATGATGGGTGGTTAATTTTATGTTGGAATATGGGGAAAATAAGGGATATTAAAACAAATGTATATGGGAAGAAAAATTAAAAGAGCTCTTGCAGTGGCTTAGGAAACTGGAGAAAAAGATGGGCCAGTAAGGACAGAGAGCAGGGACATCTGGGGAAAAGCACCAAAGCTCTGCAAACCACTTTGGTGGGGTGTGGAACATGAATGAAGCTCTTTATGGCAATTCTCATCACTGACAAAAGGAATTAAAGTCACTTCATAATTGAAATTTATAACCATTCTTATAATTCACAAAACAATATAAAAACCTGCCTCCCACTGACTCTTTAAAGAAATCATTGCACCTAGCATTGCATCACAGCTGGCCCATTAATGTTTATTATGGCTATTCACCCAGCTGCCTCTAGCTTTATTTTGAACTGTTCTCAAGCTTTTACCTACCTGGCTCCTGGGTAACTGGCCCAGCTTTCAATATGCACTTCTAGCTCTTTCAGACTTGATCTTTAATTCATTCACTTATTAATTAGTTAATTATATTTAATGGGTGCCTGTTAAATCATAAACACCAGTACTGAATACTAGAATTCATTAATAAATAAAATTAAATCTCTTACCTCCTGGAAATTCTATAATGTTGAAGAGAAATAGACTGTCAACTAAATATAGGAATTGGTATTTGATTCTGGATGGTGATAAAGACTGGAAAAATATGAATCAGGGAATAGGGATCGAGAATGCAGTACTTTGATGAGGGAAATGGTTTAACTTTAAAGATGGGGGATGTACTTACTAAGAAAGTAGTATTTTAGCAAATATTTGGAATTTTGATTTTTATTCTGAATAAAATGGCCAGCTTTTTAAGGCTTTATGCAGAAGACTGACATGATTTGATCCATATGTTTGTTGAGTGAACAGTAGATTGTAAGTGGGAGTATCCAAGCAGGGATCCAATTAGGAAGTTACTGGAAACTTTCAGATGAATGATGATAGTGACATTAAGCCAGATGCTATAATTTGAGGTACAAAGTCGTCATTTTTAGCATATATTTTGAAAGTAGGTTTTTGGGGGTTTATAAACTGATTAGATGAAAATTAGAAAAGTTATCCCAGGATGACTGCAGAAAGAGCTTTGAGAGTCAGGAGCATATACTTGTATTTGAACCGTGAAATGGGTGAGATCACCAAGGGTAGCTAGGGAAGATCCAAGTAGATAGGGAAGAGCCCAGAGCTGACCCAAGCTAACAGATTGGGGCAATAGCAGTAAAAGGAGACAGAGAAAAAGAGACCAGTTGAGGAAAACCAGGATAGTATAGAGTCTTAGAGATGAAGAGAAGAAAATATTTTAAGTAGGAGGGACTGAAAGTTAAATGTTGCTGAAAAGTTTAAAAGTTAAAAGTTTAAATGTTGTTGAGAGAACCAGTAAGGGGGTAGATAATTCTTCATAAGATGTAACAACCTGCAGTTCAACTACTCACTTTGACAAGAACAGCTATTTGGAGGCTGGTGGGGAAAATTGGGGGAACATGATTGCAGTGGATTCAGAAGAGAATTGAAGACAGTGTCTTAAAAAAATTAAATTAAACCCCTTTAACAGTTTTTGATGTGAAGAGAATTAAGAAGTGGGGTAGTGGAGAGGGATCCTGCAGTCAGAAGAGTGAGTTTGTCAGTTTGTTTCTGAGAGTGGAAAAATAAGTCAGTGGACAAAGTCATGATGGAGAAAATAGAGAGAATTGCTAGAAGGATGTTCTTAAAAGCAAGAAGTGATGTGTTTTAACTTTTTAAATATTTTCTACATTAAAAATAAAGTTGTGACCATTAAAAAAGAGAGAAGCAAAGAAAAACAGAACCCTCCAACTATAATCTTACTTCTCAAATGAACACACAAAAAATGTGTTCTGGAAACCCATGTGCAAATACCCACTTTAACACAAAGAAAAACACTTAAAATTCAAGTATATATTGTAATCAGAAATCTCCCCAACACAAGAGTCCAGGACCAGATGGCTTCACAAGTGAATTCCACGAAAACTTCAAGGTAAAGTACTGCCTCTTTTCCTCAAACTCTTCCAAAAAATTGAAAAATAAGGAATACTTCCAAACACTTTTTAATGAGACAAACACTGAAATATCAAAACCAAACAAAGACAGCACATGGAAAATAAAATTACAGACCAATCTCCCTAATGAATACAGATGCAAAAACCCTGAATAAAATCCTAGCAGACTAAATCAACAATGCATTAGTGGTGAATACTGTCATCTTGAAGACATACCTATAGGGTTTCCTAGACATGCTGCATAATGCTAAGACCAGAACTTTTACTTAAATTTAGTTTTACCTCCTTTTTCTCGGATTTGTGTTTTATGTTCTTGTTTCATTTTCAAGATATCTGAGGTGGTAAATTTCCTGAGACCTTATGTGTTCAAAATGATCTTATTTTCACCTCAAAAAGAAATGTCAGTTTGATTGAGTATAGAATTCTGCCTTGAAATAATTGCTCCCCTAGTTACAGGTCAGAAATGTTAAGCCATTCGGGCACTCATTGTATCATTCCAGTATCTCTGCAGAAGCACCAATGGGAGATAGATTTACTAAGGGATAGATTTACTAAGATTTACTTGACTACATGGTTGTGGGGACAGCTCTGCATCTAGTGCCTAAGCTCATCTACAGAGTAGGCTCACAGGAAAAAGAGATCTAAGTGAGCTGGATCAGAACATCACAGGTATAAATTGAAACTCTAGTTCATCATTGACCTTACTAAAGAGAGTATCCTGCAGAAACTGGATCCTTTGTCAGAATTAAAAGCACAGCCAGGTCCAGGAATCAGAGAAGTGAAAGGAAGTTTCAGTTCAAGGTAGCACAATTGTAGGATTAGCTGTTCTTTTGCAACCAACAGATCAGAAACAATGTATATGAGCTACAAAGTGGCTGCTGCCCCTCTTCCTCCTTTCAAATTCCTATGACTCTCCCTGTGTGTCCCATCTAACCAGAAATATGAAAGTAAGGGAATTCTGGGAAATATAGGCAAGTTTCGGGGAAACAAGCCACAATGATTTGTTACAAACCAATCACAAACCTGCTTCTTTAGGTGGGCTGTGTTTGTGCGCTTTTTTTTTTTTTTCCCTCTCTCCAGACTTTTAAAACTTTTCTCCTCCGAACTTTTAAATTTTATAAGAATTTTTCCAATGTATTTATTACCACTAACATCTATATTCTCATTCTGATCTGCACAATTTGTTATTATAAGAACACTATTGTTTTGTTATTTTAGTTTTTGCCCTATAGTTAGTGGGTAAAATTTGAAAATTTATGTTCTCTAAAGCTGAGAATAATGATATTTTATTGTTTCTATTCTCTTTTATCCTTTTCTCTGTGATATCTTTAGACTTATTTATAGCTTCTATATCACCTTCTTTTTTTTTTAAATTTTTATTTTATTTATTTATTTATACAAGCACTGGGTACAGTCAGAAGCGCGGGAGGGTGAGAGAATTCACCAGAGCCAGAGCGGGGAGCAGAGCAGGCAGAAGGACCGAAGTACACTGCCGAGGGGAGCAGCGGGCGGCAGGAGAGGTCTGCGCACCATGTGGGACCCTCCTCCAGTGGCCGGGGAGCAACCAGGGATTGAACCAGCGCTGCAGAGGCTGTGGGCAGCTTCGCAACCCAGCGCTCAACCGCTGCGCCACTGGGGAGGCCCTATATCACCTTCTATATCAAAATTTTTCTATTACTATGTTCTTTTCCCTTTGAAATTTGTTTAAATTTTATTTTCTAGACCTGTGATAAGATTTTCAGCCACATATACTCTGTTTACTGTTTGTAAATACTAATCACATTATTTTTTTAATTCTAATAATTATTTTTCTAATTGCCCCTGTTTCAAAAAAAATCTAAGGAAAAGATAGACAGAAAAGACAGATAGGTGGAACATGACCATATTTTGAAAATAATGTGATGCCATATCCTTGTAAATCTTTGATAACAGGATTATTTCAAGTCCTCTCTGTAATCTGTTTACATTGGCCTTTAAGTTGTTGGTTTTTCTCATATGTCATGGGATTCTTGATTATTCATTTATATTTGCAATTGAAGGACTAGGTTGAGAACATGGGCTTCTGCAGCACAGCCTTAGACAACAGGTATATTCCCCGAGAAGGATGGATTCTTTGAAGGTTAACAGCTCCTTCAGGTTTAACAACACATGCAGACCCTTAAAAGAAGAGGTGCAGTTGACTTTTTAGCCTTACTGACACTTTTGATGTCGATGCTCCCAGCAGCTCTTTCTTCAGCCTGCTTACCACACACCATCTTCAGTCATGGTAATTCCTAGATCCTCCACTACTAGAGGAAGCATTAAGTGATCACAAACTGGAAAAGAACAAAAGAGACAGTAGACTTTCTTTGGAACATGTCTTGACAACCCTGGGATAAAAGGGAGAGCTGAATCAGTATCAGTTTCTGCTCTAACCTAAATTCAAAGATAGTTTACTTTTACCATCTGAATACATGCATCTTAGAAAAAGCCATGAAAATGCTTTTGGGTAAATTGTAGCATTATATACGGGAGCTTATATACGGGAGCTTATATACGGGAGCTTAGAAAGGGGAATATCAAATGCCATTGTGAAACGTGTCTCTCAAAGTGGTATCCAGCTTCTGCTCCTCGGAAACATACAAATATGTGTATGAAGGTTAAAAACAACGGTCATGCACCACTGAAAATCATTGCAATTTGGACACTGCCAAGAATAAGTGGGATTTATGTTGCAAAAACATAAATTATGCTTCTCAGAGTAATTCTTAGGATTAGCATCTAATTTAGGGCTTATCATTTTTGACTTTGGTATTTGTGTCTGCCAGAGGACTCTAGAATCTGACCAGCAGGGAGGTCCTTTTTTGGGGACCCTCTCCGATCATAGAAGAAGTCGTAGAGTCACTCACAGGAGGTGGGGATGCAAATATTCATATTCTGCTCTGTATTATTCTATCCCTGCTGTCTTATATGATCTGTATATGGCATGTACCATAGAGAACAAGATAGAGATTTATCATTATCCCTTCCTCTGTGTGTTGAATTAATGCCTCCTGTTCTTCCCACCCACCCCTACAACTTTGTATACATGTGCAATCACACTCACAAACTCAAGCCTTAACCTCACCGGTGTTGGAGATGACTTTTCCCTATTTGAACTCAAAGTGGAATAGGTCACAAGAGATAAAAGAGTGAGAATTTTAAACAGCATATGATGATTCATTTTACTGGCTCTGAGCTCCTGATCAGGTCCCAGACCACTTTATTTTCTGCTTAAGCTTCTTTCATCTATGAATAAAAGATCTGACAGAAATACTTCTGTGCTTTGAAGTTATGTAGGGACGTTATGAGTGATGGAATCACATTTTATATAACAAGTCACACTTAAGGAGACTATTTGATTTCATTCAGAATCCTGAGGAATAGTTGTTATATGCTTTATTGTCTTCACCTTGCATTGTCCATTAGCACATGTTAACATGGTCGTCAAGCTTTAGGCAACAAATATTCAGTTCTTTTGATTGTCATATTTATATAATTTCTTGACTTCAAAATATAATTTGCTTTATTTGTGATTGTAAATATATGTATATTTTAAATCCCATTGTCACACAGAATCTGAAATAATATAATAAAAATCACCAGAAATCTCACCAGCCTGAGGCAACTACTATTTATATTTAGTGAGCAACAGCAGGGACCAGTAGCACTTCTTTAGCTAATGTTAGGTATAGTCAAGATTGATGGTATTTAGATACTGCCAAAATGCATGTGATAACTTGTTTTTGTACTTGTACATGTAGTTCTTCAGTTGCTAGTATTTCTTAGTCAATTATATTTCTTTATAAACATGACCTTTCAGAGTTCTCTATTTTTATACAGGCTGTTTGAAATTTCATCTTTCCTTATGGCTTGAAAAGTTTACTTGATATATTATAAATATTAAGTCTTTATTTGTCTTACATGTTACAAATATTTTCCCAGTGTGATGTTTTATTTCAACCCCGTTTATGGACTTTTTGTATGTTTTTTTTTTTTAAGATTTTATTTATTTATTTATACAAGAACCGGGGTACAGGCCAGATTCTTGGGAGGGTGAGAGGATTCACCAGAGACAGAGTGGGGAACAGAATAGGCAGACTGATTAAATACACTGCTAAGGGAAGCAGTGGGTGAGATGGGAGAGGTCTGCTTGCCATGTGGGTTACTCCAGGCTGGCGGGGATCAAACCAGCACTGCAGAGGCTGAGGACGGCTTCACAACACTGTGCTCAACTGCCTGCGCCACCAGGGGAGGCCCGATTTTTTGTATGTTTTTTAAAAAGTTACTGGACACAGTTCAAGATTTTTAGGCACAGAATTTTTGAACATATTTTTTTGACATCTATATTGCCTTACATTTTTTGTTTTTTAAATTTGATGTTATATTAGAAATGTCCTATGCCAAGATTATGAAAGTCTCTACCTAAATTTTTATTTTACAATAAGAATTTTGGACTTATTTTTTTTTATTTTAAACATTTTTTTTAAGATTTATTTTATTTATACAAGAACCGGGGTACAGGCCAGATATGCAGGAGGGTGAGAGGATTCACCAGAGACAAAGCGGGGAACAGAACAGGCAGACTGACAAAATACACTGCTGAGGGGTCCAGCAGACGAGACAGGAGAGGTCTACTGGCCACATGGGTTTGCTCCGAGGCCAGCAGGGATCGAACTGGCGCTGAAGACGTTGCGGACAGCTTCACAGTGCTGTGCTGAACCACCTGTGCCACCAGGGAGTCCCCAAACTTAATTATTTTATTGAGTGATATTTTATTGAACTTAATTATCTGATAGATTCAACTAAATTGAATTTCCTAACTTGAATCTCTTGGAGGGAAAGACAGAATATTTTGTTTCCCAAATAATCAGCCAGTATCCCCAAATATCCCACAATATGAAATATTATCTATCCAAATTGCTCATGATAGGGTCTGTTTCTGATCTGTTTCCTTTCTTTTATACATCTATTCACACACCAGTAATTACAGCACATTGCTTTAATATCTCTACTTTTTAAACCTTTTAAAGTTTCTAAGTCATGTTTTTCTCATTTACCAGTTATTTTCAGAATTTTATATATTTCTTCTTCATGTGAGTTTCTGAATCCCATATCACATTTATATTTTGACTTTTAAGATGTGGTATTATGTGTGCTCCATAGTCTTGGATACCATCTCATCATCGTTATTTGGGTAAGACATATTATTTTAACAGGATCAATTTAGTGGAAATATATTGACAAGTGGTGTATATATGCAAACAGAGTGTTTTGTAGACTTTGTGGATGGAAAGAGCTTATTATGAATGTTAACTTCAATTGAATGCTAAATATATCCTCTGACACTTAGGGGAAAATAGAGTTATGAAGATTTGCTCTACTAGCTTGCTGATGAGGTTGTCTTACACCTCTACCACACGATTTTTTTATGTATCATTTCCCAAACAATTGAAAAAAAACTTATAGGTTCACAAAAGACCATCATTCAGATAAGGACTAATTGCAGTGAGGAAATGGTGGTCATGTCCATGTGACTTATCTTGGTGAGAAAAGGAATAGATGGAGCCAGTAGTAAAAAAAAAATAGTATTATTAATGATTGAGTATTGTTAACATTGTGTAAGTTTAGTACTCCTAGCAGATAATTAAAACTTTTTAATTATCTGATGTGGCAGGTTTGACATAATCTATATTTAAGTGTAAAAGTAAAACCATAGAGGGAAAAAAGTATGCAGGGTTTAGAGTAGAAATAGGATTAATTTGTGAATGTATTCTTTAATCACAGTATTACCCTGATCCCTGAAGGCAGTTTTACAATTATTTCCCAGGTGATGTTGATGAAGTTTCTGATTTAATTTTGATTTTTCCTGTTTTTTTAATCTTTGCAAAATATTGATCAGTTATTTTTTTTGTAGTAAAATGAGACTATCTTGCATAGTAACTCTCTGATCTGTTTATCTTTCTCCCAAATATCTGTGAGCAGTCATTTGCAGTCCTTTTATTTGTTAAAATGGAATATTCTTTATGAATGCAATATGATCAAATAGTTTTTGATAATTGAACAATAAGCATATTATATATTAGCCTTTTTATTGCACAGTATATATTTTCTGAAATTACCTACTTTACTGAATATATTAACTAGACTACATATCTTAGAGAATTAAAAAGCATCAAATCAAAAATATATAATGACTCTAAAGAATTCTAATCAAATAGTTCATTCACACACATTGTGTGGGAGAAGGGGTAGCAGTAATCCCAGATCTGCCAAGGGTAAAACAGTTTTACTAACTTGCAACATTTGAGCCAGAAAGTATTGATGCCAGGTTACATGGAACAATTTCCTGATTGATTTCTAATTAATATTAATTATATCATCTAGTTGCATCATCTTTTTTATATTCTCTATACTAACTTTATTAATCAAGATTACTTTCAATTACTATAACAGAAAATTTAACCAATTAGATTAATTAAAAACAGAAGGAAGATAGATGAGAACTCTAGAATATAGATCCTCTTTCAATCTTTACGGATCTCAAATGATATCAGGGCTTATTTATTTATTTTGGCTTGGTTCTACTTCCACATTTCCTGTGGAAATAACCTCTTCTCATCCTATTTGGAATTGACAAGCACAGAACTTTTCCTGGGAAGGGTGCAGCAAGTTGAGTCTTATGCCCTGATTTAAGGTTGGATCCCAGAATCAGACACCATCACTCTCAGTTCTAAG
The DNA here is from genome assembly GCF_964194135.1 of Talpa europaea. Taxonomy (NCBI): domain Eukaryota; kingdom Metazoa; phylum Chordata; class Mammalia; order Eulipotyphla; family Talpidae; genus Talpa; species Talpa europaea. Next base: position 81,585,956 of record NC_140073.1, read on the forward strand.
TTGGGTACCAACCCCCTAAGGAGTGGCATTGGGTTGAGCCTGTCCAAACAGATCTACTCTGTACCTGGACAGAAATTGTCTCCCTCCAAAGGGAAATTAGGCTGCTTTCTTAGAGCAGAGGTTAGAGGGGAGTATAGATGAGCAGCAGTAACTGTTTATTTTGAAGTTTTTTAAAAAGATATATTTATTTATGTATACAAGAACTGGGATACAGGCCAGAGATGTGGGAGTAAGAAGATTCACCAGAGACAGACTGGGGAACAGAACAGGTGGATTGACTGAAATACACTGCTGTATTTCAACAGCAGGCGAGTCAGGGGAGGTCTGCTGTGCCATGTGGGTATCTCCCTGGCCAGGGATCAAACTCGTGCTACAGTGGCTGCGGATAGCTTCATAGGTTGTGTCTTAACCCCTTGCGCTACCAGGGAGGCCCTGTTTTGAAATTTTTTAACTGAGCTAATATTGGCTTACAGTACTGTATATGATTAAGGAGTATAGGACCACCCCCTTCCGTGTATTTTACCACACCATACCTACCACTAAGACACTATATATTTTATAAATCTATAACCCTACTTCTCTACCCTTTCCTGGTGTAAACAATGTAAGATTTGGAATCCACTTATCTGACTTAGAATCTTATCTCTGTCTGAATTGCTGTGTAACCTTGATTTGACTTTTTAATCTCCTTCTCTTGCATCTTAAAAACAAAAATAGTCTCACTCAAAGGATTTGGTTAGGTTGAATTGTAACAAATATGGCAAGGTGGAAAGTGTAGTATATGTAGGATAGGAATAAAACTCACTAAGCAGAATTTTGTAATGGAAGTTGCTTGTCTGTCTTGTATGTCTTACCCTAACACCTTTACTAGTGTGTAGCATCGCCTATAAAGTATCTATCTCTCTATACTCCCCATAGCTCTTCATAGAACCAAGTGGTATTAAACTTTATTTAGGACAAAAATATACCTTTGGTTCTGAATGCCAGCTCCTCCTTTCTAAGGTATTGATAAAGTATCTTTGAAATATTACAAGCTTTGGAAATATTCTCTTATGTTGTGTACTTTTGGTCCATGTCTTGGGGGTGTTCTTGTGTCACCCGGATCTTACTGTATTTGATCTGTTCCAAGAGGTCACCTCCAGCTTCAAGACTCTTACTGTTGTTTGAAGAGGACTCTTCTTATGTTTCTCATATTTTGAATGCATATTCATGGTGCAATTAAAGCTTAGAAAATGAATGTTTATCTGTTGGTTTTCTTGGAAGGTTTTTCTTATGTCCACTGTGCTCTGCAAGCTGCTGACTTCCTTCTCAACATGATAATGAGCACTACAGTGTGAGGTGACTTATAGCTCTAACTCTCACATGAGGACACTGCCTCTCTGCCCACCTGCCATTTTGCCTTTATGGCGATAGTGAAGCAGTGTGGAATGCTTTTAGCAGAAAGAGCTTCCTGTTAGGAATTCTTCAGTGACACATTTTGTGCCTCAGTATCTACCTTGCCAAGCCCCTTTAATCTGAATCATTGACATTTAATCAAGTCTTATGTGGGTTGCAAAAACACTTTATAAAGTGTAAAACATTGTAAAGATACTTTGTTGCTATTACTGCTGTACCCTCAATTTGTTTAACTGGTAGTCTACTCAATTTACTTAACAGTGTTGACTTTTCCTATCAAATACTATCGTTGAGACTTTCAGTAGCCTGCATAATTTAAATTGTCTGTTTTCTTTAGTAACAGAAATTTGATGTTTTAGTGGTACCCAACATTTTAAAAAATCATTATTTCCCAGACTTCCTTAAAGCTGGAGGTAATAAATGAGTTATAAGCAGAAACTATTGGGTACAGTTTCTGGCAAATATCTTTAAATGGGACAGACTCTGTTTACCCCTTGTTTGCCTCTCCCTGACATCTGGGTGAGATTACTGGAGCTCTAGCTGCCATCTTGTGGCCTTAGGGATGGAAGACATGTAGCAAGAATTAAAGAACAAAGACAGATCCTCATAGAGCAGCTCTATCAGCCTTGGTACACTAATTACTGGATTTATTTCACAGGAGAGGGTAAAATAGAAAGAGAATATAGTGCACTTACAGCAATTTAGTTGAACTTCTGTTATTTGCAACTGAATACAATCACTAAGTGATAGGGACTATTTATAGATATGTGCTTGTTGTTTTTTCTTGTCCTAGTACCCATAGTAGCATATGATTTCACCCAAGTCTAAATAGAATAATTGTAATTTCATCATCCAGTTCATATATCATATATATGTATATATGTGAGTGTGTGTGTGTGCCACTATATTTTGTTATGAAGCACAGGACTATTAACCATTTTGGGCCTATTTTACCAAGAAAAAAATGTTTTTTTTCCCTAAAAAGAATCATGGAAGTGTATTGAAAATTATATTTTGAAATCACACACACTCGGTAAGATTTATGTCTTTAATTAAGAAAATAGCATTAAATTTAGAATTTGTTCTTCATAAAGCCTTTTTAATGTTAATCTCTGTATTTTGGGATGGGATTGAAATTGACTGTAATATGTGAACTAGTACTGACCTGTAACTTTGTTTTGAATACCAAGGTATGCTCTCTTAAAGAAGAATGAATTTTATTGTACATACATGTAATAAAAAGTTATACACACACATGAAGTTTTATTACATATTAAATTCTCACAAAGGTGAACTAGAAGGGCATATGTCCTATTCAGGACAAACAAATTCATTAATTCCTCTCTAATCCTATCTTTGGACCAGCTATTCTTTTTCCTTGAGTGCCCTTTCCATTCTTCTTTGCCTGATAACAATATACTTATTCTCAAAGACCAGTTAAGATGATGCTTTTTCTGTGACTCCATTGCAACTTTGAAGACAGAATTATGCCTCCCCTTCTCTATTTCCCAGAAAAGGGCAGCAAAATGCATCTGTGCTGTCTTCTGAATTCTGACTTTGAGTTTGCATGTGCCTTGGACAATTTACTACATTGCTTTAAGCCTCAATTTTCTCATCTTTAAAATGATAATAATAGTCTGATGCTCTAGATTCTTTATGATGTTAAATGATGTTACTCATATAAGGTCTTTTCAAAGAAGTCAATATTTAATCCTCTAGTTATAGTCTTCCATCATATTTATCTTCTTCATTAACCCTATAAGAATTATTATTTCCATGTTAACACCTAATATATGCTGTAGTGTAGAGAATTATTATGTCTCTGAGAGGCTAAATTCTGTATAGTATAGAACAGGAGAAGTATTTTTTATCCTTCTTTGAGCAGCTTACCTAAATAGTGAAAAACATTTTCATCAAATAGAGGAAATATAAAATGTAATCTTTGAGAAATTAATTAATTAATGCTTGATCTTTCATTCCCTGTGCTTTGTGTGTGAACTGCTACAGTAGAATACTATGTTTGTGCTAATAAATTCACATTCTCTTATCTGATCACTTATTCTAGAAGGGAATGAGAAAACCTTACCATGACTCTGAATAACACTAACTTCCCCAGGTGGGGAAGATAACCACAGTCATGGCTCCATGTCAGCAGCTGAGCCAACCATTCATGTGCACCATGGAATAAGGCAATGTGGCAGTGTATAAAGTGGATTCCTCTAGAGTGCAATGTATGTGAAGTGGTCAGCAACAGGAAAATCAGGTCTTCAAGGGCATTCAAATGAACACTCTGAAATAGTGAGCAATGAATCCCTTTCAACAACTACTAAAGAAATGCAAATATACCAACCATATTGTGTTGTTTTAGCCCATGCTGAATTTCATGGAGTATAAATTCTTGTCCAATCTAAGCACATCTGTTCATAATAATTAACTTCTGTGCCTTATGAGCAGAAAAGCAACATCAGCTATACAGTGAGATGCATTGGCTTTATTTCTGTTTGTCATAATGATTCATTGAGACATTATGGGGAAGCAGATGCTTTTTATGCACTCCAAGACTCTGCATTGTGGCTGCCTATGCACCGCCATTACTCCTCATATGTTGAATTAAGCAGGGTTTTAAAGTTGTAGAGCATTAAGGTTGTCAAGTGTTAATACCTCTGTGGGAATATAATTTTGAAACTTTAAAAAGTCATTTGCTCATTCCAAAACTCAGTTCCCTTTTTCTCCCTGGTGTGGGATCATAATTTAAACCCCAATCTTGATTTTGAGTAGAAGCTTTTATAAAGTTGCAAATCACTGGACTGGAAGTTCCTGTGAAAAATTTAATTCCTGTCCCAGAACTACCACCTTCTCTGTCAAAGTCAGGCAATAACACTTTCCCAGTAGAGGTGTTATGATGATTAAACTGCAATTACAGGAGTGGAGTATGTAGTAGGGAGTCTGGAATACAGTAATAATAATAGTTAATGAAAGATACTTTTCAACTATGTTCTGACTATATGGATTGCTGTGTTTAGTTCTCAAAAAATATAATGAGGCAGTATTATTATTGCCTCAGTTTTATGCATGAGAAAAGTAAATGTTAGAGAAATTAATTTGGCCAAATTCATTCATCAAGAAAGTATGGAACCGGGATTCAAGTCCATGATTATAATAAATTTAGATCAGATTTAGAAAGGTCTCAGAATACCCTGTACTCCATTCTGATTTCTAGACTTTAAACATCTCTGTCACAGAACCTCATCTTTTCATTTTGAAGTTACAGAAACATAGTTTTAATTGATTTGGAAAGATCAACCAATTTGTGGAAAGGTTATTTCACCAATTGGGGTTAGAATACCACCATAGTAGGAGGAGAGGATGTTTCATTGTCTCTTTCATAATCACAACAACAATGTATCCTGACACTTGTACATCTTTGTAAAGGAAAGTCATTCCAAAATTCCTGTTGAACAGATCAGCCCTTCCCAACCACATCAGTTACTATTTAGTTTCATGTTCCTGACTCCTGGACAAGCTCACTGGCCAAAGAATTTCAACACATAGTCACACATATAATTTAATAGACTCTCACACAAGGTGGTGATAGAGAAGCCAAAGAGGCCATAATGGAACATGTTCAATCAGGAATTTTGAATAATAAAAAAACTATGAATGAGCAGAAACCATGGAATTCAAAAGAGTATGAAATATAAGAGCAAAAATCAGTACAGATGACAGAGACAACATATATACTGTATAGACATGTAGAGGCATTGGTGGCATGGTAGAAACATTGTTTAGTCCATGAGCAAGGGAACAGTAGACTGACTTTCCATGTGCCATGGGCTCTAATGTCTTTCTCTCATCAGAACTTGATGTTCAGAATATCCTCTTGCAGTATCCATAAAATCCTTCCTCTTTTATTGCCTGAAAAAAATAACCTTGTAGTACTCTCTACTCTCCATTCAGATATCGTAAGTAATGCTCTTTTATTTTCAATCAAGAGAGTGACTATCCTGGAAGTTAGTGTGTGGCAATAAGAAGAGAATTTTGGTTGCACACAGCTCTGGCATTTAATTTCTTCTTTGACATTTACTAGCTATTGAGGGAGTGAAGAGCATTATTTTTATTAAGTAATAGATGTTAGGTAAATGTTTAATCTCATGCATATATGAATAATTTGACTGGAAACATGATGACAAATTTGTCTGCAAACCAAACTAGAAGCAAACAGTGGCAAATTGGTAACTTAAAGGGTATTAATTCCATAAATTTCACAGACAAATATCATTTTATGTGGGAAAGTTTAGAAACATGAATGAGATTCTATTTGAAAAAAAAATAAATCTTGCAGTTCTAGGACATCAAAATGCCATATTATTGTCAGGAGCAATACCTTTCATTTATTTCCACACTTTACCTAGGTTATGATGATTTTGAATGTGAATTTTAAGCAGGAAAAAAAAATCACTTTCTAAGCTTCTCATGCAATGAGTGGACACAAAAGGGTCATCATCATTGGAGATTTAGATTAGCTTTTCCCCTGTGGTCAAACACTTGGGGGATATAGTGTCTTTCAGAACTAAAGTGAAAGATTGCAATGGGGAGTTGACACAGGTACTACTTCATTTCACTTATGTCACTATATTGCAATTTTTAATTACTTTTCTGTATCCTGAATCCTCTAAGTCAGAGATCCACCCTTTTCACATAGACAACACTATAGATTTCTGGATTGGACACAAAGAGCTCTTTAAGTGTTTGTTTAATTAATGAATTTTAAAAAGTGCTATTAGATCTCTACACAAATGGATTATGTATGTAGCTGTACCTACAATGTGTTAATGAATATTCGAAGAAAAAAAATGTAGTCAGATAATTAATGAAATTCGCCATGTTTATTCCATCCAATGATAAATCATCAAATATTTTATAACCCATTTATTCAGTGTTTTGAAGTTTATACTTATAAACTTTATGAAATTATAAAAAAAGTATCTATAATACCTGCCTTCAAAATGATTAGAATTTAAAAGAATATAAATGATGATTACTAATGGACATAGTTTTTGGAGGGATTGATACTTTTTCATACTGCTTCTGAGAGAAAACCTTTTTATTAACCATGCACAATATAGGAAACAAAATACTTTATTCCTAAAGAAAAATTAAAGTCCCAAATTATTTTTGTATAAATGTAAGGAAATAGTTATTAAATAATGAGCATAAGAATAGGAGGAGACTGGTTAAAAGCAAAGACCAAAATGGCAAGTTAAATTAAAAGTGCCGTGTTACTAGCCTATTTCCAAAGGATTTTGTCACAGTTGGAAGAACACCTTAGACCAGAGTCGACTTGATTACTTTATGCCTCTTCCTTGTGAGTAGAAGTCAGCAAAACTCCATTTCATAGTTAACTACATTCAACTGATTGTTCTGTTTCCATGTTATCATGTGACAGATTTACTCAAATTCAGTGCTTTGAATTCTAACCTAGTTGGTGGTGTTGGCATTAAGTAACATGTCTATTCAAGATCTTGTTGCTGTAGAGAGTAGTCACTGGACAGGCAGCTGCAGGTTAAACATGTCTCCAAATTCTAGCTCTCATCCCCACATCCTATGTTTTTGTTTTTGTTTTTGTTTTCCAAATGATCACAGATAGAAATTCCATGTGTGGAGCAGTGGGGAGGACAGTTGACAACCGAAGTGAAAGCAATCTTAACCTCTAATTTAGCTCACGTTTCTACTATGGTTTATTTTACTTTAATATCTTTGTTTCTAATGGAAAAGAATAAAAACAGTAGTTGAAAAGGAGTAAAAAATATCTGTGTTCCACAAAATGATATTGCAGAAGGAAACTTGTTGATGGGGTTCACCAATTGTGCCTTTTCTTGTATTTCTTTCCTGAACTTGCTGTGATCATGTGTTGTCATCAGCTTCATAATCTTTCAAATGACACATAACATCAGCTGACTGAGAGTGAAATGAAATCACCTACAAAGAAAACCCCAAACACAATATCTAGCCCCCACAAACATTAGATAAGTTTAATATCTATAAAATGGGAATAATCTCTATTTCTAATATATTAGAGTCTAACAGATGGAATAAATATTTGGATTGCTTTTTACTGCAAGTAGTTTTAAACTCTACACAAATCATCTTACTACATAGAAGTGAACAGTTAGTACTTGCTTAATGTTTTTGATTGTCTTCACTGTTCTGCATTGCCTTGATTAGGGATTTCTCTATATACAATTTCAGACATAATGTCCTTTGTAGCCATCACCTCCAGAGAAGAACAGGCAATTTTTTTTTTCCCATTGCCTTGTTTTAAGTATAAAAGAGAATCCCTAGCAATCCTTAAAAATCTTCCCTCTTGCACCATTCATTTGGATAATCTTTTTAACAGGGGACTATCAGGAACTAATTTGCTTAGGTTTGAGTTCTTCATCTAATCGAAATTTCAAGGAATATACCTTTAAACTCTTCCAGTTTACCTCTGGCACTGGCATGAAGTTGAATTTCTATTGAGGCATATAACCATAGTGGAAAACGGTGGTTGCCCAAACAAAATTAGGGTTCCCTCAGGAAAAGAATGCATAATAAACAAAAAGCATTAGAACAATATGTGAACATGCTTATATCTTTGCCTAGCATATAATTGATAATCAATATGAATTCAACTAAAGACACTTCATAGCAGATTATACAGTACAAGACCATGTAGGTTCTTAAAAGTGATAGGATAAATGACTGGCAATGAAAAGAATTGCTGTCTTTCTTTTTTTCATGAAATCCACCCCAAAATCAGGTCTACCTATTCTGTCATAATGGCCCTCTTAGTAAGAAAAATTGTCAGTCCAGGGAGTGATTTCAGGTGTATCAAATGCAAAACTTTTTGGAGATATCAAAATAAATTTTAAAAATAAAAACACTAGAATGATTTTTATTTAGAAATAATATAGTTTACAAAATTGGATTATTCAAGTTCTCACAAAATAGCAAGTAAACAAGCACAAATCAGTATGAGAATGTAAGAATCGTGCATCCCTCCTTGATACAGGCAGTTAAAAATAGTGATTTCAAAGACTGTCAGGTTGTTAATTGTGTATCTATGTGTCTATTTCTTTGTAAACACAAGACTCTCTTGTGTTTAAAATAGCAATTTCATAAACACAGCAGGTGTGCTTAAATGCAATTTGTGATAAATGTTTAAGTGTGAAAATAGTAAATGCATGCCATTTCTCTGTGGGTCAATGCTGGAACACTTAAGCTTGTTGATTCTTTCCTGGAAAAACACATTTATCCACACATTTAATGGCTTTATTTCTGTTTGACTAAGTTATTATTCCTTCCTTTAGTGGCTAGAAGTTATTTGTCATCTCCAAATGAAAGCTGAGTGTATTTTGCAGAATTTCATATTCTCCTACTGAAGCTCCCGATTTAAAATAGAGCCGGGACAATCTGGACAGGTGAAGGTCTGGCAAGCCCAGGCTGCTGCCACCTTCAGACATTCACTGACATCTGCTGAACATTGTAGACTTTGTTAATGATCTTGTCCAAAAGCATTGGCCTGTACTTACCGGTGCACTCAGGATTTGATTAGGTAGTTTTACTATTAATGTTACTTGTAAGGTGACACCAAGGAGTGGAAAGGCAGTATAGTCTTACTGTGTTGATAGTTAATCCAATCTCTAATACTTTTCCAATGATATCTTTCTCCTCTTCCATTGAGTCTTCTCTCTCTTCATTTTCTCCTTTTCTTCTTTTCCGCTCCATCGTTATCGGGCCATCTCACTCTCCCCTTTTCCTATGCTTCTTTACTGTCTTTGTATGTCCTCCTTCCGTCTCTACTTTTCTCCATCATTAAATATTTACTGCAAGGTTATCACAGATAGATCAATAAATATGAGTGCAGTGATTATAGTGCATAGCTTTAAGTAAGCTCTGACTTTGAAATGTGTAAAACTAGATGTAATAAAATGATGTTTTCAAGCAATGATTTCAGAATAGTGAAAAATTAAATTAATTATTTTTTCTAGTCCTTCACATGTATTTCTTTGTAGCACAGTTTTTAAATATCACTAATTAACCATATTAAGTAAAAGCTGTCAAATTGTACAAAATTGGCCCTTGGAGTTTCCAGAGTATCCTTGGGGGGTCTTTTATTGTGAAAGGTATGCTGACATTTGAAAAGTAGATATTTCAAGTTGACATTTTTTTTTTCAGTTGGATAAATTTTCAAACACCACTGAGGTAAAGAATTAAAAATCTATTTCAATGTCTTTTTTTATGAAGACATGGAATTTTGTTCTCAGATTAGTTGTTTATCATCGTTTGGCATTTTTCACTACTTCTCCTTTGTTTGTTTGTTTCTTTCTTTCTTTCTTTCTTTCTTTATTTATTTATTTATGCAAGCACTGGGTACAATCAGAAGCGCGGGAGGGTGAGAGAATTCACCAGAGCCAGAGCAAGGAGCAGAACAGGCAGACTGAGGAATACACTGCTGAGGGGAGCAGTGGGAGTGGCAGGAGAGGTCTGCGCACCATGTGGGACCCTCCCTGGTGGCTGGGGATTGAACCAGCACCCCGGGGAGGCTGCGGGCAGCTTCGCAGCCAAGCGCTCACCACTGTGCCACTGGGGAGGCCCACTACTACTTCCCCTTTATAAGTGAGAGATGGCTATATAAGATTTAACATCTTATTCTTAGATAAATGTGTTATGGGTCTCATCCATTAGACAAAGAAAACATTGTTTTTAAAAAAGAATTTGATAAATTTACTTTTTTTCATTTTATTTTATCCCTTAAGACTTTAGTAAAATTAGAATAAAGTTCATGAACAAATATAGTAGCAAGAGGATTTGGTTGTCCTTTTACTGTAAGGCTTAATCGTATTGAATTTCATGAAGGACACTTCTGAAATTTAATATAAAAAAGTGTAATTGTTAAATAGGGCACTGTTATGTATCCCATCATTTTTCTTTTATTGTGACAAATGCAAGTAGAACCTTTTTGTTATCAGCCTAGAACATGAATCAAGAAAATATAGCAGCAGAATATCTACTGTTGTGATCATATTTCCTTTTTAAAAAATGAATATTAGAAGGCTACCATCTAATGATGACTGACTGGTTTTCTTATTTTCTGCCAAACCATCCCAGATCCTCTTGAAACAGAGGGCTTTAATGAATAATGGAGTGAGTTAGGTGTCTTGTAGTCAGATGTATCCAAGAACTAAAGAAACTATATTCATCCATTCACCATAGATTGCCTGGGAAAGATAGGGAGGGTCTGTGTGGTAGAGGAAATAGTTGTTCAAGCAGAGAGGATAGTTAATTCATGCTAGGAATTTAGGAGTCTTCCTGGATATTTGTTCCCCCGCCCTTATCTCCAGCTAACTCCAACTTCTCAAACATCTGCTTTCTAAGGCTCTCAGATGCCTCCATCTATATTACCATCACCCCAGTTCAAAGTGCCACTCTGTTTCCTGAATGATCTTTTTTTAAAAAAAATATTTATGCATACAAGAGCTGGGGTGCAGGCCAGAGGTGTGGAGGGAGGGGTGTGTGTGTGAGAGGATTCACCAGAGACAGAATGGGAAGCAGAACAGGCAGAATGACTGAAATACACTGCTGAGGGGAGCAGCAGGCGAGACAGGAGAGGTCTGCTGTGCCATGTGGGTCATGTCCCTGGCCGGGGATTGAACTCATGCTGCAGTAGCTGTGGGTTGCTTCATAGTGTTCATACTTAACCCCTTGTGCAACCAGGGAGGCCCCTCCTGAATGATCTTTTAGGGGTGTTTGTGTTGTAACAACACCTGAAATGGGAGATCTATATCTCTAAAATACAAACAATGTAAACCAATATTACCTCAAAAATAAAATTAGGGAATTAATTCAAGGATATCATTTGATTGTGTAAAGCGGAAATTATAACATAAAAAATGACTACATAGAGGCAAAAAATGAGAACAATAAAACAAACCTTTCAGTGATTTTCCTTTACTCATAGGACAAAGGCATAATTCTTAACATGGTTGACAAAGTCTGAAGGTCTGCGTTCCTTTCAGGACTGGGAAACACTTTCCTTCTTCAGGTTCCATGCTCTGGCCACACATGGTTTTTATTTATTTATTTTTTCGCATTTTCTGGAACAGACACTGCTATCTTCAACCTTTGACTCTCGCAGATCTTTTTTTTTTTCTTCCTCAACTGCTCTCTTGAGTAGGGAAACTTCTCTGCTCCCAGACTGCTAAGATCTTCCTATTACAACTCATATCTTTATAGCACTTTTCACAACTATTATTTGTGAATTTGTCTGATTAATTAATATCTAGTCTTTAATTATAGATGGCAAGATTATAAAATCTACAATAACCAAATTATAAATTTATGTCTGTTATGTCTACTTCTCATTTCTCAATACCTAATGTAATCTTAGGAACTCTAGCTTATGCATATATAAATAGCTATCTAATGAAGGAAAGTACAGATAGTAGACATGAGATCTAGTTTTGACATAAGGCAGACGGCAATTCCAGTTTTGGCTTCCTTTTTATCTAGTGGTGTATCTTTATTCAAATTATCTCATCACTCATAAACTCAGTTTCTCCCAGAGTTAGTAATGTGACACACAGTGATTGTGAAGATTAAATTAGAAAGTGTCTCTTAATGAAATTATTGCCAGTAATGTATGTTATGCTACTCTTATTATTATATTTAGCTTTATGTAATTATTGCATTAATCAACATTTTGATTTCCCTTAAGAACAATTTACAGCAAGCTAGTCAAGATGCTAAAAATACAATTTCTTCTTAGTGAGGGTGCCTTTGAAGTTTCCGAGAGTCACCAGAGATCCAGGAATTGGACATTATTTCTGGCTCTCTTTTCATGGTCATCTATGCCATAAAATTTTGAATTTTGTCTTCTATCTGGCTCTCTTCATTGGCTCTTTCATCACTGGAATGTCCCCATAGTATTTTTTCTTGAGCATGGAAGCACTTGAAACATCATGAGAGATGATCTAACAAGCATGCTATTGAGAACCATTATTAAAAGATAAAAAGTAATGATAGAACTTTAGCCTCCTCACAATTTAATTTCCTAAAAATAGATAAGAACAAAAACTCTTTCCGAAAATACATTTATTTTTTCATTTGAAACTCCTTGAAATTGCAGAAAATTTCAAGATCTATAAAAAATAATGGTTCTTTAGTCAGTAAATTCTCAGAATTTTCAGGGATGCTCACCTGACTAAATTAAATCTTGTATTTTCTGGTGGTTGTGTATCTCCTTATCAATAAATATTTCCTGAACCAAATCCAACAATCATGCATTGTTGATATTCAATGTGTGCTGAGGCTACATGAAACACCATGGAAGGAATAAAAGACATCTATTTCTTGCACTTAAAGAAACTATTGTCCGGTTGAGAAAGTAAGATTTTCATGTTTTTTAACAAGAGAGACAGTAGAAAAAATATTTTTTTAGCATTGACAACTAGAGAAAAATGAACCAGCAAGAGAATCTTTATTTGACCTTTTGTTTAAGAAACAAACAAACAAAAAAATTGGATTTCTTAGATAAATAAAGAATGCTTCTTTCCTCAGGCACATTCTCTTCACTCACTCTTCTTTGTTCTATGATTTGTACCAGTGCTTAGACACTTCCTTCTCTATGATTTCTTTGTTGTATCATTTCAGTGTCACAGTAACTGTAACAGCTGATGATGCAGTGAGGTAGCAAAGAATTGGTTCAGTGGCAAACTCTATTTCCTGATGTGTTATTTTCTTCTGTGTGGATGTAACTAAACTCATTCTCCAATATGGTTCCAAAGTAGAGGTCAACAAACTTTTCCTGTAGAGATCCATACAGTAGATACTTTTGGCTTCATGGACCGTATGATTTCTGTCACAACTCCTCAAAGCAACCACAGAAACTTCGGAAACATGGTAGTGTGACTTCTTTCCAATAAACCTATTTACAAACAAGGAGATAATTGAGATTTGACCCATAGACTAATGTTTTCTGAGTGCTGCTCTATACCATTTCTATTCTCACTCAGTGCTAGTGGACAAGAAAGGAGAGAAAGAGTGAAGAACATTCAACACAAGTTGTTCCATCATCAGTATTTTCTTCCCTCCTCAGCATACCCCAGTTTATCATCAGGTCTATAGGAGTCAGAACATAGACAGGGAAAGAAAATTGACAGGAGAGAGGAGATAAACCCTGCCTATATTGTCCTACCCACCCTAATCCAGCTCCCAAGCTCTCAGCCCCTCTGTCACCCTCATTTGTCTTGTGACAAACTCTGCCTGACCCTTCAGTCCAACATTACATCCCAGGGATCGTCAACATGTGCTCTCATACATTCCCACCCCCAGGCCCCTCTCCTGTGGTCTCCCCCTCACCATGTCAGTACGAGTGATGACCCATCAGGTCGCCTGGTAAGGACATGCGTTCCTTCCATTCCAAGGTTATTTCTAAGTACATTTCTACCTGTAAATTTGGTTATAAAAGACAGAATACTATGCTTAGAATTGGGCTAACTAAATTTCTATAAGGTACCCCTGGAATGTTTTCTTTGTATAGAAAAACATAGTTACTTAGATATTCGAATTGAATTAATGGAAACACATCAATGTTTAGAATATAATCATTCATAAGTTAGAAACTTCTTCTCATTCCTATTAAAGTCAAGAATTGCCTTGTGTTGGAAATTTTTGAGTGAGTACTCACAGGTAAGATACCTGAAACATTGACTGCTAGTAATAGATGGCCTAGAAACAGAATGTTGTTCTCCATGGGTTCTATATAAAAGGTATCTGTCCTTTAGTTGTTCTATGAAGGGTCCATTGAACAATAGAGAATAAATTAGCAACTGATGCATCAATTTTTGCTTCTTTTACTTTAACCTTTCTTTTATCTCCACTCCCCTCCAGTTTCCTCTTGGAAGGAGATTTTTCTCATCCACATTGAATTTTGCTGCCAAAGTTAATAGCCCATGCTCACAGACTCTAAATAAATCAGCAACAGTTGGTAATAATGTTGGTTTGGGAAGAGAAACAACATTTGGCATTGGGTTACATTAGTTAGACAGATTGGAACCAGCTAAAGGACTAGGGGATGGTAAGGTGATTTTGACTTGTAGTTATTGCCCTCCAATGCACTTTGAGTTAATAGATCAACCACTGGTTTTGAAGAAACCAGGTCTTCTGGTCTTCTAAGAAAGATCAGAATATTGATTTTAGGTTATTTTACCTTCATATAGGATGGTGATTAGAATTCCGTTGTAGCACATTCAGAAGGGAACTTTCTTGGATCTGAAATGAAGAATTTTGTCCTGCCAAGTTTGAAATGCGCATATTTGTTTTTTTTTCTTTAGTTAGTTTTCTCTATTTTGACTGATTTTATATATATATATATATATATATATATATATAACATTCTAAATTTTCTGTGAACCACTAGGGAACCATTAATGAGTATTATTTAATAACCTTAACTTGAAAGGAAGACAGATGCCCAGATGCCTACTAATTAGATAAGGAGAAGAAGTATGTTGGTTATTAAAAATTAAGTGTTGTTTTATTGAGACAATAGAAGGAGTTATCAATTATCAATACTACAGGGTCAATGGAACAGTTAATCAAGGTGATTAAAATATTCAACGTGACTTTAAATATTTTGGGGTTATATGTAGTTTAATATTTTTGTCCAATGTTGAAAGGATTCACTTTCTGTCAAAACTATAATACAAATAACTGAAGCAGGAAAAGTAAGTGACCTGCTCCTTCCTACCTCTACTTTTAGTATCACTGGAAACTGTGTTGGAACTCTATGATGGCATCTGTCTAGTTCCACTTCAACCCAAATAAGTTTAATTTGTTTTTTGTTGTTTTGGTCAAATCTTGTTGAACTTATGTCAATTCTGGGATCAATCTGTTAGAACCAATGGGGCAATATTTTGCTGTGTCTATGAGACAGTCAAGGATCTTCCCTGTGCATCAGAAACTATTTCAATAGATGGTATTAGAGAACTTAAAACCTTCCTGAACATCTTTTCCAGATGCATTGCATATCAGATCAAAATCAAGAGGTTTGGGGCCTCCCCTGGTGGCACAGGCAGTTGAATGCCACTCTGTGAAGCTGTCTGCAGCCTATGCAGCACTGGTTTGACCCCAGCCAGCCGGCGAGGGTCCCACATGGCATGACAGACCTCTCCTATCTCACCTGCTGCTCCCCTCAGCAGTGTATTTCAGTCAGTCTGCCTGTTCTGTTCCCCACTCTGTCTCTGGTGAATCCTCTCACCCTCCCACGCATCTAGCCAGTACCCTGGTTCTTGTATAAAGAAAAAAGAAAAGAAAAAGAAAAGAAAAAAATCAAGAGGTTTGTTAAACTGTCAGCAGATCAGTATTTCTTTTCAGGTCTTGTACCCTGTGCTGAGACCACGGAGAGCTACAGTGAGGCAGACCACTTCAGTTATGAAGTCATGTTCTTGAATAGACCCACACAACTGTGTGTGTCAACCTTGAATTATAGATTCACTTTTTTTTTTTAAAGATTTATCTATCTATCTATTTATTTATTTATTTATTTATTTATACAAGCACTGGGTACAGTCAGAAGTGTGGGAGGGTGAGAGAATTCACCAGAACCAGAGTGGGGAGCAGAGCAGGCAGAAGGACTGAAGTACACTGCTGAGGGGAGCAGCAGGTGGCAGGAGAGGTCTGCACGCCATGCGGGACCCTCCTCCGGTGGCCCGGGAGCAGCCGGGGATCGAACTGGCGCTGCAGAGGATGCGGGCAGCTTCGCAACCCAGCACTCAACCGCTGTGCCACTGGGGAGGCCCTACAGATTCACTTTTTAAAAAATATTTTGAATCATTACATACATGAATGCCCCTCTTTATTTTTAATGTCTTTAAAAATAACCATTTAAATATCTTGTCTTCAAGAATGAAAGAAAGCAACTCTGAAGTGGTATCTAGACCTCCTCCAATCCGATTTTTTGATTATCAACCTTATATTTACTTCTATTTAAGATAACTTGTGATCTCCAAAATATTGTGTAACAATGCACTGAAGATTTCCCTGTTGTGAACACATATAGTAATTAATAATAATAAGTATCTAAACCAGGAACATAGTATTTTTTTAAAGATTTATTTATTTATACACACAAGAACAGGGGCACAGCCAGAGGTGTGGGTGGTGAGAGGATCTACCAGAGACCCAGTGGGGAATAGAACAGCAGATTGACTGAAATACACTGCTGAGGGCAGCAGCAGGTGAGTCAGGAGAGGTCTGCTGCGCCATGTGGGTTGCTCCCTGGCTGGCCGGGGGATTGAACTCGTGCTACAGAGGCTGCAGATAGCTTCACGGGTTGTGTCTTAACCCCTTGCACCACCAGGGAGGCCCAGGAACATAGTGTTGCCATAATACTGTTAATAATCTCCATACTTATTCAAATTTTACCAGTTGTCCAATGGACTTTTATTTTGCTTTGTTTTGCGTCTCTGATCCAGGATCCCACACTCTGTTTACTGCTCTTGCATCCTTCATGTCCTGCAATGTGGGACAGCCTCCAATGTTTCTTTTGAACTTGATAGTTATGCAAATTACTCACCATTTTTTTTTAACATATTTCTCCAATGGGGTTTGTCTGACTTCTTTCTCATGATTAGATTGACATTATACATTAGTGAGAATAGTATCAAAACAGGAGTTCCATGATACCCAATTTAATTTTGATCTCTTTATTGTGGTACCTGGCAGGTTTCTGTGAACAGCCACTGTAATATGGCTATTTTCCTGTTGCAATTAATAAATATTTTCATAGGAAGTTACTTTGAGACTCTACAAATATCCTGCTTCTCATTTTTTTTGCCCACTAATTTGGGCAAATTTAATGGTTCTGAACAGCAAAATTTATAAATGCAGTATATGTTATGTGGTGATATTTTAGTTCTGTCACTCATTCTTAGAATATGTGTTCGCTTGTTTGCTAGTGATGGCAAAGAATTGTCTTTTCTCCTCCATCCATTTATTTATTCAATTATTTGTATTGTTATGGGCTCATGGATAGTTAGGTTAGTCAATGAATTATAATCCATTACTATCATGATTTTGTTGATAAAATTGTCCCAAATTTGACCATTTGTTTCGCCTTTGGGTTGGTTCTATATATTAACAGTTTTTTTAAATAGTAAAAAATACATTTTGGATGCTGCTCTTATTATTTATTGCTGTATGACAAATTCAAAACTTAGTGGCACAAAACACCACTGTGTATTAGTTCTCATGCTTCTGGGGTTGTCTGTCTGAGTTTGACAATCAAGCAGCTGCTAAGATTGTTGAAGTCTTCTTTAGATGCATGTTGGAAACCTGGCCAAGATGGTTGGAACAGGTGGGAGATACTTAGATATTCCCTTTATTACACAGTCCCTCTAAATGTTAGGTAGGATTCCTATAATATCAGTCTCTAGATAGTTAGACATTTTACATGGCAGGTAGATACACCTAGAGCCAGTGTTCCAACTGATTTGAAAGCTATAAGACTCCTGATGACCTGGCCGCAGACGTCACACATCATTACTTCTGGAACAGCCTGAGCAATGCAGTTAAGTAGACCAGTGGATTCAAGGTTGAAAAGTTGGAAGGGCTTGACGTAATTTCATTGAGAGTGTAATAATTAATGATGGCAGCTTGGTGACAAGCTACTACATATACCTAGTGCTGATTTAAATAAGCTTAATATCAATGCTATTTATACATCTAAATGCATAAAACTAAGAAAATATTCTTGGGCATCCCTGGTGGTGCAGGGGTTGAAGTCTTAGAGCTATCAAGCTATTGCTAGCCACAGCGGCCTGAGTTCGATCCCCGGCCAGGGAGCTAACCCACATATGGTGCAGCAGACTTATCCTATCTCTCCTGCTGTTCCCCTAGATTTACCTATGCTGCTCTCCACTCTGTCTATGGTGAATCCTCTTGCCCCCCACTTCTAGCCTACACCCCAGTTCTTGCCTGCATAAATAAAAATAAATATTTAAAAAAAGAAAATATTCTTTATATTTACAGTGCTTATGATTAAGAAATACAAGTTAAATGCAAACAAAACTAAAAAGCCAATATATGAATTAAGAATACTAATTTACCAACACAATTGATATGCTTCATTGAAAATAAATTCTATTGACCACTTAGGAAGTGGTACCGAATTCTGTAGAGGAAACGGTTTTAAATCTGACACAGCAAAACCTCATTCTTCAATCAATTACAAAGCATCCTGGTATATTGCACATTATGAAATCATTTGCTGATTGAAGATCAGCATTTGCTGAAGGGAGATGGACGGGAAGAAGGACAGAAAAGGTAGTAAATCTCATATCTGTGGAGGGTAATTGTTCTTTATAGATTTTATTAAGCTCCCTTAGCATCACAGAGTTATTTTTTCCCTGATTCTATAACAACTGACTATAGTGTGTAGGCATGAGGTAACAATACATAATAGATACAGGGCTCTACTCTCAAGGAACTTATAATTCATTTTCCTGTAACAAAAGGAAGTATCAGGCTAAATGAAATTTCTCTTAAAAAATTGCAAAGGACACACTTATTTTTCCTTAATAAATATTGCTGGAAGACAAATTAACTGACCTCTGGTACGTTTCTTGCAAGAACTGTGTCTTCAACAGGAGTCCTGTGCGATTAGAAATGCAGTCCTTCTGCTCAGACAGATCCGCACAACTGTTCCTGTCATATGGCGAGCATCCAGTGCATCTAAAAATCACTGGAGCAGGTGTGTTTGTGGTAGATGCAGAAATAACTAGAGTAGAGCAAATGAGCACAAGTTCCTTAATGCTCTGCTGAGTTCTATGAGAGAAGCAAAAACAAAAATATCAAGAGAAAGACTTTCAGGCCATTGTTGGGAACATGAGCATGGATGAAGCAGAGAGAGGAGCACAGGGCTGGGCAAGGGTGGATTGGGAACTGGGGTTAAAGTGGACATCCTAATTTCTAAATTGAATTTAAAAAGGAGGACCCCCTTGGTGGTGCAAGGGGTTAAGTGCAGTGCTGTGGAGATATCTGCAACTACTGCAGCAGGAATTCAATCCCCTGCCAACCAGGGAGCTACCCACATAGTGCAGCAGACCTCTCCTGTCTCACCCTCTGCTCCCCTCAGCAGTGTATTTCAGTCAGTCTGCCTGTTCTGCTCCCCACTCTGTCTGTGGTAAATCCTCTTACCTCCCCCACATCTCTAGCCATTCCCCAGTTTTTGTATGCACAAATAAATAAATCTTTATAAAGAAATTAATAAAAAGGAAAGGTTTTCACTGGTGGTTTGAGGTTTGGAGGAAATTCATGAGGCAATTAATGTTAATAAATTGGTTTCTCAATGAGAATCATTAAAGAAAACATTTGTAGCCAAGTGACAATCATGACATGACTCTAAGAGAGAGACCAACATTAGAGGAAGCAAGTGTAAAGTTTGTAGATGGATTTTATAGGGTGAGGGATAAACAGAGAAAGACTACAGTTGATTCACTCACATGAATTTGTTGAATATGTTTCCCTGTTCTAACTCTACCTCTCTTTCTAAAACTCTCCTTGTTCCTTAATTTGGCAATATACAGTGATAACATTGATTTGAGGGACAAAAAAGATCTTTTATTTTTTAAATATTAGATAGACCTGGATTTCATCCCAGTTTCTCTAGTTATAAGCAGATGATATTTGGCAGACTTTCAAATCTTCTGATGCCCCAGTTTTCTCCAGAGTGCAGGTCGAATAGCTACATCATGGGATTGTTTGAATACAGAAATTTAGGCCTGGTGTCTGATATTTGGAGATACACAGCACATAGATGATATTAATATAGTTTAGAGTCAATACAAGTTAAAATCAGTACCTTTGTTATGGACATTTTGTCACAAACTGTTCTTACATTCAGAACTTCAGTCAAATAGATTGAAATCTAAAATATATGCTCCATATTTTCAATTTAAGATTATTTTAGACTTAACAATTCTAAATTTTTGCATGAAATCTATCTTAAATCTCATATGCAAAGGATATACAAGTTTTAGAAAGAAATAGAATTATCTAGGTATGGAAGTGTTTGGCTTAGGTGCGTTCCCCAACATGGGCACTACTGGTATTTGAGGCATGGTGAATCCTTGTTGTGCAGGACTGGCCTGGGAAATGCAGGATATTCAGCCTTTTGCCTAGATGGGAAATCCAGCTCATCAATTGCAATAGCCACAGTGTTCTTTATTTTAAAACTCTACCTAGAGGAACATTATTATCCCCAGGTGAGAAACTCTGGACTAGGCTCTATATTGACTTACTTGTTTTAGGATAAAGGGTCTGGTCCTGGGATTTAGGCAGAACATATGCTATAGTGTACAATCCCCACACTTAATTCTTATAAATGAGAGAAAAGATTACTAATGTATGACTTCATTGTTTTGCAATAGATGGAGTCCTTGGTTGATCAGAAACTCTAACATAAAGATTTTGATAATTATGGAAGCAATGCTCTCAAATACACACATTGGGGTTTGAGATAGCCTAATAAATAGTTTTCTTCCCTTTTATGTTCTGAATTAATTGAGTAAAAGGGTAGAGGGATAAGACATTGGGATTTTAATATTCTCCCTGGTAAGTTAATATTGACAAATGTATACGAGGACATTACAATTGGGGCTTAGCTCTGGACATAAATGAGTTTCCAAATATGAAAACAAAACAGATGTATTAGCTAGTGATGACAACACCAGAATGGGCAGGCCTTCAATGTTTAGAGATGTGGTTTGCTGCCCCGTAACAGTCCTAGTATCATTGAGCAGTGGAGGCCTCATGATATCTGCAGGCAGGCTCACTTTCAAATGATTTTTAAAAAGGATAGTGCTGATTGTATATGCCTACATTATTCCAAATACCCCTACTCAATTTCTTCCCCTAAATAGGCTTGCCCATGAATGCCCCACTACTGCAACCTGGATCAGGCAGCACTGATGGGATAAACCTGATCAGAAGGAGGCTTGTAGCTAATCTGGAGGTAGTTTATCTGGAGAAGGTGAGTTCACCATACCCAGTGGTGTGGGGAGTGCCTTGTCCAAAGATTGACTTCAGGATCTTCGACTACATGTTCAGTCCTCCACGTCTTTCTACCAAACATGGGTTTTAATAGACATTACCTCTTGCCTTTCTTAATCCTCTCCCCTCAGAAATGTAGCATATAATAGTATACCAAATAGTCTAATGGAAAATCTCAACTAAATGAATGTGAATATTATTAATCATCAAACATTTAAGGAAAACTAATATTACCAAGCAAAGAACAAAAATCTAATAAAACTGAAAAATCTACTTCTGTGAAAAGAATTTAATTGCAGTACCCTATGAGTAAAGCAGATTCTGTTATTGGTTTTCTGACTAAGAAATTTGAAGCACATAAAAATAATGAAACAGTACTCTCAGAGAGCCAACTAGAATTTTATGCCAAACCCACACTATTTACCCTTGTATGAGAAAATAGAAAGCAAAATTAGACACACAAAACCTTTAATGCTTCCTAGATATAGATGTTTCTAGAAGAATTAAAAAATGTGACCCAGAAAAAAGAAAAATAGAAAAACAACATAATGTAAAAATCAATGCCTCTTAAAGATATATTCCATCAAAGCAGAGGTAATTTTTTTTATTAAACTTTATTTTCTTACACAGATGTTCATTTTTGTACAGTAATTCATTTCTTCTCTTAGATGTAGTCCCCATAAATTTCTCACCACCATATCACCCATGAACCATCACCATAGTTCCTTGTGTTCTTCTCCGCCCCCCCCATTTTGATCCATTTCCCTCCCCTTTCCTTGCTGTATGTCTTAGATCTATAGTTTGCCTTATTTTTTTGAACCTTTGTTTAGTTTCCCTGTATTCCTTCTATAAGTGAAACTATATATTTCTTTTTTTTTCCTTCCGACTTATTTCACTGAGCATATTCCCTTCAGCCCCATCCATGGCATGAGTTTATCTTTTCTGGTTGCTGAGTAGGAATCCATTGTGTACACATACTATATATTCTAGATCCACTCATCTTTTGGGGGGAATTTAGGTTTTTTTCCATATCTTAGCTATTGTAAATAGTGCTGCAATAAACATAGGGGTGCAGGTATCCTTTTGAATTAATGTTTTTGTGTCCTTTGGGTAGATTCCTAGGAGCAGAATTGCTGGGTCATATGGAAGCTCCATTTTTAGTAATTTGAGGAACCTCCATACAGCTCCATGGTGGTTGGACCATTTTGCATTCCCACCAGGAATGTAGGAGAGTTCCTAAGAGGTACAAATTTTAAAGAGAGAGCTAGAAAGAGCAAATAAACAAGAATGAATGAATTATTGTGCATCTGAGAAATCATGACTGGACCAAGAAGAAAAACAGTGATGAAGGAAAACAGCAGAGAACAACAGGTCTTAAGAATATCATGTCAATTCAAGCAGGAGGAAGAACAGATAGGGAGCTTCTAGGGACTAGAGAACTTGGGGAAATAGGAAAGAAATTTAAGATGTGAACAATTCAACTAATGCAAAATGAATAAAAATAAAAGGAAAAAGTAAGAAATTATGTAAAAAATCTAAACAAGGCATATTATTCTTTTTTAATTTATTCTTTTTTAAGTATTTATTTGTTTGTTTATTTATTTATTTATACAAGCACTGGGTACAGTCAGAAGCACGGGAGGGTGAGAAAATTCACCAGAGCCAGAGCGGGGAGCAGAACAGGCAGACTGACGAAGTGCACTGCTGAGGGGAGCAGCGGGCGCCAGGAGAGGTCTGCGCGCCATGTGGGATCCTCACCTGGCACCACTGGGGAGGCCCTCTTTTTTTAATTTAGTAAAAATCAGTTCGCTGCTGTGATGGTGTCCTGGCGTGTGTGGTGTAGTGGGGAAAACAGGGTGGAGAACTTAGAACAATTATGATAAGTACAATTGCTTGTCATCCTCATGTACCTTCTGATACCTACTTTACCTGTGTTTTGAGAGCCTTTTTTGTGGTTATAAGAGAAACACACATAACATAGAGTTTACCATCTAAAACATATAGAAGTGATTACTGTATGTATATTGTCATGTAGAAGATCTCTATAACTTTTCATCCTGAAAATCTGAAATACAATATTCATTGTAAAACCAATCCCCTTTCTTCCCTATCCTCAACTCCTGGCAACCACCATTATATTTTCTAGTCATAGGACCAACTATATCAGATATGTCCTATGAGCAGAATCATGCAATATTTGTAGTTTTTTACTCACTGTCCTCAAGGTTCATCCATGTCATAGTACAGGACAGGGTCTCCTTTTTTTTAAGGCTAAATAATGTTACATCATATGTATATACCACATTTTCTGTATCTGTTCATCCATCAAAGCATATTTAGTTGTTTTCCACCTCTTGACTATTGTGAAGATGCTGCAATGAAAATCTCTTTTAGACCCTATTTTCAATTCTTTTGGATATAAACCCTGAAGTGGGATTGCCAATCATATAATAATTATAGCTCTAATTTTCCAAGTAACCCCCACAGAAGCTTCACTGTTTTACATTTTCACCAGCAGTATGCAAGGGCACCACTAATTTTCTCCAGACCCTCACCAACACTTGTTATTTTCTATTGTGTTTTTTTTTTTTCCTTCTTGCTAGTTCACATCCTAATAGATTGAGATATTATCTTTCTGTGTAGTTTTGATTTGCATTTCATGATCACTTGTGATGCTGAGCATTTTCATGTGCTCAGTGATCCTTTGTAATCTTCTTTGGAGAAATATCTATCCCTGTTCGTTGCCCAGTTTCAGTTCTGTTCATTGCTGGGTTGTACAGACTTCATTTTCAAAAACAGGACAGTTAGAGGAAATCTAGGCTAGAGTTTCACAGTAGTTGCACTTAAATTGGACCATTAATCATTGTGCTTGTGTTAATTCAACAATGTGGAAAAGTCTGTATGGAAGTATTTGACCCATCTTAAAAGCTCTCATGTGAAGAACAATATTGTGAAAGAATCAAACAAAATTTCATGAATATCCAATTGTGCAGCCAATCAACCAAAATGTGATTAAGATGTCACCGACAGACTATATAAATTCAGGTTACGTGAGGTGATGTCAAAAGCCAAGCATGATTTATTAACAAAAATGCACTCAATGCCTGACAGACAGTATCCATAACTGTGGGGCCACGTTTCAGACTCATGCTTTTTTTTTTTTTTCCCCTGAGCGCTGTTAATCATATGCCCTCAGTATGCAGTGTTCAATCCATTTTGTTAGCCTTTTATCATTTTAAACAGTTACAGATTATGTCCCCATGGAGTGTGCTAGAAATGTCCTTATGTTGCACCAGCCCATGCTTTATGAGATAAACAAATGAGTAATTCAAGCTTTGTAGCAAGTACGTGTGTCACATAAGGGCTCAGTCATAATTTTTGAATTGTCTGCCAATGAACGTTAAATCAAAGTGTCTATCTGAAACAGTAGTAGTATTTCATGAGCTGTGTAGAAGAGCTTGTTATCCTATCTCTAAGAACTCTTTTTTTAACCTTTCCAGTTTCATTCCCGGCTTGGGAGGACACAGGAGTTTAACTTAATCACGAGCAAGATCAAGACACTGGAATCTAAATGTTGCATTTTTTAATCTTGTTGAAAGTTCCATGATTTGTGCACCTAGATAGCATAAGATTAGCCACCGGATATTGTTCTCTGCTTTTCTTGAGGTTTGAAAAAATTGTAACCTGAAAGTTTTAAAAATAGAGTAGATCCTCTCCCGAGGCGCAGCAGGTTGAGCGCAGCACTGTGGGGCTGTCCGCAGCCTCTGCAGGGCGGGTTTGATTCCTGGCTGGCCAGAGAGATGCCCACATGGCGCAGCCGACCTCTCCTGTCTCACCCACTGTTCCCCTCAGTAGTGTTTTTGGGTGTCTGCCTCTTCTGCTCCACACTTTGTCTCTGGTGAATTATCTTGCCCTCCCATGCCTCTGGCCTGTATCGCAATTCTTGTATAACTACATAAATCTTAAAAGAAATAAAATAAGTAAAAATAAAAATACAGTAGCAGTATAAGATAATTAGGAAATAAGTTATTTTCTGACCATCTAAAATAGTGACTTCCTAAATGTGGATGTATGTACATGGGAAACATTTAGATAAGATGGTAATACATTTTTGACTTGTGACAAAGCCCTTTATCTGACTCTGTGATCAAAATGGAAAACTATTTCAGAAGCATTCGTTCAAGTCTATTGCTTCGGGAAATCATGTATAAGCAATCATGGGAATCTTCAAATCAAACTAACTTATGTTCCCTATGGAGACATTATTTTGTGATTTTTAACAGCATTTTTGCCCATTTGTCATTTCCTTATGGAACAAAATGATCATGAAGGGGAATATTATTAATTTGTGATGCTGATTGCATTGCATTTCAGCTGATTAAAGCCAGCTGGGACATAGTACCCCAGTGCTGTTTATAAGAATCATGCCTGGCATGTGCAAAGTTCATGAAAATCCTTAGCAATTTGTTAAATAATGTGCCAGGTGATAGCTATAGATTTGTAATATTTAGAAAGGTCTATCTTTAATTCATGAACTTTTCAATTGCCTTAAAAACTTATGCCAGGAGGGCAAAGCTGTCTGACCCACTTAAAGTTATTGCAAACCCTACTTCTAGTTACAGTTTCAAAGTAGGCTATTGCTATTGTATGCTGTCTTCTATATTTTATTGAGAGCATTTTTCTTTGACTCTTGAATACCCAGGTAGTTACTTGTGCTGATTCAAATTTCTTCTTCTTTCTCTTCCTCCTCCTTCTTCTTTTGCTCTCTCTCTAAACCCCAACTTTATCAAAAGTTTGTTCAATCATCATTTATAGAGAACTATAATATGCTAAATGACAGTATCATAGGAATCAACAAGGATTAAGAGGGAGAAATGTCTTTTTTAAAGGTCTCTATCTTTTCTGCTAAATTCCAGATAAATCTTATGGTATGGCAACTGTTAACCATAATTTACTAAATTTCTCATAACTATATTATGGGATTTGAAAGTTAGGGATTGAAAAGTATGATATTATTATCATTAAAAGGTTTCTAAAATAGGGGCCTCCCCAGTGGCGCAGGGGTTGAGCGCTGGGTTGCAAAGCTGCCCGCAGCCTCTGTAGTGCCGGTTCGATCCCCTGACACTGGCGAGGGTCCCACATGGTGCGCAGACCTCTCCTGCTGTGCCCGCTTTTCCCCTCAGCAGTGTACTTCATCACTCTGCCTGTTCTGCTCTCTGCTTTGGCTCTGGTGAATTCTCTCACCCTCCTGTGCTGCTGACTGTACCCAGTGCTTGTATAAATAAATAAATCTTTTTTTTTAAAGTTTCTTAAATAGTAGGTATTTCTCATTAATTTATTTTTTAAAAGAATTGCTGTTTTATAACCTGCTATGTATGTCTCAAGGAATGAGGAGTAACATGGAGAAAATGTGGATCTTTAAATAGTGAATTTATATATAAAGACAATTTCTTTGTTTAGTAATAATAATCAATAACTATTTTGGTAAATGTTACAAGGGAAATACTCAGGTTAAAATGAATGAGTTTTCATAAACCTGGAGACTTATTAAAAAATTATTTATTTATGCATACAAGAACTGGGGTATAAGCCAGAGGTGCAGGGGGTGAGAGGATTCACCAGAGAGAATGGGAGCAAAACAGGCAGATTGACTGAAATACACTGCTGAGGGGAGCAGCGGGTGAGACAGGAGAGATCTGCTGTGCCATGTGGGTCACCTCGCTGGCTGGTGATCAATGTGGTACATATACACCATGGAATATTACTCAGCATTCAAAAAAGCTAAACACATGCAATTTGCAGCAACATGGATGGAGCTGGAAGGGATCATGCTTAGCTAAATAAGCCAGAAAGAAAAAGAAAAATACCAGATGGTCTCACTCATAGCAGGAATCTAGAAAACTTAAATAAGGGACCAGGAAAATGAATAACTATAAGAAAGTGAAAATCAAAATCAACAAAAAATTATGAGCCAGAGACACTCTATGGGGCGTGGGGAGGGGAGGGATTGGGGTCAAAATAAGGGGGTTGCAATTGTATGGGGAATATAAAAATGAAATTTATTAAAAAAAAAAGCTCTTGCTGTAGTGGCTACAGGTAGTAGTGCTGTGTCTTTAACCCCTGTGCTACCAGGGAGACCCTGAAGACTTTTTTTCAGGAAGTTAAGCTAAGCCAAGACTGGAAAAAGGAAATTTGATTGATCAAGAACAGAGTAATTATTTTCAATGAAGGGATTTTTATGTATAAATCTTTATGTAAGGAATTTTCTCAGTGAATTGGAATAACTGGAATAGAACAATTTGTGATTAAATTATACTAGCTAGGGAGTTAGACTCACCCAAAGTAAAGTGACATCACTGGGGTGGGAAAGAGGACCATAGAGAAGAGTGTAGGCCATGTTATTGGACAGCACTTAGACTTTATGATGTAATGCTGGAACCACCACGGAATGGTAGATTGGAGAGTAGCACAATTGATCAATCATCATTTGGAACTCTGTAAAGCTATGTAGAGAATTAATTGGGGTATGGTTGGGGAGCAAGATTGGATGAAGAAGACCATGTTTACATGTGAAGCTATGTTTACAATCCAGTTGAAGAAATGAAAGTACATTTGATTATCAAGGTATCAGTGAAGATGAAGCAAGAAGGATGAACTGAAGAAATATTTCAAAAGTAGAAGCTGGAGGCTGGCAAGATGACTGCAGAGTGAAGACACAGGGCTCACTTCCTCCATATACTTATGATTAAACTGCGATTAAACAACTAAATAGAAAGCAGCATTCTGGTGAAATGAGGCAGTGAACAGTTGAATCTTGAAGAGCTAAGAAGTAGAAAAAATGTAGCTGGACAGCATAGGACTCTGGGTAATTTGCAACCTGGGGCACTGAACACATGACAGGTAGAGGGAGGACTCAGATGCAGTGAAGAAAATTAAGAGATAAGAAAGTAATGAGGAGGGTCCTACATGGCACGCAGACCTCTCCTGCCGCCCGCTGCTCCCCTCAGCAGTGTGCTTCGGTCCTTCTGCCTGTTCTGCTCCCCGCTCTGGCTCTGGTGAATTCTCTCACCCTCCCACGCTTCTGACTGTACCCAGTGCTTGTATAAACAAACAAACAAACAAACAAAAAAACAAATAAAAAAAAAAGAAAGAAAGTAATGAGGGCCTCCCTGGTGGCACAGGGATTAAAGGCAGCACTACCAAGCTACCACCAGCCACTGTGGCATGAGTTGGATCCCTAGCTGGCCAGGGAGCAACCCACTTAGCTCAGCAGACCTCTCCTGCCTTGCCCACTGCTCCCCACTCTTTCTAGTGAATCCTCTCAACCCCGCACCTCTGGTTTACACCCCAGTTCTTGAATGCATAAATAAATATTTTTTTAAAAAAGAAAGTAATGAGATAAATTTGGCTGACTGCAAGTGTTCTTTAAGGACAGCCTTTTAGTAATACTCATAGTTTTCTTTAAATCCTCCCTAAAGCCACAAAGCACTAAAAGTCTGTATTAGTGGCATTGTTGCAACAAATATCTACACTTGAAAAATGGAAAAGGAGAATGGAAATATTTCATGTAATTATAAAGAAAAGATGGATCTGAATGTTAATCAAGGCAAAGAGAGATTGTATTCTTTTGCATTTTTTATCTCCCCTTGCAACTCACGTGGAAAATCCACATGCCTGAATGAGTCTGTTTTTTAAAAGACAAAAAAACCTGTTTCCCTTTCCACTCAAAAACGGTTTGCTTTTTGGAACTTCAGAACCTGGACTAGTTTATGGGTTGAGTAGCTGAAATCTTCGCTGCCTTAGAGACTCTAGCCAGTCTTGCATTTAAAGTTAGTGTCTCATGGTTTATGGGGTTTACTTAGAGAGGGATTTACAGGATTCAGAATTCTGCTCTAACTTCAGCCTTCTTCTGAAGCAAATGTCCCCCACTTGTTCCTAACACATTAATTGCTGTGTATGTGCTCTGTGTCCTGATCATGTCTGTAACTCATGGTCCAGACATCAGTGCCCCAGTTGAAGCGAACTCTAGCAGTGCTTTCTAATAATAGTTTACATTGAACTCTTTGGGGAAATAAAAAAAAAAATGTCAAGAAAACACTTTAAAATAAATTCCTATAACTCCTGGGAAGAATTTTGTTTTTCTCTATTTTTTTTAAATTAACTTGTTTGTCATTTACATGTCTCTATAACTTTGTAGTCCATTTTCATGCCTCCGTATATGCCCATGCTTCATTCCTCCACCAAGCCTCCTGTGCCAGTGACCTGTCTCTTTCCTTCTCCCATGCCCCATCATTCAACCCACCCCCATGCCCTTGGTAGACTTTCACAAAATCTAGGAATTGTTTCTGCTGTGCATTGGTAGTATATGACTTTTGGTTATTTCTAATGTATAAGTCAAACCATTGGGCATCTGTCTTTCACTTTCTGACTTGTTTCAGTTAGCATAATCTCCTAAATATTTATCCATTTAGTCCCCAAAGGCACTATTTCATCTTTTTAAATAACTCATTAGCATTCCATTGAGTATATATTCCGGAATTTTTTCATCCAGGCATCTGTCATTGGACACTTAGGCTGGTTTCATGGCTTGGGCATCATGCGCAGTGCTGCTATGAATGTAGGAATACGTTAATCATTTTATATTAGTGTTTTCATATTTGTGGGTAAATAACCAATAGGGCTA
This sequence comes from Talpa europaea, assembly GCF_964194135.1. Classification (NCBI taxonomy): domain Eukaryota; kingdom Metazoa; phylum Chordata; class Mammalia; order Eulipotyphla; family Talpidae; genus Talpa; species Talpa europaea. The sequence continues at coordinate 81,616,125 of NC_140073.1, forward strand.
TTGCTGGATCATATGGGATTACATAATTTAACAACTTTGTTTTTTGCACTCGGATGTTTTAGAGCATTCAGTTTATAAATTTATTTTGAGTTTCTAGACTACTAATGAGTCAATAACTATAATCATATTCATAGTTTGACCAATTGTATGGATATTTCCTTAATATTCCTAGATTTGGTATGCATTTTCCCTAATATTTTTGATGGCAGAACAAACTCAGGGCCTCCCTGGTGGCACAGGGGCTAAAGTCTCAGCAAACACAAGTTATCGCCAGCTACTATGACATGAGTTCCATCACTGGCCAGGGAGCTGATCCATAAGCGCAGCAGACCTGTTCTGTCTCGCCCACTGCTCCCCTCAGCAGTGTATTTCAGTAGATCTGCCTGTACTGCTTCCTACTCTGTCAAAGTAATTAATTGTATACTCTGTCTCTGGTGAATCTACTCAATCCCCCCAACTTTGGCCTGTACCCCAGTTCTTGTATGCATAAATAAATAAAAATATTTTTTTTTTAAAAAAGGGATGAACTCTGTTTGACATCTCCTAGATTTAGTATCCCCTGGAGTAAAGTAGAAATAAATTTTGAGAAATGAGTTAGCTATTAAAAAGAGTAGGCCATCTAATAATTGGCCTGGTTCTGTGATGCCGCTTCACTGAGAGGTTTTGGATTAGTCACAAATTGACTCAGTTCTGCTTTTGGACAGACAAAAGCAGTGTGAAACAACTCAGGAGCAAGTGGATATGTGGACAGTAAGAGAAGCAGTCAGAAAAAAACAAGTTATGAGTATGGTGATCGCCATCCTAGGAGATAAAGTCAACTTTGGAGAGTTTAGCAAGATGTGTCGGGTCATTACTGGTGCAGTTGTTTTATAATTTATGGTGAACCTTTATCTGAGTTCTCCCGCACATCCAATGTACAGCTCTGGATAGTCTTCTGTATACCCCACTCCCTGGGTGAATCCTATGCTCACATAACCAGTGATGCTCCTTGTCCTTTCAAGCTGGAATGTTCCCAAACAGGAGTGGACTGTTTCCTCTCCTGGAGAATGGGACAGATTTCCTAAAAGACTCATAGGTGTAAAAAATCATAGGTGTAAAGATGTATTCTTCCAGCTCTCCTAGATCTCTCTGTAAATTAGGCAGTTTGTTTTCATCATTGCCATGCTCTTAAATCTTTTAAAAGTAGTAAAAATTCACTTGGCCTATCCATTACATTTTTTTAAATAATAAATTTTATTTTTATATTCCCCATACAATTGCAGCCCCCCCATTCTGACCCCAATCCCTCCCCTCCCGCCCTGCCCCCCTAAAAGTATCTCTGGTTCATAGTTTTTTGTTGATTTTGATTTTCACTTTCTTATAGTTATTCATTTTCCTGGTCCCTTATTTAAGTTTTCTAGATTCCTGCTATGAGTGAGACCATCCGGTATTTTTCTTTTTCTTTTTGGCTTATTTCGCTGAGCATGATCCCTTCCAGCGCCATCCATGTTGCTGCAAATTGCATGTGTTTATCTTTTTTGAATGCTGAGTAATATCCCATGGTATATATGTACCACATCTTCTTGATCCAGTCATCTATTTTTGGGCATTTGGGTTGTTTCCAAAGCTTAGCTATTGTAAACAGTGCTGCTATAAACATAGGGGTGCAGGTGTTCTTTGGAATTGATGTTTCTGTGTCCTTTGGGTAAATACCTAGGAGTGGAATTGCTGGATCATATGGAAGCTCTATGTTTAGTAGGTCCAGAAATCTCCACACAGCTCTCCACAGTAGTTGGACCAGTTTGCACTCCCACCAACAGTGCAGAAGAGTTCCTTTTTCTCCACACCCTCGCCAACATTTGTTGTTGCTAGTTTTTTTTAATATGTGCCATTCTCACTGGTGTAAGATGGTATCTCATGGTAGTTTTGATTTGCATTTCCCTGATGACAAGTGATGTTGAACATTTTTTCATATGCCTGTTGGCCATTTGCATTTCCTCTTCAGAGAAGTTTCTTTTTAGCTCTTCTGCCCATTTTTTGACTGGATTATTTTCTTTGTTGTTGTTGAGTCTCATCAGCTCTTTGCAGATTTTTGTGATCAGTCCTTTATCATTAGTGTTGGGTGCAAAAATGTTCTCCCAGTTGGTGGGGTTTCTCTTTGTTTTTGTTATTGTCTCTTTTGCATTTTTTTAGATAAAGCTTGTAATAAATACATATGAATATAGGGTCTCATACCTACTTCTGCTAAATATAATAGAAGCTCCAACCACATAGAAACTTATATTTTTCAGAATCTTTATTTTACTAGTTCAGGAGATTCTACAGATGATTGAAAAAGAGGAAGAATATTTTTGAAAGAATACCAGGCTCTAACTGTGACAAAAATAAATGCAGTATACTTAAATCAAGCTCTGTATCACTTTTTATTAGAGAAAAGCAATCATATGGCCTTAAAGCCATATGGCCTGCTTTTCCAGGCTCTGTTCTCTGTCTCAGACTAATCCTGTTTTAACTGCATGCTGACCCTAGAGGCAGAGCTAGTATTTCTCTCCCCTCTGCTTCCAGACAACTATGTGCCCATCTCCTGAAAGATTTTATTACATTGTTGTTATAGTTATTTGTTTATATATGTGTCTTTTCCATGAGATTGTGAGCTTCTTAAGGACTGGAACAGTATCTTATTTGCCTTTGCATTCCAACATCCTCATAGATCTTGGATGCTGAATGAATTAATATAGTTAATGAAATCAGAAAAGAACTCTTCCGGATATTTTAATTCTGGTGAATGCATAATGTAGTATTCTGTACTTTTCTAAGTTTCTCTGTAAAAAGGAAAAGGAATCTGATAAAGTTCTCTATAGGGAGACTACTGAGTCAATAACTATAATCATATTCATAGTTTGACCAATTGTATGGATATTTCCTTAATATTCCTATATTCAAACCTTCTGCTAATTCATATAATAACAACACATGGTTATATTTAGTTTCTTTTTGTTACAGATTTCAAAGTAATTAATTGTATACTTTTCTTCTAAAATAGCATTTTATCTGGCAGATACAAGTAACTTCAGGTTAAGAATGTTGCATAGAAGTTCTATCACTTGTAACTGAGTTATATAGCAGTTGCTTTTATGATTACAAACCACTGTATGAAATCTGTGTTTCATACAGGTAATCCTGTTTGTTTTTATAATTATGAATTCTCGAATCAAGGTGGACTGCTCTTCTTTAAAAAAAAAAACTCATAAGCTCACTTCTATTTAAGTTGAAGTTTGAATTCTGGGCGTCAGAACAGCCTTTTTTTTTTTCTGTCTTGAGCATCTATCAAAAGGGACTATTCTGAATACATTTTCATTTTGCTTAAAATTAACAGAGAGGTTTCAAGTTGATGTTATGAGAGACTGAAAGTAACTGTAAATTAAAATAATAGCAAGGGACTTCTATAGTCTAGCAGGGAAATGGCAAAGTAAACAACCAAACAAGAGAAATTTAGTAAGCATCCATTGTAAGTGTCTTTAATAGATTTATTTGGAATAATTCAAGTTTTTGATGGTTGGTGAAAGGAGTAATCATGAAAGAATTTGAAATCTCAATTATTTATGCTCTTTTAAGAAGAGCCGTAAACTCTAAAGCGTTTTAAGTGTCTCATGCTCTTATGGTGGGTTTATTTTTGCTAGTGCCAGAGCAATAAAAGTAAACAAGTTGCTACCGACTCTAACATTAAAATGTGGATGGTTATTTAAATCTTGAAAGGCCAAGAAGATCGGAATGGCCAATCAAAACTGTTATAAAATAAGTAATATCATATTATTGATACTTATTTAACATGAAAGAAAATGACCCAATCATAAGCAGGGATATTTTAATAAGAATAAAGGATTTCTTTGTAAAGACATAGTGCAACACCTGCATATTGTAAAAGTAACCCAAACAATTATAAGAGATGTCCATTCATTGTCAAGAAAAAATAAATTTATCTTTGCAAAATAAATCAGGGTTTTAGGAGGGAACCAGAGTATGGTAAGATTAAAACATACTAAAGGAAAATTCACAGTTTGTGAATGTTTTTAAAATCAGTGCAGACTTTCCAAAGAATTGCCAATAGAGTCACATCATTCATTTTTCTAATTAATTGATTTCCTACAAAGGCAACACAATTAGTGGTTTAGAGCCCAGGATCTGGAATGAAGTTGTCTGACTTTGAGTCATAGTTCTACCATATAAGAGTAGCTTTGGTTTGGAAAGTTCACTTTTTTAGGGGGGGGGGCGGTGGGAGAAGGGGAGTGTCCCTTCCCTTCTCTAAGAAGTAGGTATGCATTTAAAATCTAAGATGGAATATGTAGAATAGTACAGGACACATAGATAGTGGTCGAAAGTTTAGCTAACACTATGCTATTTGACTCATCTGCCTTATCTTATTCTTTACTGAAAGTCAAATATAGCCAACCAGGGAAAGAAGGGCATCTGCACAGTCCACTGCAGGCATGGCTGCTCATTGGTGCAGGGAGTCGCTATTGAAAACTAACTATGGTGTTAGTCTGCTACTCTTCATTGAGTATAACTGGGCCACCAGGGTTGTTTGTGTGAGCACAATTCCGCATTCCTTGGTATGGTTGATTACTGCCTAAAGAGGCACTAAAATGGGCTACCGGTTTTGCATTTCTTTTCATTGTAGGTACTTTTATTGTCCATAATACTCATTATCCCCCACATCCACATCTCAGGGACATACCTAGTCATGGGTGTCCATTCAGGACTGCGTTCATGATCTACCAACTCATGGGCTAGAACTTTCGCTGCCTTTTCTCTTATTAGAAATCTACTTTGAAGATTAGATCTCTTCCTTAAATCCTCAAACCCTAAGCATTCGATAGCATTCCTTAGGAGCCTAACCAACCAGGCTACTCACTTGCCCTTTCAGAGAAAAACTAATTTCAAGTCCAAAAAAGTATCTGTGTGACAGAGCATTATTTTAATATCTCCATATGATTCTATTCCTTGCTATCTGTGTCTTCATATAATCTCCTCTAATTGTGATTCTGTGCTTGCCTATGTGACTTTCTTTAGTCAATAGAAAATCAGTAAAGGGCCTCCCTGGTGGCGCAAGGGGTTAAGAGGCAACCTATGAAGCTGTCCACAGCCACTGCAGCATGGGTTTGATCCCTGGCCAGGGAGATACCCACATGGCGCGGCAGACCTCTCCTGTCTCACCCGCTGCTCCCTCAGCAGTGTATTTCAGTTGTTCCTTCTTTTCTGTTCCCCACTCTGTCTCTAGTGACTTCCCTCACCCCCTGCATGTCTGGCCTGTGACCCAGTTCTTGTGTGCATAAATAAATAAATCTTAAAAAAATAAAATGAGAATCACTAAAGTTTAAACACACATTTGATAAGTGCTTGCCCATAGACTTGTGCTCTTGGATAACTGCTTCTATCATTAGAGGAAGCCTTGTACTTCTTGAAGGTGCAATGCCTCATGGAAAAGAAGCCCAGCTATTCCATCTGTGACAGCTCTGCTCAGCCTCTATCTGACTTTCTAGATGAAAGCATTCCTGTGAATGAGCCCTGGCAAAACCAGAGGAAGATTTACCCAGGAGGCTGACAGTTGTTTTAAGCCTTTGGGGTCATTTGTAAGCAACTATAGGTAACTAATAACAGTGTCAGTGTGTGCTATTCAAGCTATACACACACATTTGCTCTTCATTAGCAGATGTTACTATACTTGAATAGGAAATGAATCATGTGTTCATAGAAAATGTATTTTGTACTGCACATTTGTCAAAACATATTAAGGATACTACATTTATGCTTTACTAAATGAGAGACTTACTAAATACTCCAGAAAAGATTCTGCTGGATATTAAGAAAGGTTAACCTTAAGGAAAATATGTGAAAAAATAAAAATATTAATATTTATAATTAAAGATCCTTAAATGTACTTATGCTTCAAAAATATGTTTTCCTTTTTGAAGCAGTTATCTATGTTGCATTGACCACATGCTGTGAAATTTGGTGGTCATAGATATAAATCTTGGCATCCCCATTACCTATTTTTTTTATTTTATTTATGCATATAAGAACTGGGGTGTAGAGGTGCGGGGAGTGAGGGGATTCAGCAGAGACAGAGTGAGGAGCAGACAACAGCAGGCAAGACAGGAGAGGTCTGCTGTGTCATGTGTATTAGCTCCCTGGGCGGCTAGTGCACTCATGCTGCAGTGGCTGATGATAGCTTGATAGCACTGAGACTTTAACCCCTGAGCCACCAGGAAAGCCCTCCATTAACTAATTTTTTGATTCAGAGAAAAATGATATTTTTCTAAGCTTTTTTTAAATATATATTTATTTATTTATACAATAACTGGGGTACAGGCCAGATCTGCGGAAGGGTGAGAGGATTCACCAGAGACAGAGCAGGGAACAGAACAGACAGACTGATGAAATACACTGCTGAGGGGAGCAGCGGGCGAGACAGAATAGGTCTGCCATGCCATGTGGGACCCTCTCCGTCTGCTTGGGATAGAACTGGCGCTGCAGAGGCTGTGGACAGCTTCACAGTGCGGTGCTCAACTGCCTACGCCACCAGGGGAGGCCCGATTTTTCTAAGTTTTAATTTATCTGTAAACCTTTAGGTTCCTTGTAAGTATTAGCCACTGATGTCTTAAGGCATATGATAAGTGCTGGACCCTCAATTTCTTGGTAGCTCTTTAGTGCATTCTCTTTTTCCCCAGTCCAGTTTTCCAGATTTGTGAAAATCTGGACATACTTTAAATTAAATCACTGGGAAGAGTTGCTGTTTGAAAAAGATATTTGGAGAAAATGCATAGTCTAACTCCTCTCTCTTGAGGACTAGTGAATACCCAGTACTTCTACCCCCACACTCTAATCTTTCATGCCCAAAGTCAAGACATCGATCAACAGCATTGTAGGATGAGACAAATAACAGTAATGAAATTGCAGCAGCCCATGTCATAATTACCTTGGGGAAAAATGCAGTGCTAATTCACTTTACAGCTCACTTTTATTCATACTTGTTAGAACATTTCAGATGGATAGTGAGGCTTTAGCCTGTGTGTAATAGCCCTGGTCTTAGTGTATGTTTTAATGTTTGCACTTATTCACATTTCAGAGCAAAATATTTCTCTATTCTCTTGTGTATTTTTCCCTGACACTTCCCTTTTCCATGGTGATTTTTTTGAGTGCACTAAAGTGAGCATTTGTAACCTCAGGCACCAATCCTGAACCTCTACCTCTTTCAAAGTCTTGGAATAAGAAAGACTAGCATATTTTGCAGAGTAGAAGACTCTTTAGTGAGTTTTCTTTATTTCTTTTTTTGCCTAAAAGAAATTCTGCGATTCCCACTGAAATTTCCTCATGGACATGTTCTCTCAAAACAAAACAAAACAAAACAAAACAAAACAAAACAAAACAAACCCAGGTTTCCTTAATTACTAGAGAAGATTTTAATGAGACTCTTATTTCTCTTTCTCTTATTTTACAAAATGACTCAAAATAGAACTGACCTTTCAATCTTATGAAATAGCAGGAGTGAGAGCATTTATGCTCATAATTAAAGGCTGATTTAATTTGTAGACAGATAACTTACATGTAAACTTATTATACCTATTAAAAACTTATTTTAGGACTAGATATGATTATGCCAAATATTCACATCCCCCCAAATATCCTAAAACAATACCAAACTTGTTATGATTTATAAAAGAAAACATCATCAGGAGCAGCTGCAGTGCATTCTGGACAATGGCTCTCACACTGCCACTTCACTGATGTCCAGCATCCTGCTCCGGGTGTCCCTTGACATAACTTGGAGGTCCAAGAGAATGATCGTGATTGGGAATTTCTTTTACAACCATGGAAAGCAGAAACTCAGTCTTATATTTTGGATTCCCTTTGGTGCCAAATACTGATCTCACATTTAGAAAGTGCTTAGAAAATACTTATTCAAAGGAATACCATGTCAAGGTGGCTTTAGTAACTATGCATTTCCAGGTATCATAACCTGATTGTCAACTCTTATAAATCATTTATATCAGCATCTTTGTTGTGAATCTATGGATTTGTGGGTTCCTGAGTACCTGCAGCTGTTGTCAAAGAAGGCTTTTATTTATGGTCATTCATCAGCTATCCTGAAACACATAATCTTCTGCTGAATACAAACAAAACAAATTCCACAGATTCTCATTATCTGTAGAGAGCAAAGTCCTTAATGGGGCTTCCAGGGCCTTCTACAATTTTGTGTGTGCTTGCTTTCTATTCCTACTTCCCATACTAACCTTAGATTTTAGTCCAAGGAGGGCTAATTAGTCTTACAGTTCCCTCTCCATGGGAAGTCCTCCAACTCTGTATCATCAGGCAAAATCAAATTCGACATTCATGGCCCTGGGAAAGCAGTAACTCCAGGAGCATCTCAGTCACTTCTCAGCCAGGGGTGAGTTGAACTACAAATGGGGATGGGCTAGGATTTGACAAGTGGCATTTGAAAGTGGCCCTGGTGGGACTGAGAGCTAGGACAGAGACAGACCAGCTTTATCTAAAAAATGGTATAAGAGGGGCCTCCCTGGTAGCGCAGGTGGTTGAGAACAGCGCTGTGAAGCTATCTGCAGCCTCTGCAGCACAGGTTCCATCCCAGCCGGTTGGGGAGCTACCCACATGTTGCAGCAGACCACTCCTGTCTCCCCCGCTGCTCCCCTAAGCAATGTATTTTGGCCTGTGCCCTGGTTCTTGTGTGCATGAATAAATATTTTTCGGAAAATGATAGGAGAATTAAAGCAAAGGGGAGTCAGTGTCAGGACATTAGAGCTGAAAAAAAGGAGGTAAAATCTAGAGATGTTACCTGGACATTTAAATTGTGTCACTACCAAAGAAGATAGTCAAGAGAGAGTGAAGGAGGGCATGGGAACAGGATGCTAAAGTGAGCTCTTTTGTCTTTATCCACTACAGATTAACGCCTGACCTACATTTTTTAAGAATTTGATAACAAGTCTGTGAACTTTTTTAATGAAATTGGCTAGTTCCTAAGAAACACTGCCGTATAACTTGGGAAATGTGGGTTAGGACTGCAGAAAGCAGTTTGTGGCTGACTATATTGGAACTGAAATTTAGCATGTATGCATCTCAGTTTACTCTTCTCTGAAGGGAGATAATTCTCTGCCTGACCTATCTTCCAGAGTTTTGGGAAGGATTGAGAAAAACAACAGTATAAAAATGTCTTGGTTAATGTCCATATATCATACAAATGTCACATTTCATTTATTCCTGGCATATGCCTTTATTGAAAGGAGTTCAAGGAATTATTATTTAGATAATTATTCTTTATTTGCCTTGTCCATATCTTTGCAAGAATTGCAAGAAAGGCATATAAGTAACCTAGTTTTTGCTCTTACTTTTACTAGTTGTATATCAATATATTTTGAGAAGAAATACGAGAAGGAGATGTATCTATAGCATACAGGGGGTGATAGAAAAGGAATTTTTTGAGGGCCTGCCCTGGTGGCACAGCGGTTGAGTGTTGGGCTGTGAAGCTGCCTGCACCCTCTGCAGTGCCGGTTCTATACCTGGCTGCAGGTGAGGATCCCGCATGGCGCAAAGACCTCTCCTGCCGCGCCCACTGCTCCCCTCAGCAGTGTGTTTCGTCAGTCTGCCTATTCTGTTCCCCGCTCTGGCTCTGGTGAATTCTCTCACCCTCCCGCGCATTTGACTGTACCCAGTGCTCGTATAAATAAATAAATCTTAAAAAAAATTTTTTTGGGGATAGTAATGATGATCATATGTTTTCATGGTAATTTATATATTATATAGTAAATCATTTTAAAAAGATTTATTCAGTCTTCTATATGCTATTAAGGTATAGACTAGCCATAATGATTTTCTTCTTTTTCTTTTTCCCATTGTTTCCTTTCTCACAATCTACCATATATTTCTTCTCTAAAAACCCTTTAAAATTCTTTCTGAAGCCATTTTAACAGAACTACTTAGAAAAAAAAAAGTGTGAATTTTTGTGTTTTGCCTCTTTGTTTCCAAAGTGATGGCAACCTTCATATCATTTTCTGAAATCTCAATCATCTTTAGTAAAACAGTCTTAGAACTCTAGACTTTTTTTAGCTGTTTCATTTTGATGCAGGTTACTGAGACATATTGTTTTGGTTTTGTTTCTTCATTTGCTTCTTATTACTATGGCTCAGCTTTTTAGTACTATTCATAACAGTAAATAATTCACTGGAGATTTGAATGCAAGCAGTACCTAAATGGGTTAACATCAAATATTTTAAGAATATTTTATCATTTTTCACACCCAAGCCACCAATTGTTTTCTTGGATATTTTGATTGGACTTGTTTACTGACTGCTCCTGGTTTTGTTCATTTATTTTTTGAAACAAACTCAGACAATATTACACATTTGCATCCCTTTTCCCCAAAAAGTTTCCACAAATTTGGAAGATAGCAGGTACCTCACAGACACTAATGAGTTTGTCTTGGCTGAGGATAAAATGAGAGTACTTTGGCCCGAGTTTGTTAATTGTTGTCGGCAGTCTTTCAAATCCCTTTCTGGCATTATTTGCTTCAGCAAGCAGCAGTCTGGAGAAGGAGAAATGCCCTCAATGCCAGAATCCATGTTGAGTACTTTGGATTTGAATTGATGTTACTCAATGACTTATAAAATCAAAGGAATACAGAAATTAACGCTACTCTTCGAGAAATGAAAATCTAGGAAAATGTAAATAAAACCTGAGATTTTGTGATTTCTCAGTCAATATTCATTAGAGGTAAAATGTCTTGAAAGGGGGCCTTCCTCTGGTGGTGCAGGCGGTTCAGCACCGCGCTGTGAAGCTGTCCGCAGCCTCTGCAGCGCGGGTTTGATTCCCGGCCAGCCATGGAGAAACCCACATGGTGCGGCAGACCTCTCCCGCCTCGCCCTGTACTCCCCTCAGCAGTGTCTTCAGTCAGTCTTCCCGTTCTGCTCCCTGCTCTCTCTGGCGAATTCTCTCACCCTCCGCATCTGCCCTGTACCCTGGTTCTTATATAAACAAATAAATAAATCTAGGAAAAAAAAAATGTCTTGAAAGGTTCAGAATAGTTGTAAAAAAGGAGCATGAACTGAGAACTAAGTAACTTTCTGCCTTCACATTCTCATGCAGCTCAGCAGTTACTCTTTTCTATAGGCCTTCCTGCCCCTGCTGTTTCATCTCTAATAGTGAGCAATAACCGTTGCATTTTATCTTAATTTTAACCTCTGTTATCAACAGAATTTTCTTTGTATCTTGTTCTAGGTTTTCCTTCTGGAGGTTAAAAGTAAATTACATTACCCATCTAACCAATCTCCATTCCAGATAACCACTTAAACTGTCAAAAACCAAGTATGGAGTTCCTTTTATGTGTTTTCACTTTATAATGCTTAGTGATATAAAGTTATTAATAAATGAAATAAATGAATAGCTGTTTCAGTTGTTTTTGCAAAGTCAGAAGAAAAACAAATCTGTTGGATTTTATGTCATTTTTGTTGAGACATATAAGAATTAAATAGGTGAGATATCTAGATGACTAAAAGATGAAATTATGCTACATTGTATTTTACTGGCAAAAGATAGCAAGTTGGAAAGGCTTTGCCTATAAAAATGCAATTAGGTTGCATATTCCAATATAATACATGTTTGATTTACTATACTCTTTTACATATTTTTGTTTAAGTATGTTAGATTTAATCTGTGCTATTTACTCAGTCATTTTTATTTTATTTTGTATGTTAAATATTTATTTGAAGTTTGTTTCTCTTTGTCCCTTCCCGGAGTTAGCTGCTTTTAACTATATTAGCTGATAATGTCACTTTTAAAAGCATAGCTCAGAAAATTTTTTTTGTTTCTTGACTTCTTACATTTTCTTGTTTAAGCATTAACTATTGCCTTCTTACTACAAATAATGAAGATTTAGCTCTCTTGTTTTGCCTTGCCTTCACTATGCAGATACACTTTTCATTTTTCCCATGTAATTAAAATATAATTTTATTAGATCAATATAAACAGTGTTTATATTAGTGTGACTATATGACTGTTTTAGGAATACTTTATTTTTTAAGATATATTTATTTATTTATACAAGCACTGGGTACAGTCAGAAGCGCGGGAGAGTGAGAGAATTCACCAGAGCCAGAGTGGGGAGCAGAGCAGGCAGAAGGACCAAAGTACACTGCTGAGGGGAGCAGCGGGCGGCAGGAAAGGTCTGTGCGCCATGGGGGACCCTCGACCGGTGGCCAGGGATAGAACCGGCGCTGCAGAGTCTGCGGGCAGCTTCACAACCCAGTGCTCAACCGCTGCGCTACCTGGGAGGCCCCAGGAATACTCTAAGGAGATATTGTTAACCTTTCTTTTCATACAATGTTTTTGGTTTTTTTTTACCCCCGATTCATTTTCTACTTTTTCCCTTTGATTTGTTTTTCATCTTGTCAGCAATGAAAATCCCCCAAACTCATAGCTGATTGAGTATGTTTTCCAAGATGATCTGATGCATCAGTTTCATATGTCTGAAAAACTATAGATCTTTATGACCTACTCAGTGTAGACTCTACATATATATTTAGTACATTTCTTTTATCCTGACATCTCTCTTTACTACCATCCTCTTTTCTCACCCAATTGTCTGTTCTTTATTGGTCTTCTTCTTAGTGAAGTTTGTTCTTCTGCCATTTCTTAAGTAAGAATGTAGAAGTAAAAGATTTATGAGTACAGTTATCTGAATATATCTTTTTTAAAAGATTTATTGATGCATAGAAGGACTGGGATACAGGCCAGAAGTATAGGGAGTGAGAGGATTCACTAGAGACAGAGTGGGGAACAGAACAGACAGACTGACTGAAATACACTGCTGAGGGGAGCAGCAGACAAGTCAAGAGAGGTCTGCTGCACCATGTGGGTAGCTCCCTGGCCAGGGATCGAACTCGTGTTGCAGTGGCTGTGGAGAGCTTCATAGGTTTCATCTTAACCCCTTTGTGCCACCAAGGAGGCCACTGTGAATATATCTTCATTCTGTTCTCAAATTTGAAAGATAATTTTGGTGAGGTAAAATTTCTAAGTTGGAAAGAATTTTCATTAGAATTTTGTGGATTTTTTTTCTCAATTTCATAGGGTCAATAAATTAAAAGCCATATTTCTCCTGATTATTCTAAAATTTCACAAAGCTATAACCGCGTGTGCACCTATATTAATTGTGTTCAATGACATTCAGCATGTCCCTCTAAATTAGAGATATCTATTCTTCAATTTTTCTTGAGCTTGTTTTTTTTAATTTATTTCATTCGTACAATAACTGGGGTACAGGAAAGAGGCACAGGAGGGCGAGAGAATTCACCAGAGACAGAGCAGGGAGTAGAACAGACAGATGGACTGAAAGCACTGCTGAGGGGAGCAGCAGGCGAGATAGGAGAGACCTGCTGTGCCATGTGGGTATTTCCTTGGCCGGCCAGCAATTGAAGCCATGCTGCAGAGGCTGCGGACAACTTCACAGCGCTGCACTCAATCCACTGTGCCACCAGGGAGGCCCTTCTTGAGCTATTTTTTTAATGATTTACTCCCCCCCCCTTTTTTTTTTTTTGTTCTCTAGCTCTGTAATTTCTAAAATCTAGATGTTACACTTCCTTTATAGGTGTTCTAAATCTTTCTTCTCCAAGTTTCTATTTATTGAATATGTGTCTGTTTGCTCTATTTTTAAATAATATCCTCAATTTAATCTTGCACTCTGTTGAGTATCTCTTATAATTTCTGTAATTCTTTATCTTCTGTTTCCCTTTGGAAGTTTAAAAAAAATGTAGTTATATGGATTTTATTGTCCATGTTAGCTGAAGAATAGGGTGAAGTAACTGGGCTGTTCAGTTGGGAAACATCTCATATGAACAGAATTGACGGTTTGGACTTCCCAGTGAAGACTTTCAAATTGGCTTATTGGAGGAGGTAACTTGGTTGTCAGTGTCCCGGGTATGGATTAGGATATCAGTATTCAGTGTGGCCACAATCAAGTAATTTTCTCAACTAGGTATTTGACTTCCAACCCAGAGAGTCTATGGAATACCCTTTTTAACATCTAGTCATTGCAAAGAGCAGAGGAAGGTCAATATCCTAGCATTTTAGCAAGAGAGATAGCAGGTTCTGACTGTTTCATAAACAGATCATGGTATATTTCCCATTTTTTAACCATATCCCTTACTGCCATCCAACCACACTACAGATTATCTACTATAAATCAGATTAACAATTTACTTTTGCTGTTTCTATGTTAGAATTTAATATTTTCTTCAGTCTGTTCAAGCCTTTACGTCTTATCTATTGATTTTAAAAATCAAAACACCATTCTGCTATTTCATATTTTCTTAATTTGTTAAGGACTTAAAATTGTCTAACACAGTTTTAAAAGGAAGAAGAATTAATTATATTCAAGTTCCCAATCTAACACCTTCACCTGAACATTCAACTAACTTATATTAATTATATAAAATACCTACCTAAGTGAATATGGATTTTTTAAACCATAATTGTAGAATATTTTTCATCATGTGTTAGCATGCCATGTGTGCTTTACAACATGTGACTAAATTAAGTAAGACATTTATGAATAAATAATCGCTTTAGTACCAGATAGCTATGTTAATCTTGCAAATTCTCAATAGATCTGTGGATCAATGCACATGAAATGCTCCATATATGCTTATACCATAATGTAATCAAGGAATATTAGAGTTGAAAAGCACCTAGATATTTCTGGTCCAGCTCCTTTGTTAAGTGTATAGATGTCCTCAGGTATCAGTGAAACTAATCCAGCGAGTCATGCAGCCCTCAAAGGAAAAGCCATAGTCACACTCCTGACTTGACTGGCCCTGTTGCCTGTATACATGGTGCTTGTTTCCAATCATTGGCCCAAAAATCAAGTCCCACTTCAGTGTGAGAAATCTTAAAAAAAAAATGTAAAAAAATCTGTATAATCAGAAGATCTGGCTATACACCCTTATTGGTTAGCCTTGGTAAAGTGAATCATGTAGTTGGCTGCTACAACCTCAATTTATGAATTGAATATTGTTAGTCACATTGAGGTTAATTATTTCTTGGTGCTTAAAGGTAAACATAGATCAAGATCCTGCCTTTAAAAACTTATAACTGATAAAACATCAAAAGGCAGTTTTATTCTTAATTCAGGTAATGTTAGGCAGGTAAAATTACTGTGAGTAGTTTTACTCATAAGAAATCAGAAAAATATATCACATTTTAAAGAATTCAGTTTTACACATGCGCAGCCATTGGTTGTTTACAAAATAAATGTAGGAGGTTAATTGGCATTGTTCTGGATAGAAAGACTTTCCATAGTAGGCTGCCTCATTTCATTAAAATGACTCATTTCCTTTATTTGTCTCATGTACAACTTTTCGGAAACCCACTTACATAGTCTATGAAGTGAATTGCTCTTCATTAGAAAGCCTTGTGAGATAAATTAATTGTATGACCAGGGAGGGTATGAATATAATTGTGAGTGCATAACTGCCAGGTGAGCCTCTGAATCCACTATTATTCGGAATTTTATTATAGGGTTTTATTAAATTGGAGATACTAGAACAAAATTAAAGAATGTGGCAAATGCATGGTGTCCTGAGGGACTAAAGAGAAAATGGGGATATATAAATATAATTTCAGCAATGTTTTGGCAAAGTCAATGGAGGAAACTCAACGAAATGAAAGCAAATGACTTTTGTACATAGAGACCAGTTGCTTTAATGGTGGTGATAATTCCAGGTAAAACGTGAGTACTCAGAGTAATCTAGAATTTTTATTTTATTTTTTTAAAGATTTATTTATTTATGTGTACAAGAACTGGGGTACAGGCCAGAGGTACGGGGGGATGGGCTGAGAGGATTCACCAGAGACAGAGTGGGGAACAGAACAGGCAGACTGAAATATACCGCTGAGGGGAGCAGCAGGTGAGACAGGAGAGGTCTGCTGCGCCATGTGTGTAGCTCCCTGGCCGGTCGGGGATCAAACTAGTGCTGCAATGGCTGCGGATAGCTTCATAGTGCTGAGACATAATCCCTTGCACCACCAGGGAGGCCCAACTCAGAGTAATCTAAAAGGTGAAAATCATTTGTAGAAAAAGAAAAGTTCCTTAGGAGATATTTTAAGTAGACAGATCCACAGGAAATTATACTTACTTGCAAAGGTAATAAATATGACATTGTGCTGATTTATTGTTTCTCTGTAGCAATGAGATAATTAATATCTTGGGTATTTGCAGTTGTTTTTCAATAGAGAAAAATATTTCTAAATTTGAATTTCACATCTCACTTAGTTACTGTTATAAGAATATTTCCATGTTGTAAAACTTTTCTGATGATACAGGATTCATTATCAAGATAACCTATTTCATGGCAAATATATTTAAAATTTCTGTTCTACATTGGCTTTTAAGAGCCTTATCTCCCATATTCCAAGAATAACTTCATTTTAAAAAGTTGTACAATTATTTGCAGAAAATTAGTGATTTGGCCCAACTCTTCTCTGTGCCTACATGTTATGTGCAGCAGGTAACTAAAGCACATCCATCTGTCAAATCCAGAGTGATGGTTACAAAATACCCAGCCCATTTTTTCTCCTGATTTGGAAGTTGGTTGCACAACAGCTGTTTGGAGAGATACAGGTGAAACTTATGTAAATACTGCCATATTCCTTTAAAAATGGAATAAATCACCTTCTACATATAATTGTGAATTAGCATATTTATTCTTTCACAACTGCCGAGTATACATTTCCCTTGTACATATACATAAAATAGGGTCTGAAGGAGTAGAAAACTTCTAGTGTATTTCATAGTTCTAGACAGTATTTGTAAAATGAATTGTGCATGATTTCCCCTCAAATATATAAAGGAAATGTCAAGAAATCTATCATACAATTTGCATTGAGGACACAGAATTTAGATTTGGGGGATATTTCTGAAGAAATATGATTTAATGTCTTCTTAATGACACTGAGAAAAATTACTTGGAAATCCTAGAAAGCATCTCATTAGTTCATATCTCTAATGAGACCGTGCTATAGGAAGAAGGGAAGAAAATAATACACTTTTATAAGGGGAATTAGATGATTTCTTACCTGACAGATTTTCATAGCATGCTGAGAAATTAACCACCATGCAATGCTTAAATATTCTGAATACATTTAAATACAGGTGGTTCATAGATATTTACTGGATTCTTTTCCCACATGGTGGGAGTTGTGTATTCTTCGTAGAATATGAGCCTCTTCTTTTTTTTTAAAGATATATTTATTTATGCATATACGAGCTGGGATACAGGCCAAAGGTATGGGGGTGAGAAGATTCATCAGAGACAGAGTAGGGAGCAGAACAGGTGGATTGACTAAACTACCCTGTTGAGGGGAGAAGCAAGGGAGACAGGAGAGATCTACGCCATGTGAGTTAGCTCCCTAGCCAGGATCAAACTTGTGCAGTGACTTAACCCTTTGTGCCACCAGGGAGGCCCACATGAGCACGCCTTTGTTTATAAAGCAAACATAAACGATTATGAACATAACATTTTTTTTAGAGGTTTTTTATTATATATTTTTTAAGTTACCTTTTTTTTAAGATTTATTTGTTTATACAAGAACCAGGGTACAGGCCAGATGTGTGTGGGGTGAGAGGATTCACCAGAGACAGAGCGGGGAACAGAACAGGCAGACTGACTGAAACACACTGCTGAGGGGAGAAGCGGACAAGACAGGAGAGGTCTGCCACGCCATGTGGGTAGCTCCCTGGCCAGCCAGAATCGAACCCGTACTGCAGAGGTTGAAGATAGCCTCACAGTGCTGTGCTCAACAGACTGTACTACCAGGGACGCCCTTAATATATATATTTTACATCATTCCTCCTTTTTGTACAATGTATGCTTTCTCCGCTCATGTGTAGTTCCCATAAAATTCCCACAACTTACTCATGGGTGAGTAGTCCCTTGTGTGCTTTCCTCCCCTATTCTTATCCCTCTCCTACCCTCTCCCCTGCCAGATGTCTCTGATTTATATTTGCCTGTTAATTTTGTCTTTTAATTTCTTATGATTATATTTTTCCTAATCCCTTATTTGGTTTCCCTACATTTTCCCTATAAGTGAAACCATCTGATATTTTTCTTTTTCTTTCTCACTTATTTCACTGAGCATAATCCCTTCCAGTTCCATCAATATTACTGCAGATGGCATGAGTTTATCTTTTTTGTTTGCTGAATAGTATTCTATTGTGTATATATGCCACATCGTCTTAATCCAGTCATCTGTTATTGGGTTGTTTCTCTATTTTACCTATTGTAAATAGTGCTGCAATAGGTGTGCAGGTATCCTTTCGAATTAATGTTTTCATGTCCTTTGAGTAGATTCCTAGGAGTGGAATTGCTGTGTCATATGGAAGCTCCAGTTTTAGTAATTTAAGGAACCTCCACACAGCTTTCTGTAGTGGTTAGACCAATTTGCATCCCCACCAGCAATGTAGGAGAGTTCCTTTTTCTCTACATCCTTGTTGACATCTGTTGCATAATTTTTAAAAGAATAATTTCTTTGATTCAAGTAAATGCTTATGATTCCCAGGATTTCTGAAAATGCAGAATCTAATTTGCATGACTTTGTGCCATGACTTCTGAGGTCTTTTTCTAAAATACATTTATTTGTTTGATATTCAGAGAATTTAAATTATGAGTTTTATAGCAGCTGTGTTGAGATAGAAATCTAATCTTTAAAGTGTACAATTTGGTGTGTTCAAAATAAACACCATGCTATTAACTGTGATTTCCCATTTAACTACTAGTGGAAGAAAGCCAAGAGAGATAGGTACTCTACAGTGTTCTAATACCAGGGAGAAAATTACTGGTGTATTAAAAAAAAAGTTTGTTATAATGGCTCCTTCATAGGTACAATGTAAACTATGACATTGTTTAAAGAAATAGAAGAAGAAATGGAGAATCATCCCCTGCTCATGGATTTAAATAATTAACATTGTTAGATTGACCTTCTTACCC
This sequence comes from Talpa europaea, assembly GCF_964194135.1. Classification (NCBI taxonomy): domain Eukaryota; kingdom Metazoa; phylum Chordata; class Mammalia; order Eulipotyphla; family Talpidae; genus Talpa; species Talpa europaea. The sequence continues at coordinate 81,635,150 of NC_140073.1, forward strand.
AAAATAATATACAAATTCAGTGTAATCCCTATCAAGTTTTCAGTGACATTCTTCTCTTCAAAGAAATAGAACAAATATTACTGAAATCCATATGGAAGCATAAATGACCCCAAATAACCAAAGCAGTCCTGACAAAAAAGAAAGAATGATAGTATCATACTTGTGAACTTCAAAATATATTATAAATTAATAGCAATCAAAACAATATGGTAATTGGGCTTCCTGGTGTTGCAAGGGGTTAAGCACCGCACTATGAAGCAATCCGTAGCCTCTTTAGCACAAGTTCGATCCCCGGCCAGCCAGAGATCTGTGAAGCAGACCTCTCCTGCCTCATCTGCTATTCTTCTCAGCAGTGTATTTCAGTCAGTCTGCCTGTTCTGTTCTCCACTCTGTCTCTGGTGAGTCCTCTCACCCGCCCACATCTCTGGCCTATACCCCAGCTCTTGTGCATAGATAAATAAATATTTTTTAAAAAAATCAATATGGTAATGGGTAAATATAGACACATAGACTATTCAAATAGTAGCAAGAACCCAGAATTATGTGTAGTTAATCTATAACAAGGAGACAAGAATATACATTGTAGAAAGGAAGGTCTCTTCAGCAAATGGTGTTAGGGAAATTGTAAAAACCAAATGCAACAGAATGGAACTCAACCATTATCTCACAAAAAACACAAAAATTACCTCAAAATGGATTAGAAACTTCTAAGTATGACCTGAACCTATAAAATATATAGGTGAAAACATAGACAAAACACTAGAGGACACTGAGATCAGTGACATAGTGAGTACCCAAGATCTACTAGGAGTTTGTACAACTCATTAAGAAAAAAACAACTCAATAAATAAATGGGAAAAACTTCTCCAAAGAATACATTCAGGTAGCCAATAGTCACATGAAAATAGTCCCATCATTGGTTATCATTAGGGAAATACAAATCAACACTATCATTTGATACCAGTCATCTCACACCTTTGAGAATGACCTATATAAAACAAAAACAAAATCAGAAGAAACCAAAAAGCTAGAAACAACAGTGATGGGGAGGTTGTAAAGAAAATGGAATCATTCTACATTGCTGGTTGGAATGTAGACTGGACTAGCCCCTATGTAAAAAAAAATTATGGAGGTTTTTCAAAATACTGAAAATGGATTTCCCAGTTTCATTCCTAGGTATCTACTGAGGAATGCAGAAATACTAATTTGAAGGCATATATGATCACTATGTTCATTGCAGCCCTACTTGCAATAGCTAAGTTGTGGAAACAAACTATGTGCCCAAGGACAGATGAGCAGATATAGAAGATGTGGTCCATATACATGATGGGATATTACTCAGCTGTAAAAAAGATAGTATATTGCCATTTGTGACATTGTGGATGGAACTGGAGGGGATTCTGTTAAGAGAAATAAGTCAGAAATAGAAAGACAAATCCTGAATGATGTCACTTATATGTGAAATACAGAAGAACAAAACAATGAGGCAGATAAAACCAGCCAGTACAAACCCTAGAAGTCTGAATATAGAGCAAAGTTACCTGATGGGAAGGAACAGGAAGATAAGGAGGAAGGTAAAGAGCAAGGTGTGGAGGGGGATAGACTATGCTAGAGGACTATGGATGCCTTGGTGGCAGATCTGGTGTGGTTCCATACATATGAAGAGGTGTGATCCTATACCTGTAAGCATATACAGAGCTGTGATCCAATTGTTACTTCAACTTAAAAAGAAAAATAAAGGAAAAAAAAAAAAACAAGCAAGAACTAATGATGGCTTCAGACTCCTGTCATGACTTAATTCAGTGTGATTGCAGCCAAATGCATTGCTGAATGTGGTGATTAACATACATTTATAATGGTTTTGTTCATTACATGTTTTAGTATTTCTGTATGGGACAGAGGACTTGGAGAAGCAATCTAAATGGAAAGAGTGGCTAAGAATTTTAAGCTGAGTTTGCATAGCATGTCTTCTCTTTATTTAGAATGTACATGTTGGAGGTCTAGTTTAAGGGAGAGAGTTACTGGGGATTTAAAAAAAAATCTTATTTTGCAACTTTGTTAACAAGCAAGCTATCTGTACTTACATATTTATTTTGGGTGGTTTTATGTGGTTAAATAAGAACATAGAGGTTCCAAAGCTACCCTCCATCACTTGTGTTCATGCAGATATCATCAGCAAAGTATGATGTATCCAATGGAAAGACAAATTAATGTTTTTCTTCCTTGGATTTCGGATTCTTCTCCACTCTAATTTTGAAGTGTTTAATTGCTGGAATCCCCTAAGTTTCCTTGCTACAAAATAGTCAAGTAGGATCTCCTGTGTTTCCTATTCCTTTCACCCACATCCAGCTGCCCACACCGACCCTGATCCCTTTGCTTCCAACTCTGCCAGGGCAACTTGAGCACAATTCCTAGCATCTCTTCTGGAATTTGCCATACCAGATCAGCAGCTGTAATTTAAAGATCTCCCTCTTCCTCCTCCGTGACTCTCACATGTACTAGTCATTGCTTTTAATTTGATCTAATTTGTGAATTGTTCATAATTTTACTTTCTTAAAATGTTTATTTTCACCCATGTTTTTCAGTTAGGAATCACCTCCTTTTAACATAAGAGCACTGCATATGTGTATTTCTTTGGTTAACTGTGAACACAGAGTTCCAGGGCTTAACAGATGTCTTAGAATAAAGCAAATGAGCATTTTTCTAACTGTGCATTTTCTGATTTTGTACTAGAACCTAAATAAAGTGCTTCAAGTTTACCTAGGGATTAAGTATACATTATTAGCTTACTAAGCATTTCTTTTTTATTTGAAGTTTTTTTTTTTCCCCCTCAGAGGGCAACAATTATTAGGGAGTATATCTCCAACATGCAAAATGAGTTGTATCTTTCCATAAGCAAGTTTATAATTGGGCTCCTGCAGCCACGCAGCTTCGCATATGGTACTTATGAGTCAATTAAAATACCCTAACAAGCAATTATGGGTTTATTGTTTAATTCAATTTCCACAACTCATGCTGTTCCACTCAAAAGTTGCATATATGTCAGTCAGCATGTATTAATAACCACACACTTTATTCAAACACTGGTTTTGCAGAGTGGAACCTCCAAATACTATTCTCCCACATGCTGTGCTCTGCACAAGAAAAGACAAAAGGCAAGGTGAAAATGAAAGCACTTGGAATATGGCAAGACCCAGCTTTTACTTCCAAATTGACTCATTTGGATAATAGCAAGTAAAAATGTCTTTTCTACTACTTACAATTGTCACAGAAATTGAATTGCTAGAACATCCACTGAGTAAATTACAGTGTGTGGAGTGGTTGGTTGGCGGGTTCAGCTCAGGTGATTGAAAACCAAAGGGGAAAGGTCTGGGCTTGGTCCATGTGTGGTGAAATTGATTTGATCAGGCCAGGTGACCCTAATCTCCATCCTGGAAAATGCCAATGCTTGTTGACCACCTTTCCCTGTTCCCCTCTTAGGCTACCATGTATGGTGTGGACCAGCTCTGGTCATTTGGAGAGAGGATTAGAATAGTCTTTCTCCTTTGGAGTCAGAGAAACTAGACACAGACAAGCCAGGAGGACTATTCCATAGCATCCTAGTGCCTATGTCAAAGTGCATCCTAACCTTGGCCATCTGTTAGCGCTCGAGTATGGGATTGACTCAGGTTGCTTCTGTCCACAGTAATAGGAACAAAAACACACGTGCTGTGAAAAAAGCATAGTGTTCTAAGACACAAAATTTTCTATTCCATCTTTGTCTCATGCCTTTCTCAATTCTAACATTTCTCTGAAGAGATTTTCTCTTTGCTTATTAACTCAACCAAAAATCGAAGTATGATAGTTGATAGCGAGGAGATGACCTTGCATTTTATTTATTTTTAAATATTTATTTATGCATACAAGAACTGGGTACAGGCCAGAGTTGTGGGGGGTGAGAGGATTCACCAGAGACAGAGTGGGGAACAGAACAGGCTTTTTACAAGGCCCAGACACATTCCAGCACACGGTTTTGTTCAACTTAGATCTACATTCTTTATTGGTCTCAAGTAAGAAATAAGTCTGCCTTTCTGATTTTACTGAGGACAACCCAACATAGTATGGGGAGAGTAGTTTCAGAGGTAACCTGGGTGTCTGAGGGAAGTTGGTGTAGGGTAAGGTAAAAAATCAGGCTTTTCTGCCCTCCCACCATCAGGATAGATGAGGGAACCCTGTGATCCTGAACGCATGCCTGATGGTGGGCACCTGAAGTGGGTACACCTGTGCTAAGACTGTGCTTTTAAGGGTGGTGTCACGGAAATGCCAGTAGAAGCCGAAAGAGAAGAAGCCCGAAGCAGAAGCAGAGAACGCCAGAGAGCCCAGATAGAGTGAAGATTTGCTGTGGGCTGGGAGGACTGCCAGCCTCCCAGCCCCCCAGCACCCATGCCTGCCATATGCCTGGTGAACCCCAATAAAAGACCTGCAAAAACCCACTAAGGACTCTGACTCCTCCTTTACCTGGTCTACATGGGATCAGAAAATCTGCACTGTGGCCAGTCCTGCCCTTACAGTTGGATAGGGTGATTAAAAAGCCAAAACTTAAAGCAAAACAAAATAAATTGGGAGCAGGGAATGGGGAAGTCACAGCAAGGCGGATTGTGCCAAATCTTACTGTTGGAAGATGAAGTAGGCCTGCTTCTTTTTCTAGTGAAGAGGATAATTCCCCAGAACAAGGGTGACATAACCTTGCCCTATGTTATTGGTTGACTAAAGGGACCCCAAAATGCCTGACATCCTGATCCACCAGAACTGTGAATATCTTACTTAACATGACAAAAGGGGTTTTGCAGGTGTGATAACTTTAAGAATCTTGTGGGGCGTGGTCTCTGGGTGAGTCTTATGCAGGTGAGTCTAATATAATCACACAGACTTCATAAGAGAAAGGCAAGAGGCAGGTGATGAGGAAAGTAGGAGGATAGAATGTTTCAAAATGGAGAACAGGACTAGACAGGCAGGATGTCAGGGTCTGGCCGCTGGAAAGGGCAAGATAGCAGATTCTTCCTGGGCCGCCAAAAGGAACCTGCCCTGCTGACTTTAATCTGGTGAAGAGCATTTTGACTTCTGACTCCCAGAACTGTAAGAAAACAAATTTCTTTTAAGATGCTAAATTTGTGCTAATTTTTTTTTTTTGAAAGTAATTTCCTTTATTTTTTTTTTTTTATAAATTTTATTGTTATATTCCCCATACAATTGCAGCCCCCCATTCTGACCCCAATCCCTCCCCTCCCGCCCCCGCCCCCCTAAAAGTGTCTCTGGTTCATAGTTTTTTGTTGATTTTGATTTTCACTTTCTTATAGTTATTCATTTTCCTGGTCCATTATTTAAGTTTTCTAGATTCCTGCTATGAGTGAGACCATCCGGTATTTTTCTTTTTCTTTTTGGCTTATTTCGCTGAGCATGATCCCTTCCAGCGCCATCCATGTTGCAGCAAATTGCATGTGTTTATCTTTTTTGAATGCTGAGTAATATTCCATGGTATATATGTACCACATCTTCTTGATCCAGTCATCTACTTTTGGGCATTTGGGTTGTTTCCAAAGCTTAGCTATTGTAAACAGTGCTGCTATAAACATAGGGGTGCAGGTGCTCTTTGGAATTGATGTTTCTGTGTCCTTTGGGTAAATACCTAGGAGTGGAATTGCTGGATCATATGGAAGCTCTATGTTTAGTAGGTCCAGAAATCTCCACACAGCTTTCCACAGTGGTTGGACCAGTTTGCACTCCCACCAACAGTGCAGAAGAGTTCCTTTTTCTCCACACCCTCGCCAACATTTGTTGTTGCTAGTTTTTTTAATATGTGCCATTCTCACTGGTGTAAGATGGTATCTCATGGTAGTTTTGATTTGCATTTCCCTGATGACAAGTGATGTTGAACATTTTTTCATATGCCTGTTGGCCATTTGCATTTCCTCTTCAGAGAAGTTTCTTTTAAGCTCTTCTGCCCATTTTTTGACTGGATTATTTTCTTTGTTGTTGTTGAGTCTCATCAGCTCTTTGCAGATTTTTGTGATCAGTCCTTTATCATTAGTGTTGGGTGCAAAAATGTTCTCCCAGTTGGTGGGGTTTCTCTTTGTTTTTGTTATTGTCTCTTTTGCTGTGCAAAAGCTCTTTAATTTGATATAGTCCCAGCTGTTTATACCAAGGTGACAGGAAACTAATACCTTATAAAGTAGCATTTAAATAAAGTCACTGGGGCTCTCCTTATACTAGAGAAGCAGTGGTGCCAAGCTCTTCAGCATTGTACTTTTCCTGATTGCCTAGAGGAAGAGCTCTCTTAATGAAGATTGTTTCAGCCTCTAAGGAAATAACTGGGGGGAGGTTCTTGTAGTGTGGAGAAATATTGGGATGAGGCGGGAGGTATGGGGGGTGAAAAAATTCACCAGAGAGAGAATGGAGAACAGAAAATGTGCATTTATTGAAATACACTGCTAAAAGCAGCAGCAGGAAATATGGGAAAAGTCTGTTCCCTAAGAAGGATTTGAGGTTCTTTTATAATATGTTTTCGCAGGCTTTTTAACTTGGGGCGCCAGTTTCCACCGGTTATCTGCTGGGATGTCTGGTCACAGGTGCTGGCCTTTGACAAAGAAACATGTCCTGGCCTCTGCTTCTGCTGCATTCCTGAAGCTGGACTGAATCTTTTCTGGTCTTATGGCCTTGTCTGGGGGGAAACCATCAATTCCCTTGTTTATTTCAAATCTCCCTGCTGGCTGGAGTGGAGGGTTAGCTTTTAATTCATTTGCACAACAGTTCTGTCCTTAGACACAGTAAAGGTGGTCTGCCTTGGCCTCCACATCTTGGAGAGCCCTTTTTTGACCTTTTTTTCAGCTCTGTTTCCACCGTGGCAGCCCAGGCTTCCCCAACCATCCCCCTAACTAAGCTCTGCTTACAGTTCTTCGGATCCTGGAATTCTCTGTTCAGTCACATGGTCTTCAGCCAATTTGAAGGACTTGAAGATTTCTCAAAGGCTTTCTTTCACTGCCGGTTTGTGCATCCCAGTCTGACAATGAACAGAGGTGGCTGATTTGTGGGTTGAGCAGCAGCTGCTCATAAGTACAGGAGGTCCCTGTGAGTGAGAGCAGGGAGGTAATAGCTTGTTCTCTTTATCCCTGTACTGCCAAGGTCTAGCCTGAAACTGTAAGGCTTCCCAGAATTTTTGTTGGAACCTGACTTTCCAAGTCATCTTGAAGACATTCATTAAGGTAGAGAATAGGAACCAATCTTTTATACATTTGTTAATTTCAATGATAACTTTACGCTTTAAACTTGAAATTTGTGGTTCTTTCACATTCGCACAGTGGCCCCCGCACATGTGATGGGCACCTGGCATAGCACCATTAAATTAGTGACCTTGCTACACAGACATGGAACATGCAATTGTGTTATGAATATCAAGGGGAAATTAATCATGTAAACAGCAATGGAAGGAAGCGGGTTCTTCATACTGCTTGTTTCCCTGCAAAGGCAGCTTTTGCTGGATACATCCTATTTATCCATCATTTGTTACTCCCTCTAGAAGACTCCTTTGACTCCTTAATGCCTGTAAAACCCAGCAGTGTGCTGTTAGAGGACCCAACGTGCAATGAAATTCCACGTCCTTGTTTGTTTCTTCCATCTATTTCAGGCCACCAGCACAGAGCCTGACATCTAAAATACCTTGTCTGAATGTTGGCTTTGATGTCCATTTGCCACCAACCCTTCCAGCTCCATGATGTGCCCTTAGATGGACCCCTGAACTGAAGCAGTTTAGGATTGCAGGAGAGCGAGTTAATAGTCATCTATTTTTTTAGCAGGTCACCCTCATTTCCTGGAAAGCATGACCTCTTGAAAGAAATTCTTTCTGCCCTTTTTTTGTCCAGTTTTGTGGTTAAACTGCTCAGTAGCAATTTTGGGAAGGTAATGTGGGTGTTCTTGGTGAAGGTGATGAGCATGGGCAGATTTGAAATAGCAGGCTCCATTGCTTATTTAGTCTTCCCAGCAGAATATTATTGTTGCTTATCAGAAGACAGCAAACTCTGCCTTCTTCATCTCATAATTGCAACTTATCATGTGTGTCTGACTATCAGTTTCTGTGGGGCAGCAAGGCTAACCATTTAGTACTAGTTAATAGCCCACTGGTTTCTGTCATTTAAGCCTAAGTAGGCAGCCTAACTGTCTCACATTGCCAGCCATTCTTTAAAAAAAAAAAAAAAAAAAGGACACACACTGAGAATGCATACAGATCCTTGCTGTTTCTTTAGCTAATTCTCTAATTTTACATTTCGTGTCAGGGCATTTCTTTTCATGCTGGAAGAATTTAAAAGAATTGGATAGCAAGGGAAAGCAATTAACAACTCTTCTCTTTTTTGGTAATTCTCTCCCAAGGCTCAGCCTGTATAGTAATTAAGAGAGAGATGAAGTAGTTGAACTCAATTCTATGTGTTAGGTACATTGCTAAACACTATGAATGGGGACTGTCACCTCAGGCCTCATAGATTTTTGGAGGGTTCTATGTCACTCTGCTACCACTGTCAGGAAACCGTTGTTGTCCGGGGGCACATCTTAGTGCATGGCTCACTGTCGTTTCTCCATCAGTTCTTAAGGAGACCCAGCTGTCCCAGGCAGCTGCTTGAAAGCTCACAGCTTAAGATAGCTAAATTTCAAACAGTGCACAATAAAGAGATCATTCTGGAGCTACCTGAACTAATTTTGGGGGTAATATTTGCCTCCAGTAATGACAACATTTCAAGTTTAACAAAATATAAGCAAACATGGAATTATTACCCCTCTTGCACAATTTAGTGCAGGTTGAAATATATGATAGGGTCAGTAGTGAATGTCTCTGTCCTTATGGAAGAATTTTCCACTTGGAAAGTGTAGTAGAGTACTTAAATACTTAAAAGCACCAAAAAAGGTATCTTTTCTCTAGATTGTGGCCTGTAAGTGATTTTCTATAATCCAAAGGACCCAGGACCCAGAGTTCCACTAAAAAGCAGATATCTGACAGATAAATTCACTGTAATGGTGTATTTAGTCCTGCCTACTCATTATATATCCTTTCCATTTAGAGTGAGGTACCTATTTTCCCCTGTGTCAGATCTTCCCATTGGTTATCACTATTAAGGATGCTGCAGTATCACACTACAATTATCCATCTCTCTGCCTGTCACTGACAAACCATAGTCTCTTGAAAGCAATATTATATGTACATACCCATGTGTACACACACAATGCTTTTGTAATTGTCCATAGTTTATAGTTGTGACCAAATGAGTGGATAGACGAATGAATCAAGTTCAGTAAGTTTCATGGACACAGAAGGTCTAGGTAAAAAAGCTCCAGGAGTGTTAGCAAAGACTAGTGTCCAGACCACTATGGAATTAGAGAAAGTATCCTTAAGTTTTATTCTTGATCATAAGGCACATAAGTTATTTTTTCTGCCTAATCATTCATTTTCTGAGTATGATGCTCAGATGGTTCTGATGATCAGAAAAAACTGACATATGCTCCTAAATCTTACTTAGATGTTAAAATTAGAATCTTGAATACATCTAAAAACCATAATGTCTGGCCTAAAGTGATTGTACCATCTTCAGTTTGTCAGTTGCTGACCACTTTCTGTTTAATAGAACGGCACAGAGCTTTGGTCTTCAGGCTAATGTGGATATTGTCAAACTTGCTGCAACACCTTTTAATGCATTCTGTAACCTTTAGAGACCTCTAGTCTCTCAGCCCATTTTACTACATCAGCTTTTACAAGAATGATGGGTCTGATTTGTTCTGCATCACTCTGTTAAAGCAGTGAATATATTTAGGGCATATCTGATATACTGGTTGACTAACAGTGATTTTAAATGTAGCTTTAGAATCAACTGAATATTCAGCCAGTTTCCTCTGTACTTTTACCCTCCAGATTCTAAACATGACCATGGAACAAATGAGACAAGGAGAACAAGAGTGTGTACAGACTGACTCATTAGGAGAACTATCAGTTTACTTGATTTAAAACACATGTAAACACAAACATGGATGAATAATCATGTTTATTGAGTCCTTTAGGTATTCTGAGACTGTTTTACAAATTCTACAACTTTTCACTTTGGTGCTTTTACTATATTCATTTTAAACATAAGAATAAATAATTTAAATCACCTTAGTTCACAACTTCCAGGTGATTAGAGTTAGAATTTGCATCCATGCCATTTGCTAATAATGTCTATGAATTCACTCTATTATATGCTACAATTCTTTCTTATTATACTTTTATTAATGCAAAATAGCTCAATAGACATTTACAAGTCCAGTGTCGTGTAATTTAGACAGTTTTTAGAACTTCAAACTATCATTGATTTTATTATAAATTTTAAATTCTAAACTTTGCAAACGAATGTGAAAATATTTGAAAAAATTCATCTGTTGCTTATAGAGAAGAATTTCAAATGGCAATCCTTTTTTTCATGTGTACAAATTTTTTCTTTATGTTATGCAGTATTATTGTTACCTTGGAATATATCTTGGCAAGACCAAGTCTTCTAGATTGACCACAAATTGCCTAACATGCAATTCAAATAACATTTGCTTGTATCCTATTTAAAATATCTTGATATATTCATTATCATTGGCTGTAATATCTCCAACAAAGAAAATGCAGGTGATGTTGGCTTGGTGTGCAGGGGGTTTTCTTCCTAGGATGTGGATAAAAACAAACAAAAGAAAAGCACTATTCAATATGAATGAATAGCCCCACCTGCCACAGAACAGATGCACAAACTGGGAAGTATTGTGTATGCGTCTGTTGTTATTTAGCTAAGTCCTTGGTCCTAACACATTAGATAGATTTGGCTTTCACCAATTAAAAAAAAAAAATCTGGGATTCAGATTTTGTTTGCTGTTGTGCTTAGAATTTTAAAAGATTAAATTACAAATGTAAGAAGAATAGGCAATTTAAAAGACTCCTATATATATTTATCCTGTATTAGAGAAGTTTATACACAGTGACTCCTAAACTGCAGTCTCTTTATTCTTCGAACCTTGGTATACTCTAAAGAAATGTAGCAAAAATGATCCTAAGCTATAGTTGATTTAGGATGATAAATTCAGCAAATAATCTTTATATACACAATGTCCAAAGACACCATGCTGAATATGAATAGATTGGTTAACAGGTTGGATAAGAACTACTAGGATCCTTTAAGTACAAAAATCTTCCTGGGCTTCTTCCCCAAAGATGTTGCTACACTAGATCCCATGCCATGCCATGGAATCTCTGCATTTTTGTGAACATCTCTATGGTTAGGAGATTAGTTTCAATGGAGTCATTTTAGGTTTTCACAATGGGAAGGGTGTGTGTGCAACTGGCATCTTATGGGTAGAAGTCAGGGATGCTACTGAGTATCTTATAGTGCACAAGGCACACTTATGTACTCATGAAAGAAACAAGTATCCAATCTGACATACCAGTGGTCCCACCTTGAGAAATGCTGGTGTAGAGAATATAGACATAGCCTTTTTTATATAGCATTTTATTTTCTTTATATTTTTAATTTTTTTATATCATTGTTCATTTTTTAACAATATTTGCTTCCCCCCACCCCTCAGATATAGTCCTCATAGAATTTCCTTCCCCAATGCACTCATGCACCATCACCTCAGTCCCCTGTGCTCCTGCCTCCCTCCCTCTATCCCTCTCCCTCCTCCTCCCCTGCAGGATGGCTCTGATTTATAATTGTCTGTTTTTGCTTTGTTGTGTTTTGTACTGTTACCATTTTTTTACACTGATGTCTTAGTTGGTTCCCCTATATTCCTTCTATAAGTGAAAACATTAATATTTTTCTTTTTCCTTCTGACTTATTTCACTGAGCATAATCCCTTCTAGCTTCATACACGTTGCTGAGAATGGCATGGGTTTATCTTTTTTGATTGCTGAGTAATATTCCATTGTGTATATATACCACATCTTGGTCCAGTCATCTATTTTTGGGCATTTGGGTAGTTTCCAGGTTTTACCTATTGTAAATAGTGTTGCAATAAACATCAGGGTACAGGTGTTCTTTTGAATCAATTTTTTTTATGTCCTTTGGGGAGATCCCTAGGAGTGGAATTGCTGAGTCGTATGGTAGCTCCATTTTTAGTAGACTGAGGAACCTCCAAACAGCTTTCCATAGTGGTTGGAACAGTGCACTCCCACCAGCATTGTAGGAGATTTCCTTTTTCACCACATCCTTGCCAACATTTGTTGTTGATAGTGTTTTTGATATGTGCCATTCTTTCTGGTGTAAAGTGGTATCTTAATGTGGTTTTGATTTGCATTTCCTTGATTGTAAGGGATGTTAAATATTTTTTATGCCTGTTGGCCATTTGCATTTCCTCTGTGGAGAAATGTCTTTTAAGTTCTTCTGCCCAGTTCCTTAAAAGACTTCATAATTATGGGAAATAAGACATGCACAATAATATCATTTATTCATAATTGAATAAAATGATGGCATTAGTCCAAAGAATAAAATAAAAGAGTAAATAAAGTTTCATAAATGTTTTACCTTAAGATTAAGGTAAAGATCCCAGTTGAAAAAGCATGTGAGAAACTTTGACGTTATCTGCAATTTGTAGGATTTGTAATGAAAATTATCTGGACAGATTTGCTGTTTTGAAAAAAAAAATATTTAAAATATTTAATCTTGAAACATTAAAGAGAAAAATATAGACAGAAAACTTCTTTTTAAGACTTGCTATGAAGTAAAAATAAGACCATTTTATTTTAGTGCCATTTAAACAAGCAAACAAAATACAGATCTCAAAAGAGTTAAGATTTTTTGATGATTCTGTGCTCATATAAGTCTTACAGATTCTCCTTTGCTAGTTTTCTATCATTCCCAGAGATCAGATATTCATAAGCAGGACATGCATTAAATTACTAGAAGTTATTTTGGTTTCTGCCAATGCAGGATTTGGATTAATAATGAAACCAATTAGATCTTCAAATACCTCCAGTTGCAACAATAAACATTTAATTTCCTGAGAGAAATAAAGTTAGCTGTGTTGAACACCTTGAGCAATCTCAGTGGTAACCAAATCTTCAAACATTGGGGGATTTAGTATTTTGTGAAAGACCCAGCAGCAGGCTTTTTTAATTGAAGTCACAACAAAAGAATCCATGCTTCTTTTATTTTTTTTTTTTAGCTGTCTTATGCATCTCTGATGATAACAAGTCAGTAGAGATGATGGAATGCCTCAAGCAGACAAATGGTATGCCTCCCCTTGTGCAAGAATGCACGGTCCCGTGTCGAGATGACTGTACCTTCACTGCTTGGTCCAAGTTTACACCCTGCTCCACCGATTGTGAAACACCCCGAAGTAGACGGCGCCAGCTCACAGGTAGGGTTTACCTTTCATGACTTGGCTTCAGACAACTGATGTACTCCTGAACCTCCCAAGTGGAATAAAGAACAGAATTTGTATCAGGTCTTTCCCTCTCTCCCACCTACATCTTTCTTCCCCATTCCCCACTATGTTACAGTTTAATCCAGGCTTGGCTCCATTTTTTGCCTGTAGTATTCAAATAATGAATGCAGTACTGCATTTTTCTACTGGTCTGTATAAATATGTATTTGGATATGAAGAAAGCTTAATTTAGGGAATGAAGGACCAAAGGAAAATGCCAAAATAATAATTGGAGAATAAAATTGGTGTCAACATTAAAGAATTAAGCACAAGTAACCATTTCTTCTCATGAGTAGTTTAAGTGTTAATTCTCTTGATCTCAAGACCCCTTTGTTTGATTCATTGCTTACAAGATTATTTTAAATTTAACTCTAATGGATTTACTTAATTGATGAGAGCATTTAGCAGGATTTCTGCATGCAAATTGGAACCCATTCATAAGTGCAGGTGAAATGAACATAGAAACATAAATTGTGCTTTGTGTTTTTCAAAAATCTATGCATGCTGTGTTATGTAACAGTCTTAACTTTCTAAGGTAAAGCATTTATTTCTCATAGAAAAAAATGTATGATGGCATAGATTGCATGTGACAGGAGGAACTGTAAATGCAGAGGGAAACATTGTGAAACTTAGTTTGCATGCTCATACATAAAGCTTCAGAAGTCATTATACGACTATTTTTGAGATGATAATTTCCATTATACGGAAAGATTTTAATGAATGGTCAGTTTTTTTTCCCTTTTCTCGAAGATTTGCTAATGGTATTTTTTTTAAGATTTATTTATTTATACAAGAACCAGGGTACAGGCCAGAGGTACAGGAGGGTGAGAGGATTCACCAGAGACAGAGCAGGGAACAGAACAGGCAGACTGACAAAATACACTGCTGAGGGGAGCAGCGGGTGGGACAGGAGAGATCTGCCACACCATGTGGGTTTCTCCCAGGCTGTGTGCCAGGTCTTGGGAATACTACAGGGGGACTAAGTAATGTGATCCTAATTTAAGTCTAATGGGAGACTACAAATACAACCCAGGTAGTACCTGCTACATATAAGGTTCTCTCTTAGTTTCTTATTGGTGCTGTAACAAATTACCACAAATTTGGTGACTTAAACATCACAAAATATCCTTATTTCTGTAGGTCTGGAGTCAGATACATGTTTCACAGTATGCTGAAAATTAGATACTGGAGGACTGAATTTCCTTCTGGAGACTCAAGTGGAAATCTAGTTTCTTTTTCAGCTTCTAGAGGCTGATTAACTAACATTCCTTGGTTCTTGGCTCCCTTCCTCCATTTTGAAACCCAATAGCAGTGCCTCTTTCTGCCCATACCTCATAGTCTTATTCCCTCAGATTGGACTCAGCCAGACAAGGTTATCTGAATTTAAGAACCCATGTGATTAGGTTGGACTGATTCAGATAATCCAAAATAATCTCATCTGAGAATTCATAATCTTAATCACATCTACAAAGTCAAATTTGCCATGTGAAGTAGCTCAGATTAGGATGTGAACATCCTTGGTGAGTCATTAACTGTCTACTACATGTTGTATGTGTAGGGAAGAGCATCTTTTCCAGATCTGAGATGTAAGGTATGTTCAAGTGTAGATCTCTATAGGGAATAATCTATTTTTTTTTTTTTTGTATACCTGAAGGACAGGTAGGCAATAACTAGACTATGGAGCGATGGTTGAGCAAGTGAAAATTTCTGAAATAGAACATGCAAAGACCAGAAGTCTAATGAGTAACTTCAGGAACTGAAAGATGCTCAGTGTGACCAGATTGTATCTTGGTAGATACACTGTGGCAACGCATAGGCAGGAGACAGGTACTAATACACTCAGATTCTGTGGGCCCTTTATGACTACAGTGGGCTTTCTAGAGGTCATTCTGTGAATTATGGTGAATGAAGAGTTTATGGTGAGTAGATGAATGACATGATCACTTTTCCATCTTTCTAAGCTGGTTCTGGCTGTAGTGTGGAGAATAAACTGAAGAGAATGATATGCAATGATGATAAGATCTTGGAAGAAGCTGTTGTATTTATTTAGAGTTGAACTACATATGAGTGGCTACAATCAACATCTAAACTATAGACTGATTCCATAGTTACCTAGGGATCTGAAATGATAAATCTTTGTTACGGAGCAGATACAGAATGATTGAAGTGTGGCATTACCATTTTGACTCAGTTTTGTTGGTATAATTGGGAAATTTAGGTGAAAGTCTGATGTGAAGAGAAGGAGTATGGGTTTTGCCAAAATTAGGTCCATTGATATTTTGATCTAGGTTTCTTGTCTGTGGCTCAGAAGTTTGAGCATGAAGTCTAGATGGAAGATGACAAGTATGATTTAAGATATAATGATCTTTATACAAATTCTGCGTGTGGGTAAATGTAGAATAAGAAAAGAGTGCCTGGAGAAGTGTCCTGAGAACAGAGAGTTAAGAGAGAGTGGATGAATAAATCAATAAATAAGATGTGACCATAAGGATGATGAGGTGATGTACAAAAAGATTGGGCATGATGGAACTTGAAAGGAATTTCAAGATTGCTGGTGTAATCAACACCCTGCACTGCCATTGAATGATCAAGTCTGAAAGATAAGGAGTAAAACATCATGCTTGAAGGGTTTTATTACTTTAGCAAACACAAAGCTGTTTTAAAGACTAGGTACACCCAGAATTTAGAGTTCAGTCAGTTGAAAAGACAATGAAAATTGAAGCTATTGAGACATCAGTAAGTGGTGTATAGAATTTTGGGAGGCACCAGAGAATTATGCATATATGCTAATAGGAGGGGCACAATCACCACCCCTTGACATCTCTCAACCAGTAAATTGTTAGCCATGATAGTCTTTCTTAAACTTCCCACAGTAAGTGCTTCTAATTGTAGAAGAAAGTGACTCCATCCTCCCCATGGGACATATGTGTTACTCAAGCACTTGAAAGATTGTTTTAGGTCCTGCAGAAATCTTTATTCATTTTAGCCACCATGGCAGGTCATAGACTCATTCATCCAGGACATAATTGTTGAACTACTGTGTGTAATGTAAGCCAGGTAACAATGAGAAAGGAGCCCAGGCATGATCTTTTAGCAAACATTTTTCAAAAAAGCCATCAGGCTGGAAACAGACCAATAAGGGTGCTTATTTTGTCACACACGTGCAAGACTCTAATGGCCTGCTAATGAGGAGACAAAAAGTGGAATTATTAGATAGATCTAAGAAAATTTTCAGTAATCTAGAGTGTGTGTGTTGGCTGCAAATTTGAATCAAGTTATAATCTGATTTAGAATCTACTACATGGTACTCATGGCTATGGAAAATGAGACTTCATTATCTTATGTCAACGATAAGATCACAACTAAAAGATCCATCAAAGTTGACTGGTAAAGCCATATTTTAGAATATTGTATTTTAAAAGATCCCCTAAAATGGGAGCCATAGCTTATTCTCAGATCAAATTACCTGACACAATTTGAGCATCATTTCATTTTATTGTTTATGTCAGCTTTCATGAACAGTCTGATGACAAGGACCAAAATAAGTTTCACTTTGCTCGCTATACCTCAGGTCACCCCCAGCCTTACTCTTGGGATATTGCATAGAAGGATATCACTTTGAGTAAATAAATTTCTTTTTTAAATAATGTAGTGAAAGAGAGGTAGAGAACCAACATTTTGTTGGTTTCTCTGGCAACCATTAATTTCAGGGAAAATAGAGACAAGGTGATCTGTTTTTATCAACAACAAGTTATAGGGAAAATAATATTTAGAAGAATTTTCTAGCTGTTGAGCCAGTATAACAAACATTAAAATATTTAGTAATACACTTCAACTTGAATCCATTTTCTTTTTCACTTATATTTTACAGTTGCCATGGCACATGGCTCCTTTGTCTTAGAATTTACTTCTGTGGCAAAAAAAAAAAAAAAAAAAAAAAAGAGGAGAGAAAGGCTTTATTTTAGTTAAGATCTAATGTTCTATGAGCTTGTGAATACGAAGTATGGCTTTTGACAAGACAGTTGAAAAATTAACACATCAATGTCTTCTACGGAACAGGGAAGAGCAGGAAGAAGGAGAAATGCCAAGATACTGACCTGTACCCTCTGGTGGAAACACAGCCATGTCCTTGTGATGAGTTTATATCTCAACCTTATGGAAACTGGTCTGACTGCATCCTTCCTGAAGACAGAAGGGAACTTAAGCGAGGACTACCAGTGCAAAGAGACAGCAAAGAATGTGGAGAAGGAACACGCTTTCGAGCAATAGCCTGCTCTGATAAAAATGGAAGACCTGTGGACCCCTCCCACTGCAGCAGATCTGGTAAGGAGATGGATGCGGCGTCACAGATAAAAACACTGACATACACTCCAGGAGGTTTGCCCATGGCCTAGAGTTAGCAGCTTCATCCTTTAAAAATTATTTTAGCCCTTTTGTCAATAATATACTGCCTCTCATAAAACATGCTCATGTGGACTGCACATATCCTTAGCTCACTTGTTATCTGGAATGAGATTGTTTTGGCTTCTTGATTCACCTCTCTCTACTTCACCTTTGGCCACTTGGCCACTCTATCTCACTTGGCTGTACTTTTCACTAAGAATACCAAAACCCAACAGAAATGACAAGATAACAGTCCTTGCATTTCTCCTAAAGTAACTGACAAAAGATGATTTTAATATTTTGCAATACAGTGTGAAAGTATGCTTAAATTAATAAACTGAAATTGTAGAAAAGAAATCAGGCGATCTGGGAGAGTTTTGTGAGATGTTAATCAAGGATAAGACTTTTTTTTTTTTTTTTTTGAAGCTTCAGAGAATTTCAAAGCAGGGTGAATAGAGAAAAGAATGAAGGCAAAATTTGATGGGGGAGGATGAGACTAAGATTATAATTGAGCTTATGAATTTCCTGCTGTTTATTTTTCTTTGTATTATCTTTTTAAAAAGACTGAGCAAGTCAGCAACTTTACAAGATAGTGGAAAGTGTATCTGCGTTTGACTGACAAACTGGGGAAAAATGATACATTTTGGTCTCCAACACCAAGATCTTATGTTCTAATAAGCTCTCATTAACACCGGCAGTGGTAAAGTGAATTTAGTTCTAACATACAAGTTGGGTATATGATAGAAATGATAGTTCTTGTTTACTGTCACTATGTTTGCCCATCTTAAGATGATACCCATTTCATTGTATGAAAATATTTCATAGCTTTTAAGAAATCAGTGCCATCATTGCTCTTTATCAACTTCCCAAGTCAGTCTGAAAGATTGTGATTTGATGTTTAGAAACATTAGACATATCATTAGCAAGTAATGCAGCTATTTTATGGAAGTCAAAGCTGGTTGACTCTAAATTGTTTTTCAGCTCTTACATATGTATCGGTTTCTTTATTTGACTTGAAACATTTTTTATATAACATTGCATGAATTTTAATTGTAGAACATATTGATACATTTATATATTGCAGTGATTACTATTATGGCCATAATTTGCATCTTTATCACAGTACATAATTATCATTTGGGGAGGGGGGTAGAATAATTCCAGTCTCTTAGTAAGTTTGAGTATAATAAAATGTTGTCATTTTATATGTACTCAATATACTGTATTAGATTTCTGGAATTTAATTACTACTTACAAATTAGGACAGAAGTTGTTTATAGGTACCATTTTCCAGTCCCCTATCCCCTTCTACCCACAGTTTTACTGCATTTTTATGAGTTTGGCTGTTTTCAGAATCCACATATAAGTTAGAACATATCATTATGTCCTTCTCAGACTTTACTCACTTGGCATAATGTTGTCAAATCCATCCAGAGTGCCACAAATGACAGGATGTCCTTTCTCATGGCTCAAAATTATTACTTTGTGTGTGCAGTTCGTTTCCATATCTTGGATATTATATAAATCTGTAATAAACTGGAAGTGTAGATATCTCTTCAATACCCAGTTTTCATTTCCTTTGGGTATATACCCAGAAGTGGAATTTGTAGATCATATGTTAGAGCTCTTTTAACTTTTTTGAGGTGCCTCCATATTGTTTTGCATTCTGGCTAAACCAATTTACAGTTCCACAATAGTGAACAAGGGAATCCCTTTTCCACATCCTCATCAACACTTACTACCATTTTGTCTTAACGATAGTCATTCTAACAAATAGGTGGTAATACCTCATTGTGCTTTTGACTTGCATTTCCCTGATAAAACTAGTGATCTTGATCATTTTTCATGACCTGTTGGCTGTTTGGATTTCTTCTTGGGGGAAAGTGCTTATTTAGTTCTTCTGTCTATTTTTTGAGATTTTGCAACTAGGGAGGATCAAAGCAAAATGTTTGTTTAATAGCAATTTTAAATATTAAGGTAGAAATTAACACAGTACTATGAGACTGTCACATTAACAATAATACATGGAGAATGACAAGTGTACTAATAACATTTGTTCATAACATCCAGATGAAAATTCATACTGAACTATTGGCACTATGGAGTTTCTATGTAGCATTTGAATTTTTAGGCCACAAAAAAATAGTGATTGGTGTTCAACAGGAAAGTAAGCCACATTCTATTTGCAGAACGTAACTTTCCTTTCTGGGGTTAAAAAAATTAGCTATTTTTTCCATAAGATTCCATATCATAAAAGTAATATATTACATACAGAATTTCAGATAGTGGTTCACTGATACTATGAACAACATCAGATTTAAACTCAACCAAGATTACCAAAGATATTTATCTCTAAAGTTTCCCTATGCCCCATCATATGCTGAAACAGAACTCATTCTGATGAAAAACAGATATTAAAAATGTGATTGTATAAGTTGCTGCTAAAGGGGAAAATAATAGATATTGATACCTTAAAATTTTAGACCTCTATTTTCCCCCCAAAGCCAGTTCATTTTGAGATAAAAGTACTGTAGGACACAATAATAAATATTTAATGCAAGTGTAAATGAATCAGCTGGGGCACTAAGTAACTTTAGTTGACTTTCTGTCCTGATATCTATGTGACAACTGAGCACTATCAGCCAAACATTTTTTGTTGTTTGTTGTTTTTATTGGGAAGTATGCATTTTCCATAGATTTCGGGTCATAGTCTTTTATCTGATGCATGGTCTGCAATTTTTTTTTCCCATTTTGAAGTTTGCCTTTTCATTTTATTGTTACTTTTGCTCTGATAAGCTTTTGTGTTTTAGGCCCATTTGTTCTATTTTTGCTCTTGTTGATGGTACTTTTTGTATCTTTCAAAACAATTGCCAAGAGTAATGTTAAGAACCTTATTCCTAACTTTTTTTCTAGAGGTTTTATAATGTCACTAGGTTTTATGTTTTAAGTATTTGGTCCATTTTAAGTTAATTTTTGTGAGTGGTAAGAAAAGGATTCACTGGCATTGTCACATGTTTTTATCCAGTTTTCCCAACACATTTATTGGAGCACTGTTGGGTGCTTTAGCGCCCGTATTTAATATTAATTGACTAAATGTGTTCCATTGGTGTTTGTCTTTCTTTTTATACCAACACCATGCTGTTGTGGTTGTTATAGCTTTGTAGTATAGTTTGAAATTAGGAAGTATTATATGACCAGGTTTATTTTTCTTTCTCAGGATTGTATTAGCTATTAGGGATCCTCTGTGATTCCATGCAAATATTAGGATTTCTATGAAGGATGCCATTGAAATTTTGATAGGGATTATGTTAAAGCTATTGATGAATTTGGGTAGTATGGACATTTTTCACAATATCCTTTCTTGCAATCCATAAACATGAGAAATCTTGCCATTGTTCATGTGCAATTTCTTTAACCAAATCATTGTTTTTAGATTTTTTACTTCCTTGGTTAAATATATGCATACATATTTTAATGTTTTTCATGCTGTTGTGAATGGGATAATTGTATTTCTTAGATGTTTTATTACTATACAGATATGTAACAGATTTCTGTATGTTGATCTTATATCCTGTAACTTTGCTGAAATCATTGATTAGTTCCAGCACTTTTGTCTTTCTGGTTTTATACACAGAAAAACATACTATCTGCAAATAATCACAGCTTATATCCTCTTTTCCAATTTGTGTGCCTTTTATTTCTTTGTCTTGTCTAATTGCTCTAGTTAGAATTTCTAGTACTCTAATGAGTAAGATTGTATCTTTATTCTGTTTCCTAATCTTAGAGTAAAAGCTTTCCATTTTTTTCCATCATTGAATGTGTTAACTGTGGGTCTTTTGTATTTGACCCTTAATTTCTTCTATACACAATTTGTTGAAGGTTTATAGTGTGAACCAATGTTGTATTTTGACAAATGCTTTTCCTGCACATTTTTTAAAAAAGATTTATATAAGAAATGGAGTGTAACTGAGAGGTTGGGGGGGGGTGTAAGAGGATTCACCAGAGACAGAGTGGGGAGCAGAATAGGCAGACTGAAATACACTGCTGAGGGGAGCAGCAGGTGAGACAGGAGAGGTCTGCTGCACCATGCAGATTAGCTCCCTGGTGGCTGGGGATCCAACTCCTGCTGCAGTGGCTGGTGACAGCTTAACAGCTGTGTCTTTAAACCCTGCCCCATCAAGGAGGCCCCTTCCTGCATATTTTGGTGATTATGTAAGTTTTATCTTTCATTCTGCTAAGGTGATATGCTATATTTGTTGATTTTCATATGTTGAACCATCCTTGAATCCTATAAATAAATCACATGTTACTATCATCTTTATCCTTTTAATGAGTTTCTCAATATGGTTTGGCAATACTTGTGAAAAGAATTTTTGCAGCTATATTCATGAATATTGTTCTATAGTTTTCTTATAATGTCTTTATCTGACTTTTTATTGGTGTAGTGCTAGCCTTGTAGTCTGACTTTGTGGTGTGGTGGCATGATACCAACCATACAGAATGAGTTTGGAAGTGTTCCTTCCTCAGTTTTTATGGAGAAGTTTGAGAGAAATTGGTGTTAGCTCTTTAAATACTTGGTATAATTTACCAGGAAAACTATGTGGTCCTCAAGTATTTTGTGTTTAGTGTTAGATTGTTGATGCAATCTCTGTGATTGGTCTGTTCAGATTTAAAAAAAAAAAATCATTTTATCTATACAATAGCTGGGATACAGGCCATAGGCACAGGGAGGGTGAGAGGACTCACCAGAGACAGAGTATGGAACAGAACAGGCAGAAAGACCGAAAGCACTGCTGAGGGGAGCCGCAGGTGATACAGGAGAGGTCTGCCGCACTGTGTGGGAATCCCCCTGGCCAGCCAGGAATCGAACCTGAGCTACAGAAGCGATGGACAGCCTCACAGTGCTGCGCTCAACCCACTGCGCCACCAGGGAGGCCCTGTTCAGATTTTCTGTTACTTCCTCATTCTGAGCTAATTGGTTGTGTTTTAGAAATTTATCCAATTATTAGTCTAATGTGTTGATATATAATTGTCCATACCAATTTCTTATGATTGTATTTATTTTTAGAGTATCTGCTGTTCCACTTCTATCTTTCTAGTCCTCTGTATTTTAAAATATTGTACCTAAAGATTTGTCAACAGTTTACATATTAAAAAAAAAGTTCTTAATTTTTATCTTTTGTTTTACTGATCTCTATTTCATTTATTTCCAGTGGTTTTTCCTTTATTCTGCTAATTTTCACTTTTTTTTCCACTTCCTTGCTGTTTGAGATCTCTGTAGCTCTTAATACATGCATTTATCACAATAACCTTTCTTTTCATGACTGATTTTGTAGCATCCCATAGGATTGATAAATTTTCTTCATTTTTCATTAGCTTTAAAATACTTTTTCCTTCTGATTTCTTGGCACTTTGGTTATTCCAAAGTGTGTTGTTTATACAGTTTTCCTTTTGTTTTCTAGTTTAATGTTGCTATGATTAGAAAAGATAATTAAAATGATTTCAATCCTAAGTTTTCATTTTTGTTTCTATCTGCATGGAATGTCTTTGTCCACCCTTTCATGTTGAGCTTATGTGCATCTTTAAAGCTTAGAAGAGTCTCCTGTAGGCAGTGCATAATTCTAAGTTGATTTCTTATGCATTCAACTGCTCTCTGCCTTTTGGTTTGCAAGTGCAGTCTATTTTTATTTAGAGGAATTATTGATATAGGACTTACTACTGATATTTTCTTTGTTTACTGGTTGTTTTGTATTTACATTGTTTATTTTCCCCTTCACTGCCTGCCTTTGTAGTGTTTTTTTTTTTTTTTTGTGGTGTGGAGGTATGCTCTATCCGCATTTTTTATGTTTTGTGAATCTATACTAGAGTTTTGATTTGTGCTTACCATCAAGCTTACATAAAATACCTCACAGATAAATTGCTACACTTTATGCTGATTGTAATTGAACTTACCTACAAAATTTTCCCCTTTTATACTTTGATGTCACAATTTACCTCTTTTTACATAGTATATTCATTACCAAAATATAGGTGGTTCATGTATTTTTTTTATTTTTTTAATACTCTTTCCTTTAAACTTTATAATCAAGTGGCTAACACCATTTTAATTAATATGTTTTCTAGTTCTATTTGTCACCTTTTCCAGAGTGCTTTATACTTTTTTGTTTTTATATCTGTTTATCATCTTTCTATTTCATCTTGAATTCCTTTCAGTATTACTTGCAAGGTAGGACTCCTGGTGGTAAACTCTCTCAGATTTTGTTTGCCTGGAAAAAGACTTTGTCCTTCATAGCTGAAGGATGACTCTGACTGATAACATATTCTTGGCTGACAATTTACATCTTTCAACACTTTGAATATGTTAATTCCACTACTCCTGTCCTAAAGAATTTGTGCTAAGAAATTCACTAATAGCTTAATGGGGTTTCCTTTGTAGGTTACTTTCTTTTTTCCTCTGGCTACCTTTGTGATTTTTTTATCACTGATATTTTTGACAATTTCTTTATAATATGCCCTAGAGAAGCCTTTTAACATTGAGATAAAAGGGTGTTGTATTAGCTTTGTGAGCTTATATTTCCAAGTCATTCCATTGCTTCGAGAAGTTCTAACTATTTAAGTTTTGCCTCCTTCTCCCTCTCTACTCCTGGTATAGTAATTCTTATATTTTGCCTTTCTCATGAAATCCAACATCTCCTGTAGAGTTTCATTTAACTGAATTATCACTATGTTTCTATTCTCCAGGTCCTCTTTGTTCCATCTGTACTGTTAACCATTTTGTTTATTTCTTATTCATTAAATTCTTCAGGTCTAGAATTTCTGTTTGGTTCTTCTTTAACCTTTTGATCTCTTTGGTAAAGAACTATTTATCATTATTAGTTTCCTTTTTGAATAATATTTGAGTTTTCTTGTAGTTCATTGAATTTTTTTGGTTATTTTGAATTTTTTGGGGGTGAGAGCAAAATATCCATGTTATGAGTTTGGTTGATAGAGAATCATCATTTTCTTTTTTGTGATACCATATTTCCTTGATATTTTTATAATATTTGTTGGTATGTACTTTTATATATACTATTTAGAGTAGCAGATGCCTCCTAAATAAAGAGTTTGTGTTCTTTGGTCATTACAACTCAACAGGCTGACTATTAGAAGCCATTTCTATATATTTCAGTCAGTGGTGTGATAGTTCCAGTTGGTTATTTTTCTCTTGTCAATTTACCTTGGTCTGTTACCTGAGCACATTTTCTAACTATGGGCTCTCTCATGAATGCATTAAGACTAAGCACTAGAAGGCCACAACTGAGTAGGGAGAGCTACAGTCTCAACATTTGTGTATACTGTGGGTGTTCTTGGAGTACCTATGAGCCTTGAAAGATTATTGAGTACCCTAAAGAATATGTGTGGATTTCCTGCTGACATTCTGAGGCAGGAAACAGTAAATACATTCCTTTAATACCCTTTGATATTTTCATCTTCTTCCCTTTGTTCTCCTTCCTCCCCATTATGGCATTATTTCCTCAGAAATGAATCTCTGTGCTACTGGAAAGAAATAGGTTTCCCCAACAGGCCTTCACAACTAGTATAGACGATTATCACTCACCACTTTTATTTTTTAATTCTTCCTTGGGAGAGGTTTCTGCTTTCTGTGTCTGCTGTTGCAAAAGTAAAACAAACAAACAACAACACACACACAAAAAAAAAAAAAAAAAAAAACCAGGCCTGGGGAGGATGCCTGCCTTGGCAATTTCCTCTCTCTCCTGTGCATCAAGCTATTCTCTGTCGTCCTGCCCCCAAATGGTAAGTTGGAATTCCCCTTCAACAGCTGATACTTGTGCTAATTCTTTTCACCAACTAATTCAGTGGTATCTGCCTAGTTTGTACTCTGGTTATTTCTTTCTGGAGCACAGTGAGTGGGGGTTAGGGCCATCTCTCTGATTATCTTGGCTAGCACCACCATCAAAGTTCTATCTATTCATTTTTGGATGCATAGGTAGACTAGAAAGTTCCCGTGTCCTTCCTATGATACAGACATTTTTGTTTACTTATGCATGTCTAATTAGTTGTTACAAAAAGGGAAGGAAGAATGACTTATGCCATGTGGATGCTGATGTTACCTATATACTGGTTTGTTCATTCATTTGATCAGAACCTATACACTGAACACCTGCTATGCATCTATTCCTCTTTTATGAATTGGTGTACAATAATGGGACAATCAGGAAATTATGCAGTTTATTTTCTAGTGGGTTATAGAAATGAAACCACAGAATTTCAAGTTTTGATTAGCTCTTAGAATGCTGAATAGAAAAGCTGAATAGAAAATCTTTCAATTTTAGGAAAATTCTCACTGAAGTGGAAAAAATCGTGAGATGTGAAGATTGAAAAGGCAGTCACATGAAAATCACATACATGATCTCTTCAGATAGTGGTATAAGAATTTTTCAGAGGATATAGGACAGGAAAGAAGTTTTGTCAAAATCCTAAGGATGCTCTATAATTTGAATGTAGGGAATGAGGAGAGAGTTGGCATTTATGTGAGTTTGATAAAGTTGGCAGGATCTTTATGGGACATAGCAAAGAGTCTATCTAATTTTAATGCAATTAGCAGGTAGGACGGGGGGCAGGTAATATGATCTAATTTATATTTTTAATACATCACTTTTTACTGATGTGCATAGATGACTCCTTTGAAATCAAGGATACCATTGAGAGACTGTATCAATAGGCAGTATAGATATGGCTTTAGTTTACTAGGGTGATAGCAATTAAGGTATAATTTAGAGATAGAACTGATAATTCCAAATTCCATATTTTTAGAAAGATACTATTACCATTTACCACTACTTTTCATGGGTTTGTGCTTTTTTACTTAGAAATTTCAGATTAGAAAATATCTTCAAAGAAGAGGGGCATTGAAAACTGAACTGAATTTGCAGAACAATCTCGATTTGATCAAGATTTACCATGGTGCACTCATAGCTTTTTACAGTACTTGTCTTTTGCTATTTTATAGTACATTTTTCAAGAAAGGTTTTTAAAGAAGTGACAATTCCCATTTTATCATCTGTAGCCATAAGACAAAAACCCATCAATCAAAGAAAAACAAAAACTTTGAATGGTCACTAATAAAGACATGTTTTTGTTTTTGTTCTTCTGTTCATGGGTTAACTCATTACTAAGAATTCTACTTTCACTATGGATGAACTGAGGCACAAAACAGTGACCTCAGAGTTGCTCTCCTAATAATAGTAAATGTGTCACCCTTGTAAATTCTTCATGTTATTTCTTTCATCTGCACTTGGAAGAGAGAAAAGGGATTTCCAGGATGATATGGGAGAAACCTTAGTAAGAGGATAATTGTTTCTCATGTTAAGGTGTTTATATGGCCCCTGGTGTTACTTAACCACTATGGGCAACACAATTTAGTAAATTCAGAATTCTCTATTCTACTGAATTTATGGATGATTTGAACCCCAGATAATCTTTTTTTTAAAGTTTATTTTATTTATACAAGAACTGGGGTACAGGCTAGAGGCATGGGAGGGTGAGAGGATCCACTAGAGACAGAGTGGGAAGCAGTACAGGCAGACAGACTGAAGACACTGATTAGGGGAGCAGCAGGCAAGGCAGGAGTGGTCTGCCTCACCATGTGGGTTTCTGCCTGGCCGGCTGGGAATCGAACCCACACTGCAGAGGCTGTGGACAGCTTCACGTGCAGTGCTCAACCTGGGGGGCCCAAACCCCATATAATCTTATCCAAATAAGCTTGGCTTCGTACACCGCTGTGAGAACTAAAATTGGAACTGAAAAAACAGCCTTCCAAAATGGAATTTGTATCTGTCAGCAATTTTTGGTTTCTATTAATCCCCATCACTTCCTAATGGCCAAAGCACATGATGTGTTTCCCACCCTATGAAAACAGGCCAGAGGGTAGTCTGGAATTACATAGTTCAGACAACAACACAGCATGTGCCAAAGTTAAGATAATTGAGGTGGTTTACTTCCAACAATGTCTCTTATCCCAGTGATTATTTTGTCAAAGAAAGAACTAAAAAAAAATCCCCATACCCTACCACACTATATTATATTCTCTCCTTTACCTTGTCTTCATCCTTCTTTTCCTTCTATTCTCTGCTCATATTATGTCTTTCTCTAATTATTCTAATCAATCCACCTCATGACTTCTATTCACACTACCAGTCTTTATTTTCCTTCCTAGTATTTAATCACTAGAGAAGAAACTTGACATACAATACATTCTCTTAAAAATACTGCTTATTAATCTTTTTGCCACCATTAAATAAAAGTCTCAAGAAAGAGAAATTTTTCTTTTATATTTTCAACTGAATCTATACTTCTTAGAATGGAACCTGAAATAATATTCAAAAATACTTGTTCATATTTTATATATTTCTTACATCATTTTTCATTTTTGCACAATGTGTGCGTTTTCATCTTGGTTATATTCCCCATAAAATTGCACCCCCACTTATTTTGACCCCAGTCCCTTCTCTCCCCGCCCTGCTATGAGTGAGACCATCCGGTATTTTTCTTTTTCTTTCTGGTGTATTTCGTTGAGCATGATCCCTTCTAGCTTCATCCATGTTGCTGCAAATTGCCTGAGTTTATTTTTTGATTGCTGAGTAGTATTCCATTGTGTATATGTACCACATCTTCTTGATCCACTCATCTGTTTTTGGGCATTTGGGTTGTTTCCATAGTTTAGCTATTGTAAATAGTGCTGCTATAAACATAGGGGTGCAGGTGCCCTTTGGAATTAATGTTTCTGTGTCCTTTGGGTAAATACCTAGGAGTGGAATTGCTGGATCATGTGGAAGCTCTATCTTTAGTAGGTTGAGGAATCTCCACACAGCTCTCCATAGTGGTTGGACCAGTTTGCACTCCCACCACCAGTATAGGAGAGTTCCTTTTTCTCCACATCCTCACCAACAAAAATACTTTTAATACATTGCTAAATCATCAATTCCTAATAACCTCCTATGGATTTCTCATTCTTTTTTATTTTCTCTAGCTTTCTACCATATCTGGTAGTTATTATTTTGTCTTGATTTATACACTTGATATCTGTTCTGCTCAGAGCCATCAGCCATCATGTTAAAAGGTAAATGTTACCATGCTGGTGTCCTTCTGCATACAGTCTTTTCTGGTCCTCTCTCCCCATATCAACTCCTTAAGGGGATGCCAGAGAATTTTCATAATTATATAGTATACCTAACATGTCCTAAAACAGCTTCTTGGGTGAAGACCCAGTGTTTCCTGGTTCAGGAAGGGTTTCCCCTGCTTCCATTCCCAGGAAGTTTATGGGAGCTATCCTTTTGGACTCCCATGATTTCTTGTGCTCCTGTTTGTGACTATATTTTGTTTTATAGTCAAAATATATTTTGTTTTATATATTTTGTTTTTTAATTCCTCATGCAAATTTTGCACCTTTATTTCTAAACAGATTTTTCATGGAAATTCAAATTTGAATCATAGTTCTTCATTTCCAGTGTCTAACACATGGTCTGGCTGAATACATAGACAAATTAAGACATTAGCAGAGTCAACATACATGCCTATATGAAAGTTCAGAAGTGTGGGTGTGAGTTTATTGGAACTTAATTGACATATTACACATTAATTTCAGGTGTCCACCGTGATGATTTGGTATTTGTACTTACAACAAAATGCTTATCCCAAAACATTGGCTTTACATATTTCAACATTAATAGTTATGGCATTTTTCCTGTGGTGAGAACTTTGAAAACTTACTTCCTTAATTTTTAATTGTGCATATATATGTGATATATAATAGTTAATAGTTAATATACAGTATATTTTATATAATATACCATTTATATTTGCTATATATTAAATTTATATTTATATATTATATTTATGTTAAATATATGCATTAATATATTAGCTATATACTATATATTATAGAATATGCTATACATTAACTATAAACTATTATATATCATATAATACCATGTATCACTATGTATACTATATAATGTATATATTATGCCATAAATATAATACCATAATACTGTATATTATGCACCCATGAGTATTTCATAAATGGAAGTACTTTTTGACCCCTTTTACCCATTTTACACGCAAACACACCCACAACTAGCTATACCAATTCATTCTTTAAATCTGTGTGCTTAGTTTTCTTGTTTTACGTTCTTTAGAGTCCACAAAATCATTACATTTGTCACACTGTCTAATTTACTTCACTTACCACAATACCCCCAAGATCTATCCCTTTGTCCCAAATGGCAAGATTTCTTTCATTTTAATGACTGCATAATAATCCATCATGGGTATGTACCTTATTTTCTTTATTCACCCATCAATAGAAACTAAGGTTGTTTTTGTATTTTGGCTGTTGAGAATAATGTTGCAGTAAACTAGGGAGTGCTTTTATCTCTACAATTTCCTACAATCATTTCTTTTGGGAAAATGCCCAGAAGAGTATAATTGCTGGAATATATGATTGATCCATTTCTAATTTTTTTAAAGATTTATTTTATACAAGAACCGGGGTACAGGCCAGATGCGCGGGAGGGTGAGAGGATTCACCAGAGACAGAGTGGGGAACAGAACAGGCAGACTGACTGAAATACACTGCTGAGGGGAGCAGCAGGCAAGAAAGGAGAGGTCTGCTCGCCATGTGGGATTCTCGCTGAAGGCCCGGATGGAACCCGCACTGTAGAGACTGCGGTTCACTTCACAGCATGGCACTCAACCGCCTGTGCCACCAGGGGAGGACCTCCATTTTTAATTTTAAAAACTTAGTTCTGTTTCTAGATTTTTTAAAAATTTTTCCTAATTTGTTGGTATTTAAATTTTCACAGTATATTTACATTCCCTTTTATTACAGTAGGGTCTTTTGTAACATCTCTTTAATTTCTGATTTTGAGTCCTGTTTTTTTGCCAAGTCTAGGTAATGGTTTGCCACTTGTATTTATCTTTACCAAAAACCAGTTCTTAATATAATGTACTTTTTTTTAAAGTCTGTATTTCTGCTTTGATTTTTATTTCCTTTCTTTTTACTAACTTTAGGCTTCCTTGGTGGTTCTTTTTCTAGTTCCTGGAGATGTGAAGTTAGGTTCTTTTCAATGTTCTTGTTTCTTGAGATAGGCTATTATTACCATGGGTAACGACTTAGAACTGCTTTTGCTTCATCTCATAAGCTGGTATGTTGCATTTCTTTTTTTTATTTGCATGAATTTTTTTAATTGTTTTTTTTTCCTTGACCCATCAGTTATAGTAGTTTATGTTTGTGAGTTTTACAGTTATCTTCTTATAATTAATTTCTAATTTCAAAAAATTGTGGTTGAAAAGGTGACTGGTATTTCAGTCTTCCTAAATTTATTAAGACTTATTTTGTGACCTAATGTATGATTTGTCCTAGAGAATATTCCATGTGTGCTTGAGAAGAATGTGGCTGTTACTATTGAATAAAATGTTCTGCATTTATCTGTTAAGTCCATTTGGTGTAATTTGTCATTTAAGGTTGATATTTCTTCATTGATTTTCTGTATGAATGATCTTTCTATTTGTGACGGTAGCATATAGAAGTTCCATACTATTTTTTATTATTACTTTATTAAGTTATGTTATTATTCACTTTATATATTTAGGTGTTCTCATGTTGAATGTGTAAGTGTGATATCTGTTTCCTGGATTACCCTTTTTATTTAAATCATTATGTAATGTCACTTGCTTTCTTATTGCAATCATCACTTTAATATTTATTTTGTCTGGTAAGTGCAGACCTCCATTTTCTTTTAGCTTTAATTTTCATATCATGTTTCCATCCCTTCATTATCATCTCTGTTTATAAGTCTGAAGTGACTTTCTTTCTGCAGCATAACAAATGTGTATTTTTATCTATTCCAATCATTCTGCTTTTTGATTGGAGAATTTAGTCCATTTACATTTAAAATAATTATGAATAGTGTATACTTGCTGTCCTTTTGTTCATTGTTCTCTAACTGCTTTGTTGTTTCCTCTGCTCTTCTTTTTGTGGTTTGATGATATGCTTTGTGGTATACTTATATTTCTATCTCATCCTTTTGTTTATTGTCAACATTGTCTTGTTGTTACTATCAACTTACATATAACAACTTAAATTAATAAATCTAGTCAATAACTTAAGTCATATGCACTTAAAAGTTCTCCATTTTTAATCTCTCCACTATATTTTATGTTTATGATTCCACATTTCACATCTTTCTATCCCTTCATAGTTATTGTAGGTGCATTTGCTACTGCATTTTTGTCTTTAACATTTATACTAGCTTTGGGCCTCCCCAGTGATGCAGCGGGTTGAGTGCTGTGAAGCTGTCCACAGCCTCTGCAGCCTGGGTTCAAATCCTGGCTGGCCAGGGAGAAACCCACATAGAGCAGGAGATCTCTCCTGCCTCGCCCGCTGCTTCCCTCAGCAGTGTCTTTGGTCCGCCTGCCTGTTCTGCTCCCCACTCTGTCTCTGGTGAATTATCTCATCCTCCCATGCCTCTGACTGTACCCCAGTTCTTGTATAAATAAATAAATATTCTAAAAAAATTTATACTAGATTCATAAATGTTTAATTCACCACATATACGATGTAGTCCACAACCTTTACTAATTACTTATTAGTGGCTTTTTTGTTTTCAGTTTCAAGAAGTCCTTTAGCATTTTTTGTAAGACTGGTTTAGTAGTGATGTACATTTTTGCATTTGTTTGGAAAATTTTTCTTTCATTCAATTCTGAAGGAAGAATTTTCCAGGTATGGCTACCTCAGTGGGAATTTCATCCCAACACCTTAATTACTATATCATGTAATTACTATATCATGTATTCTGGTTTGCAAAGTTTTAGCTGAAAAACAAAAATTTTGCTATGTCCCTTGTACATAACAAACTTTATTTTCTCTTGAAGTTTTAAAATTTTGTTGTCATTTAGAGCATCTCTTCATCTCTTCCCTTTGGGTATTTCTTTTCTTTTCTTTTTAAAGATATATTTATACAAGCATCGGGGTACAGGCCAAAGGTGTGGGAGGGTGAGAGAATCCACCAGAGACAGAGAAGGAAGCAGAACAGGTAGAAGGACCAAAACATACTGCTGAGGGGAGCAGCGGGCGAGACAGGAGAGGTCTGCTGTGCCACGTGGGTATCTCCCTGGCCAGCCAGGAATCAAACCCACCCTGCAGAGGCTGCAGACAGCTGTGCAACCTGCTGCGCCACCAGGGAGGCCCCCTTTTGGGTGTTTTTAATTTGGAACGCCCTGGGCTTCCTAGACCTAGATGTCTGTTTCATTCCCCATGTTAGGGAAATTTTCAGCCATTATAAGTTCTGTTTTCTCTCTTCTATAACTAGAAACCCTAAAATGCAGATGTTGTTCTACATCACATTGTCTCATAACTACCTTAATCTATCTTGCTTGTTTCTTTCATTTTTCCTTCTGTTCCTCTGATTGGGTGTGTTTTTTTGCCCAGTTTTTGGTATCAAAGATCCTCTTATGTTTTGTCTAATCTGCTGTCAAATAATTCTACTGTATTTTTCACTTCAGTGTTTATATTCATTAGTTCTGTGACTTCTTTTTGCTATTTATATTTTCTGTCTCTTTAGCATTCTCACTGTGTTATTCCATTCTTATTCTGACTGACAATCTTATGACTATTATTTTGAACTCTGTTAAGTAAATCACTTATCTCTGTTTCATTAAGAATTTTGTATGTGCATGAAGTTCTGCACATACAATTTGTAACATTTCTCTGTTTTTTTTTTGACTCTCTGTATTGGTTTCTATATATTACATATAACACAACCTCTTCCATTTCTCATATCCTCAGTAAAAAATAATCCTTATTCTACTCTTGCCTAGCACTTGATTGTCTCTCAAACCTTTGTGATTATCAAAGCATTGCATTTTATTTTTAATGACTTGCAGTAGTTGACACTGTGCCAAAACCTGTGTCCCATAGGAGAGGGCTTCACTTGGCACTGAAAGGCTGGCTTTCTGGAAGCCAGACACCAAGGTATCATCTTTGAGGTTAATGGGTACTTTGGTGGTGGGTATAGAGAGGTAACATAGATCTGAAAGGGTGTGAGCCTGTACTCCTAAATCATATGCAGTCTTGTAAACCAATTTTACCTCAAAAAAATAATATAGCAAAAACGTATTCCTGGGAAACTTCAAGCTTAAGTCCACTGACTGCCAGAGCCAGTTTATCTAGTTGTGTGTCCTGAGTAGCAGTTATCAAAACTGAAGTGCCAGATAAGTGTACAAGTTCCTTTCAGGGAAATACCAGTGACCTAGCAAGCAGAGTGAGAGTATGATAGTATCCACTAGGTTCTGTCTTTAGAGTACACCTGATTCTGCAGGTAAGTGGATTAACAACCTAAATGGTTGCCCCTCAGGCGAGAGCTCCAGAACAAACATATTGGCCTTTCACAGGTAAACTGAGAGTGTGTTTTAGTTAGCTATCTGCCCAGGGGTGGCAGCCTGCCATGAACTATGTGATTGTTATGGTCCTATGGGACCCATAAATACAATCTCCCTTGTCACCAATGCCAGGTAACCAAGTGATTTCCCCTGGACAACAGCCACAAAAAACATGTTACAGATGTAAAAATTTGAGATACTGATATTCTGGAGTGAGACAGAGGTGTTGCTAGAATGTCAAAGTGAGGCTGCCTGTCATTGTAAAGCCAATGAGCAGAGAAATGAATTTGAATCGATAAGGTGCACTTTTAATGTCAGAAAGCCAGTGATCTGAGGGAACGGTGGGTATGTCACTTCCCCCTACAGCCCCCCCCCCAAAAAAAAAAAAAATTCTGACATTCTGAACTGGCCATTTTCTAGTGAGTTAAAGTTAAACTAAGGCAGTTAATCATAAGCAAACAGCCTATCTTTTTTGGCGTTCCTGGTCTTCATCATGTTTAGCCTCCAGAGTTTATTGTTTGTTGCCTCCTTGATCATTTTTACCCAGGTACATTCTGGTGTACTGGGCCTGGTTACTTTCTGATGGTGTTGATGTCCAACAATTCCCCAGACATCACTGGGGCAGGAATTTCAGCTGAAATAGTTTAAATTCAAATAAA
This sequence comes from Talpa europaea, assembly GCF_964194135.1. NCBI lineage: Eukaryota > Metazoa > Chordata > Mammalia > Eulipotyphla > Talpidae > Talpa > Talpa europaea. Next base: position 81,670,084 of record NC_140073.1, read on the forward strand.
ATAAATCATTAATCATAATGTTGTCTCCGTGCAGCCAGTGCTGTGTGTACGTACAGATTCCTATATTAGGTCTGGTGCCCTTCTCTTTCAGAGGGAGAGTGCCAAATAGCACCCTTCCCTCCTGACCTCTGGAAAGAATTATTGTTAGCTATTAGATGTAGCTACCCCTTAGGCCACAACTATCATGATAAGCTAATAACCCTGATTCACAAAGACTAGATTCTTGAATGTTGTCTTTCATTATATCTGGGAAGGTGGTAGCTCTTTAAGAATTCTCTCTCCATTTGTTATAGTCCTGTGGAATCCATAACCATGCCACTTAGAGGTGTACCTTGGTGGCAGCCACAAAAGTTGGATTATACAAAGGAGGTACAAGCTCCTTTCCAGGGGTTACTGATGAGCTGGAGCAAGGTTCATAGAGAGTGGGAACACCAAGAAGGTACTCACCAGCCTCTATTCCAGCAGACCCCTAAAGGTCTGTTAAATTATATGCCCACCAGTCAGCCTAGCTGGTGATTAGTCTTTATGATAAATGGAGGAGTCTTTTTTACATAAAGTGTGGGAGACTCTCAATGGAATATTTCTGTACTGGTCCTGGAGCAAATTTGAGCATCAGAGTCCTTTAAGAGAAATTTCTCTGTCCCCCATAGTCTTGTGAGATGCAAATTTCTAAAGTATTAATTTCTAAAGTATAAATTTGCATTTCTTTATGGGTATAACATCTATACAAGGAAATTCATACGAATGGTTAATATAACCTGGAAATTATTTGACAGATTGTCATTGGCTCTGAAATGTAATGAAGAAAGCAAATAGGCTTTTATTTCCTTGAGCAGCCATATATGGAATCAGTTTTCTCTTTCACTTTTTTTTTCTCATGAATGCATATTTTTATTTTTTTTATTTTTTTTAAATAATAAATTTTATTTTTATATTCCCCATACAATTGCAGCACCCCCATTCTGACCCCAATCCCTCCCCTCCCGCCCCCCTAAAAGTGTCTCTGGTTCATAGTTTTTTGTTGATTTTGGTTTTCACTTTCTTATAGTTATTCATTTTCCTGGTCCCTTATTTAAGTTTTCTAGATTCCTGCTATGAGTGAGACCATCCGGTATTTTTCTTTTTCTTTTTGGCTTATTTCGCTGAGCATGATCCCTTCCAGCTCCATCCATGTTGCTGCAAATTGCATGTGTTTATCTTTTTTGAATGCTGAGTAATATTCCATGGTATATATGTACCACATCTTCTTGATCCAGTCTTTCACTTTTTTTTTTTGATAGGTATGTGGTATCCCCTTGTGTCTTAGCCGTATACTACCTTTATTTTTTTTAAACATTTTGCATTCTAATTCTGACTTATTTAGCAATTACTATACAGATGAAATCTTATCTGAAGATGATGGTTGTGCTACTGAAAAGTGTTTGAGAAAGTCATGCAGTTTAAGAACTTACCTAATGAAGGGATCTATTGGGGACAGTTTTGTTTGTTCATGTATTCATTTATTAACAAACATCAGTGGCACTTTTTTGTTGACCAGTTTCTTTCCTAGGTGACAGGATATGTAACAAAGCAGTCTAATGTAGGACTAGTTTTAGGAATTTCTAAATTTGGAATTATTTCCCTACTCTGAGTCATACCATACTTTTTTTGTAATTACAATGATACAAAAATGTCAGGATATCACTTAATTGAACACTTTCATGGTGTGTGTGTGTGTGTATATATATATACATATATGATTACATATTATATATGTATAATTTTATTTAGACCTAATATCTTGCTAGAAAAGTCAAAGTATATTGTAACCCTTCTGAGTGGAGAGTTTCTGGATTCACAATGAAACTCAGGTGCAACTTCCTTTCATCCTAACTGAAATGCAAAGGGACATATTTTATTCAGATAAGAAAGTAGAAAAACTCAAAACAAATGGTTTTAAATTAAGGAATATCTGTTACTTTTTGTTTCTTTGCTGAAAACAAGTAGATATGTTGTGAAGAAGTGCAAACTGATTTTCTGTTGCTTAAAAAGTGTTCAATCTAAGATCAGAATAAAAGAGGCTGTCCCTATTAGGCTTCTGTTCAGCACTGTAATGGGGAATATGGTCAAAGAAATTAGGCAAGAAAAAGAAATATATAAAGCAGGTAACATGAGAATCCTAAAGAATCCCCATATGATATTATTAATTAATAAAGAAGTTCATCAGATTTTCAGTGTATAAGATAAATTTATAATCATATCTTATTTCAAATAAGTTGTAATTCTTTATACTAGTTGTATCTCTATGTAATATATTTGAAAAAATCATAATAGCAAAAAAGAACAGCATAGTTAAGAATAAGTTTAATAAAAAATCAAAATATATACTCTAAAATTTATGAAGCGTTGAAGGAAATTAAAGACTACCTAAATAAACAGAAAGATGTAATATATTCATGGCCCCCAAAGTTAAATATTGTTAAAATACCAATATTTTACAAATTTATGTACAGATTTAACAAAACACCCCATTCTAATTCCAGCTAACTTCTTAATAGAAATTGGTAACTGATTCTAAAAATCAAATGGAAATGTGGGAGACCAAGTGTAACTAAAATCTTGAAAGTAAAGAATAAAGTTGTAGGATTTGTATTTTGTGATTCAAAGTTTAATACAAAGTTATCAAGAGAGTATGTTTCTGACTTATGGAAGACCATAAATAAAATCCCTCATTTCCGCTAAAGTGATTTTCAGGAAGGTTGCAAAGGCTATTCAATAAGGAAAGAATAGTCTTTTCAACAAAAGGTGCTGGAACAACTGAATATATACTTGGCAAATGAATGAAGCATGATACTTTTCCTTACATGCCACAGAAATATTAACACATAATGGATCATATGCCTACATGTAGTAGCTAAAACTATATAACTGTTGGAAGAAAGTATCAGTGAGTTTTTGTGATCCTGCAGTCTTCTTCGATACAACATCAAAACCCTGAGTAACAAAATAAAATACTGATAGCTTGAACTTCATCTAAGTTTAAAATGCATGTGTGTCAGGGAGCGCTATCAACAATGTATACATATAATTTAGGATGGGAAATAATATTTGTAAGTGATACATCTGATAAGAGACTTGTATCCAGAATATATAAAATGTCAAGTTAACAATAAGACAACTCAGTTTAAAAAAATGATAGAATTTAAAATAGACTCGTATCCAAAGAATACAAATAGCTAATAAGCACATGAAAAGATGCTCAACATCATTATTCACTAGGGAAATGCAAATCAGAACCACCATGAGATACCACTTCATACATATAGCTAATAGGATGGCTATAATCAACGAGGCAACAAATGCATGATTATGAGGATATGAAGAAATTGGAATCCTAATATATTCTCAGTGGGAATATAAAATAATGCAGTTACTTTGGAAAGCTGTTTGGCAGTTCCTTAGAAAAGATAAACATAGTTACCATATGAGACAACATGTGCCTAACATGTATGCTCTTTTGGTTTGCAAATGGCCACATTGTGTGCTCCCATGTGGCAGAGAGAAAAATAAGAGTGAGGAGAGCTTTGTGTGCTAGCCTATGCAATCTGATGTCCCTTTATTTTTTAATTAATATTTTATTTTATATAATTCTTACATCATTTTTCATTTTTGTACAATACATGCATTTGCATTTCGGTTATATTCCCCACCCACACAATTGCACACCTCCCCTTTATTTTGACCCTAGTCATTAATCTCCCTGCCCTCCCCCCCCCATAGTGTGTCTCTGGTTTATAGTTGCGTGTTGATTTTGATTTTTACTAGTAACCTCCCAAAGGCAACTTTACAAGTGCCATCACATTGCATGTTGTGGCCTCAATATCTAAATTTGGGGACGATACAAATATAAGTAAGGAACAAGGCAGACTGCTAATTGATATCAGGGTTTCTTTTTTAAGGGAAGGGGTAATGAAAATCTTCCCAAATTGATTGTGGTAGCTGTTCTGCACTTTACAAATGACCTAAATTCATTAAATTATGTACTTTAATCTACATAAATTTTATGTGAATTATCACACTTAAAAAAACTTAAAATAAATTTTAAGATGTAATGAATAATTTATAATGCAAAGGAATAGTTCATTATTACATGTCTATGGATATTTATACATGTGTTTATTTGCATATATGTATATACATATTTAATCACACATATCTAAAATATTAGGGATTTTGACTGACTTGGAGGAAGAATCTTTTATGTTAGTAATAGACTTGTAACTAAATAATTAAATGTGGAATATAAGAAATATGAACAAAGCATTCAGGGAAGACAGTGATTAATTAATGATGGGATGGTTTCAGAAAGTTTCAGCAACAGTGTGTCAGAAAAAAGGGAATATTTGATCTCTATCTTAAAGAAAAAAGGGGGCATTGTGTATTGGTGAAAGTGATCGACAAGTACTATGTAACCGGGATGTATGTGGTAGGAGGCAAGGTTGGGAATGTTGGCGTTAACTTGTACACAGTACAAGAACTCGTATACTAAAGAGACTTTCTTTCTAAGGCCCCCACTTTTTTAAAGATTTATTTATTTATGCATACAAAAGATGGGGTATAGGCCAGAGGATGTGGGGGATGAGAGGATACACCAGAGAGCGGGGAACAGAACAGTAAGATCAACTGAAGTACACTACTGAGGGGAGCAGCTGGGAGACAGGAGAGGTCTGCTGCACCATGTGGGTTGCTCCCTGGCCAGCCAGTGGATTGAACCTGTGCTGCAGTGGCTGTGGACAGCCTCACAGGTCACATCTCAACCCCTTGTGCCACCAGGGAGACCCTCTGAGGCCCTTTTTAAAAAAAAATTGCTTTCTTTAAGAAACTCCGATTCGATGGAGCCCTAGTATTAACTAGAATTATTTTATGAAAGATGCATTAAGTATGCATCAACATAAAAATGAATATAACTTATATTTATATGACATAAATTATACAAAGTTAAAAAACAAAATTTTAAATATTAAATTTTGAAATTTGCTATCCCCTGTGAAAGAACTTTAAATGGTCAGAAGCCATAGAGCTATGCTTGCATTAACTCAGCTTTGGAAAATATTTCTTAACCTTTTCACTCTGGATAACATAGTTACCCAATATTACTTACCTAGAATATTCTCACCAGATCAAATTGAGCATGTTTCTCAGGGGCTGTCCCATAGACGAGGTTGCCTAAGAGTATAAGCAACCCAGAATGCCTTGCCCCTTCTCTGCTTTTCTCTTTCACCCTGATTCTTCAGAGCCTAAGCTGTCAGATATTGCTGTTTTAGAAAATGAGGTTACTACCCAGGACTGTGATAGGATTCTGTGTTATTCTAGAAAGATAATTCTTGCTTCAGGGCTGAGGTTGGAGTCCATGGGGAAAAAAAATAAGTTAGTGAAGCCAGCCAGGAGAGGTTCAGTGGCCCCTGTGAGCGTAATGAAAGGTCAAGACAATTGGGTAAGGAAAGGGAAGAATGAATTGAGAGTCAAGAGGGTTAACACTGGGTGGAGGCAGAGACTCAAGTTGTAATTGGGATTGATTTTGAAAACTGGGTCAGTGATAGATGGTAACTGACATAGGTAAGAATCACTTGAAAGTAGAAAAGGAACAACTCAGTTTGTACATTAAACTGTCCAGATTGAGGACTGAGTCAAACAATTAGGGATTTGAAAAAAAAAAAAAGAATGAAAATACTTGATTCAAGATAATAGAAATTTCTGTTGATATAATTTGGCATATAGATTTCAGAATATGCAAATTATATTGAGATACTGAGAATGGAAGTGAAATACCTTTGAGATAGTGGTAGAAGACTAATTTACCTCTACTCAAACCTCCTCAATAACTAGAAACTTTTACTATTGTGTTCATGTGAACAACTCTAAAATTTGAAAGATCTTTTAAATCTAAATTTAGTTTCCACCATAGGTTGCAAATTAACCTTGCTTAATTAAAAAAAAGACCAAAATCTAAAATATTGCCTATACAAGAACATTTTTTTTCAATTTTTTTAAAGATTTATTTATTTATGCATACAAGTATATGGGGGCACAGGCCTGAGGTATGGGGGTGTAGGGTAAATGAGTTTCAGGCTTTTCTGCCTGATTCATGCCTGATGGATCTGCATTTTCTTACATTCTTATATTTAGTTGTGCTGTTTACTTCTGTGGGTCATGGCTGCAGTATTGATGTATTCCCCAAGAGAAGCAGAGGCAGGAGAAAGAAAAAGAGAGGAGAGAGCCCAATAAAGAGTGAAGACTTGCTGGGGGCTTGGAGGCCTGCCAGCCTCCTGACCCCCTGGCACCCCTGCCTGTCATGTACCTTGTTGCTGTACTACATATAAAAGCTCAATAAGGGCCTCCCCAGTGGCACAGCAGTTGAACACTGGGTTGGGAAGCTGACCATGGCCTCTGCACTGCCGGTTCGGTCCCCGGCCACCGGGTGAGGGTCCCACATGGCGCGCAGACCTCCCCTGCCACCCGCTGCTGCTCCCCTCAGCAGTGTACTTCGGTCCTTCTGCCTGCTTTGCTCCCCGCTCTGGCTCTGGTGAATTCTCTCACCCTCCTGCGCTTCTGACTGTGCCCAGTTTTTGTATAAACAAATCTAAATATATATATATATATATATATATATTTGAAGTTTAAAAAAAAAACAAAACTCAATAAAAGCCCGAGAAAGCCACTGAGGGCTCCAGAACTCTCCTTTACCCGTCAGCTCCAATCATAGAGAACCAGCTCTGTGCCCTTCCTGGTACTACAGGGGGTGAGAGGATTCACTAGAGGCAAAGTAGGGAACAGAACAGGCAGACTGACAGAGGGAGCAGCGGGTGAGTCAGGAGAGGTCTGCTTCGCCATGTGGGTCACTTCCCTGGCTGGGGATCAAACTTGTGCTGCAGTGGCTGTGCATAGCTTCATAGTGCTGCATCTTAACCCCTTGCGCCACCAGAGTGGCCTAAGAGCGTTTTTTTTTTTTTTTTTTTAAGAAAATACATGCAATACCCGCTCCATTTATAAACTTATTTTTCAAGTTAATTTTTCCAGAGTGTTTGGTACTGACTCGTGGGAAATTTCTAGACCGTCATGATTGTGCTTGTTTTTCTCCAGTATGCCTCCATTTGGTAATAAGCATTTACATGATGGTAAAGGGAACATGCTGTCCTAATGCCATCTTCAACCACGTTTCATGTACCATATGCTGCAACCATGCTGGACGTCCTCCCACTGTTTCCCACGTACCTTCTGTCCTTGCACGACTCCATTTATTTGCTTATGTTCTTTCCTCAGTCTGATATCTTTTTCTTTTTAAGGTGAACACCTACTCGTCTTTTGAGCCTCAACTCAAGTCAGTTTCTTCAAAGAGCCTTTCCCACAATTTAAACAGACTGATTCTATATTAGCTAACAAACATGGTCATATTTTATTATATGATATGATTTATATTAGACTATAACTTTACATGTCTTTGTTTATTATCCCCCAGTTCTTAACTCATTATTCATTAATTCAGGACACATTTATTGAATAAGTGTGTACCGGGCCTCCCTGGTGGCGCATCGGTTGAGCGCTGGGTTGCGAAGCTGCCCGCAGCCTCTGCAGTGCCAGTTGGATCCCCGGCTGCTCCCCGGCCACCAGAGGAGGGTCCCACAAGGCGCGCAGACCTCTCCTGCCGCCCGCTGCTCCCCTCAGCAGTGTGCTTCGGTCCTTCTGCCTGCTCTGCTCCCCGCTCTGGCTCTGGTGAATTCTCTCACCCTCCCGCGCTTCTGACTGTACCCAGTGCTTGTATGCATAAATAAATAAATAAATAAATAAATAAATAAATAAATAAATAAAAATAAATCTTTAAAAAAAAAAGAAGAGGTGTGTACCAAGTACTGTGCTACACATTGGTTATATTTGTTTCAATGGAAATAATCACCACTGTGAACCAAATTTAAAATTTACAAAGGAGAAATTTACTTAAGAGGTTATTCAGAGCCATAGTGATAAACCAGGGTTCAGAATAATACCAACATCAGATTTCTCTGATTGATTTCTCTGGAGATTTTGGCTTGGCTTCTATAGTTAAACACACAGAAAGAATACATAATTATTCTTTCTTGACAAAGGAAAGTAGACATCTAGTTAATTTCTAACCTTTTCGTTAAATAAAGCTTGATTTCTAACAAACTTAATCAATAAAGGCAAAACATTGCCGAAAACTTCAAAGCAATCCTTGATCTTACTGAGCTAAGTGTGTTTTGGAAGATGTAGGTCTGAAGGTTTCTGAAACTTTCCCTAAAAGTACCTTGATGGACTACACATGTGTGGGCACATATTCAAGCCTTTGTATCATGCTTCTCCCTCCATTAATTCACAAATGTAATAGAGGTTCACTCTTTGACCCTGTTGTATATTTCCTTTGTTTGTTTGTTTGTTTTTATAGAGGCATGTTTTATTTATTTGTTTGTTTGTTTGTTTTGTTTATACATGCACTGGGTACAGTCAGAAGTGTGGGAGGGTGAGAGAATTCACCAGAGCCAGAGTGGGGAGCAGAGCAGGCAGAAGGACCGAAGTACACTGCTGAGGGGAGCAGTGGGCGGCAGGAGAGGTCTGCGCGCCATGTGGGACCCTCGCTGGTGGCCGGGGAGCAGCCGGGGATCGAACCGGCGCTGCAGAGGCTGCGGGCAGCTTCGCAACCCAATGCTCAACTGCTGCGCCACCGGGGAGGCCCCTATTTCCTTTGTTTCTTGATCAAGATTTCATTATACACATTGATCATGACTCATTTCAGTGAATGAGTCATTGTTCTGCTGACTCCAACCTCTTGAGGTGCCCTGGCAGGACAGAGATAGACATTTGCCAACAGGGCAAAATGTCGAATTGTTTTTTGGGGGTCAGAAAACCTACCTAGCTCATAACTTCATTGAGCTTGCAATCTTGTAATTAAGAAAGATAATGGGAAAATGCATACACAGAACAAATAATTTAAAATTGTCTTAGGCACTAAAACAAAGGATCAAATTACTATGAAAGAAAAACAAGATGTGACATCATTTAAATTAGAGAAGAAAACCATTATAGGGCAGATAGAATGATCTGAAAAGTAAAGGATGAGTAGGTGTATGCTAGAACGGAACATTATTTGGGCCAGAGTAGATGCTCAATTATGCCTTGAATAAATTGGAACGAGATGTTCTCTATATTTTCCCAGTCTATTTGGGACATTTTAATACCATTTCTGTATTGGTTTGCCTTGTACATCATCTTAAATACTTTTTAGTAAAGTCTATATCGTAAAATGCATGCATAACAAATAAGCATAATTTAATTTCATAGTGACATTTAATGTATTTTCTGTTTTCAGTTAAAAAAAATCCTGAATTCTGCATTGCAGGCCAATATATATGTTATCTCCATCCTGAGGATGCACAGTCACTTGCCTTTTACATACCATAATGCAACACCGTGCTTTCCCCTACATTGTCTCTTATTTTCAGTTGCAGTTCATTATTCTAGCTTTTTAAGAGCTCTAAACTCAGTGTTTAACATGTAGCATGTCAGCCTAAATCTTAGTTTTACACAAACCCAAAATTTGATAAGCATGCCATCTGTGTCTTCATATTGTTAATCAAAATGTTCAGTAAAAAGGGACCAAGAAGTCCCCACAGCATTCAGCTACTGTGGGGATATCTCTTAGGATGATGCTGATCAACATTGTTTGCTTAGTTAACAAAAATTCATCTAGCCTCTTAAAATTATTTATGAGGGTATCAGGAGAGAGGTTTGTTGTCAGATTTCTTATAGCATCTCCTTCTTGTTTCCCCTCCACTATAGTAAATCCAACAACAAAAAAAGTCAGTCTGAATGGATCTTTTTTGTTAGAGAGCTGTGGGTTTACTGAGCACAGTTTTGAAAAGAAAATCCATTTCCATGGAGAAAGTGAAGAGATGAAATAGCAATGGTTTTTTTCTGTGTCCTTTTTAGGATTCTTTTTGAACTAACATGCATCATTGGCAGTTAGCATGAATATGTACTATATTAAATTAGGTACTGTAGGTTTCATTTTATTAAGTACCATAGGTTTCATTTCATCATTGTCCCCTTTCTTCTGATTTACCCTCTTCTTATTCTCCCTTCGGGTAACCATAAGTTGGTCTCATATTCCAAAAGTTTATACAACAACTTTTTGTTGCTGTTGTTCATGAGTTTGTTTTCTCCATGTACTATACCACATATGAGTGAAATCATAAAGTAGTTGTCTTTCTCAGGGAGGCTTATTTTTATACAAGAACCAGAGTAAAGGCCAGATGCACGGGAGGGTGAGAGGATTCACCAGAGACAGAGCGGGGAACAGAACAGGCAGAATGATGAATTACACTGCTGAGGGGAGCAGCGGGCAAGACAGGAGAGGTCCACTTCACCATGCAGGACTCTCGCCCGGGCGGCGGGGATCGAACCTGTGTTGCAGAGACCACAGACACCTTTACAGTGCAGCGCTTAACTGCCTGCGCCACCAAGGAGGCCCAGCCTGGCTTACTTCACTAAATATAATTCTCTTTAGTTCCATGCACATTGTTACAAATGGTACATTTTCACCTTTTTTGTAGATGATAGTATTCCATCATGTAAATAGACCATATTTTCTTTACTCTTTATTCATTCATTCATATGTCAAATGGAAATGAGGCTCTTTTCAGTTCTTGGCTATTATAACTAGTGTGTAATAAATGTGATCTCACTGAGCCATTTTGACTCCCAAAGCCCCCTTCTTTTTACTGAATGATTTATAAACTTTTAATCATACGTTTATGGATTTTTGTCAATATCAGAACTATCATAACTTTTGTGATAACCTCCTAGCATTCCGGCCCTTCTGGCTAGGCCTGCCCCCTGTCCCCCACTCCAGGCAGAAGTAATGAGTAAGTGGCTTGAAGCCAGACCAGGTTACGCAGCACCAAGGGCAGTGTACCTCTTTACAGCTCACTGTTCCTTTCAAGATATGGTGCTGTTTAGTAAGCAGATGTAACAACATGGGGGTGTAATTGCAGTATGTATTTCTACACTGGATTGCCCTGAACTTTGTCTTTACTGTGTCCATTCTTCATATAGTGCCTTGGTCTGATTGATGGTGGTTACAATTAATTTGTCTTATTTCTACTTGATTGTTGTCTTTTAACAAGGCCTTTTCTTTCTGGTCTTGTTTTCAGTTTTATACCTTTTCCTATGCATTTGGTCTCCCTCTCTTTCAAGTTTTTCCTTAAGTCATACAGTTCATGTAATTTGCAAAATGCATTTTTTGTTTCCTTTCTTAGTACTTTATTTTTTGCCAAGAGGTTTTTTATATTTCATCATCTAAAATTTTTAACATAATCTTTAGTACTATCTATGCTGCAAACACATTAATTCCTAATCCCTTCTTTTTCAAAGACTTCTTCCAGGCAAAAGAAAAAAATAGTAATATATCCTTGTCCTTTCAAGTATTTTTTCCCTCTTATTTAAGACTGCTCAGTCCCAGGAGTTAAATTATAGAATTCTCATCAGTTTTATCCTTTCCATCTGGTAATTCCTTCCAGTCAGTTAATTCAATAACTTTTGACAGGTTATTCTTGGATATTGGAGCCATGCTTGAAGAAGGTGAAGGGTAAGGGTATTAACTGTTTAGATATATGCTATATGCTAGGAACTCTGCAGGGAGCTTTGCTAATGTAATTTCATAGCATCTGTTTACCAGGAGTAAAGTCTCAGTGCCTACACAACCCAATCTTTTTCACCACATGGGAAGAAATTAAAATATTTTAAATCTTTTCAAATTGTCAATGTGATACAGAGTTGCATAAAGAGCCACCATATACAGACATTTTAAATAATTTGTATTTTCCATCGCTGCTCCATCCAATGGCGAGTGCAGGGTTATGAGCAGGACAAAGTTATTTTGAAGATCATTATAATAGATTTCTGTGTCCTTATTTTTCTTGTCTCAAGTTGGACAAAAGTAGTCTATCATGTATGTCCTCAGGAAATTATGCCTGTGGGGTGCCAAATCAAACTGATGTATTATTAGGCTATTTCTGATTTAAAAAAATGAAGATAAATAGAAGTATAATCCTAGGTGTGGGGATCTTTGCTGAAGAGAGCTAAGGGAACAAATGCAACCTCCTGCATTTGAGTAGGCGATGCATGTAAGTCATGGTTCTGTCTTGTTTGCTGCTCCCCATGGTAGGACTATGTCCTTCTAGTGACCCTGTTTTGGCCTCCTGAGTCCTGCTTGACAGACAATCCTCCTACCTACTCATTTACCCCTAACTCCTTCTCTGTGTATCACATTTAAAGTTCCCAGGGAAAGGATCATGTGAGCTGTTGCCTGCTCTTATCCTCAGTCCAACATAGCCTTCTTTTATTTTTAATTCAGTTTCATAATTTGCCCTTCACTCTATATCCCCAGTCCTATTTAGCTTCCCTCATGTTTAATTTATAAGCTCCCAATCCACTCTAAATCAGTTTATGTTAAAGTGTGTGTTTTCTTGAAGCATAAATATAAATATATAAAATTAGTTTGTATTTTGTTATATTAATATATATCCATTTTGCCAGTTTTCTTGAGCAAAATTAAAAATAATTTCTATACCTTTAAGGTGTACATTTTTTTGCTTTTTTTAATTTTATATATTTTTACATCATTTTTCATTTTTGTACAATGTATGCATTTTCATCTTGGTTATCGTTCTAGTAAAATTGCCACCACCCTTGTTTTTTGATCCTACTCCCTTCTTCCCCCGTAGTATGTCAGTTTTATAGTTATTGTTTTTTTTTGGTTTTTTTGTTTGTTTGTTTGTTTTTTTGCGGGACCCTCGCTTGTGGCCAGGAATGAACCAGCGCTGTAGAGGCTGCCGGCAGCCTAGCAGCCCAGCACTCAACCACTGTGCCACCAGGGGAGGCCCTGCTTTATAGTTTTGATACATATTTCCACTGTGAAATGATTGCCACAATCAAACTAACATATCATAACCTTACATAGTTATCATTTTTATGTGTGTCTATGGTAGAGGCAATTATAATTTACCCTGTTAGCAAATTTCAAACATATAATACAGTATTTTTAATGTTGTACATTAGTCTGCATAACTTATCCAAATGAAACTCTATGCCCTTTGACCAACACTCCCCACTTCCCCCAACCCTATACTCTGGCAACCACCATTCAACTATGTGCTGCTATTGGCTGAATATTTTAAATTCTACATGTAAAGTGAAATCATGCAGTATTTGTTTGAGTCTGGCTTATTTCACTTTGTATAATGTCCTCAAAGTTTATCCATGTGGTTACAACTGGCAGAATTCCCTTCTTTCTCAAGACCGAGTAATGTGTGATTGTATGTATGTGTGTGTTAACACTACTTTTTACTTAATTATAAATGTAAATATATATATATATATATCACATTTTCTTTATCCATCAGTTAATAATTGGGTATTTCCATATCTTGCCTATTAATCAAATAATCAAATAGCCCTAAGATGAAAAAATGGGAGAATGAATATATTTGAGATACTTCATTTCCACTGAATATGTATTCAGTATGGGACTGCTGATCGCATGCCAATTTCATTTCTAATTTTTCTGATAAATGATAGCTAACGTTTATTCAATATTTACAATAAGTTTTGATTTTCTCTAAGTCTGTTAAGTATTTTTAATTCAGTTATCAATAGTATCTGTTCTATATTTTGCCATGTTACGGAGAAGGATATTAAGGAATAGAAAGGTGAAGGTTAAATTACACAAGCTTGCCCAAGTAGGAATGTTAGAGCTTGTTTTCTCATTCATGCAAGTTGGTTCCAGAATATATCTCTTAAACAGTACATTAACTGCCTCTACCTATTGTTGTGTGTGGAGATTAGTTTATTCCTTTGGGGGCACTGCATTGCATAGTATTGTCTTTTCATATATTCACCATTTTGTGTTTTCAGTAGTGATAATTACCGAGGCTTCATTTCAGTCTTTGCCAATCAGCTAACCCTCTTGTGAATAGTGCTATGATGATATCTTGTGCTAGTTGGTTATTAGGTAGTTTAAATGATACTATAATTTATAAAAATAGAAAAAAATTTAAGTGTTTAATTATAAGACTATTAACAAAAATGAGAAACATACCAAAAATGTTATAGTTGGTAGTGAGAATATTTTTTCCCTCCAATTCTTTCTTCTCATTCTCCAATTCCCATCTCTACATTTAGATTTATACAATGGCACTTAAGATTTTTAGTCTTATATGTGGATTTAAAACCATGGACAAAAATTTTACTTCTGTCACTTATATATCATGTCTCCGAATTTTGCATATATCTAATTATGTATTGTTTTCATTAGATCATTCATTTCCAACAGAATCGAAACAAAAAAATCACAAACTAAACTAACAGTACTATCTCAAGTCTCTTGGATAGTAGTACTTTAGGATTTTAGCTCATTTTTTTTTCTGAGTCATCTTTTAGGACATTGGAATATAAGTGCAATACATTTTAACTCCAGGGAAAATACTTCCCTTAGTAATTTTCTGGACCAATTGTAGCCTTAGCTTCCTAAGGGGATGATAGCTGTAAAGAGATCCCTATATAGCTAAGATGATTGTGTAGACCATGAAATAACACAGAAGAAACTCTCTTCAGTGTTTGCTGAATTATATTTCCATTTTTTGACATTATTACCACATGTTGAGCTTTGTCAAAAGTTACCATATTTCATGCACATTCAATGTAGTGGCAAGACAAGGAAGCAACAGATTATGGAATTCCTCATACATCATTTCAAAGATCTTGAACTTCAATACAGGAGCAGGAGAGGAAGGACAAACATGATTGGTTAAGGCTACGGAAGGGGTAATGATGAATTCTATATATTTATTTTCTTTAAGATTTTGTGACCTCATCCCATCTCCAGTGGACTTTAAGTTCTGTCCATTCAATATTTTAAGTATGTCTGCTTTAATTAGTAGGTAACTTAATTGTCATGTACCAAAGCAAGTCATTACCTGTTCTATTGGTGTGATTAGTAAATAGACCCCCTGAGCCTCCCTGGTGTCACAAGGGGTTAAGACACAACCTATGAAGCTATCCAGAGCCACTGCAGCACGAGCTTGATCCCTGGCCAGGGAGCTATCCACATGGTGCAGCAGACCTCTCCTGACTCACCCATTGCTCCCCTCAGCAGTGCATTTCAATCTGCCTGTTCTGTTCCCCATTCTATCTCTGGTGAATCCTCTCACCCCACACACCTCTGGACTATATCCCAGTTCTTGTATGCATAAATAAATAAATTTTGGAAAAAATAGACCCCCCCCAAAAAAAAAGGCAAACTAACCTGAGCTCTACCTATACTCCACTCAAGTTTTAGCTTCATTCTTTGGAAGACCCAAGAGGTTGATCTTCACCTTTGTGGGACTTCTCAAACTGGTACTGTCTTCCTGGCTCAAACTGGCACTGTCTTCCATCTACATCTTATACATTGAAGATGATGTTATACCTACTTTGTTGGGAAATAATTGTAGTGGCCATGATTAACATTTTATTCCAGACCTGCTAATCTATAGAACTATTCTTTGAAATAAGTTTAATAATTGCCTCCATTTTCAGATAAGGGCAACTGAGGCTTGTAATATTTTCATTTTGTGGGTAATAATGTCTCTGTTATTACAGTTCATAATTCACCATGGTTGATGCTTAAGCAAAGTGATCTGTCTCTATTTCAATAAAATTGTATTTATAAAAACAGGCAGAGGGTGTGTTCTACCTGTAAGCCATTATTTGTTAATCTTTGTTATAGATAGTATGGTTGAAACTTAGGGGATTTAGACAATTCATTTTATTTTTTAATTTTTTTTTTAAATTTTTACATCCTTGCTCATGTTTTAAACAATATTTGCTTCCCCCCACCCCCCTCAGATGTAGTCCCCATAGAATTTCCTTCACCAATGCACCCGTGCACCATCACCTGAGTCTCCTCTGCTCCTCCCTCCCTCTGATCCCTCTCCCTCCTCCTCCCCTGCAGTATGTCTCCGATTTATGATTATCTGTTTTTGCTTTGTTGTTTTGTACTGTTATTATTTTTTTATACTGATGTTTTATTTGGTTCTCCTATATTCCTGCTGTAAGTGAAACCATCCAATATTTTTCTTTTTCCTTCTGGCCTATTTCACTGAGCATAATTCCTTCTAGCTCCATCCACGTTGCAAATGGCATGACTTTCTTTTTTGATTGCTGAATAATATTCCATTGTGTATATACCACATCTTCTTGATCCAGTCATCTATGTTTGGGCATTTGTGTTGTTTCCAGGTTTTACCTATTGTAAATAGTGCTGCAATAAACATAGGTGTACAGGTGTTCTTTTAAATCAGTGTTTCGGTGTCCTTTGGGTAGATCCCTAGGAGTGGAATTGCCGGGTCATATGGTAACTCCATTTTTAGTAGACTGAAGAACCTCCAGACAGCTTTCCACAGTGGTTGGATCAGTTTGCACTCCCACCATCAATGTGGGAAAGTTCCTTTTTCACCACATCCTCGCCAACATTTGTTGTTGCTAGTGTTTTTTGATATGTGCCATTCTTACTGGTGTGAGGTAGTTTCTCAATGTGGTTTTGATTTGAATTTCCCTGATTGTAAGTGATGTTGTATATTTTTTCATATGCCTGTTGGCCATTTGCATTTCCTCTCTGGAGAAATGTCTTTTAAATTCTTCTGCCCGGGCCTCCCCGGTGGCACAGCGGTTGAGCGCTGGGTTGCGAAGCTGCCCGAAGCCTCCGCGGCGCCAGTTCGATCCCTGACTGCTCCCCGGCCACCAGAGGAGGGTCCCACATGGCGCGAAGACCTCTCCTGCTGCCCGCTGCTCCCCTCAGCAGTGTACTTCGGTCCTTCTGCCTGCTCTGCTCCCCGCTCTGGCTCTGGTGAATTCTCTCACCCTCCCACGCTTCTGACTGTACTCAGTGCTTGTATAAATAAATCTTTAAAAAAAAAAATTCTTCTGTCCATTTCTTGACTGGATTGTTTACTTTTTTTTTTTTTTTTTGAGTCATGTGAGTTCTTTGTATATCTTTGTGATCAGTGCCTTATCAGTTGTATGGAGTGCAATTTTTTTTTTTTCCCAATCGGTGGTGTTTCGCTTTGTTTTGTTTAATGTCTTTTTTGCTATACAGTTTGTTTATCTTTTCCTTGACTTTCTTTGCTTTGGGTGATGAGTCTTTAAAGATGTTTCTGAGATGTATGTCTTATAGTGTTTTACCTATATTTTCTTCTACATATTTTATGGTTTCAGGTCTTATGTCCAATTCTTTTATCCATTTTGAGTTGATTTTTGTGCACGGTGAGAGGGAGTGGTTTAGTGTCATATTTTTGCCTGTGGTGATACAATTTTCCCAGCACCATTTATTGAACAAACTATCCATGTTCCATTGCATATTCTTTGCTTCTTTGTCAAAGATTCATTCTCCATATAAGTGTGTCTTTATTTCTGGGTGCTCTATTCAGTTCCAATGTTCTGTGTTAGTTCATTTTAAATTAGGTGGAGGCCTATGTTGGCTAGATATCAAAAACCAGTTTTCCACCCATGATTGTCTATCTTATCATAATCTTCATTCATCTCTCTCATCTTCAGTTATGTCCCCCAAGATGTGATAAAGTCTAACCCCCAGTACTTGTGAATGATTTTTTTTTTAAGTAGGGTTTTGTATATACCATTAAGTATAATGAAATTAGCTCATCCTAGATTTAGGGAGCATTGCATATCCTGAGGCTGTTAAGAGCAGAGAGAGAGATTTAAGACATATATACACACAGGAAAGATGAGAATGTGAACAGAAGGCAGACACTGGAGTTATGCTATCACAAGTCAGGAATACCAGTAGCCACTACAAAAAAGGAGTCAGTAGAGATTTTCTCCTGTAGGCTTGAAGGTAACACATTCCTATCTCCACTGTAACTTTTAGACATCTAGGTTCCATAACCATGAAAGAAGAGATTTTCACTGTTTAAATTTGTCAAATTTATGGCAATTTATGAGCAATCTAAAAACTTTTTACTGTACCTTTTTCTTTTTTAAAGGATATTTCTGGTCATTTTTGAGATTTTTTCCCCCATTTTAGTTGGTCCTCTGTATTTGTGAATTGGAATTATCTCAGTTCTTGACATATTTAGTAAATCTAGAAGATTGCTAGCTATTTTCAATTTTCTTAGAGGGAAAATTAACACCTCATCCTCCCCTGTAACTTATTCATTTAGCAGGTATACTATTAAATAACATTAAAAAAGCATAAGATATCTATTATCTAATAGAAGATATGAGAAACTAAATGTTAAATCTCTGGATTAGCTGATGCGCAATCCATTAGGGATCAAATTTATTGGTAAGTGAAACAAATTCACCATTATCAGCATGAAGTATAAATCAAGGCTGAAAATCATATTTAATTTTATACCTTGGTGATATTTCAAAGGTTTTTACAGTAACTTGCAAGGAATTAATGTACTGTGGATTCATTCCAGTGCATTGATTTCTGCATTATCTCAGGAAAGATGCAGTTCTTTGGCAAAAGCAAACTTTTGGAAGTAAATTTTCTTCGTCATGTAATCCATAATTCAGAATTTATAAGAACAACTTGCTTCATTGTTCATGAATACAAATCATTGTCTGGATGACCCAACATTCCAGCAATAAAAATGCAGGTTTGTTTCTGAAGTTTGTTCTATGCACAGCTTATCAGTTTATGAGCTTTGTTTAGTGCTGGAGTTTGGAGGAAAGTGCTTTGAGTGAAGAATACTTTCATCCACCTTTTTCTGGATTTCACACTAATTCTGTTTTTTTCTTTTTTTTATTGTCACCTTTGGGAATTATGTTTAAGTACTTAATAATATGCAAGAGACTGAGGGCAGAAGTCAACCACTCACTGAAGTTTGACTTTTAAGGACTCTCTTACATAGACATATTCCACGGTGGAGGTTTTTAGCTAGTTTCTGCATCGATCCATTCCTGTGATGAGTAGGATGAGCTCTGATCAGTGGGTCTGTATTTTCTACCTTTCACATTTCCCCTGTGTAAACAAGCAGTCCCACTTCATTTGTTTTATAATTGAAATTATAAATTTTGCTTTTGCTTTGCTTTCATTAGGAGAGAGAGTCTTAGTTGGAAAATACAGACTGTCATTCTCAGGGTCTACTGAGGACCTGAGAGGTGTATTTCACCAAAAGAGACAATGTTATTCAGCGCTAGTCAATTGTTACCATTCTGGAATGAGGTATTGCCAGATCATGCACAACTTGAGGAGAAGCCAGAAATCTTTATTTTCATATTGAATTCTTGAACTCTTGGCATCAAAATAAATATATAAACAAATAAAATACTAAAAAAAAAAAAACCTAGTAGACAATACATAAGTCCACTGTACTCATCCAATATAACATTTGAATTAAGGTTAGTGCTTCCTATAGGGAGCTATGAGAAACAAAAAAGACAAACATGTTTCTTCTGAGTTCATGTACTTCTGAGACTCCTGGAATAAGAAACAGCACCCTTGTACTTATAAACTGATCATTTCTAGTTGTTAAAATTAGTTACAGAAGCCCCTGTCTGAACAGTTGGGAAATGAGGCTACTATTTAAAGAGCAGGTTCATTGATCATTGTGATTATAGCCATTTTGAAGTAAACAGTGTATTTCATGTGTCCTTCTCAGAGCTAGTAATTATATGTTACATTCTAGTCTACTTCATTATCTTGTTCTTTAGAACACATAAATGTTGTTTTGTTACATGTTTATTATTACATTTAAAGGTTTTTTAGCTTAAGGTTTTGCCATTTTGTCACTTGTGAATTTTTCCAGTCATCTTTTAAGAAGGTATCATGGTCTCATGCTAGTTCTTCTTCAACCCTATAGCACACCTGAATTAATATTTAAGTTGGGCCATGATACATTTAGAGTTGAACTTTGGGGACATTAATATAGCAGCTGATCAGATATCGAATGGCTTAGAAGAGATTGGAAACCTGGAATCCAATTAAGGGGCCATGACAATAACCCAGTGACATGATTTGTGTTTGGCCTTGACTGTTGGCAGCAGACTTGGAAAGACAGAGATGGACTCTAACAATAATTGATTTACTGATCTAGTACAGATTCTCTCATTTTGTCGTTGTTATCCTAGACTTTAATTTACATGGAAATGATCTGGGATGAGGAATGATACCCAGATTTGAAAATTATTACCCTGTAATTTTTCTGCTAAAGTATCTTTAATGGTGCTATCCATCACTAGCACCAAAGACAAGAAAAAAAAAAATTTACTTTGCTGTATAGTTGTAGTATTGGCAAAATAACAATGCCGTTTGTATTGTGTGTTATTTTCCAAAAACTTCTGTTTATGTTTTTGACATACTATATTAAATATATTCAAAAGTACAAATATTGTTGCATTTTTATTTCCCTAACAGGAAACTATTGAGATATAATAATGTTGAACCATATAAACTTTTAAAACTGGGTTTAAAACCCATCCCACCAGTCCCTTTTAAAATAATAAATTATAGATTTTTCTGAAATATTAATTTATAGGCTCAATTTTTGCAGTCATAGTGTCATTTAATGGTGATGCTTTTTAGACTGTGATCACTGATAATATAGTTTAATTTTGTTTGCTCAGATTAAATATTGCTTTTAAAATATTCTAAAAATTTGCTCCATGATACCTTACATCTTCTGAAGATACGCTTAGCTATGCTGTCATATGAGATTCATATATCAGCATGGTAACTTCCACTTGGGTGCAGAGTTTTAACTAACAACTCAAGCCATCATGTATAATTACAATAGGTTTTTATGGGGAGAAAAACACTTTAATGCAAACATACAATTCAATTGTCAATAAAAGGGAAAGGGATATGAAACGTTTAGTTATGGTTTAGGAGACTAACGCATCCTACTTTGGGGTCCACAGTTTCCCTTGCAGCCTCAGTTTGTGGGGCAAGGGAGTGTGGCTCCTCCAGGCAAAGCCTCCATTGGCTGTCCCCAGAATTGGAAGAGGCTTTGGAGACAATCAGCGACATGCACTCCAAAGTGGCTCAGATTGGCTTAATTCAGCTCCTTTATTTTTACTACTGTCAAAGATGTATTACCAAGACCACCCATTAGCTTTATTTTGGACTTAACCTGTAAGCACAGCTAGACTTGATTCTGTTTATCTTTGCTTCTCACACTTCTTTTTATCAGTGTCCTTGTAAACAAGTGCCTGCTTTAGTTGATTGCATAAGTGAATTCATTTTAATACACCATTTCATAGATGATTCAGAATTGTTATATAAATACATATGATATATGGCAAGGTTAATCCATCAGGATTAAATAGGTTACATAGTTATAGTAAAAAATGAAACAAACAGCTTTAAAATATCAGTGATTAAAAGTCACAGAGATGCAGTTTCACTCTCCATATACATCTTGTATGGGTTGGAGGCTTTGATTCACTCCCAAACCCTTGCTGATGGAGAAGTCACTATCTGGAACACTGGTTACTGAGGTCTTGAAAGGAATGTGTAAATTACATACAAGTTCTTTTTTTAATGTTTATTTTATATAATTTTACATCATTTTTCATTTTTGCACAATATATGCATTTTCATTTTGGTTATATTCCCCATACAATTGCTCCCCCCTTATTTTGACCCTAAACCCTCTCCACCCCCCTCCCCATATTGTGTCTCTGGTTTATAGTTGCTTGTTGATTTTTATTATAATTAGTCTTTTTCCTGGTCCCTTATTTAGGTTTTCTAAATTCCTGCTATGAATGAGACCATGTGGTATTTTCCTTTTTCTTTCTGGCTTATTTTGCTGAGCATGATCCCTTCCAGCTCCATCCATGTTGCTGCAAATTGCATGAGTTTATTTTGATTGCTAAGTAGTAATCCATTACATATAAGTTCTTAACATGTCCACTTAGAGGTGACATACTCCACTTCTGCTCACATTTCAGTGGCTTCAAGGAACCTGGAGAGTACAGTCATACCTTGAGTATAGGAATTGAAACTGGAATATTTGGGCAATAACACTGATGAATATAAAACAATGATCTGAAGTCAACATCAAAACTTTAAAAGAAAATGTAAAGTACAGGAAGTTTGGTGTAATTTGAGATTTTCTCAGGGCAAGTAGATGTTATGAGAGGCTCCCAGTAGGTACAGTGCTAGAAGTACTCAGTAATATTGACTTATTAACAATCTGTGTATCATTGTAGTGTTTCAAAGCTGTTTGTTATGTGGTTAAACCATTCATTTACTTTAATCTTACCAGCACTTTTTGAAGTAGTGATAGAAATGACTTTAGTACAGGTAGTCCTAATTTAGCAGTTCAGATTGTCCTGTGGCTAATGTTCTATTAACTTTAAATATTGCCAATATTTTCTAAGAGAAAAACATCTCTTGTTTGCCTGGAAGAACCTGGCACAAGGGAGCTGATATCGCAACTGTCTATTTGAACAACTGGAGATACTATCTTGATTAAATTGCCTAGACTATTTAAGAGGCCAGTTCATTATGATTTGATTGATTAAATTGACACTGATCCATTTAGCTATCGCAAATGAATTAGGTCAAGCAATCAGTCAAAAATCTGCATCCACACAAATTGTGCCAATAAATATTTTTGCATTAATTACTTAGGAAATTGAAGCCAGGATCCATTGATATTACCTCAAATTGCCATATAGTTTGTAAACTTTATTTGTGTAATATACTATTTTTTCTCATTTAGAAGATTGATCTATTCTGAAATATAAATTGTACTCAATAGCAGGTTTATTCTTTACATGGTCACACCTGTAGTAAAGAAACAATCCTGGTTTGTGGTAAAAAATCATTTCTACTTAATAGTGAACTCGGTAGCTCAGTTAGAGAGATACCAGTTCCTTTTCTATTTACCAGCTAGTAAAATGAAACTTTTGGTCTAGATGACCTTGAATAGCTCATCTACATCAAAAATAAAATGCACCAGTAAATTATATTTTTAATTAGGGAAGCCTTAAGGGTACTTAGATGATATTTTGTTAGAATAAAATTGAATAATTTGGTTCTGAAATAGATAACTTTTAAGGAATCTAGGAAAACCTTTTTATCAATGGACCATTTAAACTTTGTATAACTTCTAAATTGGTATTAGGTTGTAAGTCCAAATATGATGCTTGTTATTTGCATTATCTTAACCATCATCCTAAATGCTGAATGTTGTAAAATCTATGCTGATTGATTTGAATGTATGGAAAATGTACATTCTAGCTATTAGAGAGAACTTTCAAAAGCTTTTTCTTAGTAACTAAAAATTTATAAAAGACAGTATAATGTAGGTGCCTTCCAACTGTCCCCTTTCAGAATCCATATTAGTCTAAATAGGCCAAAATATAAATACACCAGAGCAGGCTGGCGACCTTATTCAATTGATCTACATTTCCACACACAAATGGTTTGAGATTTTAAATAAATGTTTCAGTTGTTTTTTTTTTCCTTGAACAATGGCAAGTTCGAATATCTCAAATTGTTTTCTTTGTGACAAGAAGACATTTCCCATTTTTCTCCATCTCTCTTAGACAAATAAATACTTTAAAGCACTTGTACTTAAGCAATTGGGTATTTCTCAATGTTAGATTTTTTCACTAGTAAATACTAGTATTAAAATGTAAAACAGCAAATCTTGGACTATAGAGGTAGACTTTAGGTGCTTTGGTTGTAGATGTGGTGACATTAATCTGAAGAAGTGTGACCTTAAAGCAGTGTTTCCTCAATAAAAAGAAAATTAAAAATAAAGCTAAATATTTAAATATTCAGAAATTAAAGATATGAGATCATTTTAATTCATGACATTCTCAATTTGCACTTTGCGGTAGAAAAGAGATAATCAACATTTTCTTTCTTTTCTTTGTCTTATTTGTGGCATTATGTGGCATTACTTTAGCGAAGTAAATGGAACATACTCTTTCTAGTAGGTGGATTTATCATTACTTTATACAATAGGACAAATATAAGTAAGTTAATTTAGGTTATTCATTAATACTCCTTTCACATACCTTAATACAAGGTATTATTAGGGGAAAATTATGTATTTTTTTAAAGATTTATTTATTTTTAATAGAACCAGGGCCTCCCCAGTGGCACAGTGTTTAAGCACAGCACTGTGATGCTATCAGCAGCCTCTGCAGCCCTAATTCAATCTCTGAGCAGACAGAGAGCTACCCACATGGTGAAGCAGACCTCTCCTGTCTCGCCCACTGCTCCGCTCAGCAGTGTATTTCAGTCAGTCCGCCTGTTCTGTTCCCCACATTGTCTCTGGTGAATTCTCTCACCCCCCACACCTCTGGCCTGTACCCCAGTTCTAGTATACATAAAGAAATCTTTAAAAAATGAACTGGGGTGTAGGCCATAGGTGTGGGGATGAGAAGACTCACCAGAGTGAGGAGTAGAAAAGTAGATACACTGAAATATACTGCTAAGAGGAGTAGCAGGCAAGACTGGAGAGGTCTGCTGTGCCATGTTGTTTAGCTCCCTGGCCAGGAATCAAACTCAGGCCATCATGGTGATAGTGCTGAGACTTAATCCTTGGGCCACAAGGGAGGCCCCCCAAATTGTGTATTCTTGATGATGGAGGGGGAAAAATGCATACCAGGTACTACCCTGAGTGGTGGCTTGATCAATGAGACCACCTTACTCAAAAAGATGTGTTTTCAGCTATGTCCACTGCACTAATCTGAAGAGGTTAGTAATATAAATGGAAAAGTCATTACATCCTAGTCTCTGGAATTCAGTTTTACTGATTTTTAAGTCTATTAAATAAGTTCATCTGGTTATAACATAGATAGAAATATTATTAATGTATTCTATTCAGAATGTTGTCCACATTAGCGGATATGTTTAGGTACTTACTATGCACACTATATATAGTTCACAAAATTACAGTATTGGGTGTATGCTCTATTGATAATTCTGTAATGACTACTTCATACTTAATGGCATATCCTGCAGACAACTCTTACAGGATACAAAAGTATCTCCAGGTCAAGTAATATGATGGTCCAAGTAATGTGTTATGCATATAAATGTACTATAAAATATTTTGGTAGAAAAACTTCTACTTCCATAACAATTAGATTTAGATACTTGAATTTTACTAGTGCAGTTTCCATAGTCAAAAATTAGAATTCTCCTATGGCAGGTTAACTTTCTGGGTATTCACATTTGATCATATTCTATTGCCAAGGACTGTGAGTATTAAGTATGCAAGTAAAACTAATCCTTTCAATGATGAGATAGGTATAAGAATATGCAGTTGTTAATAGTTATGACTGTGGACATTCCTTTGAGGTATACTGTCATGAAAATAATTTTCCCAAAAAATAATTGTCACTGTTACTCCTGTTGAATTTCAAAGTTACTTTATTCTCATGGAATTTATGATCTTGACTTTGTATGGAAATTCTCTGGGTTTATGTCTTATCATGGTGAAAGGGGAAAAAACTGGTATTGCTAGAGGCTTTCTAATTAAAATCTTTCACTATGCAAGTATAGAAGAAAATAATTTAAAATCTCATTGAATTAAAAGAGCATCTAATTCAAAATCTGCTTTAAATAGGGTTTAGATAGGCACTCAAATATTTAAAACTTATTTATATGAAGTCTCCTGAAATTTTGCATTTGAAACACATATGCCATGAGAATTAATTATATTTAATTGCTATTTCTGCTCTTACATTCAGTAGCAAATGGAGTAATTGTGACTCATTTTCTCAATAAAATTAAGCAATGTTTGTGACCTCCAGTTAATTTTACTTTTAGCAATTAGTATGTACCTAAAACTAAATTGGTGATCAAAGTTGCTTAGAAAGAACTGTAGAATTACAACTGTTAGATTATAGAGAATTAATCTTTTAACATTATCAAGTGAAGCAATGTTTGCAACCCTAAAATAATCTTTCCTGATGACTCTTAGATGTTTGGTGATGACTGTTTTTGTCACAAGTATTTTGGGGGGGAAGTAAAGACATTTTAATGTTAAGAAAAAAAATAACTATAAAGTAGATATATAGATATGTAAGATATGTCTATCCTTACCTATGGAGAAAGAATATGAAATCAAGGAAAGAGTTTAGAGAGCCATCAGCTGGTGAAGAATGTGTCTTATGTGTGGGAAAATAGATGTTTTTGATTGTAATATGAACTCAGAAGGAAAAAAAAGGTAGAAATGCATAGTTATATTCACTGGAAATTGATGGAATTCTTTTATAAACTGATGTGTCCACCTCTTAAAACTGGTTTATCTGAGTAGAAAGTTATTGAAGCCACTGGAGCAATACTGTTGAACAATCAGAGCAGTGATCATGGCAAATTTGATCACTATATTTTGACCACATTTTGCCCCTTCTCTTAAATCTTTCAGGTTATATTCAAGAGGAATGTATCATACCCTGCCCGTTTGATTGCAAGTTAAGTGATTGGTCTAGTTGGGGGTCTTGCAGTTCATCTTGTGGGATTGGAGTGAGAATTCGATCCAAATGGTTAAAAGAAAAACCCTACAATGGAGGTCGCCCTTGTCCCAAGCTGGATCTCAAGAATCAGGTAAAGTGCATGAAACATTAAATTCCATAATGTTGCTGCCTTTATTGTTGCCTGTTGACATTAAGGTCATTATTTTGTTACAAGCAGCTCATACATTTATCAGAATTTTGCAAAAGGGTTAAGAGAGCAGAATTTAATAGAATTAGTAATAAAAGCCTTGCCCACTTCTAGGTAATGCCCAGATCACCTTGGTATAATTAGCAATAATATATACAAAAATTAATCTAATTTATTGTTAAATAATTTTGAAGTATAATTTGATTAACCATGATGTTGTAAAAGTGATGGGCTATGTGTATGTTACACACACACACATAAGTCATAATATTGGGAGTATGTCAATTACTTTATGACAATACATATCATCATCGGTCTTGTCCATCAACTTAAAAAAAACAGTGTTAATATTATCCTTCATCTAACTCTACATCCTAACTTTCCTTCTTCTCTATCTTACCAGTGCTTCCACAGTTCCTGTCTCTTGTGAGCTATTTCTCTACCTGTTTCCCCCAAAGTCAAAGGGTTTTTTTGAAAAATGAAACCCTAATACAACCATTTCATGTAGACATTACATAAAACTGACAATGTAAGTAGTCAAGATGGGTTAGAATATTTCAATTGGTTTTACCCAAGTCTAAGATTTAGTTAAGAAATCATAAAAATTTAAGAACTCAAATATTTCCCATGATTGAATACTAGGTATTAGATTAGGGCTACTCAGTTGGTTAAATATTGAGTAGCTGTAGCACAAGATGATTGTAGTTAACACTTCTTATTCCTAGAGAACTGAAGTGTATTCCACATGGATATGTAGATCCTTTGTGACAGAAAAATTTAATGGAATAACTATACAAGCTTCTATTACTGATTCTATTGTATTCTATTAACATCTGCCCTCATAACCCCATTTTGATTAAAGGACGTTTAATGAAAGGGAAATCTGTATACCTATTCTTAATGAATTTGAATAGCATGTCTAGTTATCTCTTGGATTGAGTTGTCATTTGTCAATTTAGTACCGGTATTTCTAGTTATTTCTTAGTAAGCTTTGATCAAACATGCATAGGTCACTGAAAAAAAAAAATCAAAGAAAAAACACTTGTTCTAAGACAAGGAAAAGTATATCCTAGTCTTTTTTTTTAAGATTATAAAAAAGTATAAACTTGGCGGGTGGGGGGCGGGAGGGGAGGGATTGGGGTCAGAATGGGGGGGGGTTGCAGTTGTATGGGGAATATAAAAATAAAATTTATTATTTAAAAAAAAGTATAAACTGTAGTTTCTTCCCACAAAGAAGAGCTAAACCTACTTGGAAAAACAGGGCGGAGGACTGTGAAATCAATATAAAGGTTGCAAAAAAGCTCTACAATCATACTAGTTTGATGAAGAAAAGAGTGGGATATGATTAATAAAAGTAGAAGCAAAGCAATCAGAGCAGAAATAGCCTGAGGAGCTAGTCTTATTTTAGTATCATGAGAAGAATGATACATATTTGTGGTTGGGAAAAAGACTTTCAAGTGAATACTCTGTATGAAGACTGACCACCTCTAGGGGATTTTGAGGCATTTAAAAAGGAAAAACAATTACTAATTTGTTTGTAATTATAAAAACTGTATTATGATTCTTAAATCTTCCTGAAAACCATCAATGAAAGCTAAGTTAAACATTCATGTGAATATGGTAATTTTATAAACTAGAAAATTATCAGGGGATTTAAAAAACTTACTTGAATGCAGACTTTAACATAATAATATCAGTATGTGAAGGCAAATGTATAGCAATGTAATACAGCATTTAGAGCATGAATAAGATATAGGTACTTGTAAGCCTCTTGGAACATAGAGAAAACTTGGTCCTAACACTTGATTGATATATAAAACGTGTAATGTTAAGAAGTAGTGCAAGCCCAATTAATATTTAAAATAAATTCCATAATAGAAATTGTGTTAGAGTGGGCTTGTTTGTTGGAGATTTTTCTAACTTTTGAGTTCAAGAAAGTATTGAGACATACCATAGACATTTGTTTATTGTAATGTTCAGAAATGAACCTGGGGCTGATTAATGATAAGGTAAAGTCGGTAAGCAAATATTCTGCTATAAAAAAATCTTAGCTATCTAGTAATATGTGTGTGGGGGGCATAATTAAATTTGAATTGAAAAGCGTACCAAATTCTTTATATTTTAACATAAGTTAAAATGCTATGTTAATATTGTTCAAGGTAATAAATAATAAATCCTCTCATCCCTAAGTCTGCGAATGGCAAGGGAAAATACTTGTGCAAAATCCTA
The DNA here is from genome assembly GCF_964194135.1 of Talpa europaea. Taxonomy (NCBI): domain Eukaryota; kingdom Metazoa; phylum Chordata; class Mammalia; order Eulipotyphla; family Talpidae; genus Talpa; species Talpa europaea. Next base: position 81,698,996 of record NC_140073.1, read on the forward strand.
AATGTAAAATAAATTCACCTCAGAACAATTCTTTTTTTAAGGCAATCACACTTATATCTGTATATTTATTTGTGGAAAGCTACTTGTGGTGACTTAATTATATATTTGCCTTTAAATATAGTAGAATCCTATGTGTGTGTGTGTAGTGTTATATATAGAAATTTGTTTGTGGTTGTTCACATTTTCTTAATTCATGTGAAAATAAATAAGGCTGTCAGACATTTTTATTATTTAGGAAATATTTCCCAGTTTCATAACTTATGACAATTCTTGAGAAGAGGTTGCTATTTGTTTCTCTAAGATGTAAATATGGTCTAGTGAGAAGTACACCTACTGAGTCTCTTTTGTAAAATTCAGTTTTACTCCTTCTGTTGTTGTTGTCTTCCTTTCAAATGGGTTTTTAGGTTTAGATTTATTTTTCTATTTTTGGAACCGGATTGTTTCCCATAAGTAAAAGATGTTTTTTGTTTTTTTTTTTTTAAGTAACCAAATTATAGCAGTAAGAGAAGCACATTTAGTTTCTTGTACATGAGAAAAGTGCTGCATATGTCAGATTGAGCCTAACATTGTTCATAAAGGCAGAATTTTCTTATGTGTCTGCATGTATTATATATATATATATACACACCTATGTGCTCTATGCACTTATTCATTCTTTTCCTCTTCTCTTTAGAACATGAAGTCTTTTAATGGCAAGGGCTATCTTTCTACTTTTGAAATTCATCCCAGCCCCTATGGCACTATCTTGTGGATTGTCAAATTATATTCATTGGATGCCTTATTTGAAAACAAGTCTTCTCTCTGAGTGGATTATTAGGTCTATAGAAAAAGAAATACATTAGAACTCTGATTTCTTTTTCTATAATTTATCATGTGAATTCTCAAAACCAAGAGCTCTTTTAGAAAAAGGAAATTAAAACTTCCAAATTACTGTTGCCCCCTAAGCATCTTTCAAGACTTCCCTGACAAATCCTGGATTTTGGATCCCCATTGAAATCTCACTCAGTGCTATAAATAGAAAGTTTGGCATTATATACACAAGTTCATAAACTGTTAGTAAAATCAATATTTATAATCTCTCCCAAAAGCCTCCCTTTAAAACCAAAACCTATTGACATGATAACTCTTTCTCTGGAAGTGCCTAAGTGACAGCAATACTTGAGTAGCTCTCTGCTAAGTATGTTTGTGATGCTAAATAGCTCCAATAGGCAGCTTTCCTCAAAGCTCTTATCTAGGTGGATAACTTCTTTCTTCCAAACAGTTTATTGGATTATCAGATCAGTTGGCTGATGCCCTTGACTCTGCATAATAAAATACATAATATGTTTTATTTGTTACAGTCTATAATATGTTGAGTGGATTGCAATGCACTGGTAGCATTTATTTTTCCTCTCTTTTTTTCATTTGTAATTCTTAATAGAAGATTAAATATGGGGACATTAAAGCTACATCGGACTTACATTTCCCTTTATGAATTCTTCACACAATTGAAGGCAAAGGATCTCCAGGAAATTATATTTTGTTTATACGCTGCAAATCAATGTGTTCATAGTGTTCTTGAATAAAAATCCTACATTGAGATTCATTACCTATACTTTTTAAAATGCATACCGTTTTAATACTTCTGTGATGTAGTTTTGACTATGTTTGCAACTGAGAGGATAATAGATCATATATGTGCTCTAGAGACAATTGCTATTTTAAAGACATAACTTCTCTCCAAAGAGAAATAGTCTAAAATTGGAAATGAGAGTGCATTTTATTTTTCATAGCAGGCTAATATTTTAGAGAATGCTTTCTTTCCAGAGATGTACACATAATGTTAACATGAACATTTATTCTTTGAAAGGTGGCTTTTGGGTGAGAAATATGTTTCTGAGAAATTTATGCTCATTTTCACACTACTTCATTAACTTTTAGTAGCATTTTGAATGTAGAAATAATATTGTCATCAATCTGAATGTTTGTTACCCAGAAAATATGGCAACACTTAAGGTTTAATTTCATTTATCCAATTTTGGCTTTTGTCAGCCCAGCTCCCACTCATCCTAACCTAAATCATTTGTGGCAGAGTTCTGAACACTTTGGACCATGTGTTTTGTCAAGAGCCCTAGGCTGTCATGGAGAAAGAAGCCTTTTTTTCCTGAGCATTAATATGGAAAGCAGCCCAAACTGACCCATGATTAATCACCTTCATGTGGCCTATTCTTGAGTGTGTGTGTGTGTGTGGGAGGACTTAGTGGTTACACCTTTGATAAGAACTTGCTTTAAGTATAAAATATCATATGTCATAAAAGAGGCAGAGTGATTTATTCTTTGGGTTGTTTGGGAGGATTTAATAGAAGCAGATGCCCTAAAACTCTTCACCTTTTTCCAATGCAGTAGGTGTTTTCCCAAAGCCCCAGGTATAACACACCCCATCTCAGAGGTGGCATGGAGTGACTGCTGGGAGCTATCATTCTTCTATCTGAAACTTTTATGCCTGTCTGCCCAACCAACCTCTGTGCTCTCAAGTTGTGACAGTGTGCTAATTGAGTGGAGTAGAGCTCCAAGGAGAAGCAATTTTTCTTTTTTTGTTCTTGTCTTGCAATTTCCAAGAAAAATTGTTTTTTCTTCTCTAAAGATTCTTCTTCCCCCACATTTGCATGTGCACATAATCCATTCATTTGCGTTCAAAAATAATGCCCCTGAGGCTTGTTAAAATCTTTTGAAAGTGATCGTTTTTCCTGAGAGCTGCCAGAATTACCCATGACAAGCAATTTTCCTATACCTGTCGTCCACTGTCTTGTATTTTGCTGTTTTTAAGATACTGGGTATTGCTATTCTGCATGTATTCAAACTCACTTTTAGTTGTCATTCAAGATGTTCTTATGTCCCTCCATAGAGTTCTGTTCTATGCTGGCTTGGCAAATGTCCCTAGGGTGCTCCCTGGGCTGGGTTTGTTGGATACAGTTATAAAATAGTGACACATCAGATTTTGTCTTTGGTATATCTTCTGTCTGCTCCCATATCTCATATTATCCCTAGACTCTTAACTCCTGAATTCCTGAAATATTATATTAGATAACGTGAACTTCGGCAGGAAATCATATCATCTGTGTTTGCAATTTTACAAGTATGTCATCTTAATCAAGCATTAACTTCAAGAAGTTCCCAAGATTTTTCTAGGAAAATTATTGGGAGAAACTATTTCATTTTTCCTGAATCATTAGTTTCTGCTTTAAATACAAGATGGTGACTTCCCTCTTCCTTCAGGCATTGACAAAATATGAATCTGACTTTAACCAGAAACATGAACTTGTATTAAACATATTGTTAGAAAGAAAATTAAACCATGAATGGATGGGAGTATAGCATTATCTTTATAAAAAGAAGAAAATAACTTTATTAGAACTATTTAAAAATAAAATTCTAATGGCATGCTAATTCTCCAGGACTTTCTAAAATTGAGATATAATTGGCATATCTTCCCGAAGTTTGAAATATACATTGTTTTGGTTTGATACATTTATATATTGCAGTGGTATTAGTTGACACTTCTATCTTGTCATATAATTATTTCATTTTTGTCGTAAGAACATGTAAGATCCAGTCTTTTAGCAACTTTGAAGTTTCTAATACAGATTTGTTGACTTTCATCACTGTGTTCTGCATCGATTGTCCAGAACTTATTTATCTACTAGTTACAAGTTGTACCGTTTAGATGTTTTAAGTTGTATCCCACTATTAAATTACCAGTAAGCAATTTACCTAGTTCCTGATTAAATTCTGTGATAGTTTTCTGTAGAAATGCATTTGTTAAATGATTTATTTGACATGACTATTTTTTGACATGAATCAAGACAAAATTAGTTTCTCTGAGAAGCTTATGTATGTATTCTGAAACCTAGAGCTTATTGTTTCATAATATTTATAGATTGTAAGGCTAGAAAAATCACTTGTGGGGGAGGGGAAGGTTGTTATAAAAATGGTTCCCAGACCCCTGCCCTGGAGACCATAGCCAGTACAGTTAGAGTAGATTCACAAATGTGTGTTTATTAAGCAAAGAGTTAGTCTTTGTTGGCTCTTCTGATAAAGTAAGTTGATAAAAACCACCAGAATTGAGATTCTTGCCACAGAGGCTCTATTTTCTGCTGTTGTTGACTTCGCCTGCAATTTCTAATATAAAGAGTGAGCACAACCACTATTTATTTGCATGGTACCATAGGGTAAGCAAACCTAGGAGTATCCTCCCTTTCACAGAAGAAACTATGACTTACGGGTGTATGTATGTGTGTAAATTATTTGCCCAGCTTCACCCTTCTGGTGTATATAAAGGGTTAAAAGTCAGATCTGAGGATGTCTTATAACTATGAGAACTTGAGGAAAATATTTAACCTTTTTAAATGTTAATTTCACAATGTGCTAAATGGGTATAATGATAACTATATCGTAAGGATTGTTGTACTAATTAATAAAAATGAAAGTAGACATAAACCTATCTCTTTGCTTGGCATTTAGGAATAGCTTGATAAATGTTAGATAGGATTCTTTTTTCTTGGTCTTTCAGATTTAATTTGTTTCCAATTCAGTTTATTTCACCTGTACCTTATTGCCTTTTAGATCCAAGTTATACACATTGTATTCTTTTTACATTTAGCTGAAACATTTTAAATCAGATATTTTAGCTATATTAACTCAGCTGTAATACATGGCAAAAGCTACTGTCACTACTTCCATTTTGGAAAATCTGTTTTATCTCTAAACATTTTGTTCAGCATTGCATTTTATTTCTATTGGCAAAAGGACATGTAACTTTTTGTACATTTATAATTTTTATGAATTTGTGATCCTTTGGAATTTTCTATGAGCATTTTTATTAAGGAGTATAACACAGTTATACAACTTATGGGTAGAACTCTATGAATTTTCAGAGTGAGCCTCCCTGTGCAATACCACGCATCTTCTTGATGTGTGCATCAAGAAATGATACATTATCAACATATCAGATGCCTTGTATCTGCCCTTCACTGCCACCTCCTCTTGTCAAATAGAACCGCTATTCAGACTTCTATGTTAGCTTTGTCATTAAAAATATTTACTCAAATGTATTCTGCACTGCATATCCCTTTGTATCTGCCTTTTCCTTTTCAACATTGTATTTGTGAGATGTACCCATGTTCTGTGTAGCAATATCCATTTTCGTTCATTTATATTAGGTCATTATGTAGATTCCATAATTTTATTGTGTTAACCACAGTTTATCCATTTTTTATTGTCAATGGATGGATATTTGTTTGTTTGTTTGTTTGTTTTCCTGTTTGGAACTTTACAAATAACATGCTATGACCATTCTTGTAAATGTCTTTTGGTGCACTACATATAATGCACTACATATAACTCTTGGTTGGGCATATAACTGTAAGTAGAACTCCTAGCCATAGAATATGCATACATGCATCTTCAGTAGATTTATTTTTAACTGGTAAATTATTACAGATCTTCCTAAAAACAGGTAGCATGTAATTCTAGATGACTTGAAATATGACCTGACACCATATAAAGGGGTGAAAGTCAAAAGCATACATTCAAATGTTTATCTCAGCACTCCTCATATCACAGTGTGTCAGTGACTGTGCCTACTTGTTAAGTTGTATCTCTGTTCCCAAGCAGTGTGTGAGGAGACTTTCTTGATGGAATCTGCTTACCTCTCTCCTAAACAACCATCATAGATATCTTGTTTCTTCTGACTCCAGTGTCTTATCCTCCTCTTCTTCCTGCTCTAGTCCTCACAGAGCAGCCTCAATGAATTTTCCAAATCATGAGTCTGGTCACATAAAATCTCTCATAGGTCTCATACTACCTTCCTCATAAAGTAGCAATTATGTATAACAGTTTATAAAAATAAATTTCATGAAAAAAAATAAATTTCATGACCTGACCCCAGCCACATTTCTCTGAGCTCAGAGGTGTGGTCAAATTAGCAAGGGAAGCCACTGAATCAGGAGAAAGGGGCCATTTCTGTCTCCTCCTCATCTCACAAAGGCTTTATCATAAAGATTGGGGATTTCACATGATCAGGCTGGTCATGATGTCTTTTAAGAGAAATCACCTTTCAATTCACAAATCACCAGACTTTCTTTGATGAAATTAGATATTTGGATTTCCTTTCTCTGCTACTCATCAAATTCCCTCTACATGGTTTAAAATCATGTTCCACTCACCACCATTTAAATATAGACTGTCCAAGCAGGTTGAAGTTGTTGTTTTCTTCCTTGAAGAGAAATCTGTCTCTTAGATTCTGTGCTATCTATACTGAAAGCAATGATTCTGGTAAAATGATGGTTATGTGTGATGTGGATAGGGATTTCTTAGGACAGCAGTTTATTAATGATCCCTGGTAGAAATAAAAAAAAATAAAAATAATGGAATTCAAAGTAATTGTACATGTTTTGTAGGTCGATTTAATTCAGAACACCTGTGCCATTACTGTTTTATTCATTGAGCAAATCTTTATTGAGAATGATGTGCCAGGAAGAGATATTGAGAATGTTCATTTCAACTCTACTACACAAGGCGTTTCCACTAGGAACGTGCATTTTGTAAATTTGAGGAAATGTTTACTGGTATTGCTGTAGATTCTCATGTCATTAGAACTGATTTACCTACTACAAAAAATATATATAATCAGTAGATTCAATCAGAATGATTTACTCCTCACAGAAATTTCCACCCAAATTGGCAGAAGCAATAAGGAAATGCACTGTCTCAAGTATCAAGAAATCCAGTGCTGACACAAACTCCAGAAGTTGTTGGTTTGGGGGCACAGCAATGTCATCAAGGCATGTTTGTTTTGGTATCTCTACTTTGTCATCTCCATTGTTGACTTCATTATCAGCATCTGATGCAGCAAAGACCACAAATATTAAAGAATGTCTCTCTTAATGGGAATATTAGGAACAACAGAATTTTCACAAAGCTTCCCCAACTTCCCTGAAAGACTTCACCTCATATTTCACTGACTAACGTTGAATTCTATGTCTTTTCTTAAACTAATTGCTGGAATGGGAGGGACTTGATTTAGTCAAATGAGTATTTACCAGACTTTTCTTTTGGAACTACATAAAACATATAGAAATCTAAAATATGAGTTTGGCAAACCAGGATATATGTTCAGAGTTGTTTCTGCCAGTGTGTGTAGGAGTTTAAAACACTAGGCTTTTTGAGATGGTGACATCAATGTCTCAGTTACACCATAAGTCCACTTATGAAACTTCTCAAAATTTAAAGTGCATATGGATTACATGACAGATATTACTAAAAATGCAGACTCTAAGTAGGTCTAGGAGATAAGTATTGCAAACTTAATAAGCTCTCAGATGGTGGCAGAGTTGCTGGACTGCAAATCACACCTTGAGATGTTTAATGATTATTAGTTGAAGAACTCTTTCCTAGACTAATCTCCTGGGGTGGAATATATATTGAGGAGTGAGCCATAATATATACTATATACTCTTAATTTTACTCTTCACATTCAATTTGGTAAGAGTATAATTAGATTTAAATACCATTTTGAGCCTTATCATTGAAATGGAAAAAAATTTTTTAAAGACTTGCTTATGCATACAAGAACTGGGTACAGGCCATAGGTACAGGGGGTGAGAGGACTCACCAGACACAGAGTGAGGAACAGAACAGGCAGCATGACTGAAATACAATGCTGAGGAGAGCAGCAGGAGAGACAGAAGAGGTCTGCTGAGCCATGTGGGTCCCGGGGATCAAACTCGGGCTGCAGTAGCTGCAGATAGCTTCATAGTGCTGTGCTTAACCCCTTGTGCCACCAGGGAGTTCCCGAAATGGAAAATGTTTTAAATAGAACATCATGAAGTCTCTTTTATGTTAAAGAAGATGACTTAATATGTTCCTGGCAGAGACATGAATTGTCTTGACCAGACTTCTTCATGACACCTTATTTGGGAGGGAGAGGACAAAGTCATTTCTATTTTGCAAGTTATTTTGCATAACCAACTTTTCAGTGCCTCATTCCATGTGATTAATAAGCGGACCTCAGATAACATAAAGAATACATTCTTATACCACATGTTTCTCCTTCTGTTGCCCCTGCCCTGTGTTCCTCAGTGAAGCCTTCATTGGGTTATTCCCCAATAAAACAAAGACTTTCTGGAATTATGCATGTCTTCATGAGTGCCCATAGCACTAATGAAGGAAACCACATCTTATATCTCCTTAGAAATTCCTCCAGAATGTTTCTGTCCAAGTAGAAACTATAGACTATTCAACATTGCAGCACCATTTGGTAATGCAAGTAACAATAGCAGATGGCAAGAATAAGTAGAGCTGAATATCATTCTGTGTGAAAGTGAAATAAGAGCCCATATTTATGGGAAAGAAATCTCAGTGAAAATTGTTCATTTAAGGAGATTTATATATTTAGATTTAGATCTGTAGTTTCTGTTAAAAAATTAAAAATGCTCCCGAAGGATAGTACATTCAGAATAGGTGAGAAGGAAATCTTAGGAAGTGAAAAGCAATGAGATATTAAACACTCAGATGTGGTTTTTATACGTTCACAGCCGTTTAGTTGTTTGCTCATGTTCTTCTGTTTCCTACCTGTCCATCCTGATTCTTTCTGAAACTTGAGACGGCTATAAAGCAGATATCTTGTCTTCTTGCATTCATAATTTTCCAAGGGTTGAACAGTCACAACCACATCTCTGAAAATTCAGGTGCCCTCCTAATAATTAAGATATAAGTGTTTTAGATGGTAGGTAGATTTTTATGGTAGGTAGAACATCTGATGGGACCAAAGTTTTATATTCTTTGTTCTGAGTCAATAATGAGTCGTATTAGAGAACCCTGAATGCTATAGACTGAAAGATTGTGCCTACCCACATTTATTATGTTAAAACCTAATGCCCATGGTGATGGTATTTGGAGGATGGGCCTTTGAGAGATGATTGTGTTATGAGGTTGGACATTTATTTCTCACAGATCTAGGAAATTCAATACCAGGAAGTGGGCTCCCACCAAACACTGAATTTGCCACTCCCTTATCTTGGACTTCCCAAACCCCAGAATTGTGAAAAATAAGCCTGCTGTTTATAAGCTACACAGTCTATATTATTTTTGTTATAGCCCAAACTAAGATAGTACACATGTATATTTAGATAGTTTATGTTCAGATTATTTTACTAGCCTAATATTTACTGCCTTTATGACTTCATGGTGGTGTTTGAGTTTATCACTCAGAGTTTGCAACTGGGCCAGCAGTTGCAAACTGCTGGGATGTAGCAGTTTGCAATTGGAATGTAGCAAAAAGGGGAGAGTTTGATTCAGTCATTTTGGTGTATTATAGTGATTCATCTTTGTGTGTGTGTGTGTGTGTGTGAAAATATGGCAAAATTTTGCTGAAAAGAATTGCTAATTCTGTATGTTTGTCTACTTTTAAAAATTGGTGATTTTTCTCTGTGTAGTGACTAAAGCTATGTCTATAAGAAACTGAAACAAATTACAAGTTCAGTAAATTCTATGGAAAGAATTCATGAAAATGGAATATTGGTGACCTGACTGTAGACCTGTAGTGCCTATCTGCATTCTATTTCCTGCCCACCCCTGCATTATAAGCATTTGAATCCAAGTCTCTTATGTCTTGAAATCCAAACCAAAAATATACCTGAGTGAAATGCTCAATAATTCTGGAGAAACAATTGGTCAAGGCAGCAATTTAATGCTAATTAGAGATAGCAAAGAAATAAAGGAGAGAAACTGAATAGAAACAGCTGTGAAATGTAAAAGTGAAATATGGACATCTTGAACTCAGTATATGATACTCTTCGCATGAATTATTGCCTGTCATTTGTAATGAACATTATTCAAAACTACTGAAAAATCTGTTATGGCTTATTACTTAATTAAAAGTAAGTTATGAGAATTTTCTATCTTTATATAATTTATATCATTTGCAAGTCATGAATTTCCCATAATTCCATTGGCCTTAATCATCAAAAAAGTATTGCTATGCTTAAGTACAATCACATGCATCTTTTCTAGTCTCTAGCAGATGTTACAAAAGAAACTATCACAGCTGGTGAAAATTGATATTCAAGAGTGTAAAACTTGGCAGTGAGAAGATTAATTTTCTGTACTTAATGCCCTTGATTCTTGAAAACTTTAAACTTTCTTTATAGTAAGGCCAATGGTTTCATTGTCTACTTGGCAATGGGCAGATGATAATGTTCTCTATGTTACTTTATTACAAACCAAAGAAGACTGGTTTGTTTCATGAGTTTGTAAGGGATGCTTGGATGCTGGCACATTAGCTGCATCTCTTGGACTGCTGTGATGAGGAAGTGCAAAGTAGATTTAACAACTTGCTAAAATTATCACCATTAGAGTGAATGGAGTACTAAAATATATATACCAGATGTTTAAAATGGTTAGATTTGGGAGAAAACATACATTAATTTACATTTTAGTGCTAAGTACAAATTTTAATTTGTTCTGATTAACTACTTTATAGCCCATCTAGAATGCCATATGAAGGAGTTATAGAAGGGCTATAAAAGAAACCATAATCAAGAGATGCCATTTTATCGGCAGAAGAGTTTCATACCCAGTGCCCATATTGCTCAGAAGGGTTCAAGTTTCATTTGTCCAGAATGTGTCCATTGAATTACAGGACTGATATGGGAAGCAGATTAACTCCATTAATTACAACTATGTGTCAATACTTAATCCCACCACAGACCAGGCAATTGTCCTAATCTGTTAATATATTCACATACATACTTGCTATAGTCAAGTGACCATGCAAAGCAGAAATATATTTTTTAAATTGATTTATTTTTACAATTTTCTTATTTATGCATGCAAGAACTGGGGTATAGGCCAGAGGTGCAGGGTGGGTGAAAGAATTCACCAGAGACAGTGGAGAGCAGAACAGAGAGAGCTACTGAAACACACTGCTGAGGGGAGCAGCAGACGAGAGAGGTCTGCCTTGCTATGTGAGTTAGCTCCCTGGCCAGGGATCAAACTCATGCCATAGTGGCTGGGAATAGCTTGATAACACTGAGACTTAACCCTTCCACCACCAGGGAGGCCCATATATAATTAGATTTTTTGATAAGAAAATTGATTCTATCTAAAGGTTTCTTGTAGATTTAAAAAAAATGGAAATTATAAATGCTGTTGAGATAATATGTTCAACAGATCTACTATAATTCCTGGCATATAATAGGAGTTCTGTTAAGCAGTCACTGATATTGACATCATAATGTGGCATAATTCCGAGAATATGAAGATTCATGGAGAAGGTTATTAGAAACCCCAACATATTAAAAACTTCTTCAAACCCAGATGTTACGTCTTGGGGAATCTTTTGGCAAACTCTAGATCTCAGAATACATTATTTGTAATGTCCAATGTTTGCAATCAGGTGTCAATTTATTTTATTAGGTCAATTTTTTTAGAAGAATTTTTAAACTAAAATTTGGGTTCTTACTATCCAGTCACATGTCAGGATATCTGGCATATTTCAAGTGAATATGAGAATACCTGTATTCTTTAGACAGAACATACAGTATGATGCCCATATTTTCCCCTCTCCCATGGTGCTCCCATAGGCCTAGTTTAACCTTCAATTGCCAAGTTCATCCCTTAATACTTATTAGCTGGTGGGCCTCCCAGGTGGTGCAGCGGTTGAGCGCTGGTTTGCGAAGCTGCCCGCGGCCTCTGCGGCGCCAGTTCGATCCCGGCTGCTCCCCGGCCACCAGAGGAGGGTCCCACATGGTGTGCAGGCCTCTCCTGCCGCCCGCTGCTCCCCTCGGCAGTGTACTTCGGTCCTTCTGCCTGCTCTGCTCTGGCTCTGGTGAATTCTCTCACCCTCCCGCGCTTCTGACTGTACCCAGTGCATGTATAAACAAAAACAAACAAATAAATAAAAACATGCCTCTATAAAAAAAAAAAAAAAACTTTAAAAAAATACTTATTAGCTGGTGAGAGAATATGAATAGAGCCCTCATGTTTCAACAATTCAGCTCTAAACAAGGTGGAAACATCATATAAAAATGTTTTATTCTCCTAGCATGATGAATAGACCTGTATAACATCCCAGATGGCTAAATTCAAATTTGGGATTCACACAGTTCTAGAGTGGAATGTAGTGCCATTGGGATACTTACATGAGTAGGCAACTGCCCCAATCCTCAAAAGGACAAATCAGGGAAGTTATTCATACAACTCATGGAAGCAGCTCAGACTCACTTGGCAGAGAATTCTAGGTCCAGGTTTCCTAGAATATGAACTGATAAGCATCTTGAAGGAGGCAGACTTCATGTCACCAATGGGCATGTCCTCTTGAACATTTGCTACAATTGGGGGTGTGGGGAGAAGGCAGTTCTGTTAGTGACCATTTCTAATGAGACTGTACTTTCTATGGAAGCTTTAAGATGAAAGCATGATTCTTGGAATTCAGGTTCTTATAAAAATGATAACCTGAATGATAGAAAAACAATATAGAGTGCTACGCTAGAAATACATTAGTTCTCAGAAATTGTTTTACTCATTTACGACACATGCCTAGAATCTGCAGTTTGGAGTTTGAGGTCACTGGTTTGGTCACCTTCTCCTGCCATAGCTGCTCTTGAATAACATTCAATTATTTCAATGGAAGTATGAAAAAATTAGAAGAGTTTCATCTAAACGTCTTTTAGGAACTTGCCCTTAAAACAGGCATTCTTAAATTTTCTGGATATAGGACCCTTTATTGTTAAGTAATGAGGATTCCAAAAAAGAGGTCTTATTTATATGGGTAATATATATCCAGTTTGTTGTACTCAGAATTTAAAGTGAGCTATTGAATAAGGATTTATTAATTATTTTTAAAAATATCAAAACCCCTTACATGCTAATATTAGTAATATTTTCTTAAGAAATGCATATTACAAAAGTTTGGAAAAGTAGCATTGTTTATTGTTAGAAATATGAAGAGTAAAAATTCAAAATTCCAAATATTTATATTTAAAGAAATTTATTCTTTGTAATAAAATAATAATGTAACAGAATAAATGCATCCTCAGCACTACAAATCAATATAGCATTGTTTTATTTTTTGTAAATTTATTTGATAATCAGACATAGAATATAGTGGAAATCTCACATGTACTTCAGGATTAATTTTTTTTAAAGATTTATTTATGCATACAAGAACTGGGGTACAGGCCAGAGGTGTGGGGGGTGAGAGGATTCACTAGAGACAGAGTGGGGAACAGAACAGGCAGATGTACTGAAATACACTGCTGAGGGGAGCAGTGGGCGAGGCAGGAGATTTCTGCTGGCCATGTGGGTTGCTCCCTGGCCGGCCAGAGATTGAACTCATGGCTGTGGATAACCTTTTTCTCTTAACTCTTTGTGATTCTAAATGTATGTTTCTCTAGTACTTGGTATTCATTTACAGAGATACTAGAAAGAACAAAACTCCTCTCAGAAAGGCAAGTTCCCTCAATAAGCTTTATGTATTCTCAGTGTGTCTTTCTAACAGTCGTATTGCAGTCTGTTCCTATTTATTTAGGCATGTACTCAATGTTAAGATCTTTAGACATCATTTTAAAGTACTTTGGGAATCTTCTTTAACATTTGGAATAAGAATACACTGTTAGGCTAGCATTAGTCATTCTACAAAATATATGCTCAGGATTTATTTCATAAGCAATTTAAAATTATAGCTATGATTTCAATATTTACAAAAAGTCTGTACCAATGTTGTCTTGTAGATTTTTTGAAAACTCATTTTGATTTACATTATGCTAATTTAAAATATAAACACAAGGCATTTAGAATAGCATCCATGTAGATCTCATCAAATTCTGCCATTCAATTAAAAAAAAACTAGCTGTCAGTATTAGATTACTGTATTAAATTTACATATGGAGTGTTCTACATACTGAGCAATTATTCTGAAGTTCTCTTTATTGAGAAAAGATGAAAATTTTCACTTTTGATTAAGCTAAATTGCCTATCTCAAGAACTTTCCAATTAATTATAATTCAAATAGAGATTTTTCATTAGAGTTCAGAAGAGGCTAAATTTAAGTGCATTAATAAATTAACAAGTTTAAAATTTTAAACATGTGAAAGACTATGGGAAGTCCTAGATTTTTGAAAAGACAACTTTGTAAAACTTTACAAAATTAAGTTTCAATAATTTGAAAACTATTTTTCCCAGAAGTTCTACATATAACTCTTAGTTACCTCTCGAAACACTGAGACTTTCTTGATACCTGGTCTTGTATATCACAGAGAAATTTCAGCTTCTGGTGTTTTAGTTTTATATATATGACAGTTTTAAGACATTTTCCTGGTACTAAAAAAGGATATTAAGTAGACATTTTCCCACTTAATACATATGACAACTTCTGTAAGATTGCTCTTAGAAAAATGTCATCTTATTTTACATAAAAAATAATTCTAGAAATCAGGGTCAAGAAGATGCTTCTGCATACCTGATAGTAAACATTTTAGACTTTGCAGGCCATAGTTTCTCTATCAGAGCTACTCACCTCTTTTGTATAACAAGGCAGGTATAGACTATAAATAAACAGATGAACATGCCTATTTCCACCACAGATAGACAATGGTCAAGATTTGACCCGTAAGCTTAGTTTGCCAACCCTGATAACCTCTATAAAGAAGCTTTCTCAGAAATTATAGAGATGGTGCTAAAATCAGAGTTCACATAAAATAGTAGATCCTATTAGCCTTTTCACACCCCAACGGTACTCAGAAACACCATCTCTAAAAATACATAGTGTGGCTTTTTCTGGGCTAGTCGAAGTAGCATTCTATGAGCTTATTCATGAGCTTCTTTTTATGTACAAAACTGCTGCCTATGTTAATATAGGCCAGTTTTTCAATTATATTTCATGTGTTCATGAAGAAGTTTGTGTTCTGAGAGATGACTGTACAAATTCTCATGCTTAAATAATAGTCAGAAACTTAGGACTGAATACATTTAAATTTGTCTTTTGGCATTTAGAAAACTTTTAATATACTAATATACAATGTAAATCACCAGGTGACAGTGTAGATATGTTATATTTCCCCAAATTATGTAATCATGGAACCACCACTGAGTAATCCCAGGAAATATTAATATATGGAACTCAGTTTGATAAATGCTAGTATCAAACAGCATTTTGGGAAGTCCCAGTTCAGTATGTCTAATCACACTTTTTTTTTACAACCTTATTCAGATTGCTAATTCTGTCAATTTTAGCTCCTATAAATCTCCCATTAGTCCACTTCTGTCCATTTCTGCTGCTGCCACCTTTATGTAAGTTGCCAACTTCTTGAATCTGGGCTTTTGCAAAAGTCACTGAAGAGGTCTCCCATGTTTACTCTTACTTCCCTTCAGTCCTCTTTCCATACTACCTGAGGATAATCATTAAAAAAAAAAAAAAAAAAGTACATCTGCTTGCATAATCTCCTTGTTTATTTTCCCAAAGACCAAAATTCTTAAAATAGCTCACAAGATAGTCCATACTGGGATTTCTGCTTACATCTTTAGTTTTATCTCATGTTATACTGCCTCTTATTTGCTAGCTGCACTGGTCTTCTGTCAGGTCTTCTATTTTTTTTTTTAATTTTTTTTTAATAGAGGCATGCTTTTTTTATTTATTTTATTGTTTGTTTGTTTTGTTTATACATGCACTGGGTACAGTCAGAAGCACGGGAGGGTGGGAGAATTCACCAGAGCCAGAGCGGGGAGCAGAGCAGGCAGAAGGACTGAAGTACACTGCTGAGGGGAGCAGCGGGCGGCAGGAGAGGTCTGCGCGCCATGTGGGACCCTCCTCCGGTGGCCGGGGAGCAGCCGGGGATCGAACCGGCGCTGCAGAGGCCGCGGGCAGCTTCGCAACCCAGCGCTCAACCGCTGCGCCACCTGGGAGGCCCTGTCAGGTCTTCTAATGTACCATCATGGGGTCTTTGCAAATGATTTTCTCATTACCTGGAATGGTGGTTGTTGTCCTGAGTGCTGCCGTATAAACTGTGTGTTTTTTTTTAAATTTTAGTCCTATAACTTTGTTTTATAACAAAGTATATTTTTCAGATGCACAGCAATATAAATCAACATCTGTATATACTACTATATTATGTTCACCACCAAAATTCTAATTCCGTCCTTCACCTTTTACCTAATTCACCCACCTCCTTCCCAAATCCCTTCTGGTAATACTAAGTCCACCTAGTAGTCTAAAATTTTTTATTTTATTTATTTGTTCTTCATGTACTACACGAGCAATGTCATATGCTTTCTTTTTGTCTAACTTATTTCACTAAGCGTATCATCTTCTAGATGCATCCATGTTAACAGTATTCTAATTGTGACTGGTCATCTGGACATAGACTTCCCAGCTAAAAGAATCAATAGCCTATAAATGATAACTCTTTCTCTCCTCAGTCTCCATTTGGAGATTTCTCCACTTGACTGCACTTCTCAAAACCACCCATTCCACCTTGATTGTAATTTCAGAATAGTGAGAACTGTTGACAGTGAGAGGAAAGGAAAGGAGAATATGGCAGAGCCATTTATCTAACGCAGTGTAGGTTCTCTGAAATAAAGACTGTATTTCATAATGCTGGGGCGTAAAACCACTGCTTGGTGCTTGAGTTCTATCAGACAGCCTGATGCAGTAGGAATAGTGGGAAGTTACTAAGTGACAGTTCTTCTAGGTGAAAGCTATGAGAGTATGTTTTGTCCCACTTGGGACTGAGATGTGACACCAATAGGATACCTTACAACTTAGAGTTTCTTATTTAGTTCTCTGCTGCATAAATAGTCATGTTTTTCTGAAATAGTAAGAGTTCAGACTAATGAGCAGAATTCTTTGCCTATATTATCTGTGTTTTTTTTTTTTTTAATTAACCCAAAGGTGCACATGTAGTAAGTTGTAGATGTGGGGCTGAAACTTGGGGGAGCTTATCTCCAGAGTCTAAGCTAATTCCTGTGTCTATGACCCAGTGCATGAAAAATCCAAAGTCTGTGGTCTCAAAGGAAACAGATGCTGATTATTGAGTATGCTGGAGTGCTGTGGAGGAGCAATAAACTCAGCAGTGACTATTATCTAACCCTTACCCCAAAGGCACTTTCATACAGCACCTGCTTCCGTGAATTCTAATCATTGTGTATTTATTTTTATTGTTCTTATAGATGAATTTTCAGAAACCCTGATGGGGTAATAATTAATTCCAATTAATGAAGTTAGGGAACATTCATAATAGAAGTAACTGAGCTAAGTCCGTAGAGGATTTTAACAAATAGAAACAGAAGAACAGTCTTGGGGCAGGGAAGTACACCAAGGCCCACAGTCCCTAGTGCAGGCCAGGGAGAGTGAGTTGTAAAGTACAACTAATTACAGCCCCAGGAATCATTTCAGAGAGAAAATATACAGGATGTGTTGATGGGTTGGAACTTAAAGCAGAGAGAGCAAGGGAGAATCATTTTTCTTTTTCTTTTTTTAAGTTTAAAGATTATTTATTTATACAAGCACTGGGTACAGTCAGAAACGCGGGAGGGTGAGAGAGTTCACCAGAGCCAGAGCAGGAAGCAGAACTGGCAGACTGATGAAATACACTGCTGAGGGGAGCAGAGGGCATGGCAGGAGAGCTCTGCGCACCATGTGGGACTCTCCCTGGCGGCCAGGGATTGAACCGTCACTGCAGACTGCTTCACAGCCCATTGCTCAACTGCTGCGCTACCAGGGAGACCCAGTAGAATCATTTTTCAAGCATGGATGACTGGTATATGATCACCACTCCAAGAACACCTTTAGGACTGAATGGATGTGATTAGTTTAAGACATGCTTAGTTCTAGGTTCTTTAAGGTTAGGTAGTTTTCCAATCGATAATTAGATGTTTAGGTCTGAAGCATTAAAAGAATGCTCAACATGTTGAAGTTAACTGAAAAGTGGTAAAATATTTCAGCTGGTGTTAACTTTCATAATAAAAGTAACATTATGAAAGAATGTAATGAAATATCTATTTTCACACATATATACATATTTTATATACCAATCTACATATTACATATGAAAAATGTATTTACTTGAATGCCTATGTATTTACAAATAAAAACACACTTTGAGAAAAGATATTGAGTTCAGTAGCAATATTAATACATTGATACAGAAGCAACTGTTGGGATACAACTTAAAATGGAACCCCCCATTATTTTATCGATATCTTACAATATATAAAGAATTCACACTGAAATATAATGAAATTGGAAATAGAGGTGCAGTGATGCTCACTGAGAGAAATAATGGTTGTGATAATGATGATGACCCCCAAAACAAGTAGCTCTGCCTATATGGACCTGTTATTTCACAATTTTCTTTCTCTTTTTCCACTTCACATATATACAGGTACACAAACATACTGTATTTTTCACATTCATGAATCTTATGAGATTCATGAGGTAAGATGTGCCCTATAATTTTTTGGAATAGGGAACACTCACTGGGGCCTTCCTTGGGAGGAGAGTTGCAAATCACCAGGGTTGAATGAACCAAGATTGAATTTGAAGTTGCCAAGTGCTAAAGGAGAAATAACTTTGTTCATCATGAATTTCCTCCTTTCCTGCCACGTGCACTATGGAAATGTAATATGATTTTCCTGGCATGACAGGCATATCTAGAAGTAGAATGATGTTTCCAGGATTCCCAAAGCAGTGCTTTCGCTGGCCGTCCTTAGTTCTTTGATTTTAGGGATAAAGTTGAGCTTACATTCAAGCTAACATAATTTTCTTTACTTGCTAATGTTTGAGCAAGGGTAAAACTACATATTTCCCAAGTGGCTAATAATGTTAACAAATAGAAAACACATAGCAAGTGACAATTTACTTTCTAATATCTCCTCAATAATATAGTATCCTACACAATCTCATAACAAACAGAATTGGGTTAATTAAATTTTCTTCTTTGGTGTTTACCAGTTTAGTGTTAGTTAGTGATCATAAGTTGCTTTATTTTTTATTTGCACAGAGCCATACTTGATACTTTTTATTATTTTCTTTTTTGAGAAAAATTGCCTTTTGTTGTAGATTCTATATTTTCTGTTTCTTTAATTGTATTTTTTACTGAAGTGCTTTTGGTTCACAACACCAAATATGACTTGGGGCCATAAGTTCATACCTTCACCATTGTATGTTAGTACACCAAGCCCACTAAGCCCACTACCAAAGCAGTCATAATCCTTCACCATAGTCAAGGCACCGCCTCTCCCTCCCCATCTGGTAGCTTCCATTCTGGAGTCACATTTCTAGGATTTTGTTTTAGTTTTGTCTGCTCCTTTGTTTTTGTTTCTTTATATTCTGTACCTGAGTGAAATAATCTGGTGTCTCTCTTTTGGACTTATTTTGCTTACCATTATCCATTCCAGTTCCATCCATGTTGTGGCAGATGGCAGGATTTCATATTTTTGCTGCTGAGTAATCTTCCATCATGTATATATAACATATCTTCATTGTTGAAATTCCAGTAGCTTTTAAAATCACTGTTGAGTCACTCTGTAGATAATGTGATGCAGATTAACCATGGTTTGCATAAGATGGTATCTTGATCTAGTGCCTGTAGTTACCAATACAGTGTTGTGTGCTTAGAATTTTTCTAAGTGGTAAGACCTCCTTCAAGGTATTCCAACCACACCCCACCACCACCACACACACACCCAGGTATGTTGAGGAAGCTTTTGGAGATAATGCATATGTCTATGACCTGAATACAGTGCTGGTATCATGGGTTATTATGCACATGTCAAGCATATTATATGTATATATTAAGATCATCTAATTGTATGCATTGGACATCCATTTGTTTCATATTAATTATAAATCAATGAAATTGTAAAAAATAGAAAGTTCCCTACTTGGAACACAATATTATCACTAATACATATGCACCCCTATGTACATCCTCAGTATGGAATGTTTTTTGTATTTTGGTTGCCTCAAATCGTTGGTTGCCTACATCACAAACCACTTACAGTTCAAAGAAGAGAAAGCATTTTCTCCTTTGTTGTATCCTTCCTCCATCACTACAGTATAACACCGTGAAATGCAAGGAATATTACATGTGTGTATGTGTGGATCATGTAGAGAAAACACTTGAGCAAATCAAAAGCAAAAGATACTCATTTAAAAAAAAAACAAACATCAAAGAAAACAATGATAATTTGAGTTTCACCAGAAGAAATGCAAATAGACTGATCACAATATACTATCAGCATAATCCCCAACTTAGCACAGATGCTGGTGTTATAAACAGTAGTAGAATGAGTCCAGCTGAAATGTTTTTTTTTTTTTTCTGGCTATTTGCCATTTAGCCACTAACATTCCAAAGAAACCCATAATTAGGAACTCAGAGCAAGCTATTCTGGGTCATTTATGATAAAATGACTTTTCAGAACTTCCTTTGATTGATAGTATAGACTTCAAAATGCCAAATTAATTTTGTTTTATATTGATGGCAATTCACAATTTAAATACACAAGCCATATTTTTAAAAAATCCATTCATAAGTATGATAGGAAGTCAGATAATTGAAAGATTTTAAGTGGGTGCTGGAGCTTTTTAGAAAATAATTTAGTTTTGTGCATCAGAAGATAATGGTGGTGTTGTTGATAATGTGACAAATATTCCAATCTTCTGTGTGAAGTTTATCCATATAGGGTCTGAGTATTCTCAGTGAGTAGTGGAGATAGTGTAGACAGTCCAAAAGTTATTGTTCAAAGGAATTATGCATCAATGTTTTAGGATTACGTTTCAATTACAAAGGTAATTATTGTAAAACATTAATTTAAGGATATTTTATATTATCCAAATTTTATATGCAAAACATGGCATAAAGTTGAACCTTTATTTACATTTATGGTTCTGGTCAATTTAATAAGTAATTATCTAAAAGCTAAAAGGTTTATTATGAATCTGAATATGAGATCCATAGTCTAGTGATGGGTAATAATTACTCATGTGATCCCCAAATTACATGTGTAATTTACAATACAGTATCTTTTATTTAAAGATTTATTTATTTTGTATACAAGATCTGGGGTGTAGGCCAGAGGTGTAGGGGGTGAGAGGACTCAATAGAGACAGAGTGGGGAGCAGAACAGGTGGATTTATTGACATACACTGCTAAGGGGAGCAACAGATGAGACAGCAGAGGCCTGCTGTGCCATATGTGGGTTATCTCTCTGGATAGGGATCCAACTCAAGCCATAATGGTCATAGCACTGAGATATAATCCCTAGGCCACCAGGGAGACCCACAATACAGTATCATTAAAGGTACGATGTTGTATAGCAGATCTCCAGAATTTATTCATCTACAATATATGAAACTTTATGCCATTGAAGAACAACTCTTTCTTCCTTCCCCTTGTCCCTGCAAACACCATGCATTCTGTGCTTCTAAGTTTTACTATTTCAGATGCCTTAGGTAAGTGGAATCAGGCAGTATTTGTCTCTTCTGTGACTGGATGATTCCACTCAGCTTTTGTTCTCAAATTTTATCCATGTTGTTACATATGGCAGGGTTTCCTTTCAATACTGAATAATATTCCATTGCATGCGCATATTTTCTTTTATTCATTCATCTATCGATGGACATTTCATTTGTTCCCACATCTTGGTTATAGTGAATAATGCTGCAGTAAACCTGGAAATAGTTTTTATATTGACCCAGATTATTACAAGGATGTATTATTCTTCAGCAGATAGGCTGTTTCTAATTTGAATGTATACTGTGCACAATAATACTGTGAAGTAAAGCTCTTATGTCTTCATAGAAAAATTAACCTTATAGTTGACCCTTGAAGGATTCCCATCTCTCTCTCTCTGCTTCTGTCTCTCTCTACCTTCCCCCTGCTTCCTGTTCTCATCACTCCCTCTCAAATACACACACACACACACACACACACACGCGTAACTCACACAAAGCATTTGCACACAGAAGAAATAGTGATTTTTTTAAAATCCTTCCTGGATTTAAAGTGAAAGGAGATGGTCCTCCTTTGGTGGCACAGGCAGTTGAGTGCAGCGCTCTGAAGCTGTCTACAGCCTCTGCAGGCAGGTTCGCTCCTGGCAGGCGAGACAGCCACATAGCTCAGCAGACCTCTCCTGTCTCGCCTACTCCTTCCCTCAGCAGTGTATTTTGGTCAGTCTGCCTGCTCTGTTCCCCACTCTGTCTCTGGTGAATCCTCTCTCTCTCTCACACACACACACACACACACACCCGCCTATCTGGCCTGTACCCCGGTTCTTGTAGGCATGAATAAATAAATCTTTAAAAAAACAAAAATATAAAGTGAAAGGAGATGAGGTAAAGGTGAAGAGAGAGAAAGAGAAAGAAAATACATCCATCTCTCTCTCTCTTTTTTTTTTTCTTTCCTGAATTAACTACTGCAAAAGACTATTAAGAATGGGCCTCCCAGGTGGTGCAGCGGTTGAGCGCTGGGTTGCGAAGCTGCCTGCAGCCTCTGCAGCACAGGTTCGATCCCCGGCTACTCCCCGGCCACCGGAGGAGGGTCCCACATGGCGCGCAGACCTCTCCTGCCGCCCGCTGCTCCCCTCAGCAGTGTACTTCGGTCCTTCTGCCTGCCCTGCTCCCCGCTCTGGCTCTGGTGAATTCTCTCACCCTCCCGCACTTCTGACTGTACCCAGTGCTTGTATGTATGTATGTATAAATCAATCAATCAATCAATAAAAAATCTTTAAAAAAAGACTATTAGGAATAATAGCTATAGCCAGCTTGTTCATAGGACTATTTCTGACTTTATCAATCTGGGTTTATGTAAAAGTAGGAACTAGAGGAAATATATAAGTCCAAGTCAACTATTCAGTTCTATTTATATGACACTAAGCAATATATTTATCTACTGATTTTTATTGCCCTACTCAATATTTAGTCAATATTTTTGACTATCATATGGGTACAAGTTTGGATGCAGAGTTGGCCAAAAGACTTAGTTGTTGACGACCATTATCATCCTGGCTTCTGGGAGCCAGCTACTATGTTGGCAACAACTTCAAGCCAAAACTTGCTTCATGCTACACTGCTTATAATTATATTCCAGTCTCGTAAGAAAAATAGTTTTTGCCTTCCCTTCTTTCAATGTCACTTGAAAGAAAGGTAAACCATTTAATAGTGACAACTTGGCAAAAATTTTTTTTGAAGAATATGAATTAAGATGTTCTAGAATATCAGTGTACAACTCCATTAATTTCTACATTGTTTCAGGTATTCTACATGTGATGATTATTACCTGATTTTATTAAGCAATCAGTGCTGTTTGATCTTTGCAAAATCTAAAACTGTTCTTTTTCTTTTTCCTTTTTAAGAGTATTACATCTAATCTGGTCTTGATCTGAGCTATTCTTTGCATTTCAATAAGGAAGACAAAAGCATTTCCTTGATTAGCTGTATTTTCAACTGTATCCACCCTGAATTCCCTTTTTTACATTAGGTACAACTACAGACCTAATACTGCAACAGAAGAGAGACTTTATTTGCTAACTTTTAGAATGGATTCCAATCTCAGTTAAATCAGACTGACTAATAGCAAAATGATTCATTTAACTTTTGAAAATTCCTTTTCTTTCTATCTTATCCTTATTTTCCGGGGTTCAACATCCCTATCCACCAAATCTCTACCATGCCCCTGTGACTGAGGGGAGCCTGTTCCCATCTATCTCTTATTTAGGCAGTGCCCCACCCCCATGCTTGCATCAACCATACTACAGGAATCTAGGGAAGCAATCATCTGACTTGAATAAGTTACACTAAGGCGTAATTGGTGGGCAAATGAATAAAAAGCACATCTGCCTAGGGAAATTTGCCTTGAAAAAGAAAAAATCCTAATTCAAACTAGATAGAGAAAAGGTAAATGAGCTAAATAGAATGTTTGAGCTTTAGTGTCAAGAATACTGAAGTATTTTGAATCCCATACGTTCCTCATTTTTCTTCCTCCTGAGTCATAGGGCAAATGGAGAGCCCTCCGGGTTCAGAATAGAATAGGAAAAGCCTTAGAGGAATAGGGAGGGCTCCAGAGATAAGGGCAAAAAATTCCAAAGGGGACTAATCAAACACCCCAGGACTAGGGACAACAGGACATTCCTGGACAAGGCTGATAAAGAAAAAGTATGCTAAGATAAGGGCTGGCACACAGAGACTTAGTTCTAGGCACAGAGACATTAGGACAGTGAGTGAGACCACCAAGAACTAACCAATCACAGAGAGACTGGTGGAGCTTTAGAATAATTAGTGAAAGACAGTATAAATTCCCTGAGACACGGCTCCACTTTGGCTTCCTGGCCCTTCCCTGGCCTGGTTCTACTGGTCTGGGTTCCTTTTCTCCTCCATAAACTTATTTTCTTTCTCTAAACAACTCTGCCTCTTCTTGCTTGCTTTCCTTTGCATTAGCGAAGCTCCTGCTGTGGCTTCGTGAGAAACCAACCCCTTGTAGTCTAGTGGCTGGGACTCTGCGCTGCCATTGCAGCCTGGGATCCATTCCTGGTAGGGAACCTAGGCGTGAAAACCTCTCGTTAGGGTATCACTCTGTAATAAGAGTTAACAGTGGGCCTCCCTGCTGGTTAAGTCTCAGCATTATGAAGCAATCCCCAGCCACTGCAGTACAAGTTCCATCCCAGGACTGGGAGGCTACCCACATGGCACAGCAGACCTCTCCTGTCTCGCCCACTACTCCCCTCAGCGGTGCATTCCAGTATATCTGCCTGTTCTGCTCCCCACTATGTCTCTGGTGAATCCTCTCACCCCTTACATTCCAACTTTTGTATGCATAAATAAGTAGTTTTTAAAAAAAGATTAACAGTGGGTGTTTTTTTGGAAATCCGGGCTTGACAAAAATAGATGTTTTAGGCTTAGTGTCTGACATAAGTCCATTGTTAATAAATAACAAGAAATTAGCATTCAAAATGGTACAATTTTACATGCTATGGCAATAAGCTAAGGAAGATGTCTTTGAACAGCTGTTCTTTGTTGTTTTCATGTTGCATCCACCATCTTCCTCAAAACTTCCTTTTTTTTCTCTGGAAAAACTGATTATAGGAAGTTAGCCAAATTTACTGAGGTATTTCCTTTAAAGTTTCAAAAATTGCTTTCTGTAACTGCTTGTAGATTGGGTCTTATTATTTGGACCACAAGGATGCAGGTTAAATGTCAGCAAGAGATTAACTTTCTTATATGTCATCAGAGAACATTCTGAAGCTAATAAACCACAATGCAGCTATGTTTGGCTTCTGTTGTTCTAAGAGCTGCTTCCTCCTGCTTCCCCTACCATTGTCACTTCACACACTTGAACAGTAAGATAAGTGGGAGCGCTTATGACTCCAGCTTTCACCAAAAGAAAAATCCATTATCATCTTCAAATAAAAGAATGGCTGGTGGTAAAGGTCAACTCATGAGTCCAGTTTTACCTTTGGTTTGTGGATCAGAGAGAAATAAAGCTACACAGATGTGAGGCAAACTGCTGACCACATTTAAAGTATGAAATCTTGTAAAAGACAGAAAATAGTAACATAATAGAAATGTTATACCCTGCTCCTACTTTACCTTTTCATTTTGAAGAGTATGTTTAAGAAGAGTGATACCAACATTCAGAGAAAGCTACCATTGGGTTTTAAAACCTTTGCATCATTTGCAAAGTGATCTTGTTAAATTGCATATTTCATAGTACCTTACCCATTTTTATATGGAATGATCTGCTTAGTAATTAAATTTGATGCATGAAGTTTTAATATAAAACTTTACTCTTAAATAAATTGAACAATAGTGTATCATTGTGCTAGGAGAAATCAATCTTTGTGCCTCTAGATTAAGCAAGATGCATGAAGAGAGGGCATTCATTATTAAACTTTTAATTTGTGGTTAACAGAAAGTTACTAATTTAATATTTGCTATTGAAAAGAGCTTAAAAATTATTATTCTACTTCATAGCCTGATTAAATAGAGCATGGCATGCTGAATGTAATGAATAGAATATTTTCTGATGACTGGACCCCTTATCTTTCCTATCACCTTTCATATCATTTTTCCCTGAGAATACAGTAGATATGAAGATCGCCAAGATGTAGGAGAGAGGATCATATTAACTATAAAATATTTCTCAGAATTTGCTTCTTTGAAAAAATAGATACATGTTGCCACTTTTAATCCATTGTCTTTACTTCTGGGGGTTAAGAAAATGAAGCTAGTATTTATATGAGAGTCTATAAATTGTGATTTCATTTTGTATCCTTATCAGAAATGAGTCTGTGATAATGTGATATATGGACAGAAATAAATCTTATTTTCCTGTTTTCCAATGATCTAGCTTAGCAGAGCAAAAGAAAATGGCAGTCTCATTTTCATTAGGAAACACTAAACATCACTTTATCATCTTCATTCACTAGAACCTTACTTTTCTTGCTTATTTTATTATACTTCAATATTAATATCTTTAAGCTACATTTTGCTTCCATAATAATTTTGTAGTGCCTATTTATTAAATAAAATAAAGAGGCAGTTTATTCTCCTTAGCTTTGTAGCCATGGATTTTATGATTTCATGCTATGCCATTGTGGATACCCTTTCCCCAATCATCCAGAATTTCAAATCTCCCATCTTGCCCCTAAACAGTATGCTTAGTAGAATCTCCATCCTAATTACTCAATGTCTCTCTTCTCTATGAAGTCCTGTGAATAGTAGCAATGTTTTATGTCATCGTTGCCAAGAATGCTACCCTGTTACTATCTCCTACCAAATAACATTGACTATTTCTATGAATTTTTGTGAAATACCGTAACACTCTCATGTCATTTCTGTTTGTGTAATCATTGGTTGCTTATCTCTATGTATATGGTAGGCAGAATCTTCGGTACTGTGCTAAGTACTATGTATTCAAAATGTTAATCTAGACAGTTAGTGATCTATTTAGTGGTCTATGGGGAAAATGCACCAAAAATTCAGTGCATATAGCCTTTCAAATTAAATAATATGCTGAAAAAATATGACAGGTGCATTTCCTATAGCCAGGTCATAAGACAGTTGTCCCTTTAGCCTTGCTTGCTTTTCTTTAGAAGCTGCTGCCTTCTGAACCCAACTATTACAGCCACTTTATCTACTTCAACCCTTCTTCCCTTTTGGTATTGGCAGGGATTTAGATCTTAACTCCGTCCATCCCTCACCCATAATAATTCCAAAATCCAGGCAGGATTATCTGGGATTTATTCTCTCAGCCTTTAGAGTTTTGCACACAAATAGCCACTTAGAAGGATAAAACATCCATCACCCCAAGAGCTGTCTTGGGAGGAACTCTATAGAGTTAGTAAGTTAGTCATTTTGAAGGGAACCACATCCCTCATTAACTACCCAATGATGGGTTCAAGAGTCTGCCAAGTGGTCCCCAAAGTTCAATGTCCTACCAACTTATCCAAATGTCCCTTTACCCCATAATATTCTGAACAGTAGATACTTAAATAATTAAAAGTGGCTATGCACATGATTCTTACCAGAAGAAATTTCTACTCCAATGTGTCTTTGCTATTTATACTTGGACAAAATATATGTCTCAACTTTTAAAAGACACATTTTGACAAAACTGACACAATTAAAATTCTACACTCTTTCAAGCCTACTATATTCATTTGCAAATTTTGTTTTTTTTACATTATTTCCCATATTAAAAAAATAAATATAACAGTTTTCTTTCTAATGAACCATATTTCCATTTAGACTTACTTATTTTCAGTTTACCTGTTTCAACTTTTTTTTTTTAAAGATTTATTTTTTTATTTATACAAGAGCCAGGGTACAGGCCAGATGTGCAGGAGGTTAAGGGGATTCACCAGAGACAGATGGGGAACAGAACAGGCAGACGGACGAAATACACTGCTAAGGGGAGCAGCGGGTGAGACGGGAGAGGTCTACTGGCCATGTGGCTTGTTCCGTGGCCGGTGGAGGGGATCGAACCAGAACTGCAGAGGCTGCGGACAGCTTCACAGCGCTGTGCTCAACTGCCTGTGCCACCAGGGAGGCCTGCTTGTTTTAACTTTTAAAACAGTTTTTGCCCCCAATCATTGTCACAAAATTTGAAGCAAGAATTTAAAATTGGTGAGTTGCAGTTTGAGTCTTTGACATTCTACAAGTAGACGTGTCAAAAAAGTTAAGTTTTTAAAGCTACAACACTTTCAAGCTCAGTTAATACACCCTCTCATTTTGAAAGTAATGGATAGATCTCAGACTCAGTACTCAGAGGAGATTTCCTACGTCTCCTTCTTAGAGGCAGAGTGAGAGATATGGACCAGAACCTGGCTTCCTAACCACCAAATCAATCTGCTTTCTACTCCAGCAAATCTAAGTCTGTCTCCTCTCACATTTAAAGATAAATTTAGGTTTAGATATATTAATCAGAATCCCTGGTCAAAATTTTGCTCCTTTCCAGTTTTAAAATGATTTCCTACTCCTTGAACCCTCTCTGTTTTGTAGTTTTTCTTACACTCTCAAACACATGGCCAGCTTTACTGTATGCACTTTCTCTCATGTAGACAGCTCTTTTATTACCAGTTATAATTACCATTACATCAATAAATTTTCTCCTTCAACTGCACTTTGAAAAAACCCTGGACAATATTTGATCTATTTGGCAATGTAAGTATCTAATTCACTTATTTATAATATAAACTTTTACAACTGGAAGAGTTCTGAAGTGATCATTAAATGGATTTAATTTATATCTAGAGAATTGTGATTTCTCATTAACTTTTTTCATAAAGATAATTTTTAATTCTGCCACAATATTTAAGAGCTTGCAGAGTACCTAGCCTCAGGATTTAGAAATTAATATACTCAGTGGTTACCCTTGAGAGATTCCAATCATGTAGTCCTGATATTCATCTGGGGTCTGTGAACCATCTGAAATGGTAGGAAAATATGTGATTGCATGTCCATTCTTTTCCTGTACCGAAAAGTCATAATTTTCATTATGTTCTCCAGGTGTTTATAATTTTTTTTAAAAAATGGAAATATTAATGCAGGCCAACACCTGCTCAAATTAGGCATACTTTCAGAAACATTGTTGGCTGCTTTGTTAGAATTCTTACAGGTAAAATGCTCTAACACACACAAACATATTCTCATTCTTTGTCTTTCTGTCTGCCTCTTTTTATGCCTGTTAAATAAAATGAAGCTCTGTTTATTGATAGTGATGGTATACTAACATTAATATTATATCCCAAAAACATTTACTGTGGACCTAATTTTTTCACTTGTTAGTAAGCTATATATCTCCTGAACTGCAGATTATTAGCCATGGTTATTTTATCCTTGATTTGAGGCTAGATAAATTTCAAAATATATGAATTATATACAATCTTCCTATACATAGCAAGAAGAATATTTTCTAAATGAAGAATTCCATGTGGCATATAGAGAAAAGCTGTTGACTTCTTTAAAAAATATCCATATCAGCATAGCTCAATTCCTGTCACCTGACACTGCTGACTAAAATTACCTTCATGAAATAAAGGCATTATTAAATAACAGGAAGGTGTCATGATTCCTTCATTGGCCCCCATTTTTAAAGTCACACATGTGCAACTATGAAAGAGTAAACTAATGTCGGTTTTCATGGAGAGTTGGCTTCCTTTTAAGGCTCAGAGATCTCAAAGGGATGTTTTCCACCAAGATCAAACAAATGTAACCTTCCCATCCAGAATTTAGATTCCCTGTTAATTTACTTTCCTTCAAATCCTGGATGCTGAGCATAATTGTAGTATATAGACTACTGGCTTCACTATCACTGCAAACTGAATTATTTAAGGCTTAAGGAACTTAACCAAAAATGGTAATACGGTAACTAACATTTCTTATGACTTCTTGTAATTTGTTAAATATTTTCAGATAAACATGAAATGAAATTGTTCTAGAGATTATAATCTATTGCAGTCTCTTTGACTTCCTTGAGGATGTGTTTGTTGAGCTCTCCCCACATCCCCCACACTCCTTATGCACCAAGCTAGGTTTTATGTATTGGCCACAGGGAATAAAAGGATGAATTCATACTATTTACTTAAGTATACGACATCTCTGAAAAGGAATAGTGGAGTAATTTTTTTTTTTCAAACACACAGAGACTTTATCATCATGATTTAAACAATTTGAATTGATTTCATAAGCAAGTAATTCTGAGACATAGGATATGACCCTGAGGTCAGTCTCCCATCATTATGTAAGCATCATATCCCTTTGATCTTTTTTCTTCTCAAGTTGAATGTGCTAGAACAAGGTATCTCACTAATCCTAAACTCAGCTCCAGAGTTTATAGCATTTATAAGCCAGTGACTCTTCTTTGGATCTATATTTATACACTGCTTAAGAATAGTAATGCATTGTGAAAAATGTATCATTAGGTAATATTGCATGAAGGTCACAGAGATATTCTGTGTGAAGCTGCTGCTGATGTAAGATATTACAACTTTAAAGGTGTTTGCTAGGAAATAAATAGGCAATAAGAATTTTGAATCCACCATTATATATGCTATCTGTTGTTGACTGAAACATCATTATGTGGCATATGTATTAGATGGGGTGTTTTATCATTTAAGAGAAATATAGAAGGTAGGAGTGGAGTGGGTGACTCATTTGTTGATTCATCACCTATTGAGATTCTTCCATCAGAGACAAAGAGAAAGAAGAGGAAAAGGAGAGAGAGTTTTAGCTGACCCCTGGAAATAGTTGTAAGAGGGAAGAGAGCTATTATACCCTGAGAAATGATCTTCATTGTAGGCTTTGTGAAACTCTGGGAGAGAACAAAAGTACCTCAAAGGCCTTAGTGAGAGTGAATTGCACCATGTTGGGGAAAGGGATATACATCCCTCCTCTGCCAAAAACCCCATGGTGTTCTGGCCTTGGGAGAATCAGGTAGGTTGCAAACTTGATGTGGATATAGGCATGTAACTGTGGACACCAGCTGGCGAAGTACTGAGGCTCCTTTCTGGGCACATAACATGGACAAGGATATTCTAGAGCTCCTGTATATGATTGTGATTGACAGCCTAGCATACCAGCATCTGTACATATCTGTACACAACTGCCAGTACAATGATAGTAGGCTGAGAGCCTCTTGCAGGGCAGGCCTATATGAGGTCTAATTTGAGCAGATGAGCAATATCAGAAAAACTCAATTATTTGTGGAATAGGAAAACTTGTATGTATTTTATGGTGAGAGCCACATCATATTTGCATCTTTAATCTTTTCTTCTATTTTGGTTCCTATTCCTCTTCAGTTTAAATTATTCATTATAAACATAAGGAAGTATAGAGATTGTAGGGACTTAGCCAACAAGCAGAACTTTGAGAATTTTTTAATGTATCTTGGTGCTTACAGAAGAAAAGAATATGAATATTTTCAGCCTGGCTAGAGCATAAATACATTCTAACCAATGCTTGCATAAGCTAGAGAAAAATAATTTTTCATTCCAACATTATGTTTCTTCTCACAATTCATTCCTCTAATTTTGCATCTACCTTCAAATTTGCATTGGAGGATTCTCTCATCTATTACTTATGACCTTTAAACATGTTATGACAAAAAGTAACTAAGTATCAATGCTGAAAGGTAAATGTGATCCAGATGTTATTTACATCTTGCGGTATTGAATTGCTTATATTCTCACTAATGCCCATGGAAATCAGTGTTTTCTAAAAGAGCTCCTCAAAACATAGCTCTATGAAGTTCCTTCAAATGGCTTCATGAACATAACCCCTCAACAGTGGATAACATGAGCTGGGGCAGGAAAGGACTGATGGAGAAATACCATGTGGTGACTTACTGAATTACACGAAAGTGAATAGGTGTAGTCCCTCCTCCTATCTTGAAAGACTGTCAGAAATTCTTAGAGAAAGGAGGTCATTGTAAGAGTCAATGACGATATTGAATCTGTATAAATACTGGGAGGAAGTGAAGGGTAACATATTCTAAGTCAAATAAATGCAGCTTACAAAGAAAAAAAGTGATATAATAAAGGATTGTAGTGGTGCCTGATCCCTGGTAACATAAGGGAAAATTAATAAAGGCAGATAGATTTCAAGGTACCCACTGTTTAAACATGGATTTCAGATAAAAACCCCATTTCCAATTGAAGATTCTTGTTCTTTTGAAATCTATTACTCACTAGAGAAATTCTGACCTAATTACAATATGCATTTTGAATTCTCAGAATAAAGAATTAAATATTGAATGACAAAACCTATTTGATTGCTAAGGATTGTATAATATCCTTACAAGTTAACCTAGGCATAAACTTTGACTACATGCTTAGATCTACAACAGGAAATGTCAATTAAAGAATTTATGTTTATAATTCAAATGTTTTTGACTCAATGACAAAGATCTAGATTTTGTAATTGTGCATATTCAAGTTGATGGTCCAATCCTCATTTCAACTGAGTATGTACTGTGGTTTCTTGTCTAGCATTTGTATTGTCTGTAACAATGACCAACCAAAAAGCCAAATGATGCAAGTGAGAAGGGTCTATTTTAAATCAGGCTGTTTGCTTTCCCTATCATTTAATATCAGTACAAATCTGAGTCACTTGTCTCTCAAACTGCTTTTTAAATCTGCAAAGTAGGAATACTTAAAATATTTCTGAGGGGGCCTCCCCTGCTGGCGCAGTGGTTGAGTGCTGGGCTGCGAAGCTGCCCGCAGCCTCTGCAGCGCCAGTTCGATCCCCGGCTGCTCCCCAACCACTGGAGAAGGGTCCCACATAGTGCGCAGACCTCTCCTGCCACTCGCTGCTCCCCTCAGCAGTGTACTTCGGTCCTTCTGCCTGCTCTGCTCCTCGCTCTGGCTCTGGTGAATTCTCTCACCCTCCCTTGCTTCTGACTGTACTCAGTGCTGTATAAATAAATAAATAAATCTTAAAAATAATATATATTTCTGAGGTTTCTGATATTTGCATTTTTTAATACAGATTCTGAAATTCAGTACACAGTCATTAATATGTAGTGATTTATTTATACACATTAATAAAACATATTGGGGACATTTCTAAGCATTAGAACTCATGTGAATAGTACAATTTATGTGTCCCCTAAGTCCATCACCCAGTGCCTGTTACAGTCTTGCCTAAAACCTGGAACACAGTAGATGCACAAGAAAGGATTTTTAAAAATGCACATTGTGACTTTGCGCTCAGTACTTTGCAGGTTTTGTGACTTCTTATAAAGAGATAAAACCAGGGTTATTTCCAATTTTGTTAGATTTGTAAAATTAAACATTGTAGTGCCTCACGTAAGGGTAAAATCAACTGCTGGTAGGGAAAGTTAACATTTAGAATCTATCTGAATTGTGACAATTACTTTAAAAGGCAGTTCTACCATGGAAGTGTTTTGCTTTAACTAGCACCCTTTCTAGAATCATAAATTTACTACATCCAGTTTTGCAACTAGATACCACTGATAGATGGAAAATTATCTTTTAATCAGCATGGAAATGCTTTCATACACTGAAAAGAGGAGATTTTGTGACCTAGCAAAGGGGAGTATCAAGGGTAGAATGGAGAATAACCTCTCAGCAGAATAGGGTATGTCTCTACCCAAAAGATATCTGCAATAGAATTTCAGCCTATTAATTATAGGACGCTGAATGAATTCTTTCCTAATATTACAATCACATCAGTAAAAATGGAGGTGTTCTGTGTCAGTCTTCCCTTCTTTGTTATTGATGTAACATTGATTCATAGCACTGCATATGATTAAATATATGGGATTAACACCTTCAGATGTATGTAGCCACATCTACCACCACATTGCCAATAGTTCTCCTCAATAATTGAGCAACCTCCACACTTTGCTCTCTGCACTCCTCCTGCCCTGCTGGTAGCCTCAATTCTACAATCATATTTCTAGGTTTTGTCATTGGTTTGGTTTTGTCTGCCACTTTTTTTTTGTTTCTTTTTTTTTTTAATTTTTTAAATTCTTTCCCCACCCCCCATAGTGTGTGTCTGGTTCATAGTTGTTGATTTTGATTTTTTCCTTCTTATAGTTATTCTTTTTCCTGGTCCCTTATTTAGGTTTTCTAGATTCCTGCTATGAGTGAGACCATCCGGTATTTTTCTTTTTCTTTCTGGCTTATTTTGCTGAGCATGATCCCTTCCAGCTCCATCCATGTTGCTGCAAATTGCCTGTGTTTATCTTTTTTGATTGCTGAGTAATATTCCATATGCTGTTTTGTTTCTTAATACTCCACATGTAACTGAAACTATGCAGTTTTTCTTTTTCCTTCTAACTTATTCAGCTAGCATTATCCCATCCAGTTCCATCCATGTTGTCACAAAGGCATCTCTCT
This sequence comes from Talpa europaea, assembly GCF_964194135.1. NCBI lineage: Eukaryota > Metazoa > Chordata > Mammalia > Eulipotyphla > Talpidae > Talpa > Talpa europaea. The sequence goes on from NC_140073.1 coordinate 81,733,388, forward strand.
CTCTCTTCATAGATAACTAGTATTCCAAAATTTATATATACCACATGGTCTCAATCCATTCATCCATCATTGGGCACTGAGCTGGTTTCAATAACTTAGCTCTTGTAAAAAAGCATATATATTTCATCAAATTAGTGCTTTCACATGCTTCAGGTAGATAACAAGGATTTGGAATTGCTGGATCATGTAGTGCATCTATTTTTAATATTTTGAGAAATCTCTACCTTTTTCTAGAGGAGTTGGACCACTGCATTCTGCCAACAGTCTGTGAAAGACCCTTTTTCTCCATATCTTCCCTATTCATGCTTCTGGTCTTTTTGGTATGGATCATTCTGATATTATGAGAGTCATGAGGGGGTATTTTATTGTGGTTTTGATTTGCATCTCCCTAATGATAAGTGCTGATGACTATTTATTCATATGTCTATTAGCCATCTGTATATCTTTGGAGAAGTGTTATTTAGTAGTTCATTTTGTTGTCCATTTGTTTTCTTTTTGCGAACTTGTATGAGTTCTTTATAGATCTTGTATATTAGCCCCTTGTTGGATGTATGATGTGTAAATATTTTCTTCTATTCAGTAGGGTGTCTTTATATTCTAATGATAGTTTCTTTCGTTGTGCATATCTTCTTAGTTTGATATAGCCCCATATGTCTCTGTTCTCTTGTTCTCTTTTTTCCTCTTGCTACTGGAGAGAGATCTACACAGACATCTCTGAAGCCAGCCTTGCAGAGTATTTTACCTATGTTCTGTCCTATGTATTTATTGGTTTTAATTTTACATCCAAGTTTCTTACCCATTTTAGGTGGATTTTTGTGTGAGATAGTTATCTAGTTTCATTCTTTTCCATGTGAATGTCCAGTTTTCCCAATACCGTTTATTGAAGAGACTTTCCTACTTCAGTGTTTATTCTTGGCTCCTTTGTTGTAGAAAAACTGTCCGTATAGGTGTGGGCTTATTTCTGGACTCTCTATTCCATTGATTTGTGTGTGTATTTTGTTCCAGTACCAAACTGTCTTGATTACTGTGATTTTATAATATAGTTTGAAGTCTGGGAATATAATACCACCTTTTTTTCTGTCAGAATTGCTTTGACTGTTTGGGGCCTTTTGTGGTTCCACATGAATTTTAGTAATGCTTTTTCTATGTCCTTGAGGAATGCCCTTGAAACTTTGATAGAGATTGTGTTAAATGTATGTTACTTTAGGTAAAATGGCTGTTGTGACAGTGTCACTTCTTCCAAACTATGAGCAGTGAGTATCTTCCCATTTCTTCATGTCTTCTATTTTTCATGAAAATGTCTTACAGTTTTCACTGTATGGGTCCTTTATCTCTTATGTGAATTGCTTTTTGATGCTATTGTAAATGGGATTATTTTTTGATTTCCTATTCTTCTAACTGGTTGTTTCTCTATAGGAGCACTGCAGGATTTTGTGAATTGATTTTTAACTTGGCACTTCACTAATTTTTTGTTTACAGTAGTTTTTAGTGGATTCTTCAGGCTTTCTGTCTATTTTATCATGCCATCAGCAAATAGTGATAGATTTATTTCTTCTTTCCCAAAATGCATTACATTTATAACTTTCCGTTCCCTGATTATTCAAGCTAGATCTTCCAATACTTTGTTGAATATTAGTGATGAGGAAGAACATCCTTTTCTTTTACTTGATATTAGAGGAAAAACTTTCAGTTTTCAAATCAGTATGTTAGTGATGGGTCTGTCAAATACAGTCTTTATTATGTTGAGATATATTCATGTGTCCCAATTTACTAGGGCTTTTATCAGAATGAATGTTGAATCTTATGCTTTCTTTGCATTAATTGACTTGATAAGATTTTTATCTTTCCTTTTGTTATGGTGGTGAATTGCATTGATTGACTTTCAGATGTTGAGCCAAACTTATATCCTTGTAATAAAATGTCTCTGTAATAAACCCCACTTGGTCATTCTTTAAATGCATTGTTGATTTCTGTGCTAAGATTTTGTTGAAAATTTTTTCATCTATGTTCATCAGGGAGATTGGTCTACTGTTTTCTGTTCTGTGCTATGTTCTTGTCTGGTTTGGCATCAAGGTTATAAATGATGGTCTCATAAAATATGCTTTTAAGTGTCCCTCTTTCTCAGTTTTTGGAAGAATTTGAGAAGGATAGGTATTAGACTGTCTTAATAGCTTGCTTGAACTCAGTAGTAGTGAAACAATATAGTCCTGGGCTTTCATTTTTGGGGGGGGTGGATTTTGATTGTTTTTTTTTTCTTTTTAAAGATTTATTTATACATACAAGAACTGGGGTGTAAGCCAGAGGTGTGGGGTGTGAGAAGATTCACCAGAAAGAGTGGGGAGCAGAACAGGCAGATCCACTGAAATACACTGCTGAGGGGAGCAGCGGGTGAGGCAGAGGAGGTCTGCTGTGCCATGTGGGTTGGTCCCAGGCCAGCCTGGGGATTGAACTTTTGCTGCAGTGGCTGGAAGTAGTTCGATAAAGCTGTCGTTAACCCCATGCCAACGGAGGTCCAAGATGATTATATTTTTTTTTTATTTTTACATCATTGTTCATTTTTAAACAATATTTGCTTCCTCCCACCCCCTCAGGTGTAGTCCCCATAGAATTTCCTTCCCCAATGCACCCATGCACCATCACCTCAGTCCCCTATGCTCCTCCCTCCCTGCCTCTGATCCCTCTCCCTCCTCCTCCCCTGCAGGATGTCTCTGGTTTATAATTGTCTGTTTTTGTTTTGTTGTGTTTTGTAATGTCTTAATTTTTTTACACTGATGTCTTGTTTGGTTTCCCTATATTCCTGCTGTGAGTGAAACCATCTGATATTTTTCTTTTTCCTTCTGACTTAGTGTTTCTGTTCCCTGACTTACAATTGGTTGGTTTCAGGTTCTCCATTTCATCTTTATTCAATGTCTTAGAATCATGTCTCTAAAAATTTGTCAGTTATTCTAGGCTATTCCCTTACTTGCATACAAATGTTTATAATGATCTCTTAGGGTCCTTTGTATTTCTGAGATACCTGTTGGAACTTTTTCTTGTTCATTTCTGATTCTATTTATTAGTTTTCTCCCTTGCTTGAGGCTTGATTATTTTGTTTACTTTTTTAAAGAACTGACTTATGGTTTTATTGTATTTTGGATTTTTTTTTATTTATGTCTTGGTTATTTCTGCTGTAATTTTTATTTCCTTTCTTCCACTAGATTTCAGTTTTGTTTGTTCTCTTTCTAGCTACTTAGGTGAGATGTAAAATTGTTTATTTGAACTCATTCTTGTTTTCCTGTTTTCTTTTATGTGGGTTGATACCATTGTTATAATACCATTGTTTCCTTCTCTCTCCCTTCTGGAATACCCATTCTTCTTCTTTTTTTAAAAAGATTTATTTATTTTTGCATATAAGAACTAGAGTACAGGCCAAGAGGTGCAGGGGGTGAGAGGAATCACTAGAGCCAGAGTTGGCAGAAGAGGCGAATTGACTGAAATACACTGCTGAGGGGAGCAGTGGGTGAGACAGAAGAGGTCTGCTGCACCATGTGGTTCAGCTCCCTGGCCAGGGATCAAACTCGTGCTGCAGTGGCTAAGAATATCCTCATAGTGCTGTGTCAACTCCTTGTGCCACCAGGGAGGCCCAGGGATACCCATTATTCTTATATTGCCTTTCCCAATGGAATCAGATAAATTTCAAAGCATTTCTCCATTTTTTCTTCGTATTTCTCTTTCTACTTCCAGCTGTATTACCATCTTTGATCACTGATTTGATCTTCCAATTGTTCTTTTTTGTATAGCTTTCTCCAGAATTTTTTTTATATCTTCTCTTGATCTTTTTACATCTCCATTATGTTCTTATTTAATGCTTCAATTTCAGTCTTCTATTCAGTAATTTTATTTCTCAGGATAGTAATTTGTCTTTGATATGCTTTTCTGTGTTTCCTTCCTTTTTTGAGTTTCTTTATCATTGCAATCTTGAACTCTATATCTGCTAGAAAGAAAAGATCTTTATGCCTTTATGGTTGGATATTGAAAATTTGTTCTATCCTTATAATAGTGACATATTCCCTTGAGAACTCAAGGTGCTGGCTTGTATTTTTCTGTTTGCTCATTTTGCTATTTAGAGTTTGCTGTTTTTTAAGTGCCCTTGGCACTGACTTACAGATTTGCAGAAATTTTACTTTTCCAACATGCTATGCTATTTTGTTTTTGCTTTTAGCGTAAGGAGAACTTATCTGTTCTTAGCTGTTGAATCAGACAATATTGGCGGGGTTAGTTGCTGGTGAGTGTGGGGTGCCAGTAACCTTCACTTCTGGAGTTTCAGACCTGAGTCTCTGTAGTCTGCACTCTGTAAGCACACTTAACAAGTACAGTCTCAAAGGGTAGGGGAAGGTATACAATCCAGCACACCATCCATGTTCTTTTCAGGCCTCCTGGGAATACTCTAGTGCCTCTGCACTTACCTTCCCTCAATCAAAGGTGCACTCCACACCCCTCACCTTTCCAGGTGTGCTGACCAAAGGGCAGCAGCTCAGATTGGCATTGTAGCATCCTTTGGGTTTAGTGGCCTGCTGAATAACTCAGATTATCTTCCTATTAGCAAGGCAGGGAACTGCCTCTGATACCATCTTGGCAAAAATCTCTTCTGCATACGTATTTTAAAAGAAAACAATACATTCCATAGAAGCATTTCATTTAAAAGGTCAAAACATTAAAAAGTTTGTATTGGGTTTTATTCTATGATATATTATGAAAATGAATGTATTCCTCCATTCTGTTTGCTCTAGTCACTTAGTTAATACCATTTCAGATTGCTTCAGAAATGGGAAACTTTCCTTCAAGTAGAATAAAACTTAAACTCACACTCTTCAAACCCCATACACATACAAAGGGGTCATTGATGCATTACTAATCTGATTGTACTTTTGGATTCATGCAAGTAATTTGCATCTAATTCAAGATTTCCTCCTGAAAATTGCCTATGATTTACTTTTCTAATTATAGGTTAGCAAGGAAATTAACATCTCTTAAGCCACAGAACAACAGAGGTAAGTTAAATTCAGCAGCTAATTGTGAGGGTAGTTACAGAAATCTAAGCAGGGTTTTCCCTCAATGAAGAATGTAGAGCTTTCCCTGAATTCAATCGCAAATGCTTAGTGGCTGTGGTCTAGCTAATGAATTGAGTAATTTAGACAGGAAAGGATTAAATGGGCACTGATGATCAATGCACAAGTTAGAGTTTTGATTTATTAGCTCTCAGTGCTTACTCTAGGCCTAAATACAAGAAACTCATAAACTAATAAATGATGCATAGTGAAATGTTTTAGCATAATATGAAAATGTATTAAATAATAAAACCAATGATGATAAAGACAGGTTCTACGCATTGAGGCTAGGATCCTTGTATTTATTGCTCTTCCAACATTAATGTTCTTTCATGATAATGAGTTTGCACTTTAGCTTTTTTTACTCTAAGTCAACTAGTAAATCAGATTAGCAGTTAACTATACAGCATTAATCTTCAAGTATAGAGATTTACATATATACATATGTGTGTGTGTGTGTGTGTGTGTACACACACTAACAGAGAGACAGAAAGGGAAGAAGCAGCTTTAATGCTTGAAAGATTAGATTGCTTCTGTTAATGAATCCTCAAGGGCAAAATGAATACCATTTAACTTCCTACTAAACTTGACCTTTGGCATTAAGTAAATGCTTCCAAATCAAACTACCTTTCTTGTGGGTTAAGACTTAAATATGATAAAACCGGTTGACTCTAGGGTGTCAAAATTTTCATCGTGGAGTCAATAAATATTGCCTGAATTAATAGAAATAAATTGGATTTTTTTACATTTTTGGACAGTCCCCAGTTTGATTAATCCAATGATTATGATACCATAATTTCAGATCTTCAGGTCTAGTCTCCCAGGCTGCAGTGGCAGTGCTGAGTCCCAGCCACTAGACCACAAGAGGTTGGTGTCTCACAAAGCCGCAGCAGGAACCTTACTGATGCTCAGGCAAGCAAGTGGAAATGTTACAGGGCAACCCTACTCTAAATGGGTTGCCTGACTGTGTGTCCTCATCCTTGCACTTCCCAGGGACTTACAAGACTAACTACAGGCACACACAAAAAGGTTAATAAAGGGTTTATTTACAAAAGAAGGAGAAATGAAGAAATGAATAACTCTGGGAGAAAGAGAAGGAGATAAATTGGTGAATGTGCCCTCCCAGTTCTGCTGAGTTGGAATCCCCAGGGGCATGCTGAGGGCAGGCGACAAGCCAAGAGAGCCCCCAAAGCCCACATGTCTGGTTATACACCAAGCCTGGCTGCTTAACTTCACCCTCAGTTCCCATAAGCCTCCCTTCGGTGGTGATGACGTTATGGGGTTTGTAGTTCTTGGTGTCTTGGAGTTCTTTGGTCTGGAGCGGGGGGTGTGGAGTCCATGCAACTTGTGTTTATGGAGTTCCTCAGGGCATCCTACCCCCCCCCAAAAAAAAAAGAGACAGATTTGTTTAGAGGAAGAAAAATTCATTAAGGAGAAAGAAACAGAAATAAAAGTGGGACTCTCATGCAAGTGGAACCAGGTTGGGAGGGGTAAGGAAGCCAAAGTGAAGTCATGCCTCAGGGAATGTATCCCTTCTTTCCCTAAGTATTCTAAAGCTCCATCAGTCACTCTGTGATTGGTTAGTTCTCCATGGTCTCACTCTGCCTTAATGACTGTCCGGAATTAAGACTCTGTGTCCCAACCTTTATCTTAGCATACTTTTCTTTATTATCCTTATTCTGGAAAGTCCTGTTGCCCCTAGTCCTGGGGTATTTGATTAGTTCCCTTTGGAATGTGTTGCCCTTATCTCTGGAGCTTCTTTAATTCTCCTGAAGTCCCTGCCTACACTGTCCCTAAAGCTGCCTAATTATCCCTACCTAGGACTCAATTACACAATTTGTCCTCAAATTATCTTTTCTTTGAGGACTACTCCTGGTCAATCTTAGCCCTGCATGATTTCTCTTACACCAGAGGTCATAGATTGTAATGCTTATTTTCAGGTTGATGAATTTCTATTCTTAAAGTACTGCAGAAAGTCAGGCAAAGCAAACATGTTCATGCAATACATTGAAACTGGAAAAAAATACCAATTTTTAGAGAATGATAATCACTACTGCATATTACCTAATAGCAGGCTATTAATGGAAATGCTTCTGAAGAAGCAACAAAAAATGCATACTTTATCGCAAAATCTTCATTTTATCACTTTTTTTTATTTGTTTGTTTTACAGAGCATCATTGTCCAAAGAATCATATTATACCCTGTAAGCATACCATTGTTAGAACCCTGGAGTATATTTTTCTTACTCATAAAATCAAGTTTATTGAGATTTAATTTATGTATAATAAAATACATTCCCTAGTGTACAATACAGTTCAATGAGTTGTGATAAATGTATTCACTTGCATAACTGTTACCCTAATCAAAACACAGAATACTTCTACCACCTCAGTCAACATATAGAATATTCTTTCTCAAAAGGGTTTCCTCACACCCTTTAAAAGTCACCATCACTTTTGTTTCAGCCCCTGGAGCATGGTTGAAATGTTCCCACATTTAAGCTTGTCACCACAATCATTATTAATAAACATGCTATGTGTTGAAGGACAGGAACATATGAAAGTATTTTGAATATTTTGTTGTATGCATAGATATTATAGTTATGTAATTTATTTGTTCCTTTCTCATTGGAACGGTATTGAGCTATACAGCTGGAGAGTGATATAAATAACACTAGACATGATACAAACAATTCTGTATTCAAATTCCAGACTACTTACTTGATACAAGCTTTCATTCAAGTTACACAATCTCTGTGGACCCTAGTTTCCTTCCCTGTTAAATACAGATGACAACCATTTACAGAGTTAAGAAAAAATAGAAAATGAGATTCTATGGAAAATTCACCCAGTGTAATGAATGTTACCTTTATGGTGCTGAACACACCTTATCCTCAAATTACTTTTACGTAGTGAAGACACTGTGGTCAGTCCCAGCCCTGTTCAATATCTCTATCTTCAGGGTCATGGCTTGTAACTTTTATTTCAGAATGATGAATTGGGTTTATAATAGTCTTAGAATTCTGCAGAAATACATGCAAACTCTACATGTTTACACAAGGGATATAATGTAATTGTAAAAGAAATCATTTTGCTGTGCATTTTTTAGAAGCTGATAGTCTTTGCTATATGTATCTAATCTAAGACCTAGACATTCTTACTGAAAAATTTGTTTCCAGAGATGGTGTTGGATTATTTCCATCCCGTCTTATCCATGTACATTTACCACATTCTTTATGAGGTAGTTCAAAATACAACAACAGTTCCTTAAACAAGGAGATTATTGTCTTTGCATAAAATGTCTATTGATAAAATATAAATCCAATTGAATCAAACAGAAATTAGAACACCATTGCAGATTTGGTAATCTGTCCTTTTTTTTTGCTTGTTTGTTTTTTCTACATAGTCATCTTTTCTACATAGTCATCAAATTCAATCTGATATTTAGGGTGGATCATAAATTACAGAAGGGGCATGAGACTGCTGCTTTGCTAGTGGGGCAAATATACAACTATATGCATGCAATCACAACTAAATGAGTTACTTTGTTTGCATCCTTTCTGTATTATGTGCAGATTTGGAAAGTTGCCGCTTAATTGGTATAGATCTGTGTATTAATCTAGGTTGTCTAAGACCATAGTGCAGATCTCTCCCTGAGTGAAGGAGAGAATGAAGGAAGGAAGGAAGACTGGTGCAAATAGCAGTTCTAAGGGAAATTCATCAAGGTCATCTAAGAGTCCTTGAGTCTAATTTCCTATCAGGGGAGCCCTGTGTTTCCCAAGATCTCTCTGCTGCAATCAGTCACAGGCTGAGAGCAACCCATGGGGAGCATGGCCTCTGTGCAAACACAGTGAAGGATTTCAGAGTCTAGCAGCTTGGGGTACTGAAAAATTCTCATGAATGTACCAAGGGTTCCTTTTCAAACTTTATTGAGTATACAAATCACTTAAGGATTTTTATTAAAGTGTAGTTTCTGATCCAGTAAGACTTTGGAACCTGAGATTTTGCAGTTTGAGCAAACCCTCAAGACTGTTTATGTTAAGAACCAAACATTGAGTGGCTGTGGTGGAAAACACTCAGTTACTGAGCAGCCCACATTTGTGGACCCACTTGCCATCATGGGAACCCAATTCCATGGGATGCTTGTACCAGACCAGCTCTGTAGATGACTGCCCTGAGTCACATGATCATTTCTAGGGCAATAATTTGTAACCAGCCTTCTGGGATAATGTTGTACAATGTGTGCACTAAATAGCCAGTGTTTTAATATGTAGCATCAAATAGAAAATTGAAAGTATTGAAGACCAACAGATCAGGAGAAGGCTGCCATTCAGAAGATAGTTTTTTACTCACAAATTTCAATAGCAGGGAATATACCACATCAGTGGAAATCACTGGCAGGAGGCAGAAGAGAAGGAAACTGTGGCAAAAGCTTTATTGTGGTTTTCACAGGAAGGAATTGTCAAGGTAAGCAGGTTTAGGGTTAGCAAGTTTGAAAACTTTTAGTTAGCTCTGCAATACAGGGACTATTGCTTGTTGTCTGGTATTTGACCTTGAGTTTGCAATCAGGCAGTACATTGCTTCATTACAAGTTCTTGGCTTCTTCAGACTACAGAAGGAACTGGGTGCCAGCAACCAAGTTGAACACAGGAAAAAGGACAGTGGAGTATGCACAGCAAAAGTTTATTTGAAGCAAAAGCAGTAAAGCTGGGAAAAAAAAAGCTTGTGTTATCAGGAGAGGTCTGGAAATGAATTGCCACTGTGGGACTCGGAAGGCTGCTTTTATGTTTGAATTTTGTGTTTTTGTTCTCTCATTTTTGAGGGGGAGAAGAGGGTTTGTAGGGAGCAGCTTCACATTTTGTTTCTTTGGCGCTGCTGTTCACTAGTCTTAATCCATAGCTGCACTCTGGACATCTGGGCCACCATCTCCCCTCACACCCATTCCCCTATCCCCCTGCAGCTCTCTCCTGACCTTGCTCAGGGTGCTTGGGGCAGGTGTATGGTGACCACAAAGTGTGCAAGTTAGATAACAGGTGATTGGTGTATCGACTCTGGATTGTTTGATTTGTGTTTGAAAAATGGGCCCCCAGGAGGAAGATTCCATCTGAGGAGAATGGGGCTAGATGAATGTTAGGCTGGAGACCATGGCAAGATGAGTCAAGCACATTATTAGGTTTTCCAGAACCAAGGATGTCTTGCATGTGCATCTAGGGTAGACATTAAAACATCAGTTTTACAGAAGCTAGAGCTGTGGTTAATACAGCCAATGGCTTTGTTTCAGAAATGATTAGTGAGCACAAAATTCCCTTAGATGCCTCTTCATCATATGTATTATCATTAAGGGGGATTTACTGTAGAGGTTTTTTTTTCCCTGGTTAGAACCATGTTCTTCCAATCAAAATAAAGCATTTTCCTCCCTCCCCCTGAATCATTTAATATTCCTGGATAAAAAATGTGTGTCCTTTTTTCTATGCTAATATCGCCTCTATTAAAATAACCCTTTTATTTCTCAAGAAAGCTAAATCTACCTCTTTGGTTTTTTCATAGATCTGACTACCCAGTGTTGTTATGTGGAAAGCAAAGCTGGTATGGGAAACATTAGATAAACACTCACAGGGAGTTTCCTGAAAGCCCAAAGATTTAACATATGAGCATTTCCACACCAAAACACTTCAGAGAATGGGCTACTCTCTCTCCAGAATTCTTACAATGTTTTTTCAAGTATGCAATGACCTCATGTAGAAAATCTGAATCAGTGGTAATGGATGTTAAGCCTTTGATGTCTGGAATATTCCAGAGTCACTAGGCCCAGCAGCAGTTAATGGTGAAAATCTCTGAATCAGAAATAGTCCTGCACAAATTTAAAGAAAGATGAACTGGCAACCTTTAGCTCAGCAGACACACATCTTCAGTCTACCAAGAAACAGTAATAGGTGGTGTTTTCTGTGGGCTCAATTCAGGGTGCCTAAAGATACGTGGGCAGACAGCACAGTTTATCACTATCTCTTTGAAAGTTAAACAGATAGTGCACCGGTGAATTAGTTAGTGGGAATTTTGTGGGGACTACACCCGAGAGGAGAAAGCAATCGTTGTACAAAAATGAACAATGATGTAATATATATAAATAAATTATTTAAAAAGTTAGATAATCTCTAGGTATAATAGAGTGTTCTCATAACCCTCCAAATCTGACCTGTTTGAAACCATCATATTACAATGACAGCAATAGAATGGAAATTACAAATGCATCTCTCCCATATCTGAAAGTAATAATACTATGTTCAGGCTTCTCCTCAGCAGTGTATTTCAGAAGATCTATCTGTTCTGCTCCCCATTCTGTTTCTGGTGAGTTCTCTTACCCCCGCACCTCAGGCCTGTACTCCAGTTATTGTATGCACAAATAAATAAAATAAATCTTAAAAAAAAAAAAACCCTCTGTACTTGCTAAATAATATATCCTAAGCCATTGTTTAAAAAGCAACAAGTAGTAGAGAAATCCACCACATTTTTCTGATTCTCAAACTTCCCTTCCAGTGTTTGGTGTGAAAAATTGCTCAAGACTTGAAAACAGATTTGCCTTTCCAGAATGCAGCTAGTGGTGCTTCTTTCAGATGCAAGAGAGGTCTGTCTGGTTGGCCTTTAAAAAAAAAAAAAAAAAAAAGATTTATTTATTTATTTACACAAGCACTGGGTACAGTCAGAAGCACGGGAGGGTGAGAGAATTCACCAGAGACCGAGCAGGGAGCAGAATAGGCAGACTGACAAAATACACTGCTGAGGGGAGCAGCGGGCGTGGCAGGAGAGGTCTGCACACCATGTGGGACCCTCGCCATTGTCCGGGGATCGAACCAGCACTACAGAGGCTGGGGGCAGCTTCACAGCCTAGCACTCAACCTCTGAGCCACCCAGGGAGGCGCTCAAAGAATAATTTTTGAGAATTTTCTTTGAAGTAGCATTGGTTTAAAACATGTAGGTTTCAGGTTTAACAGATTTAAATTTAAATATGTTATACTACATTATAATTGCTACCAAAATTCTAGTTTCCATCCATCACTATACAATTAATTCGGTTTACCTAATTTACCCATCCCCCATTTACCTTCCCCACTGGTAGCCAGTATTTTGTTCTTAAAATCTGAGTTTTTTTTTTTCCTTTACCTTTGTTGATCTTTCCTTATCTTTTGCTTCTCAGTGACAATCATACAGTGTTTCCTTCTCTGATTTAATTCACTTAGCATCCACATCCTCTAGATCTATCCATGTTGTTGCAAATAACAGAATTTCATCTTTTTTATAGCTCAATAATATTCCAATGAGAATATATACCACATCGTGTTTTTTTTTGTTAAATTTCACACATTTTTTTACATTTTTCATTTTTGCACAATGTATGCATTTTCATCTTGGTTGTAGTCCCCATACAATTCCCACCCCCCTTGTTTTGATCCTACTCCCTCCCTTCACCCCCCCCCCCATAGTGTGTCTCTGGTTTATAGTTGCTTGTTGCTTGTTGATTTTTACTTTATCATAATTAGGTTTTTTCCTGGTCCCTTATTGAGGTTTTCCAAATTCCTGCTATGAATGAGACCATCCAGTATTTTTCTTTTACTTTCTGAGCATGATCCCTTCCAGCCCCATCCATGTTGCTGCAAACTCAATCAAAAATGATAAACTCATGCAGTTCACATCATGTTTTTTTAATATTGTGTTTTTTTAAATATCTATTTATTTATGCATACAAGAACTGGGGCACAGGCCAGAGTCATGGGGATTGAGAGGATCCACCAGAGACAAAGCAGGGAACAGAACAGACAGATTGACTGAAACAGATTGCTAAGGAGAGCAGTAGGTGAGTCAGGGGAGGTCTGTTGTGCCATGTAGGTAGCTCCCTGGCCGGAGCTTGAACCTGTGCTATAGTGGCTGCTGCTAGCTTCATAAGTTGTGTCCCAACCCCTTGCACCACCAGCAAGACCCATATTGTGTGTGTGTTTTTTTTTTAACTGAGTAGTATCAGCTTACAAATCTGTAAGTGATTCAGAGATATAGGCCCACACATTTTCAGATATGTGAGTCACCCATAGTCCACCATACCAGTGAGTCACCCATAGGTAACTATTTTGATGCTATTATAAGTGGGATTGTTTCTTTGATTTCTTTCTCTCATAGTGTGTTGTTTTTGTATAGGAATATACCTGATTTCTGTAAATTTAGTTTGTAAACTCCCACTTTACCTTTTTTTTTAATTGTTTTTTAGTGGTGTCATTAGGACTCTGTATATTATCATGCCGTCTACAAATAGTGATGTGATAGTTATACTTCTTTTTTCCTAATTTGGATTATTTTATATCTTTATCTTCCTTGATTGCTATTGCTAAGCACTCCGATACTGTATTGAATAGTAGATGTGAGAGTAGATGTCCTTATTGTGTACCTGAGCTTAGAGGAAATACTTTCAATTTCTCACCATTGCATATGCTGTTGGGTGTGGATTTGGATTTGTAGATTGTGGATTTATCAAAGTTTGTGAATACTATGTTGGCATGTGCTCCTTTTATTCCCATTTATTTGACAGTTTTGATCGTAATTGGATAACAGAGCCTGTCAATTGCTTTCTCTCCATTTATTGATGTAGTCATATGAATTGTATCTTACCCTTTGCTGACTTGGTGAAATTACACTTATCAATTTGCAAGTGTTGAACTATTTTTGAATCCCTGCGATAAATGCCAGTTGGTCATCATATATGATTTTTTAACGTACTGTTGAATTCAGTTTGCTAAGATTTTGTTGTGCATTTTAGTATCTGTGTATCTCTGTTCATTAGAGATACTGGTCTGTAGTGTGTGTTTGTGTGTGTGTGTGTGTGTGAGAGAGAGAGAGAGAGAGAGAGAGATCCTTGTCTACTTTTGGTATCAGTAATATTGGTCTCATAAAATTTGCTTTGAAGCAATTCTCTCTTTCTCAATTTCTTGAAAGAGTTAGAGAAAAATACATACCAGTTCTCTTTTGAAGTCTTGGTAGAACTCATAGTGAAACCATCTGTTCCTGGGCTTTTGCTTTTTGGACGTTGATTATTCAAATGCTTACATAGCAGTAAGGCCCTGCCAAAAATACTGGTCTGGGGTCCTGCAAACCTTGTAACAGCTCTAGGAAGTCTAAGAGGATCGCTTGTCTCTGTATCTGTTCTCCATTCCTTTTATTTTTTTTAATTTCTACAGATTTATGTACAATAAAATTCAGTCATTTTATGGAGGAGTTTTGCTACTACCCAATTCAGGTTTTATAAATTTTCTATTATTGCCTAAATTTCCTTTTGTACCTTTGCATTCAATCTGGTGATTAGGTGCTATTACTTTTAACTTGTGAACTTATGAATTATTTAATTTTTTATCATGGGCTTAATGATTGATGAAATTCATTTCCCAAGTAATATTTCACCTTTTGATGTGTATTTTTCCTGTTAGTAGAGCAATCCCAGCTCTCTTCTATTTATTGTTTACTTGATTTAACTTTTTCTGTTACTTTATTTTCAACCTTTCAGTTTACAGTGTGCTTCCTATAGACATTTTGTAGTTTCAATTTTTTTAACCATTTCTAAAATCCCTACTCTTTGATGAGTTTAATAGCACATTTAATATAGTAGTTGGAATGATGCATTTAGAATTTGTAGTTAGCTATGTGTTCTCTATTTGTCCCACTTACTTTTTATTTCTTCCCCTCTATTCTATCCTATTTTATGTGCTTCAAGAGACATTACATGCTCTGTTGACTTTTTAGTTATATTCCTTTACTTTTTAAAAGTGATTTTTCCAGGGATTATAATACCATATTTAATATATTACAATCTAATACAAATTAACACTAACTTTCAACAAAATATTTTGTACAATTGTAGCCTTATCTCCTCACTCTTTTTGTATTGTTATGTATATTACATCTATATGTGTTACAATCTCAACAATAGAATATTACAAATTCTGCTTTACACAATTCTAAGCCTTAGGGTCAAAATAAGGGGGATGGGAATTGTATGGGGAATATAACCAAAATGAAAATGTATAAATTGTGCAAATATAAAAAGTGATGTAAGAATTAGAAAAAAATAAAAAAAAGAAGTTAAGAAAAAAGAAGAGTATGCTTGTGTTTCATAATTTATAGCATATTTTCCATTTCTGGTGCTCTTCATTTTTGCTGGTGTAGCTGAGACATCATTTTTTTGTTACTTTCCTTTAGTCTATAGGACTTACTTTAATATAATGTATGCTTCAATGCTCTAAGCAACAAATTCTTTCTGGCTTTCTATATTTAAGATATTCTTTATTTCATCTTTGTTTTTGAAGAATGATTAAGCTGAATATAATGATTAAGTCTTCATTATTTTTCTGTCAGTGCTACATGTCATTCCAGTGTCTTTGATTTCCAATGTTTGTGAAGCTAATTCTCCCATTAATTGAATAATTTTACCTTTGTGTATGATTTGTCATTTTTCTCTTAAAATTGATTTCAAGATTTTTTTTATTTGTGACTGCTAACATTTGTCAGTCATGTGTGCAGGTGCAGTCTCCTTTGTGTTTATTCTATTAACAATCTATTGATTTTATGGGTGTATAAATTAGTATTTTCACCAACTGGAAAGTTTAAGACCTTTATTTGTGAATATATTTTGCTTTCCCTTTCTCTCATCTTCTGTTGGGACTCCAGCTACATGAGTGTTGAAATGTTTAGTATCATTATACAGATTTTTTTTTTTTAAGATTCATTCATTCATGCATACAAGAGCTGAGGCACAGGCCAGAGATGCAGTGGGTGAAAGGATCCACCAGAGACAGAGTGGGGAGCAGAACAGGCAGATTGACTGAAATACACTGCTGAGGGGAGCAGCAGGCGAGACAGGAGAGGTCCACTGCACCATGTGGGTTTCTCCCTGGCCTGCTGCAGAGGCTGCAGACCCCTTCATAGTGTGTGTGGTGCTTAACCCCTTGCACCACCAGGGAGGCCCAATCTTACAGATCTTTGAGGGTCTTTTTTTTTTTAATTTTTTTAACATTTTATTTTTATATCCCCTGTACAATTGCAACCCCCTTATTTTGACCCCAATCCTTTTCATTTTAGCATTTTTCCTTCTGCTCTTCAGATTGGATATTTATCTAGTCTCAAATTTATTTATTGGCTCACTGTTTCCAAAGCGTTTTATTCTTTGAGTGTATTATTCTCTAAATGTGAGCATCTTTGGAATAACTACTTTGATGTATGTCTTGCTAAATCCACTCTGAATACATTTCTATTGTTTTTTCCTTGTGCATTCCTAACTTTCTTATTTCATTTCATATGTAGTAATTTGTGAGGAACTGGACAATATAATTGACATGTTGTAGTTACTTTATGTCAGCATCATTTCTTTCTGAGTGTTGTGCTGTATTAACAGGCAATTAAATTTCCCGAAGCTTAAGTTGCAAAATCTCTCTGCCCAGCAGTATGAAGTCCTTAATGCTTCTGCTTAGTGTTTGATAGCCTGATTCCCTTACAGAGTTTCATCATCAGCCAGTGATATATGCAGAGGTTATGCTCACACATCCCAATCCAGCATGGTTTTCAAATCTGTTACCTAAGCTGTGTATTGGTTGATGAATAGATCCACAGACATGGCAGATCCTCAATTTCCCCCAGGTTTTCAATTTTCACTTGGATTCCTTGTGTGACCAACCTGTCTATATAGCTTATGAGCACAGCAGAGATGTATGGAAACTTATTTCTTTCATTGTTCTACATCTTCACTCCAAAATTCCTCACTTTTAAATGTCTAGTTGCATTCCATGATCTCTTGTTGCCACCTGCCATGAACTGAGTCTGTGAACACCAAGTGGCAATGCTGGGGCTTGTGCCCCTGACCTGAGAAAATAGGAATATTTCCAGCAATATGGCAAAAACAAACACTATTCTTTTTTTTAAAAAAAGATTTATTTGTATTTATTTATGCATACAAGAACCAGGGTTTTGGCTAGAGGTGTGGGAGGTAAGAAGATACACCAGAGACAGAGGAGGGAGCAGAACAGGTGGATCCATGGAAATATACTGCTGAGGGGAGGAGCCGGTGAGACAGGAAAGGTCTGCTGCACCATGTGGGTTAGCTCCCTGGCTGGGGATCTACCTTATTTACTCATGCAGCAGTGACTGGTGCTAGGTAGATAGCACTGAGACTTTAACCCCTGTGCTATGAGGGAAGCCCAACATTCACTATTCTTAAGGATGATTAACAACATTTCACAACTAAAATTTTTTTTCTTAAGAAGTTACCTTCGGTCATTCTTCCATGTACTAAATGGTTATTTTTAAAATTTGCTCAATTTTTAACTTGTTTTCTAGAGAGTGTAGTAAGCCATCTTCCTCCACAAGCTATTATTAGAAGTTAAATTCTCTCATTTTACTTTAAATTTCTCAAGTCATTTTGAATTATTCATGGGATCTATATGTCTGCAAGGGTATGTTTTTTGTTTGTTTTTAATTAGCCCAAAGAAGTTTATAGTACATTGAAAGCCTAAGATAAAAGTATGTATTTAAAGAATAGATTAATGAGGCACAATTCTAAATCCTTTGCATGCAGTAATTCACTTTATCTTCATAGCTTTCCTAGGAGACAGTATTATCAATGTCTCCATTTTTCATGAGTAAATTAAGTACAAACAGTATTAATACTTGCTTAAGATCAATCAGTTAGTAGGTCTTCCTAGTGGCCCAGGAGTTAACTTCTCAGTGCTATCAAGCTATCTCCAGTCACTGCAGCATGAGTGTGAACCCTGACCAGGGAACTAACCCATATGGCACAGCAGACCTCTCCTGTCTTGCCTGCTTCTCCCCTAGACACGCCTGTTCTGCTCCATACTCTGTGATGAGTCCTCTCACCCCTGTACCTCTGGCCTATACACCAGCTTTTGTATGCATACATAAAAATAAATCCTAAAAAAAAAAAATAGTAACTGCAGAACTAGGATTCAAAATCAGGAAGTCTGGGATAGTCACCATTATATCCAGTCTCTTATTTCATAAGATTAGAAAGCAAATCTAAGATAATATCAACATTTCTCAATGACTTTTATTCACCTTCTGAATGATGCTGAAAAGATTATAATGTCCAACACTATCATAGACATCAGGAGTATATTCAGTAGAAATTCCTTGATATTTCTCCATCTTCCTCAAGTTTTCTCATATTAAATAAAACTCAATGATCTTCAATCTTAGGACTTGTCATATTTTAAGCAATGCTGTTAACTTTAATTTATCCCTCATACTTAGTTCAGCCATCCAGTTCAATAATTACACTGAAATTCCACCTGATTTATTTGTAGTTGAAAGTTTTGGTGTGATATGTTTTGCTGAAAGGGCATAATCAAGTATAGTGGTGAAAAAACTGTTTTTTTTTTTTTACTGGTTATTACAGGATTGATATTTTCATTGGAGGTAGAGAAAATGGAAAGTATAGGATTCAGCTTTACATTTAAGTCTAGAGTTCACCAATAGAGCAGAAAAGCATTGATAAAATCTCATAATTTATAGTAGGAAAAACATGATCCAAATATTTCATGCTAAGCATAATTTTTTGTGGGTATAGCTCATTTCAGGCTTTCAATAACTCACAAAATATATTGTGGCATATTAAATCTAAAAAAAATACTGTGTAAATTTGACCAAGAAGAAGCGTAGTTTTCATTAAGAATGGTTCTTGTCTAGTGACTTACTTGAGGTACCCTAGAAAATATCCCGAGGCAAATCTTGAGGGTGTGTATGAGGGCTGTTCTGGAACCTGACACTGCATCAGGGATTTACAGACAAGGAGCAAAGTTTGCAGATGCAGCAGTCAAAAGTGATATTCCATGAACAAAAGCTGACTACTGGGAGTCACAAGATACTCAGAGACTCTGAGAGGACAAGGGATAGTGCCAGATAGGGAGTTACACTTTATCATTCCATGTACCTTTATAAAATAAACTTCTTTGTCTCTATATTCTGTTGCTTTCTGTCTGTCGCTGCCTCACTGTATTTCTCCCCACCCCTCCTTTCTGTGACTGTCTTTTCATTGTTGATAGAGTTTTTCCACTGGAAATCAACTGAAAATTGGTGAATGCCTCACAGTTGACCTTGCTCTTCTCCCTTACTGCTGATATATATGACAGTATATATGATACATACTGTATTGTGTATGAAATATATTGTATATCATGTATCCTGTATTGTGTGTTAGGAAAGGCATTGGGAAATGATTAGAGTGCCTCCTGATTTATTTGAGGATTTAAAAGACAATGTTTATTTCTTATATTTTTCCAAATTTCATAAATTTACTGTGAACTATTTTGAAATTAGAATAAAATACACTTCAACTTCTCATAACATACTTCTTAAAGGGTATCTGAGCCCGAGAGAACTACAGTTCCCATTCTAGCTCTTTGTTAGCCAGATCACCCAGGGCCTGTTACTTAAATCTTCAAAGAATCATTTTCCTTATCTATAAAATGGAAATAACAATACCAGTTTGAAGTGTCATTGTAACAGCTTAATATATCTATCAGCCATTGCCTAGTAAGGAAATTAACAATCTAGGTATTTAAGTAAGAGGAGGCATTCTTTATAGGAAAGTTATATTTTATAAAAGATCTGGTAGGAAGAAAAGGAGGAGACATTACCCAGATGTCAGAAAAATACGCCATCTCTGGACAGATGCCGTTAAGAACATTTTTGCCACTAAAATTGTTCGAACAGTTATTTTCAGTGCTACTGAAACTACAGCAGGTGACTCTAAGAAGGAGCTGTCTCTCCATTTGATGGAACTTCTGGCTGCTTCTAAAATGCTTAGTTAGAACTTGGGCTTCTGCCACTGCTGATATTGCTACCATGACAGCAGGGTCTGCCAAAAGCAGTGTATCTAGCTCTGCACTGTTATCCATTTTGGCGTGAGTACTTCTAAGTGACAGAATATAACCAGAAACGTGCAGCAGGGAAGGCTGCATATTATAAGTGGCCGGCTTCTAGCCTGAACACTTAGAAGGTAAATATATGAAGGACAAGTTTGGACAGAAACTTAACAAGTTTAAGTCTAACATATTAAAAGGAAACAAAAACTAAAGCATCTGGCATAAGCTGTAGGTTTTAGTGGTGCTTTTTTCATATATTTAGACCTTGCAATTTATTTTAAATTCTTCTCAGAATCCTTTTGTTAACATTTGAAACACAAGATCTTGATCACTGGGAGCTTTACAGGAAACAGGTCTCAGGGAATCAATGAATGCTAGCAAAATAATTCGGGATATTTTCAAGAGCTATCGCTCTTTCCTTTCTGACATTCAGACAGTGAACAGGTATAGATAGAAAGTCCAGAGGTAATGGGAGCAGCATCCCCAGTAGTTGGCAATAGAGATGCTAAGAGGGAGAGACTGCAGTATAGTTCAATACTCTTAACAAACTAAAAACCTTTTATATTATTTAATAATTGAAAAACTCATATAGGATGGAGTCCTGTTTCATTGATTTACAAATTGATTGGATAATTTTAGTGATACAGTAGTTAGCAGTATGTCTTCTCTCCCGGAGGAATCAGGAAGTTGTGTTAATTTTCATACAATTTGTACAGCTTTATTGTTCTATTTCATCAAAGATGATGGTGTGATGACAATGATGATAATTTCTATAATGAATAGAATCTAATTGTTATTGAATGCTAACCATATGTCATGCATTGAATAAGCATTTTGTAAATACGAAAACCATCCTTAATATATTTGAAGGACCCCTATTTAACAGAGCAGTAAATTAGGTATAAGTAAGTGAACTAATTCCTCTATATGACTGTAGAACTATTGGATTCTGTAGACTGTAGAACTATTGGATTCAGCTAATGCTCAACTCCACATTAAAAGCTAATTCTCAAGTCTTCATTAAAAGTAATAAATGTATAAGATAAAGATTCATATAAATATTGGATTTATTTGTGTCTGACAGCTCCTTAGATAGGCACTCTTACAGCAGGATCACAACTAAGAATTGTAAGGTCATTTATTGCTTGATTTCTTTTTACCATTCCATTCACATGCTATTCTTTGGTATAAGATATTTTTTTCTCTTCAGCATGTTGGTGCTCAGTATAGGCAGTAAGGAAGTGGCAGTGCTGCATATTAAATCACAGTTTTGTGTCACTACTTTCATAGTCCCAAAAGGTGATGAAATTTATACAGAATTATATTTGATAATTTAATATGCTAAATGGATCATAATTAGTGCTTAAAATCATCAGCACTTTGACTATTAACACATCTGCAAATTGTTTGAAATTTATGTCTAGTGAACTGTTATGGATCAACAATGCAACAGTGCAATCAGACAGAAATAATGTATTAGGTTCCCTAATTGATAGAGATTTTTCTGACTGGGGTGGGCTGGGTTCAGGTTCTTATTTCGGCTGCCTGACTTTGTAGCTGATACAGGGGTGGAATGGAATGGTTATAAAGGCAAATAGTCATCTGGGCATGTGATTTGTAATTTGTATGAATTCTAGTTGAATAGTAGCTGTTTCTGGGAACTCAGGGTCCCACATTATAGAAATTTCACAGTCCTGTAATAGGTATTCTATTCCAATTAATCACAACAGCACTACTCCTAACAAAAATAGCTAAACAATTACTCATTGAGTTCTCTGTGCCAGACATTATGCTGGGAAGGAGCTGTGACCACTGAAGTCAATGAAGACATCAATGTCACTCAGAAGCTCGTCCTCTGATGGTGGAGAGATTGCTCAGTAGATAAACTATAATAGCTCATGCAAAGTGCAACACTGGCTGGTCTAACGAAAAGAAGCGCAATCACACTCTATGCTTCTGTGTCTGCTCTTTGGACTCCTTCCCTCACCCATTAATTCATCGCTCACTGGCAGGGCTGAACTCATACGGGGAATAGAGTTGTTAGTGTCTCAGCCTTGTTTGTTTTCTGTGATCAGTGCATGGTTGGAAGAGGTGGAGGTGCCAGCTGGCAAGGCTGTTTCTGTTAGATCAGGGACAGTAGAGCAGAGGCTGGCATCTGCTGGTTTCTGAGACTTCTCTGACAATCCAGCTCCCCATAGAGCAGGAGTGTTCCTTAGCATATGGTCACCATGTCACACGACAGAGCATTAGAGGGTCTGACAGTTATAGGACATCCACACAGCGGGGCAGTCTCTGCTCCTGGCATGTGTCCCTGGAGTAACCTTCCTCCACATTCTGAGTTGTATTTGAGTGCGAGTTACCAACACTCAGATCCTTCCCTTTGGGGTCTTGAAAGCAAAATCCACAAGCCCTGCTTGATCTTGCACTTTATAAACCTATACAGCCTTGTAAAAGGTGTTAAACTCTTTCGTCTGAGAACTGCATGGACAGGGTCACCTCTTAAACCTATACAGCTTTGTAAAAGGTGTTAAACTCTTTCGTCTGGGAACTGCATGGACCGGGTCACCTCTTTCTGAGATGTGGGTCAGCTCAGATAAACTTCTTTTGGTCCATTAATCAATATACTCCCCTAGATACTTTCTACAGACAGCATCAGGATAAAATAAAACTAAGCTTAATTCATAGCTTTGTACTTGTTTCTTTTCAAATATGACTAAATCAACTACTGGATCTCAATTGTGCATCTCAAAAATAGAATGAGAACAAATACAGAAATTGCAGAGTTGTGATTGCTTGGTTTTCTAAATCTGCATATTTCTTGTCACATAGGATATGATAGATGATGTTTGTTGAATGAATTGCAGGTCAGAGAAAGAAAGTGGTTTCTTGTAAGTGGAAAGATGAAAATAAGGAAGTAAAAGTATGGAATTCCTTAGTTGCAACTCCCCTTGCTCTGGATTTTCTATTCCTTTGCTTGATTTCATTGACATTGTTCTAAATCAACTTCAAAGGCAAAGTTTTGTGGGAAATCTACCTCCTACCTGTATGAGAGAAATGCAGATTTTGATTAGAAATCTCTCTGCAGAGTGGAACAGAACAATTAGAATTCTATGGCATGATACAATAAAGACTTATTCCAAACATCATTTTTGCATGAAAGTCTGCCAAGTGCTGGGTGACTGCATTCAAGCTAGTTGTTTATCTCATTGATGGCAAGATCACATCACAGTCATCTTTGACTACCCCTAATGCATACATGGTGGAGGACAGTCCATATGGTGTCTACTAAAAGGTTGTATAGATTTATAAAGTGTAAGATGAAGCAAGGCTTGTGGACTTTGCTCTTTTGAGTGAATTAATGAAGTGTAGTGTTTGACATTGCAAATTTCCATACTCTAAAAGTCCTCTAAGGAACGGTGTACTTTCTTGTAATATTATAAATACTATTTCAGATTCACAGACATGAACTATGCATATATTCAGTGCTCTGATTATAGAGTTATTATGTTAGTAACCTCTTCTACCATTAATTCCGTTCAGTTTTGCCACATTATTTTGATAAAAAAATCTTTGAATGTTTTCCATGTGTTCATGTCTCCTCTAAGTTATCATATTTTCAATGCCAGAAAACTGTTTCTTTTCATGTTTGGAATTTTCCACACTATCTTGGCTTTTAGAGGTAGAAAGAAGCTTAGAAGAAATTGAATCCAACTATTTTCTGGAGCCATTCTCAGAGGGACAGCGAGATTCAAAGACAGAGAGAGAGACAGAGAGAGAGATAGCACATGGAATTGTGCTAGAAGAATTGATATGAGAAATGCTATCATTTTCAAAGTATGCTCTATTAAGTTTCCCATCTCACTCTAAACATTTCTGAGAAAGATTTGATTTGAGATACTTGGGATATATGGTAGACACAGTTGGTTGCCTACCAAATGATTGCCTTCCACATTGACTGTGCTCCCTTCCATTCCATTTTTATGTTCATAGAACCGAAATGTGCCAAGTCAGTTATACATCCAGCTCCACTGAGCTCATCAAGATGTGTCTGAAGTCAGTCACAGTTGTTCCATTTTGCAGTTTCAGCCTGTGCAATCTGTATATACAGACCTCCAGGGCACATTTTTTTTAAGCTTGATACTGGAACTCAAGCATTAACAATTATTATTATATAATTCTAAATATGGAACCATTGTTGAAAACCACTGCTGTAGCATACTGTGAACAAACAGGTTCTCAACAAAAACCTCTTTGTTAAAAATATATTGAGGGGATTTAATGTTATATCAAGGTAGTTTTCAATAGAAATAGATTTTTTCCCATTAAAAGTTTACTAACCAATTTCTGGATATCACCCACTCTATTTACATTCGGCTGAGTGAAACTGCATATGTGTTGACTGCATTGCAACCTGAACAACAGCAACAACAGAAAATCCTGCTGCTTTGTGTTTTGTAGCCTGTCAAAAATGTCAAAAGATTTGGCATCAAAGCCTTATTTTAAAAGAATGCCTTGAGATACTAATAGGATATTTCGTAAGCCACTGGAAAATCCCAACCCAGCTTGGGGAAGCTTTGCGGTTAGCCTAAGAGACATTTTCCAACTCATGAAGAAATTCCTCAGGTGGAACTGCGTCCTCACCACCCCTGTCATGGGCCGCTGGAGATTGCTGCTTGGCTGGTGGAGCGAGGGCCTTTTCTTGTTAGAACTCACTCTTCATTTTGCTTTCTATCTTTCCTGCTCATTACTGTTTTTGGGGCCAAGCTATTTTGGAGTGTGAGGTACCTCATCACCTTCCCATATAGTTGGGAACGGAAACATTTGCAATTTTAATAGTTGGTTACTGCATCCTTGTTTATGTTTGGCAAATCAGTGTTGTGGTGTCAACTGCCATGTATTAAATGCCGAACAAGAAATACCTAACTCTCATAGAGCTTAGATTCTATTTTGTAAGTATTACGTATGCAGATAAAAATCTGTTTGTGAGGTCAGGAAAGGGATCTGCAGTGGTTTGAGGTGAGCTTCTGGCCTCTTAAGACTCATACTCTGCAGATATGTGTCTGTCTATTTCACTAGCTGCTCCTCCTCTGATTGAAGATAAAGTAGTGTCTCCACTTGCAGTGCTTCTCACACCAAAGGCATGGCTTGTTTTGCCCACGCCAGCCAATTTTCCAACTATTTGAATACCAACTTGGTATTCTATAATTTTATTCAATCTTTGCACTAATTACTAAGAGTTAGAGTCAGAATCCACAGGTGCAAGGACTCAGTCCCACACTCCTGCCTTCATTTCAGATGTCGGTCACAGATATTGGGTTCTTGGGGCATCTGCTCTCTGTCCTACTTGGCTTCAAAGTTGAGGGTTCCCATGTTACCCTTTCATTCAAGTTTGATAATTTCTTAGAATAGCTCACAAAACTCAGGAGAACATTTACTTATTTTTATCGGTTTTTAAAAAGAATATTATGAAGAATCCAGTGAAGAGTCATAGGGTCAAGTCTTGACGTGTCCTGCAGGCTGGTGTCGGTGTCCCCTTAGAGTTGGGGTATGCCATTTGCCTAGCTCATGAATAAATTCAATAACCTGGAAGCTCTCTGAACCCTGTTGTGTAGGGCTATATGGAGGCTCCATTACAGAGGTGTGTCTGATTAAATTATATAGTCCATTGGTTATGTTGCTTATTTACTTAATTTTCAGCTCCTCTCACTCACCTACAAGTCAGGAATTGGAAATGAAAGGTCCAGGTTTCTAATCTCTGTGTGTTCTTTCTGGTGACCAGTTCCCATCCTGAAGTTATCCAAGGGCCCACCAAAAGATCCTCTTATGCAGGAAATTATAAGGGATTTAGAAGTTCTTTGTCAGGAACTGGGAACAGAGGCCAAGTATATATTTATTATGTCACCTAGCCATATCATTTGTTACTTTCCATAGAACCACTACTCTAGAATTTGAGTTCACTTACATCATGGGCAGTATTTTTTGGTATTTAATTGTTAATTCTTACCATGTATGTCAGCAACTAGATAAAGGACAGGAAGTTACTTCAAGATTTGTGAGGTTGTTGGCGGGTTATCTTTTTGTTTTTTGGTTGACCTGAATTTAGTTTATTTCCCCCATAAGCTTGGCACATTCTTGGTATTTAGTATGAAATCAATATTTGTTGTTTGGTTGGGAAGTTAAAGCTACCAAGGGTAGTGGGACCACCCATGAATTATTCAATTCATGTGAGACGTGAACAAATATGAAACGCACATCACATTTTGATGATGTCTACCATGTGAAAGTGTTTCCTTCAATTCTTTTTTGTATCACACAGTCTGAACATGCTTACTAGTTGTTCATCTGAACAGTAAGGTCCAGAACTGCTGAAAAGAATAATCGGAGCACTATCCTTCCCAAAGCTCTGGAATTCAATGAAATAGTCTTCCAAGTGACATCTTGATGTCCATGCCTCTCCAGTATCATCTTTCACTTTTCCTCTAGTAACACCAGCAGCACTTTTTTCTTAGAGGGATGGTATCTGAACCTGAACCATCAACAAGAAAATAGAAGACAGGTCCTCCCTGGTGTCACAGGGGTTAAGATGCAGTACTATGAAGCTATCAGCAACCATTGCAGCACAAATTCTATCCCCAGTCAGGTAGCTACCCACATGGTGCAGCAGACCTCTCCTGTCTCACCCACTGCTCCCCTCAGCAGTGTATTTCAGTCAGTCTTCCTGTACTGCTCCCTTCTTTGTCTCTGGTGAATCCTGTCATCTCCCACACCTCTGGCCTGTATCCCTGTTCTTGTATGCATAAATCTTAAAAAAAAAAAAAGAAAAAAGAAAATGGAAGACGAATACCATACACAGATTCTAGCAGTATCCCTGTTTATTAACACAAAGGGAACCACAGTCTATAGTAACAGCTGAGTGGGGAGCCCCCACCTCCTGGGTAGCAGAGATTATCTCCTCACCTTAGCAGGCAAATATTAGCATCTCTTTGGGGCTCAAGTTTCATTAGGCAAGCCCTTCCCCAAGAACTAGTTACTTCTACTTATTTAACCATTTCTCAGCCATCTACAATACTTCGCTTTTCACTTGAAACTTCTAACTGCCACTAAGGGATAAATTTTAAAATATCCTGTCATTATGCAGCTTAAGCAGTGTTTTTGCATTGGTAATTTGTTGTGTTGATCGATGTGGGCCACACTTTGCAAGCATAATAGTGCAATTTAATTTGTTTAAATGTCATTAATACCAATATTTCATAATGTGCCATGCCTACAAATAGAAATATTATAGTCAGGAGGTACAGCAACTAATGGGATGAAAAGCTGCAGAGCAAAGAGCTGCTGGTGAATTCACACATTTATAAGTATTTAATGAGTCAGAAGGGGCTAGATAAGTAAGGATCTGTAACCAAATTACTCCCTCTGTTCCTAGCTCTTAATATAGTCATACATCCCTATTTAAAAGTCACATAAAAGCCAGCTTTTAGAAGTCACATAAAATCCAGTCTCTGTTTTTATATGCCAGCCAGCCCCTTTTCTCCTTAGTTTCTCAGTATCTTTTCTCTTGTCCTGGGTTTTAGTTTCCCAGTTCTGACAAGTAAGATCTAGACATTTGCACTGGCCAGCCCCTCCCATCCCAGCAGCCTTTTGGTCTATTTGTTCTGCCTCACTTCCCTTTTCTCTCCCCAGTTTGGGGAGATCACTGCCTAGAGAGAGAGGGAGATAAGACCAGGTCCCCTAGCAGCCCCTGCCTTGCAGGGGTGGAAGACCTGGCATCTGCATGTGTTCCCTTCCTAACATTTTCATACAGGAAAATTGCACAAGATCAACTCTTTTAAAAAGTGAAAATATAATTAACCCATGACTTCTTATAAAATGCTCATTCTTTCAACTGGTAGTTACTATTTGCAAGACATGGTGCTACAAGCTAAAATATCAGAGCTGAGACCTCAATGAGCTTTAAGTATATGGAGGGATAACAGAATTTTTTAGTTTAAATTTTTTGTTTATGTGATTAATTTTTATGATGGTGTTAATACCAAGGAATTG
This sequence comes from Talpa europaea, assembly GCF_964194135.1. NCBI lineage: Eukaryota > Metazoa > Chordata > Mammalia > Eulipotyphla > Talpidae > Talpa > Talpa europaea. The sequence goes on from NC_140073.1 coordinate 81,761,424, forward strand.
TGGCACATTATGATAAATGCTTTTGTTTAAAGATTTGTTTATTTATGCATACAAGAGCTGAGGTACAGGCCAGAGATGTGGGGGGTGAGAGGATTCACCAGAGACAGAGTGGGGAACAGAACAGGCAGTCTGACTGAAATACACTGCTGAGGGGAGCAGTAGGTGAGACAGGAAAGGTCAGCTTCGACATGTGGGTTGCACTCTGGCTGGCCAGGGATCGAACTTGTGCTGCAGAGGCTGCAGATTGCTTCATAGTGTGGTGCTTAACCCCTTGTGCCACCTGGGAGGCCCATATGATAAATGCTTTGTGTAAGGGATTATTGGAGCATAGAGAAGTGTCTCATATGTATGAACTATGGCTTGAAGAATTGGCATGTTGAAAATTAACACATATACTCAAAATAATGTAAAATATCACCAAAGAAGAAAAGTCCCAGAAATAGAGTACTGCTTCTCTAATCTGAACCAAAACACCAAAGAGATGGATCAGAAACACCTTCCACTTTAGAGAAATAATTTCAGGAAGTGAATAAAAGGTATGAATTACTAGAAGGAAATATTGATTAAAGGAGTGAAAGAACCAATGTACTTTTGCAGAAGAATCATTGTGGCTATATGTGCACACAAATTAATTTAAAAAAATTTTAAAAGGGCTGGAATTGCATTGTGCAGTGTGTTATTTTTTAGGGGAAAAACAATAGAATTCAGTCAGCTATTGACAGAATAATCTTATTTGAATGGATTCATTCTGTATCAACAATATAGTCTTATAGAAATCACTGTGTGTATAAAAATGATCTAAAAATATAGCCTCCTTTAACATAGATTTTAATTTGTTTTGGTGTTACTTTATCCTAAGGAAATAAATGTAGAAAATTATCTAATTTATCAGTGATTTTAATTGATTCTATCATAGTAATATAAAGTTATGATCAGTTATCCAGCTCTTTTCTTTAGCTGAACAGAGTGATATTTGCTAGTGTTGCTCTTCCCCGTTTTGGTTATCATTAGCCCTATTTTATTTTGCAAAGCTATTTCCCACACTCATAGTTAGTGATGCTTGGACACAAATGTATGCTGGCCCCAAAGGTAAACTTTAGAATCCCAAATGGAAAATGAGAACACTGAGCAGCCATGCCACAAGGGATGGGCCTGCAACTTGGTATGAACTGCAAATGGTCCCTGGAGGGTATTTCTGAGGAAAGAAATATGCTCTGTAGACTAAAACTTTGGAGGCTGTGAGGAAGTTATCTTCAGGACCGATGGGCACAACAAAGAACAAGTTCAAGAGAAGTAAAGGGAGAAACTAGATGAATTTTTTTTGTTCTTGTTGTTCCTTGAATCAGGTAATAACAAGAATCTAGCATGGACTTTTCAACTATGAGAATCTTTCTGTTTAAAATATCTGGGCTTGAGTTTTTGCCATTTGCCATCAGAATAGATATAAGCTAACTGGATGCATACATTCTTAATCTCCAATAATATTGAGTTCATGCTCAACTTTGTTGTGCAGATAATTGAGTCTGTTAGTTTAATTGCATAACTTGGAAGTTACTTTTCAATTACTTGGAAGAGTACCAAAGTTTAGGGTCTTCTGGAACCTGTTTTTTAACCCACACTCCTAGGTCTTAAGCTTTGTTTTACACTGAATGTATCATTTCAGATCTCTCCCTTGTTTTCTCACCAGTTAGCAAGAGTGGAGACTACCTCATAGCATTTTTATGAAACTTGAGTGGTTTTAATGTTGTGAAACAAGAATGCTGGCTGTTGGGATATTAGAAATCAAACAAAAGATATTTCTTCATGTATAATTTTGTTTTATGTAAGGATAGCAAAAAACTAAATAGCTAATAAAATAAAAAGAAAATAATTATAACCATCATCATTAACATTGACATTCTTTGCCCAGTCTAATGCCAAGTCTCCTGAAGTAGAGAATGCTGCTTTCATATTGAATCCAGCCACCACACTGCCCTTAGGTTTCCCATGGCATACAATTGGTATTTCTTAATGTCCTCTAAAGACAACTTGTAGCAGAATCACTAGAGATGTTATAAACATATTCCTAGATTCTACTGTAGAAGAGCTACTTCATTAGTGCTGCCGACCGGCGCAGTGGCAGAGTAGCAAGGCTGACCCAGGGATGAGAGACTGAGCTAGGCGGTCAAGGATTCGGTGCAGAAATGACAGTCAGACACACTTCAAGAGTGAAGATCTGAATGTAATGTGCTCAAAATCATCATACACTTTTATACCCTTTTTAAACAATGGATGATTTCATACAAGTTATTTTTCTTAGCATGAGATGTTTAGTCATACAAAAGACATTTACTTTATCATTCAGGTACACGTGATCGATGTTCCACGGCATGGAACGCTAAACAATCGCAAGGTTCTGATTACAGGAATCTATTTCTACACAATTCTTGTTGATTACACAAAACAGCATTTCTTGTTAGTTTTTCTTGTTTCTTTCCCAATATCACTAATAATCAGAAAGTATTAATATTTAACTACTGTTATATTTTACATTTAGCGATCACGAACAATATTGTTTCTACGTAAGCATTTAATTTTTGTGGTTTTGACTCATGTGAGAAGCATTATTCCGAAACTACTTTTACCACACACTATTTTCTTGATCATGCATTTCCTGAGACTGATTTTACACATATATAGCAAAAGTAAAGTAGGTAAGAAAAGAGTATAATTATAGACTGGTTGCTATGGTACTTCTTGTGCAGGAACAATGACCAACTGGTTAATAGTTAAACCATTTTGTTGGTGGCTCCATCAGGCTTGTTTGTAGGCGATGCTCTGCAGCAGCCATGGTCTCAGCCAAAAGAAGGGGTTTTTTACTGCGGGCTTAATGCCTGGATTAGGCTTACAGGCCTTTAGCCATTTGTCTAATTTGAATGCCACAGATTATTAATATGAAGCCCCTCGGGGACTGTGCCTGTCTTAGGTCGTCAGGAGTCGCAGACATACGGCTGGCCAGTGCCTTCTTTAATCTGGCCCCGATCTTACCCGTCATTGACTGTCCAGTCCAGCGCACAGGGGAAGGAGGTCTTATTCACTCAGATGTACTATGTTTTTGAGTGAAAGCCTCCCTCTTTCCAGTAAGGTTACTGGCGTTCAACGGCAGAGGCTGCCGCACTTTAGGATACTTAAAATTTGTTTCTGAAGATCTACTGGTCCATAGGGTAAAGATCACACTTATTTGGTTGATACATAGAGCACTTGACAATCTGGCATGTTCCAAACTCATCTTCCTAGTTCTTCCTCCACCCTCTACATTCCAGGCATACCAGAATGCTTGGCATTTCTTGAGCATACTATTATCTATAGTCATTAAATTTTCACACATGTAATTATTTTCACTTGGAAAGTCTTTTGCTCCACTTTTTAGCAAATTCTCTATTATCACTACTAGTAAAGGATAAGTGAAATTTTCTAGGCTTTTCCCACATTCTCAGACGGAGATAGTTCTTTTCCTTTCTAAGACACATTTTACTCTTATGAGTTGTTTTACATGACTCTTATCTGCTGTCCCTCCCTTATTTTTTCAACTGGACCATTGCAATCCAGATGTAGTGAATATAATTTAACTATATAGTTGAATGAATGATTTAATGTGAGAGTGTTTAGAAATACTGTGATGTACCTACAAGTGGAATTTTCATTGAAATCAGAGAATCAGCTCTTTCACCTAAACTATTTAGCAATATGAGGCTTATGTGTACTAAGACATGTATTCTCTGAAAGGTAAAGGTTAAATAATATCATTGTTTTAAAGGGGGTTACAATTTGAATTTTAGTGAACATATGTAGTATATGCCCATGCTGATTTTCAATAATGTATGACTTAAACTTACATGCGATAGTATAAGTTTACTTCAAAAAGCATCAGTGTGAATTAAGGCTGTGTTTATATATATACACACACCTATGGTTTCTGTGACCACAGGTGTCCTGTGAATTTTTTAGGGAGGAGTCTAAATCCTTTAAAATGTCTAGATTCCTTGACATTCTATATCACATTCTCATTCCCAAAATGAGTATCATATATGACATTTTATATCTTTATAGATATGTGTGTGTGTGTATATATATATATGTTTTTTTTTTTTTTTTTTTTTTTTTTTTTTTTTTAATAGAGGCATGTTTTATTTATTTATTTATTTGTTTGTTTGCTTTAATACATGCACTGGGTACAGTCAGAAGTGTGGGAGGGTGAGAGAATTCACCAGAGCCAGAGCGGGGAGCAGAGCAGGCAGAGGACCGAAGTACACTGCTGAGGGGAGCAGCGGGCGGCAGGAGAGGTCTGCGCGCCATGTGGGACCCTCCTCTGGTGGCTGGGGAGCAGCCGGGGATCGAACCGGCGCCGCAGAGGCCACTGGCAGCTTCGCAACCCAGCACTCAACCGCTGCGCCACCGGGGAGGCCCCTGTATATATATATATATGTTTAAAGGATATAATTTATTTAGAAAAACCATAGGTTCATCACAAAATTGAAAGTACAGATAATCTCATGTTTTTCCTGTCCCTATCCATTGACAGCCTCCACTATTACTGACATTTCTCACCAGAGTGATATATTTGTTACAGTGGATGAACACACATTAACAAATAATAATTACCCCGCATCTATATATTTCAAAAGGGTCCACTCTTGATATTATACTTTCTATGGACTTAGATAAATGCACAATGAAACATATCCATCACATTCAACATCCGAAAATCATCAACGTTATCCAACACATCAACAAAAAGAAATATAAAAACCATATGATAATATCAATAGATGCTGAGAAAGCTTTTGATAAAGTGCAACACCCATTCATGATAAAAGCCCTTGAAATTCTTGTATACAAGGAACATACCTCAACATCATAAAGGCCATATATAACAAGCCAACAGCCAGTATCATTCTCAATGGCAAAAAGCTGAAAGCATTCCCATTAAGATCTTGGACAAGACAAGGATGTCCACTCTCACCACTGCTTTTCAATATAATACAGGAAGTCTGAGCCAGAACAATAAGACAAGAGAAAGACATACAAGGAATCCAAATAGGAAAAGAAGTCAAACTATCACTATTTGCAGATGATATGATAATATACATAGAGAACCACAAAAACTCCACAGAAAAACTAATTCAACTCATCAATCAGTTCAGTAAAGTGGCAGGATACAAAATCAACACGCAAAAGTCAGTAGCCTTCCTATACACAAACAATAAATCTGAAGAAGAAGAAATCAAAAAAACCATCCCTTTTATTATCAAAACAAAAAAAAATCAAATACTTGGAAATAAATCTAACAAAAGAGATAAAGGACCTATACAAAGAAAACTATAAAACACTGTTAAAAGAAATAGAAGAAGACACAAAGAAATGGAAAGACATCCCCTGCTCATGGATTGGAAGAATAAACATTATTAAAATGGCCATCCTACCAAAAGCAATATACAGATTCAATACTATTCCAATAAAAATTTCAATGTCTTTCTTCAAAGAAATAGAACATTTTTTGATGAAATTCATATGGAATCACCAAAAACCCCGAATAACCAAAGCTCTCCTGAAAAAAAAAAAAAAAAGGGGAATGGAGGCATCACACTCCCAGACTTCAAACTATACTACAAAGCCACAATCATCAAAACTGCATGGTATTGGAACAAGAACAGACACACCAATGGAACCGAATAGAAAATCCAGAAATAAACCCACAGGTTTATGGTCAACTAATCTTTGACAAAGGAGCAAAGAATATGCATTGGAGCAAAGAAAGTTTGTTCAATAAATGGTGCTGGGAAAACTGGGTTGCTACATGCAAAAGAATGAAGCTTGACTACTACCTAACACCATGCACAAAAACCAACTCAAAGTGGATTAAAGAACTAGACATAAAACTTGAAACCATAAAATACATAGAAGGAAATATAGGCGAAACACTACATGATAGTAGTGGATGCACATCAAAGACATCTTTACAGACACATCACACAAAGCAGTGATAGTGAAGGCAAAGATAAACAGCTGGGACTACATCAAATTAAAGATCTTCTGCACAGCAAAAGAGACAATAACAAAAACAAAGAGAAACCCCACCAACTGGGAGAACATTTTTGCACACAACACTAATGATAAAGGACTGATCACAAAAATCTACAAAGAGCTGATGAGACTCAACAAAAACAAAGAAAATAATTGAGTCAAAAAATGGTCAGAAGAGCTAAAAAGAAACTTCTCTGAAGAGGAAATGCAAATGGCCAAGAGGCATATGAAAAAAATGTTCAACATCGCTTGTAATCAGGGAAATGCAAATAAAAATTACAATGAGATACCATCTCACACCAGTGAGAATGGCATATATTAAAAAAATCTAGCACCAACAAATGTTGGCGAGGTTGTGGAGAAAAAGGAACTCTCCTGCATTGTTGGTGGGAGTGCAAACTGGTCCAACCACTATGGAGAGCTGTGTGGAGATTTCTTGACCTACTAAACATAGAGCTTCATATGATCCAGCAATTCCACTCCTAGGTATTTACCCAAAGGACACAGAAACATCAATTCCAAAGAGCACCTGCACCCCTATGTTTATAGCAGCACTATTTACAATAGCTAAGCTTTGGAAACAGCCCAAATGCCCATAAATAGATGACTGGATCAAGAAGATGTGGTACATAGCACCATGGAATATTACTCAGCATTCAAAAAAGATAAACACATGCAATTTGCAGCAACATGGATGGAGCTGGAAGGGATCATGCCCAGCAAAGTAAGCCAGAAAGAAAAAAAAAAAATACCGGATGGTCTCGTTCATAGCAGGAATCTAGAAAACCTAAATAAGGGACCAAGAAAAAGAATAACTATAAGAAAGAAAATATCAAAATCAACAAACAACTATGAAGGAGACACTCTGGGGGGGTGGGGGGCGGGGAACGGAGTGCTTGGGGTCAAAATAAGGGGATTGAAATGGTTTGGGGAATATAAAAATAAAATTTAAATTAAGAAAAAAGAAACATATCCATCACTATATCACATGTGATACTTTTATATTACAATATCATTTGGAGTATTTTCACTGCTATAAAAGCCCTCTGGAAAAATAGAGGTAAATTTCGAACCCTGAAGTATAAAACAAAAATTACAGACAGGCAAGTGTGGTCAGTATAGAATGTCCCAGGATCTGAGCATTTTAAAGAATTTAGAATCCTCCCTAAAAAGTCACAGGACACCTATGCTCAGAGAAACCATAGGAATCTTAACAAATTCAAATTGAAAGCTTAAACTTGTAGAGAGGGATGTGCTTTAAAAATCAGGAGAGTTAGACTGTTCTTTCAATATCACACTGGCTCTAGTTGTGGTTACAGTGAGTGATGAGATTGGAGACGTGGCTTCTCCACGTTTATCTCACTACTTATCTGCACACAGAGGAGTGTCCTGCCAGGCACTGGAAATTTGAGTGACAAGTGGATTATGATTCAATTACCATTAAAAGGAGGAAGAAAGTGACTTCCTAGTAGTTTATGGGAAAATTAAGTGGAAAAGAGCCTTTAAAATATTTTTTACTGCCCCCTCTAAATACTGTTAATTGAAAAGCAGTAAATACTAAATACTGTTAATTGAAAAGCAGTTCATTTAGTGAACAGCGTGTTTATAATACACCTGGGAAAATCAGTTTACAAGCTGTGTGCATCTATTAAAAAAAATTCAACATTTTACTATTACCTTAGCAATCTTCTGTATAAATGTTTCTACCTCTTCCACCCCTTGCAGTAGTTATTTGTTGATTAAATAATATGTAAAGTAACTGTAGGGACCCAAAATGAGTAAGCCATGTTTACAAGTGGGGCTTTTCAGCGATTTTTCCCAGAGTGCATTCATGGGCTAGTCTAAAAGCTACTGTCAGATAGTCTGCTCCTAAAGAGGACCACATTGAAATAACTTTGTAAACAGCAGATTTTTTAAATGTCAACCTGCTTCTGCTGAAGTCTCAGAACTTCTGAGATATTACTGCACATTATGGGAGAAAAGGGATATACAGATATATATACAGTGTATATACATATATAATCCATATATAGCCAATGGCTAACAAAATACTTGACTATAGAACTTTTTAAAAAATTGTACATTTCACCAAGTTCACAGGTATTTTTGTCCACAAATATGCTGCAGTCATCTCTTAAGCCATTTGTGAGCTCTGACGGGGCTATTGTTGGACATGACCTGCTAGGCTTCCCCTTTTCTTTCAATGGCAAGGTGTGTTTATTCAAAATGTAGTCCCTAGAAATGATGTCACTGGAGCACAATTGAAAGGGTACTCACCTGCAGAATGAATGCTGCCTCCTGGGCTTGACAGATGACCCTTACAATGAAAACAAGATAGAAAACAAGTCACCTTGCCCATTGGTCTTGCTTGGATAATTATGCTTCTCACACTCGCCTCTTTTTTTTTTTTTTCTACGTAAGAAGATAGGAAAATAAGCCACACTGTGAGATAAATTGAGAGGTCCAAAGAGGCAGCAGAAAGGGGCATTCTGGTGATCAGTATTATAGACCTGCCATTGTGCCAGGATGCAGATGCTGAACTCCAGGAGACCTGGAAAGAGCAAGTGGTTCTAGAAAGTACAATTAGCGTAAAGCATAGGGAACAAGAGTAGGACCTGCTACTAAAGATGACAGGATTTGACCCCACAAGGAATGTTACAAGGGGTCAGTTGCTGGAATTAGGCCACGGAGGAGTTCATGGTCCTTGAATTGTGATATATAACCAGCCAGATTCCTCAGTTCTGAAATATGTAACCTTGCAATATTTGGGAAAGATTTTTCTATCAATGCAAAGCATCTGTGTAGATTCTTATTGTTAAACAGTGAGTTCAGTGATGGCAAACTCGTTTCCATAGTAAGAAAATATATCAGAACTGAATGAGCAAGATCATCTACAGGAAAACAATCACAGTTTATCCCATGGCCTTAAGGCCTGACCTGAGGAGATACACACCCACATACCCTTGAAAACAGTAAGCAGTTGTGCAATGTTTTTATCACCCATGCTAGATCAGTGTCTGAGTATAACGTTTTAGACAACAATGATGGCATAGACTTAATCCTGAACCCAAGGAAATATCCCCACATTGATGCTCTTGCCACATCATATTGTTGGGAATAGTCTGGGTATGGTCTGTGTAAATAGTGATTTAGTACAGAGGAGGCACCTAACTAAGAACTGTTAGTGAGAAAATCACTTCTTAAGCACTTGAAATACAGAAGCACTGTCACTTAATGAAAATTTTATGAAAGCTTATGTTCATATCTTACTTTCTGCACTAGAATTTTTATGCAATAAAATTACATGGAAATTCATATAATTATAGCTATAATTACCTAATAATTGGCATAATTTAACCAAGGACTCCCATGGAATGGTACAACTGACCAGTTACACCTGCAGTCAGCTAATTTCAGGTGCAATTATTTCTGCATGTAATTTTGTACACCTGCAGTTAATTACAAGGGCTAAAAGTGAACATAAGGCAAAGGAGATAGTGTGACTACTTCCCCTTAATACCTGTGTACTACTGTCTTATGCTTAAGTCAGCATTATTTTAAATATATAGTGAGTAGAGAGTCTTCCAGGAGTGACGCGGAGAATTTGTGTATGTTGTGGTTTTCTGCTCACAGAATATTTTCTTGGTAGGGAATGAGCCCAAATCCTATAGAATGGAGTGCATTTGACAAAGCAAGATGTTCTTGAAAGAAAGAGCTCATTTTAATTGTATTTTTGGAGTTGAATCTTAAAGAAGTGAGGTTAAGAGTCTGATTTACCAACTTTATTGTTTATGTAATTTTGAGAACATAGTGTTCAATAAATGCTTGGTGAGTAAATGAACAAGCCTTGCAATTACCTTTAGGCCATTCTGAATCTGCATCTTGGGATATCATTATAAGCAACTTGATCAAATGTATTATCCTATATTCTCTGCCTATCAAATACAAATAAATGTTTTTTTCTAAATATGAAGCAATTACTGACTGATAATTCTTTGGTTTTACTAATCATTGAAAAGGCTAGAGATAATCTAGTTATTAAAGAGCCAAAATTTTGAGAAAAAAGAGAATTGTACTAGATTATTCTGTTTCTATGACTTTTATAACTTAATAAATTACTATAAAACACATTTAATTTGGGTTTAATTTGATGGGATCACATCCCTTAGGGAAAAATGAACATCTCTGCAGTTAGATTTCCTTATTATAGAATGCAAGAAATTAAATGATTTGCAATAAGCAATTAAAATGCTTGGTTATAGAATAGAAACAAAATATGTTGATTTTCCACAGAGTTTGTCTCAAGCTACAGGGTATAGTTGACTGTCTCCTTGCAACTTTATTTTTCTTTCTTATTCTGCATTTTCTGCAGGGATTTATGATAGTACTTTGTGGCTTTTTAATGATGAGTAATTTTAAAATTTTGTGATAACTGAACACTATGAAATCAAGTCTATGAAGTAATATGGATAAAATCACAGTCACTAGGACAAATAAGTCTAATGTCAAATAATGAATCAGAACAGTGGATAAGCCATCATTTTGATATTAAAATTTTAATTCATACATCTTAAAATATTTGGTTGAGTACAATGGAGAGGTGAATATTGCTAATGCATCTTATATAACATGTATAATATATATTATGTAAAATTAAATACATATTGATACATGCATGCATAATGAAATAGCATATTTTCTTAATGGTATAGCTTAGAAATATTAGATGGAGATGATAAAGTATACTTTTTAAAATTTTAACTCGTCAAATTCTGGGTATAAAAATTCCCTTTTGCTAATTTAATTTCTTCAGAAAGGAGTAATCCTGATTCATTCCTCTAGCAGTAGAAACATTCTAGTTCTCTATGACATGACTGTCCAGAACCTTGTCCCAAAGGAAATAAGCAGAATATAGAGTAAACCTGTTACTCCTGCACTGGCTAAATCTACCTCTTCTCTTTTATATTTACATAAGAAACAATTTCTTGATTATGTTATCTTATGGCTTTTGGATTTATCTTAGACCTTTGATTGCATTACTTTTCCTACTTCTTAATACCTTACTTAAAAAAAAAAAAAGGCTTGCTAATGTGATATATAGCAAGGAATTAAAACAGTTATGAGGATGTTGGCTATTCTTATTGTTATGATTGTTCTGCGGTTTTGGCGTGTTTTGTTTGGTTTATTTTAGATCCATTCCAACAATGGCTTTGTTTAGCGAACAATTTCGGTGATGTACAGCAGTGCATAGTAAGTGTTATGTAAATAGCTCACTGCAAAAGAGAAAGTAATGGCTCCCTGGATAGATTATTATATTTTTCTTAATGTAGTAATAGTATATGTGCCTTTAGCCTGGCCTGCCACGGGGCTCTCTAGGTTCAGATTTCAGCAAGTTGCATCTGATTAAAGAACTCTCAGAACCAGCAATTTGCCCCTGATATCATGTTGTTTGTTTCACTGCCTCTTATTAGATTTGAGTACAATAGAAAAGTTTGACTAAACACTTGATTTGCCAGCTCCAGTCTTAGGCAAGTTCTTGCACTTTGTTTATTCAAATTTCACTTTGTTATTCAAGTTTCCTAAAAGTATGTAGTATATAACTCCCCTCATGCAAGCACACTCCTATATCTGTACACACATGTGTGTCAGTGCATGCATGTGCACACACACACAAGTGCACAGAAACACAACAAATAGAGACGCAACTTATTTTGTTCCATTTTGATTTTCCACATAGTTTGCAGCACTGATTATTCTCCTAATCCTTCCATTTGCCTTTTGTTTTTGATCCAGGTTTATTACTACATTTTTTGTTTGTTTCTGTACTATCAAATAAAAATAGTTATTTCTTTTCCTGCCTTCATACATATTTGGGGGAATTTCAAAGGATTAATGAGAGCTAGTGTTCTAATACCAAGACATCTATATTTATAACTCTTTGGTGTGCATTAAATAGTGTACAACAGTACTTTCTATGTCACTGTGAGCATAGGATAGCATTTATGAATTAGAAGTACACTCTGAAAAGTTTCATGGGTGAGATTGCCAGGCATTTTTTTTTTTTAATAATTTGGTCTTTGCAGTGGCAGCAAAATGCAGGTCCTCTAAAGAAAGAGTTGTATTTGTGTTATTTGACTTTTCTGTGTTTTTAAAATTGTAACCTGTATATAATACCTATTTCATTCTTAACTACCGTACACTAAATACAAAATCAAAACCTATGGAGAAGTTCTATGTACCCCATATTGAAAATATACTTTACCAGTATGCTTGCTTTTTATCCAATTAAAATATTTTTAGAAATATGCCAACAGATCAATGAGTACTACAAGTGTAATAAATGTTATTAGCATTTCTAAGTGGGGTTCTAATATAAAAAATTAAACACATACCTTATGATATATTATACAGCTTTCATAAAAAATTTATAATAGCATAATCTAAAGTGAAATCTTATTAGTTAGAATAACTACAGCATGCCTTGATTTAATTATAATATTTCACAAAAAATACATTCAATTCATGGACCCTCTTATTACTGAATTTGATTTGGTCTGCTGAAATCCTCTTTAATTATCTGGTCATGAAAATCCCTATTCTCCAATTTTTTTCTTAAGGTAGATTTTAAATATTCTTTAGCATTTTATTTAATTTCATGCTGTTTGATTCTATAATAAGCTTTGCATATAGATAATACTATGGAAATATTTAATATGTAAACCTTGATAACAAATCCATTTATGTTTATGACCAATATTTAAGATTGTATTTCCATTGGTAAATATTCATTTATATAAGTCCTATATCATTTCTCTCCCATTCAAGTTAATATATCTGGCTCAAAATTCATTATTTGTGGAAATGCAGAGGAGGTCTTGCTGGAATACATGTGGAAAAAATGAAGAAAGATGTTCATAACTTAGAGAGCTGCCTTAATTACCATTTTTATCAACTGTCACTGATATTTAATTTTAGGTAATGGATAAATTGGATTACATGAAAATGGAATTTAATACCGTCTCTATTTATTTTCAATGTAATGATCACATAGACTCCATGTAATGTTCTAGCTTTAAAGTTCATCTGTATCTCTATATGAAAGACAGTGTTGTACACCAGTATTACCTCAACCACAAAATATCTTTTTCCAATCTGTTCTTATTCTGTAGTTATCAGGAGTCTTAGTCCATGTTTGAGACATTATACTAGGTGCCTAACATATAAGAAAGAAGTAGTTATTCATGAGATAAATATTTGTCTAATACCTCCCTATGTGCCATATGCTGGAATACAGCTCTGAACAAAACAGTCAAACGTGCAGCCCCAATGAAGTTTATATTCAAGTAAAGGAACTAAAATGAAAATATGTAAATGTATAAATAAATCATTGCAGATAATGACGGGTAGTGTGGAAAAAAAATAAGGCTAGAATGATCAAGAAAGACTTCTGTGAGATGGTAATAACAGAGAATAACTAGAATGATGTGACAGGGAAGCTTTGGTGACCAGAACACAGATTAGCACAGCTGAAGGTACAGACTCAGAAGCAGGTAACACACTTGCCATGTGTGAGGAAGAGCAGGAAGGGCTGTGGCTGCAGCTGAATGAACTATGGGGACAGTTGGAGATGATTTTCGAGAAACAGTGAGCATGGGGTAACTTCTGGTCAGTGGAACGTGAATAAGAGAAACACAAGAATGGTGCTAAGTATGAAATAGGAGTTCCTGTAAAGCTTTAAGTTGTAAAGTTAAGTGAATTGGTCTGAGCTTGTCTGAATATGTGCTGTGGATCCCAGTCTGAGAGCAGATGTGGACACCTTCTAGAGATAGAACACATGTATAAGAAGACAAATCTAGACTATTCTTTGTTGACATTCAAGCATTCAGGGGGATGTAAAAGCACAGTTTGGGGGGAATTTAGGGTAAGAAAAAGTAAGACCTCAGCTGAGATTTTAAAGAAAGAAGAGCCTTTAGTTGAGTGAAATGGAATTAGCCTAGTGGGAAAGTTAAGCAGTTTCTATTTAGGCATGTTAAAGTGGACAAAATAGCAATATTTTAGAGGTAAAAACCAGGTTAAAAGTGGTTGAAATAGCTCAGAGTTCTAAGCCAAAAAATAATAGGATTAATCTTATCTAAAAATTATGTATTTAAATCAGTGATTAAATAATTACACCAAGATTTAAAAAGAAAGGAAACGTAATATATCAAATTTATGGAAAACAACAGTTTATCAAAGTACAGTTAATTTCCTATATCTAATATGACTATTAATGCTTTAGAAAACTTGTTCAGTATATATCCTGAGGAATAGCAAAGAGGTGATTTTGACTGTTTTTATTTATTGCCCTATAGAAATTTAACCATCTATATCAAAGATATTAATCACTATTATTCATTGAGAGCATTCTCGGCCTTTAATTTTAATAAGCACTTATTTATAGCTGTTTGCACATATTTTCTGTAATGGTGCAATGTGCTGAAATTAAGTAATTTCAGCAACCCATCAAATAAGCAATAATAATGCTAATTTTTTCTAATGTCAGGAATTTTCCTGACTTTCCTATGATGCAGTGCTTTTAATGTTTTTATACATGTGTTAAGCTAAACATATTCTCCTTTTGATTATCCTAAATAATTTATAGCTGGCAAATACATAAATTTTAATAATATTTTTGAAACAGTAGTGGTATATCTATCTGTGAAGCCGCATGAGCTCAATGACTCCTAGTTTATAAACCACCATTATTTATAGATTGTGGTGATGACAGGTTGATTCAAATGTGATTAGAATTTCCTAGATGCCAGGTAAATGGATATTTAATTGATCAATTTAGTTTCCTTAGAGCTATTTTTTCTGTAAATTACCATTTCTGATCTATTACATTAAAGGGTAAAACTTGAATTCAAATTCAATGCAACTTAAATTGACTTACAAATTTTTGGATCTTTTTTTTTTAAATTTTATTTATTTATGCAAACAAGAACTGGGGTACAGGCCAGAGGTGTAGAGAGTGAGAGGATTCACCAGTAACAGAGTGGGGAACAGAACAGGTAGATTGACTGAAATACACTGCTGAGGGGAGCAGCAGGCGAGACAGGAGAGGTCTGCTGCGCCATGTGGGTTACCTCCCTGGCCTGGAATCGAACTCATGCTTCAGTCGCTACAGATAGCTTCATAGTGCTGTAACTTAACCCTTCGCATCGCCAGGAAGGGCCCTTAATAATTTTGTTGCTTTAGGGCTACAGTCCTTATCAAATTCTGAGGGGGTTACGTCAGAACCCCATAGAAAGATGAGATAAACACATAGTAAGTTGAGAAATACTGAGTTCAATTTATTATCATTAAGTTGCAATGCACTTAATACACCTAGCCTACCTAACATCCTAACTTCTCCTGCCTAACTTGAATGTCTTCAGAACACTTACATTAGCTTATATTTGGACACAATCATCTAACATAAAGCCCGCTTTATAATAAAATGTTTAATATCTCATGTAATTTATAGAATACTGTATTGAAAGTGAAAGCCAGTCTGGGGAGTATCAGGTGTCTGCCCTCCTGATCATGATACTGACCAGGAGCTGCAACTCTCTGCTGCCCCCTAGCATCATGAGGCCGTATCTTACTAGCCCAGGAAAGATGAAAGTTTCAAAATCGAAATACAGTCTCTACTGAATGTTTATTGCTTTCACTTAATAGTAAGGTCAAAAAAATTAATTAAATTGAACCATCTTCAATTATGAACCATCAGAACTTTCACCCACTTATCTTTTACTGTATTTCTGAAATATCTATTTTTTGTCAGTATTGAGATATATAGTGGTACCAGTGATAACAAAGATTGATACTGACCCTGCCCTTAAGGAGCATACAGTTGACTTTTAGAGATGATAATAATTAAATAATGACTCAAATAAGTTCAAAATTAAAATCGTGCTAGGGTTAAGCAGTAAATATACATGGGGTAGGGAGTAGGCAGTGGGAATTAATCGTCATTGAACCAGCATTCTGAGTTAATCTGTCTATGTGTGCTGTATCCTTCAAAAGTAAACATTCTTGTTTTCTTTATTGCCATAATTGGTGATCTATAGTAACTGTGATACTTTTTAGGGAGTTCAAGTTAGGCTGCAGAGAATTATTGCCTTTCCTTGAGACTTGGTTTTAGGAATTAGCTCTCATAGCCAGAGGACAACTGGAGAAAATCTCAACTTTCTCAGACCCATCTGTTCTTTATTCCCATACTATCATGTGTTTAGTATCCACTTGCAGGAGATATTTTACGTGAACCTTGGGAGGGAGACATTCAAATTCTAGCTGAAATGTTAGTCACTGATTTTGAATAACCAGGGAAAAGGATTTCTACTTTTTTTCAAGTTTGCATTATACTAGCAGTTCAACTAATGCATATATAATTTTCTTTCCCTTTTGCTTGTCATGCATTGCCAACATGGACTTCTACAAAGGCTCAGGTTGGTGTTGCAATCTGTTTTGATCTTTACTGTTTTCATTTAGTGAAAAGAAGCTTTGATGTTTTTCTCCACATATCAGCTTTTTTTCTCTTTGTAAATCCCGATCAAAACATTGTTCACACATGAAAGAAAAAAAAAATTCTCCCAAAGGAGAGTTAGTTGTTTATATGTTGCTGTTGAATTCTTTATATCAGCAAAACAACTGTTTCGGAAACACAGAAAATTGATTTATATCTGCTTAATTTTTCCATGAGTGGCTTATTTTATGATATGAAGAAACCATGCTCTGAGATTTCAGAATCAGCAGGATATACTAGTCTCTGGAAAGATGTTTGATATTAAATCTACTCTCTACTTTCAGAGTATATTATTTGGCATTGTGAGTGATCTCTATAGCTCTAAACTTGGTGTTAAGAATCCCATACATAGCTCCCTATTGAGATGCTGATTCTAGGTTCTCCAAATTATTAACAAATAGCATTCAGGATGTCAACAGTTTTCTAGCCCACTCATTCTCTCCCTCTCTCCTCTGTTTGTTTATAGGCATTAATCTGTTTCAGTATTATATCAATACTTCATATTAACCTCAGGTTTTTTGCTTTTATAGTTTTAATAAATCCACCCCAATTTTGTTGAGATATTGTTGTCTTATAGTGAATGAAAACCGCAATCATGTTTTCAGAGGCTAACTTTATTGTAGACTAGAGTGATGTTTATGATGCCTTAGGAACTGGGAACTAGTTGAGCTAAAGTGAGTTTATCAGTCACAGGAGAATCTGGCTTTTTTCATGTACAAGGTTTTACAAGGACTAACAAAACAAATAAAATAGCTACTTTGGATCCCAGTCACAGTAGAGAAAAGTGTACAACTGCAGACATATCCAGTCTTCTGTTGATTGGGGGGATGGGTATCAGACTTTCTATTACAAAATATGTTTATGAGATCATGCCTCCTGTTGTGTCTAAATGTCCTCTAAATGCCCACGTTGGCTTCTTCTGGTCATATGGTTGTGAAATTACCACATGCCATTCTTTGGATTGTTTCTCCCATTCATGCTCTGGTCATATAAAAACAGTTCATGCAGAGGATGAATTTGCTAAAATTAATATTCTTAATTCTCACATTTAATTTCCAAGATTGTTACAATAATTTGTAAAGATGAATTCTACAAACATTTTTCATTGAATGAAAATATTTACCTTTTGTAAAGCAGGCCATATCCCACGCTGCATGACACATGCAAGTGGGTTGCTTAAGTGGACCAACCCCAAATCTCTCATTTTTTGCTGACTTAAAGTTATTTCCTCTGTTGAGTTTAAAGATTGTGGACACCTTCTTCCTAGTTTATGACATGTTTTATTTCTGGATAAGTAGTCTTTCATCTACTAATTAGTACATTTTATTTTAACTTTACAAATAAAACTACAGGCCTCATTTGAAATTTTCCTCTAAATTTAATCTTACAATAAATTAAAAAATCAAGTTTAATATACGTTGTGATATCTAATATAAAATTGACTGAGATATAGAGAACACATCAACAAATACAGTAGGATCTCTTACAACTAGTCAATTCAGCCACAGTAGGCGCAAAGCAGCCAGAGACAATGCATAATGAACGAGCAAAGCTGACTCAGTGTACCTTGATTTAAAGAAATAATGTCTGTGAAAATAGTGAAAAAAAGGATCTCTTCAAAAAATTCTCCTTCATAAAAGTAACAAGAGCATTAGCAAAATTATCTAAATGAAGTTTTTCAGAACTCTAAATTAAGCAAAGACTTGCAGCAAGCTGATGATCACTTATCCAAGAAAAATGACTAAATCCGAGTTAAAACAAAATGCTTTACTATTCCATGTTCACTTATTTCCTCAAAATGGTGATATAAAAAAAAAAAAATCAGTCTCAGACATTGGAGAGGACTAAGCAGGATTGGAACTTCTTCAAAGTCCGAAGGCCTCACTCACAAGTTGGTTTTGTTTGACCTATTAGAATATAAGCAGCGTTTTCTTTGGGAAGAGTCATGAAAAAATCAGAAACAGTAGTTTAATTTTTGTCTACCTGAAACAGTAGCTAATGGTTGCTGACAGTTGGGGCAAACACTAGGATAATAGAACACTTAAAAGGAAAAGATATGATATAAGCTATTTGTGGAGGGTTTGAAAATATCTGACATCTTGGGAATTAAAAGGCAATGTACATGCATTGAGCTGTGGCCTTATTCAAGAAATTACTGACAAGACCTACTAGCTTCAAGTTAACCTTGAAACTTTGTGCAAGCAGAACTGGAGACAAAGTAGTTTTAAATTGTCTGGCTGAATATTGATTTTGTGACCCAACACACATGGAATCCCTCAGTAAACACTGGGTGACTTATTGGAACCAGGTATTAAAGGGAATCTTTCAGATCATTACACAGACACATCATTAGCCATGATAAACAACACAGACTTTATAGAATTAAATCAAAAGGTCATTAAAAAAACAATAGAAAATAGCAACAATAATAATGTATAAAGAAAAAGTTAGGTCTCCAAAGTTGCAGTATTAAATGTCTAGTTTTCAATAAGAAATTATGAGACATGCAAAGAAATAAAGAGGGCCTCCTTCGTGGTGCAAGGGGTTAAGATGCAACCTATGAAGCTATCTGCAGTCACTGCAGCATGAGTTCGATCCCCAGTCAGGGAGCTACTCACATGGCCCAGCAGACCTCTCCTGCCTCTCCCACTGCTCCCTTCAGCAGTGTATTTCAGTCAATCTGCCTGTTCTGCACCCCACTCTGGTGAATCCTCTCACCCCCTGCACCTCTGGCCTGTACCCTAGCTTTTGTATGGATAAATAAATAAATCTTCACGATAAAACTTTTAAAAAGAAAAATAAAATAAAGTCCTATCTATTTACAGGAATTAGTCAATAGGAACTGTTCCCAAAGAAGCTGGGATATTGAACTTATCAGACAAATATATTAATCAGCTATTTTAAATATGTTCAAAGAACTAAAGGAAGTATAAAGAATGATGTAAAACAAAATAGTGAATATCAGTAGCAAGACAGAAAGTATAAGGAAGAAACAAATAGGAACTCTGGAATTAAAAAGTTCAAGGGCCTCCCTGGTGGCGCAAGGGGTTAAGCACCACACTATGAAGCAATCCGCAGCCTCTGCAGCATAAGTTCGATCCCCAGCTAGCCAGAGAGAAACCCATAAGGTGAAGCAGACCTCTCCTGTCTCTCCCGCTGCTCCCCTCAGTTTCAGTTAGTGAAACTAACTGAAACTTGTGTTTCCCTTGTGTTTCAGTTAGTCTGCCTGTTCTGTTCCCCACTCTGTCTCTGGTGAATCCTCTCATCACCCACCACCCCCCAATCTCTGGCCTCTACCCCAGCTATTGTATGCATAAGTAAATAAATCTTAAAAAAATAAAAATAAAAAGTTCAAGACCTGAAGGAAAATGCTCAGTCCCACTAAGACACTGAATAGAGGGTTTGGGTAGATGGGGGAAAAAATCATGAATGTATATGTAATTGAGACAATCACACCATAAAAAGAGAACATTTATAGAATGAAGAAAAATGAACAGCACTTTGGAATCTGTGGGACACAATGAAGCATCAGAGAAAAAGAGAATGAAGAAGCAGAAAAAAAAAATTGAAGAAATAAGGGTTAAAACTTCCTGAAGTTGATGAAAAAGTACATAATCAAAAGCTCAACACATTGCATATAAAATAAACTCAAAGTGACCTTCACCAAAACACATTACAAAAGACACAATGTAAAATAGCACACAAAACACAAAACATGAACCTCAAATACAAAGAATTAGTTATTTTTTTGTTTATATATATATATAATCATTCTTCATTTTTGTACAATGTATGCTTTATCCTCTCAAGTGTAATCCCTGTAAAATTCCCTTCACCAGTTCACTGTGCACCATCACCATACAAAGAAAATTTTGAAAGGATCAAGAGACGTGATTCACATACATCACAGTTAACCGCTGTGTTTGCATAAGATACCTTCTGAGATACCGGAAGGCAGTGGGAACACATTTAAAATGCTGAAAAAGAAGATTTAACCCATAATCTGATATCAAAAGTGATCTTCAAAAAGGAAAGAAAAATTAAAAAAAAACAACTCCCTGATAAACTAAACATGAGAGACTCCATTGTTAGCAGATATGAAACACTAAAGGGAATTCTTCAGTTCAAAATGAAAGGAATCTAGGCAGTAATTCAAATCTACATGATGAAATAAAGAGTGACAGTAAAAGTAAATATAACTATGTAAGTACAAAACACTATACCCAGTAACTATAGGATACTGTCTTCTCAATTGCACATGGAGTATTTTCCAGGATGGGCTATATGGTAGGACAAATAATATCAATAAATTTAAGAGGGCCGAAGCCATACAAAGTATGCAATGGAATCAGGATAATCAAAATAATCTTGAAAAAGAGGAACAAAGTTGGAAAACTCACACTTCATGATTTCAGAAGTTAGTACAAAGCTAAACCTATGCTTTGTAGTGCATAAGGGTAAGTCTATCAATCATGGAATAGAAATGAGAATCTGTAAATAAACCTATACATTCATAATCAGTTGATTTTTTTAAGTTATTTTTTTATTGAGGTAACAGTTTATAATAGTATATATGGTTTAGGGGTATAGGTTCATATTTCCTCAGATTTATTTTCCTGCACCACACCCACCATCAAAGCACCAATAATTTTCCACCATCGTCCATTATAAAACCCTTCCACCCATCTTCCCCTTCTTGTAGACTCAGATCTAGTCAGATTTCTAGGTATTTTGGTATAGTTTTGTCCATTCCTTAGTTTTGTTTCTTTTATTCCACATGAGTGAAATGGTCTTGTGTTTAAAAAAAAAATGAAAAGAAATTATCTGGTATTTGTTTTCAACTTTCTGATATATTTTGCTTACCATAATCCCCTCCATTCCATCCGTGTTGTTCTATTAATGCTGTAACCTAGTAGCATAATTGTAGTGAATTACAATAGTATGTTTATTATCTTAAAGTCTGGATGTGAAAACTCCAAAGTCAATTTCATTCCTGTCAGCAAGATTGATTTCTTCTGAAAACTACAGGGGAGACTCTTTGCCCTGTCCCTTCTGGCTTCTAGAGGCTTCTAATATTTGTCTCTATATCACTGTAATCCCTGCTTCATTTTTACATCACATTTACCCATTCTGACCTTCTATGGTCCTTTTGTATCCCATTAATTACTTCTGACCCAACTGGCTAATCTAGGATAATCTCCCTATCATGAGATCTTTTCTGCATAGTCCTTTTTTGCTTTACAAAGTAATATTTATTCATAGGTTATAGGGACTGTTATGTGGATTTCTTTGTAAGGCCATTGTTCAGTCGAACAAAGGCAATTCAGTGAAAAGAGAATAGTCTTTTCAACAAATGAGGCAAGCAAGGACAACTGAATCTTCACATGAATCTGGAACAATCCCTCACCATATATATAAAAATTCAAAATGGATCAGAGACCAAAATGCAAGTGGCAAAAATATTAAAACCTTGGATGAAAACATCAGTATCAATCTTTGTGATATTGGATTAGGTAATGGATACTTAAAGTTCAAGCAACCAAGGGAAGGAAAATTTAATTGGATTTCATCAAAATTAAAAATTTTTGCAGTTGAAAGGATATCATCAAGAAAGTACATGGTCAACCCTCAAAATGGGAGAAAATATTTGTTAATCATATATTTGACCAGGATCTAGTACCAGAGATTATGAAGAAACATGTCTCAACAATAGGAAGATAAATTGCTCTATTAAACAATGGACACAGGACTTAATAGAAAAGTTTTCCAAAGAAAATTTACAAATTGCCATTAAACACATGGAAAGCTCTCAAATGCTAAACATCAAACAAATCAAAACCACAAGTAAGTATCATTTCACACCCACTAAGTTGGCTATAATTAAACTTAAAAATACACTAATAAGATGACAAGAATGTAGATTGGTTGTAACCTTCATGCATTGCTGATATTTGCAGCCACTTTAGAAAGCTCTTTGGTAGTTCCTTAAAAAGATAAGCACTGATTTTTCACATGGCTTAGCAGTTTCTCATGTAGGTATTTATCAAGAGAATTGAACACATATGCCCATGCAAAAATTTGTACACCTGTGTTCATAGCAACATAATTCATAAGAGCCCCAAATTAAAAACAATCTAAATACCCATCAACTTGAAGACTGGATAAACAATTTGGCACATCCATGCAACTGACTATTATTCAATCAGAAATAAAATGAAAGACTTGTTCATACCAAAACATAGATTAACTTTGAAAATATTATGTTTAGAGAAAGTGACCAGACACAAAAGACCATTTATTGTATGATGCGCCTTACATGCAGCATTCAGACTAAGCAAATCCTTAGAAGCAGAAGTAGAATAGTGGTTGCTTTCCAGTGCCAGGGGAGAGAATGTGGGTAGTGACTACTAATGTGTGTATGGTTTCTTTTTGTAGTGATGAACATAATATGAAGTTTCATAGTGATAATGATTGTGCAGCTTTGCAAATATATTAAAAAGCACTTAATTGCACTTAAAACAGTGAATTTTAGATATGTAAATTATGCCTCATTTTTTTTCAAAGAGAAATAGATGGCAGATCATATTTCATCTTTGCATCATAGTTTGCTAACAGCTACACAAGAGAAGAGGATTTGTATCATTTTTATTTACTTAATGACTATAGAGATTCTGAGTGTTACACAGAAAAGCAGTGCTAAGTGAGGATTTCATGTGTAAGTATGTCCAAGAGATTTAGATCAACTAACACTTTTAAGAAGAAAAATTTTCATGATATTCATACTCTTTTCTTTCTGTTCCTCATTGATAATTTATATTCTCTACCTTGCATAGAGAAAGTGATCCCTAAATTGTTACTAAATTTTAATTAAATCCTTCAGCATGGGGCACTTATCTGTCTTAGCTGTAAAATTAAAGACCTTTCCTCTTAGGAGGATTCAATTCATGCTTAAGAAAAATGACAAAAATTGACATGTATATGAAATTGTAAATATCCCCTTGTATCTTTATCAGAAATAATATGCTCTTTTTGAAAGACTGAGGTTTTTCCTGCCTTAGTTGTTTTGTTACTTTCTCAGCGACATATCAGGTGCTGTGGGCAACGAGAAAACAAACCTTTCATGCACTTGTCTGTCTCTTATGTCACAACTCTCAGGTTTTAGAGATGTGATGCTAACATTTAGTCAACATTTATTATGTTAATCTATATGGGCGTCCGTATAGGTGTATTTTCATAAAGATGATGCAGTCAGACTAGCTATTCTTAGTTTTTTCCAGCTCCAAAATTTTAGCTCCACACTTCAATGGCTAATCTTACTCAAAACAAGTATGACTTATGATGGTGACATCTCCCAAAATTTCTAATGCTTATATACCATTGTTTTACTTCTTTTGAAAATAAGTATTAATGTTGGGTTATGAAGAGAAATGTAGATTCTGAGTATCCTTTAAGTGAGCTGCCAGGAAATCAGTGCCAGAACTTGAAGCCTCCATTCTCATAGCTTCCTTCATATGCCTGCTCAATAGACCATAGATAATCTTTTACACAGGGTAAAGGATCATTTCACCCATCACTGAAATGAAGCCACCCCTGAAGAGAACCACATTATCAATTTAACAAGATTCAACCAAGGAATGCAATAATGATGGATAAGAACCCAATATAAACGAAATGCTTAACGCTGCCTATTTCCCAAATTGCTGTGCAAATGCCATCCCATCAACCCAAAGCAGTGGGACTTCTGCTACGGAAGACTTTCTTTCTTTTTTTTGAAGATTTATTTATTTATGCATACAAGAACTGGTGTACATGCCAGAGGTGTGGGGAGTGAGAGGATGCACCAGAGACAGAGTAGGGAACAGAACAGGCAGACTGACTGAAAGGTACTGCCGAGGGGAGCAGTAGGTGAGACAGGAGAGGTCTGCTATGCCATGTGGGTAGCTCCCCAGCAGGGGTCAAACTCATGCTGCAGTTTATGTGGATAGCTTCATAGGTTGCGTCTTAACCCCTTGCGCCAACAGAGAGGCCCTACAGAAGACTATTTCAACAGATTCCTCCTCCAAGTGAAATGCCAGCTCAGATCCAGGATCATAAGCTCTTTTTATTCACCAGAGTTCAATTAAATTACACATGCATTTATGCTGCGCTTATCTTGAGTCCAACATGTGCCTGATTCTATATACAGCATTGAGAGATGTGCAAATTGTGGTCTAGTATCAGCAGGGACTTCATGTAGGTAGGCATGGTGAGTTCTGACCACTTTGAATATTACTTGACTTTCAAAGAAGAAAAAGTTATTTCAGAGGTTTGTAGTTTTCTTAATTCAAGGAATCCATAATTAGGAAGGGGAAGTGGAGTAATACTGTCTACTCAGGCCTCCTCTGATGGCGCAGTGGTTGAGCTCTGGGCTGCGAAGCTGCCCGCGCCTCTGCAGTGCCAGTTCTATCCCCGGCCGCCGGCAAGGGTCCCACATGGTGCGCAGACCTCTCCTGTCATGCCCACTTCTTCCCTCAGCATTGTATTTCGTCAGTCTGCATGTTCTGTTCCCTGCTCTGGCTCTGGTGAATTCTCTCACCCTCCTGCACTTCTGACTGTACCCAGTGCTTGTATAAATAAATAAATAAATAATTCTTAATAATAATAATAATACTTTCTAGCACTAACATCTGTAGTCAGAGAAATCAGAAGTAGATGCAGAAATGAGAGAATTCTGAATCCACAGAAATCTAAGAAATAAAAGGCTCTATGAATTACTTGGATTTCTAGTTTCATATCTTGGGATTATAAACAACTGTATTTGAATTATTGATGCATAATTCTAAAATTCTTATAAAGTTAATTACAAAGAGGACAAAACTTTGCTTTAGGTGATATTAGCATCACGGTTTGGTTTAGGTATGGTTTCAGAAAGCATGCTTGGAGAATATTTCTGTACTCATTCTTTTATTATTTATGCCAGTATACATCTTTTGAACACAGAGAATATAAACCAGGGACATGATTTGTAAAGTTGTTTTTTTTTAGCTAGGCGGGGAGGTTTGTTTGCAGAAGATATGATTTATGGAATTCTTAGTTCTCAATAAATATCTCAGAAAAGTTGTGGTTGGTTACACATGCCCATGTATATTTATGCTTTCACTTTTTTATCAAGGCCAAGTTTATAGAAATGTGCCTGCTTTCTCTAGATGAGTTAATTGATCATTCTCTAACAGATTTTAACACCTTTGTTGTCAGATTTTTAAATAACCTGTGTTTTGCAAGTACCCAGAAAGCAGTTCATTATGTTGTGTATAGCAGTATTTGCTCTTGTTAGACATGACTTCTGCCTTGTATCAGCTGTCTCTCCTTTCATCAAAATAAAGTTTTCTAAAATGGAGGCCAGTTACAGGTCTGCCTTAAACACTATCATTTTCCTTTAGCAATCATCTTCTGTTTTTATTTTGTGAAAAGCCAAGAAGGCCTGTATCAGTCTTTGTCTCTTCCTCACTGTCCACCTCCAAGGAAGAATGTTTCCAACAAAATACTCTTTATTCCATAAAGCAGCAGCTTTCTATTAGTCCCTAATAAGAGTCTCCAGCTGATGAAATTAGGGTAGAAATCAGAGCCAAGATCCCAATTTATCACCATGTAAGTGAATGGCAGGGATTCCATTAACCAATCAATCTTGCCTCTCATTTCTGCAAAGGTCAGGCTGTGCCATCCTTGGTTATAAAACAGCACTTGTGGCTCTATGTTTCACTTTAACTTTGTTCTAGACACATCAGATTTGTTATGGGAGGACTCACAGTAAGAGTTCATATTTTAAAAAGCCATTTTGTGCTGTGTCTGGCCTTGTACTTTAACAGGGAAAACTGTTAGACCACAATGCAGCCTGAGAAATGTTTCCTCATACATTTATCTACAGAAGACAAAGATCACGGGGGTGGGGGGTGTGTGTAATACATAACAACTTTGTGGAAAAGTCTCTTTAGGGATATTTTTAAATAATTTTCATTTTTCTCTGTTGCTCCAAACTTTAAGGAAATGATACTTATGTTCATTTATTTTTTTCTGGGAGGAAAAAAATACAATGACCTTCCCCTGTCTTTCTGCCTATTATGAGAACAGGATCACTTAGCGAGTGTCAAATTAGGAACAGAGTTTGCAGACTGCAATATCTTTCCCTTTTAAATTGGTCTTACCAGGTAGAGTAAAGGCCATTTTTGATTGATCCTTTTTTTTTTATCTTTAACCTCCTGATTGATTAGGAAATAAGTGATGTATGAGAACACTAATGCACTTCAGATTATCAAAGGTTGGTTTGTGGTAATGACTAGGAGACTGTAGCAGAGCTCTTACTGCATGTTAGAACATTTGAAAAGTCATTATTCACCAACTACAGGGCTTCCTTTTGCTCGTACTCCTGGAAGCCAATTTTGTGCTTGCTTTCTTTGAATATTGGTGAGTTCTGAGTAAACTTTCCAAACACCAGATTGCTTTTCAGGTCACAGATGACATTGGATTTATCCCAACAAAGCCAGTATAAGATGTAATAAGATAGTAAATATGTAATGAAGTTTCCTTGACAAATCCCCAAGAGTTTCTGTTCCTCTGTTCATTAGTACTACCCTTTGGAATTCAGGCTCTTGGAAAGTGGATGTCTTTTTTTTACTTTATATATTTTTACATCATTTTTCATTTTTGCACAATGTATGCATTTTCATCTTGGTTATAGTCCCCATACAATTCCCATCCCCCTTGTTTTGATCCTATTCCCTCCCCCCCCACCCCCGTAGTGTGGTAGTGTGTCTTTGTTGATGTCTTGTCTTTTTTCACACAATACTGTTGAAGAAAAAGAGGAAACTGTAATGTGTCCAAGTTTCCAGAATATATGAATCTTAAATGCTCCCCCATAGTAGCACTGGTGTTTGTATTGTCTTTTTCCTTTTCTCCACTAAATCTTGGGTTCTCTGCATCCCTGCTGTGTAAGAAACTTTGTGAAAAATTATAGTTACCATGATCATTACTTTATAACCATAACCTCCTAGTGAAACTTTTGTCATTTCCACCTTTCTCAGCCCTTTCTCGTCCTCATATCTTCCTCATATTCAAGATGATTCATGTTCCCTACAATTTATTTGGAACATCCTCCCTTGATATAAATCTCAGAAGCTTAGTGACTCACATTGTGTACAAATTAAAGTTCTACCTTGCACATTTTCATATGTCCTACCCCAGCTAACTGTGGTCTGCAAGATTTACCGTACAGACCATGACATTTATATACAGGTTTTGGTTGGTTGATGATTAATCGACAAACCTCCTAATCAAAGTAGTTCATAATAGAGTAATCTTCACTAGTACTATTTAGCCCTGTCCATTTTATTTTGTAGTCTAACCTCACAAATTTAGACCTCTCTGCACAAGGAGTGTGCAGCTTAGATTGTATTGCCTTTGTGTATGTGTCCATTTTTATAATCCAAATTTAATTGATTTCCTAGGCATTGTCCCATAGGCTTCTTGTACTGATTGAGTGAATAGACAGCTGCTTGTAACCATAGTATACAGATAGCATGGTGCTTGCAACTACTGAGAATTAGTGAGGGTTGTAACATCCCACCCAGCAAAGACTAACAAGGGAAGTAAACATTTTCCCCACAACCTTAACTTTTGTTTGACACTCACCTAGTAAGTTGCAAGCCTGAAGCCTAAACTCCTCTTTTTCTTGATAAACCCCACACAGTACCATATACCTTTCTGATTTACTTACCCTTAGGACATCTGCTTCTGAGAACAGAAATCTGTTAATCTTTGCTTTAGTACTGTCTTGCCTTATGCCTATAACTTGTAAAATTTTGTTATTTGCCAGAAGGCAAAATCATCTCTGTTGTTTCAGCCTCCTTTTTTTTTTTTTTTTTAAACAACAGAAAGACCTTTTTCTCATCTGGTAATCATATTGTGGTTCCCAGATTCACTCTGTCTGTTGAATACCTTACATACATACATCTATCTGTCTGTCTGACTCTCTATGTGTCATCTGCCTTTTGCCATAGACTCATAACTAGGTCCACCATTTCTTAGATGGTAAGAATATAAGTTTTTTTCTCTCTGGTCAGGTTTCTCTCCCCCAGACATAAGCCTTTTAACACTTTCTTTTAAAATGTTTTTGTGATAAGAACACTGCTGTAATCTACACTTTTAACAAGATTTTTAGGTGTCTGGTCTAATATTATTATCCATAGGCCAGTGTTGTACAGTAGATCTCTAGAACTTACTCATCATGACTAGAATTTTATGCTGATTATCTAGCATTCCTCATTTTTCCCTTCTTTCTGTTCCCTGGCTACCACCATCCTAGTTTTGCTTCAATAAGTTTGGCTCTTATTTTTTTTAAATTTATTTATTTATACAAGAACCAGGGTACAGGCCAGATTTGTGGGAGGATGAGAGGATTCACCAGAGACAGAGTGGGGAACAGAACAGGAGACTGACGAAATACACTGCTGAGGGGAGCAGCGTGCACGACAGTAGAGGTCTGCGCGCCATGTAGGACCCTCTCTGGCTGGCCAGAATGGAACTGGCACTGCAGAGGCTGTGTACATCTTCACAGCGCTGCGCTCAACTGCCTGCGCCACCAGGGGAGGCCCAAGTTTGACTCTGTTAGATGCCTCTTATAAATGGACTCATGCAGTGAGTCCTGGGATTGGCTTATTTCACTTAACACTGTGACTTCTAGGCTCACCCATGGCCTCTTTTCTAAAAATGAAACAGCACAAAACAGGGAGAAGAATGAAGTCCTTCTTTCTTCTTGGGCCAGTAGGAGAGTGAATCTTCCTCAAAGGCTAAAAGCCACGTTCTTTGAAGGTGGTCCAATAAATCCTTCTTCTCTATTCAAGGTCAACTACAGTCTGGCTCAAACTGGCTCTAGCTCTGCCTTATATCCCCTTCAGGATCCCCTGCCCTGAGCGCCTGAATGGATTGTCTTCAACCCTAAGGGTCTGATTGGACCATTTAGCACCAATCAGCTCATTTTCCATTTTTCAATCTGAATAACTGACTTGAATCTGGTTGGTCCATCAGCCTGAATCTGATTGGTCCATCTAGAATCCTAGAGTCAGATATTAAAGGGAGAAAAGCCCAGCCCGCCCTGCACGCAGGTCAGAGCAGGATCTGTTAGCTCCAGGGAGCTATGACCAGGGCCCTGATGGGACCAGGAGAGGGCGGATGTCCACAGTAGATGGGGTCAGGTCATCTCAGTGCCAACAAAGCTACCTTACCTTGGGCACACTTGGTGCCATGGGGATCCACTAACAAAAGGCTAATGGCTCAGTGCCAGAGTAGACTGGACGTATAAATTGTTATTGGCATATTTTGCTTTGAGTCTCACTTTAGCTCAAGTGATAACTGTAAATTGTTCTATGGGAATCCAAGGGCCCTATGACAGTAGTCCCGAGCATGCTGTGAATAAGCTACAGAATCCCATCTACTTTTTGCCATAACGCACGGTGGCAGTGGGCAGCATCTTCCAGGGTAATTAAGCTATCCATACTCTGGAGGAAGTTTCTCTCTCAAATGATATGACTGTCTGCAAAATGCAGTTATAAAGTGTGTATTGTCGAGAACAACTGGCATGAAGATGCCCAGTCAGCATGTTCCTTCAGGTCTGTAACACATGCAGCCACAGAGGGAGTCTGTGTGTGTATGTGTGCGTGCTCTCGTGTGAGTGTGCACACACTTTGTATTGTAGGATATTATGTGCTTTGTAGGCTTGCATAATAATTTTTGCTGCTCATTGTCCCTTACTGTGCAGTTTAAGATTATGGTTTATATTCATAGTTGCTTAAATTAAATAACACCCCATATAAAATGTAAATATGCTATATAACAGATATATATGTAAATCTGCATACACAATAGTGTGCATCCCCAAAATTAAGGCATTTCTACTTACTTGCCATTATGCATAATCTAAGCTACATCAGAACAGATAACTGAACTTTGACTATGACCATTTAGATGAAGTTTCTAAAAGTGACTCCCTTCCACTGAATACCCTCACAAGTAGGTGGATTGTGGTGACCTGTTGAAAGGAGTAGGAAGCATGGAGCAGGAAGAGAAGTTCATTCAGGGCTTAGGTCATGCTTTGTACTGACCTTCCACCCTTTCTCCCTCCATTGGTATGACAGAGATGGTTTAGCTCTGTGTGGGTGTTGGTCCTGATTTTGCATACACTGTGCTTAAAATATCATTGGTGATATTTAGGTGAGAGGGGATGAGTGAAGTGCTGTAGACATTTAGAAGATGAAAGATAAATATTTTGGAGTCTAGAACAACTCAGTGGAAAAAAAAAAAAACACTAATTCAAGGGATGTATGCACTTCTATGTTCATTGCAGCACTATTTAGAGTAGGCAAGTTATGAAAACAAACTAAGTGCCCAAGGACAAGTGACTGGACTAGGAAGATATGGCATATATACTGTGGAATTTAACTCAGTTGTTAAAAAAAAAAGGGGGACTTTCCATTTGGAACAACATGGATGGAACCAGAGGAGATGATAGATGATAAGTGAAATAAGTCAGAAGTAAAAAGACAAGTAACAGATGGTTTAATTCATAAATACAAAATAGAGAAACAAAGCAAAGGTTAAATACAACAAACCCTAGAATTATGACTGTAGAATTGAGCCTACCAGAGGGAGAGAGTGGAGAGCAGTGTGTAGAAGAGGCCCAGTAGACTAGGGTGGAGCACTCTGTATGGATACCTGAGTGGCGGGTGTGCTGTGTTAACATATCTAATTTTTTTTTGCTGGTTTGTTTTTTAAGATTTATTTTTATACAAGAACTGGGGTACAGATCAGAGGCATGGGAGGGTGAGAGGATTCACCAGAGTCAGAGTGGGGAACAGAACAGGCAGATGGACCAAAAACACTGCTGAGGGGAGCAGTGGGCGAGGCAGGAGAGGTCTGCTGCACCATGTGGGTATCTCCCTGGCCAGCACAGTAATCGAACCCATGCTGCAGAGGCTGCGGACAGCTTCACAGCACTGTGTTCAACCTGCTGCGCCACCGGGAGGCCCAACATATCTAAAACAGTATTATACCTCTGAATCTTATGTAATATAAACCGATGTTACATCAAAAAAAAATCATCAATATTCACTTTAGAAAAGGGGCTTTAATGTGCAGCATGTCATATATCAAAATATAACAGTAATGTTAGGCATAGCCACCTTGTTAGTCCATTTCTTCTCCTCTTTATATATAAGGGCAGTGGCTCCATGCATTTTGATATACATAACTTACAGTTAATGATGGGTTGAGAAAATTTTTATTGAGTGATTTCAAATCCAGCAGTGCTTTCAAATTAAATTAAAAATTAGTCATAACATTACCTACGTTCATTTAACATGTGGCGGTACTCACATATCCAAGATTATAATTTTTTAAAGATTTATTTATGCATACAAGAGCCGCAGTATAGGCTAGAGGGGGGTGAGAGGATTCACCATAGACAAAGCGGGGAACAGAACAGGCAAACTGACTGAAATACACTGCTGAGGGGAGCAGTGGGTGAGACAGGAGAGGTCTGCTTTGCCATG
Source organism: Talpa europaea (assembly GCF_964194135.1). Classification (NCBI taxonomy): domain Eukaryota; kingdom Metazoa; phylum Chordata; class Mammalia; order Eulipotyphla; family Talpidae; genus Talpa; species Talpa europaea. The sequence continues at coordinate 81,793,611 of NC_140073.1, forward strand.
TGGTCTGCTCCCTGGCTGGCTGGGAATTGAACTCATGCTGCAGAGGCTGAGGATTGCTTCATACTGTGGTGCTTAACCCCTTGTGCCACTAGGGAGGCCCCGAAGATTATACTGTTTCAATTAAACTGCAGACAAGATCGTATATAGGAATATATATATGGACCTGCAATAATGCTACAGTTATCAGGGTCTGGAGATCCAGATTGGAAACCTCTTCATATGAGGAAGAGCATGTAGCTACCACCATTATTATTCTAATAAACTCCCTATTGACCTTAAAATTCAACTTATTTGTCAATAAATTTTGCAACTAAAGCTTGTTCAGCATTGTTACTGTTCACTTTTCGATTTTTCTAATGTCAAAATTGAAAAGAAGATAGATGAGACATATCTAAAACAATGATGAAACTTACAAATGATGGTTAGCTCAGGCCATCCTGAGGAAGTCTGTTCATTTGTGATGCCAACGAAGCTAATGTGTGACAACATCTGGGAGGAGAGGGCAGCCGGAACCACAGACTTAAGCACCTGGGCTAAAATTGACAGCTACAACCTGACTATGAATCATTGAACTCTAGATTTCCAAAAGATCCTGGCTCTGAACACTCCCTTCTTAAACAATGCATGGCACAACATGACAGGCATAATCATATCCACACAGATACTAATTTAAAAACATCGTGGATATTATTTTAGCTCATCATCCCTTACAAAATTGCAACCATACAGAAGACACAGACCTGTTTTTGCTTTAGATATGGAAGTTAACATTCTGAGACACTTTTCTGAGGCATTTCTGAAGTTGTGAAAGGAGACTATTCAAAGCTTGGGGATGAATTGCCTATGTTATATTTTTTTTATGGAAATTAGTAGGCATCATCTACTATTATACAAAGACAACTTTGAAATTTCTATTCTTGGATTTTCCAGTTTCAGAAATTTTCAATGTTAGCATTATCTTTATCACTGAAAAGGAACAGACTGTAGCTTGCAGCAGGGTGCTGTACCTTAACAAGTTAACAGGCAGGGCCTATGCATTATTGACATCACCAGAGCAGGAACCTTAAATCTATCTGAGCATCAGCCTACTCGCTTATAAGCCACAAATGACTAGCTTAGCATTTTCAAATGTTAATTATTTTTTTCTATTAAGTAGGGATGAAACCAACATCATCTAGCTCAAATGATTGTGATGATTGGAAGTCAACATCAAAATGTCTTACTGTGCTGTTATCTTCTAGCATCTTTGTGGTATCATTGATGACCAGGGACTACTGGTAGACTCAGTTCTAAAGCCCATGGATGCAGTTGTGTTAGGGCTGAATTTTGTCTTTGTACATATTGCCTTGTGCACAATTATAACTTCATGATAAACAAAAATGGGAGCAAAAGGTTATTTATGTAAATGACTTTCCAATCAGATAAGTCAAAATGGAGGAAGGCATAACTTAGCAGCTGACTGAATAAGAAAAAGGGGCAGAATTAGGTAATTGTGGGAGGGTGTAGCATAGAGAATCCTTCTGATGGGAAGGTGTGAATCATGGGGGAGGAAAGAGGAAGCATGGATAAAGTGGAGAAAGGCTAGTAGATTAGGGAAGTTCTTGAAATCAAGAGATGAAGGATCCTAGACCTAACAGGCAAATGTGTTACTCATGTTAAGAGTTCACAACCTTTGGGCCTCCCCAGTGCTATAGCAGGTTGAGCGCAGTGCTGTGAAGCTGTCCACAGCCTCTGCAGCACAGGTTTGATTCCTAGCCGGCCAGGGAGCAACCCACATGGTGCTGCAGACCTCTCCTGTCGTGCCCGCTGCTTCCCTCAGCAGTTCTTTCAGTCCGTCTGCCTGTTCTGCTCCCCGCTCTGTCTTTGGTGAATCCTCTCACCCTCCTGCACACCTGGCCTATAACCCGGTTCTTATATAAATAAACAAATATTAAAAAAAAAAAAAAGAGTTCACAAACTTTGAAGGAGAAGGGTGTCCATATGATTTGTTGATTACATGAGTCCTGGAGATCATTTCCTTTCATATTCCAGTGGGACAAATGCTAGCTCTGACTTACAGGACTATCTGGTTATGGATGGACCTTCAAACTGATTTTCAAATTCTACTGTATAGCCACAGCACTCAGTACGGAGATCTTTTTTTTCTTTAATTTTTTTTTTACATCATTGTTCATTTTTAAACAATATTTGCTTCCCCCCACCCCTTAGATATAGTCCTCATAGAATTTCCTTCCCCAGTGCACCCGTGCACCATCACCAAAATCCCCTGTGTTCCTCCCTCCGTCCCTCTGATCCCTCTCCCTCCTCCTCCCCTGCAGGATGTCTCAGATTTATAATTGTCTGTATGGAGATTTTAAGCTGAAGATTTATACCTGGCTTTTGACTGGCAATTTCCCCTGTATCAAAGGACTAATGCTACAGAAAATTGGAAGCCATGGATTTTACATTCCGGTTTTGTTTTTATTGTGGTGGCTGTTGATGGAGCATTTGCTTTACTGGAGCCTTTGAACCCTAAGATTCTGACATGCAACAATGATTTGGCTGAGCCCCACTGAAATCCTGTTTCCATGTTTATGCCCAGGAAGACAGTCTGTAACTGGAGAGGAATAGCAGAAAACAGTACTTAATTAAATTGATCAATTACAATGACTAGAGGCTTATTTAATAAGCACTGAGACTGATTTAGTAAGTTTATGATATGACGGTGAAACAGCAAAATTATAACATATAATTCCCCAATGAAGAAATAATAAATAGGACTCATTACTAGGAAAATGAAATATTACCTCTGTCAGAGGATTGAGATTTTTCAGTAGCGTATTTTAGCCACTGTGTCCCTATTAAGCCCTCTTATTTTCTTCCTAATTTGGGCCATTTAGAAATGATTTTCATTTAACTTTCCCATGGCTCATTTCTCTCCTTTACTACATTTCCATATGATTCCCTGATAAACTCTATGCTTTAACACATTTTCATTATAGAACTATAATAGGTTTCAACTAAATAACAATATAGAATAGTCAGAACATAAAGTAACTGACAGGGAAGAAATTGGGCATTTGGGTAGGTAATTTCTATATTTTAGTGCCTGCTTCCTTTTTTCCTCTTGTGGATGCTTTTGGTCTTCTAAGAAAGATTTCTTGCCTGGTGGACCAGGACTCTACAGAGACAATTCTCACTAATCTTCAGGGACAGCCTTTCTTTCCCATAACAGAGTCTCCAAGGGGCATCTTTTGATGACATTAAAGATTGCTATCCTTCACCAAAGCTACATAATGGAAAGAAAAGATTTTCATTTTTGCTGTTAATGTCCTTGGGTTTTGTAAACTCTCCCTTATCTGTTCCATGCAGTGGGTCTTTTTTTCTCTAGAGAATTAAGTGAGGGTCACTTAGCAACGTGGGCCCTGCAAATATTACCTTAAAGTCAACAAACACCCATTGTGATCACCCTCCTCTACATATGGTGAAATTCAGGCATCGTGGAGACACACCTGCCTGCCTGCCTGCCTCCTGAGACTCACAAGTTGTTTTTTCCCAAGCAAACACATGAACATATACCAATAGTCCAGATCTGAATTCGGTTAGAACAAGAACGTTTTTAAACATGGAGAGTAAAAATTTGCATTTCTCAGTGCATATTCTCTCAGTATTATTTAAGGTGCAAAGTAGACATGTTTATTAAGACTAAGTGAGAAAAGTGTGAAAGTAGTGTGTAGGCATAAGAAACACATGTAGAAATATGTGACAGGTTGACTGTCACCACTGTGCATGCTCCCCCATCCACATTATATACCCCAACCACTACCACTGTCCCCATTCTATATATATGTAGCCTGATCTTACAATCTGACTAAGTTTCCTTAAAATAGACTGTCGCTGACAGCCAAAGACATGCCCACTGGAGTCATGGGCAGAGTCTTGCAGACATATGGTGAGATTTATTTGGGCTGTGAAGTGGCAGGGATTTGTCAGAGAGCAGTGACAATACAGGCAACATTAAGATGGCAGACAGGTCTGGGGTAATGAAATCAAGTCCATGTGACTGAAGTAACTTCAAGAGGTGCTGTTTTTTAGATATTGGTCAAGAAGTTAGGTCAACATCTTCCTTCATAGACCTGCTCCATATTTTCTAAGAGTTTGTCATTGAAGTTAGCTGCTGTGCTACAGATGCATACCCCCAGAGCATAAATAATTAAATAGCAAACCAGTATGTGGTCAGCATTCATATATATATATATATATATATCTCAAAAGTATATGCAACTAAACAGTTTTTCATTTTCCATCTGACCTTGGGGCTTCATAGGGGTGGAAGGGTGGAAATGTAAGCTCTTTGTATTACTACAAGCCTTAGAAAAAAAAATTTCTATCTCAGATACCCCATCCATTTGCTCTCAGATTCATACATGAGGTGTAAGAAAGAATATTTTTTAGTGAATTTTTTTCACCCAACCCATTTGTGCAAAGTGCTTTGGCAGACTTTGTTGTATCCCATATGAAAGTCAAAAGGATTTCTTTTAATGGTCTGATACATGTTGAAGAATTTATAGAACAAACCGATAAATTCTGTGAAAGCTTCTTTTCCATGGTGCATTTGAGTCAGCTAAACCCTCAGCTGTCATCAACTCAATTTCCAAATGTCTGTTCAGCAGGAGTTATATCTTTTTGTTTTGATAAATTTTTCTTTTACCTCACTATCCTTTGAATTTTGAGGGCAGAGTTTTCTCCCTTACAAGTTATTACCACCTTATTTTAATGTAGGCAGTGCTTCTGGCCCTTCCATTCCCTTCTTGTCAGCATTCACAGCATGAAATGTGATTCTTTTATTACTTAATTCCTTACTTTCCTCACACCCATATCCACTTCTATTTTCCCATCTCCTTTCATTGTGCCCTCACATATTTTTCACTTTGTGGTTTCCCTTATCCTTATGTGCTCCACATGTTCTACCCCACAGTTAAAAATAGTTTCTGACATTATTTGTGATTCCTAAGATGTAGTCTCGCAAATAACCTTTTCTCATTCGATTTCCATCTAACATGCTGACAGTGCTCCAATCTTGTTTTCTGATTATCTCTCTACATGGTGCTTTTCCTTGCGTTTAGTAGAAATGCACAAGTAATGGTTCTCTTTGGCCTGCACTCTTTCTCCTTCATCAGCATTTACAAATTTATGAAATTAGAATTAGAAAGGCGTGTGTTGGGTGGGGGGGGGGCTAGTTATGACTCAGGCTTAAATTCTTCTTTAAAAGGAAAGGCATTAATAACTGTGTTAGTAATAGATTAAAGTAGTCTTCATCACCATGCCAACTTTGTGATGCACATTAACATGTCACAAAATGGAACTTTTTTTTTTCTTATGAAGGGAGAGTGCTATATTGAAGAGTAGTATATTTTAAATTCAGCCTCAGACAAGCTCAATTGGGATGAAATTTCAGGGGAAAAAAATCACAAACAAATACATATAAAGTAACCTAATTCACTGACTATATTCATTATTTTTTAACCATAAAATTGTATACATTCCTAATCAGTAATCATGCATAGCCAATATTTAGTATGTTTATGTCATGGGATATGAGTGTGTGTTTTAGCTGTGCTCTGAAAACATTCTACAAATAGCTAAATTCATATGAAACCACAATGCCCAGGAGGCTAAATGATTACCTGTTACTGTTGATCGTTTGGGGGCATAAAAAAAATTTTCCAGTGCAAATAATACCACTTTCCTCATGCATGCTAAGAACTTCTTATATTTAAGAGTAAATTTTTCTTACATATATTTGTTTCAATTGGCATCTTAAAGTACTTCTGAGAATACAATATACTATATAATTGAGAGCTGGGCTCTAATAGATGCTGTGTGAGCTCTTTGAGGAAATGAAATGATAATGGAATGCCTATTCTCCATGGTAGGAAATGACTATCCTTTCTCTTCTGCCAAGGAACACATCATATTTTAGTTGATTTCTCCTATATGTTTCTTTAGGCAAGTCAGTAATATCAGAGAAGCCAAATGTATCTTGCTTTTTGGGGAATGTAATTTGACCGTGTGGGCCAGAGTGGAGTTCTCCAGTTATGCTCAGTAGTCATTACTAAAAGATAGTCTATTTTTCAATAACTTGGGTAGTACCACATATTTTTTTTTTCCTTTTCTGATTTTGACAGGTGCATGAGGCAGTCCCATGTTACAGTGTGTGCAGTAGCTACTCCTGGCTGGCGGAACACTGGTCTCCCTGCAAAATCCACAATGAGCTGCGGCCCCTGCGCTGTGGAGGAGGAACACAATCTCGGAAAATCAGGTGTGTGGAATGGAGACATTTGGGAAACGGAGCAGTGGAACATACATTTTTATAAAGTCAACAGTGTTGCTTCTCCAAGTACACCTGATTTTCATCCCATATGGTTTGCTTTGCTTTTATTGTTTTATTCATCTTTTAAAGTACCCACAAAAGCACTGTGCCCTTATTTGCCGTGTCTCCAGTGACATTCCCTCTGCAGTGCAGCCATGGTCCTCATTTTCTGCAAGTGGCTTTTGTGAGAAAGTCAACTGCCTTGTGCAAACTGGCATTGCTCCACTGATCCATGGCCTTCACTGCCCACAAATAAGCAAGTTTTAACTCTTGCCTTGTATCTTTTTTCCACTCGGACACTAGAGTTGATGGATATTATCTTAATTTTGGAGGTCAGTACACTGAAATGGCCAATCTAAATTCCCATTATTAGCCCTGGAAACTATAGTCTTAATAATAGCAATATCGTTGAATAAAAAGAGCACGTCTCTGAAAGTACTTATGAATACTGGGTCGTTTAGTAATGGAACTGGTTTAAAATTTTAGTTTTATAAATACAGCAGGTGTTAATCAGTATGAGAAATTGAGGAAAAGCTAAATTGTTAATGATAAACAATTATTAGTATATAAAATAAAGGAGGAACTATATCATAGTCAACTAATCAATTGAATGAGCATAGCAAATCATTTTGCCAGATTTAGGAAGTTCTGTTTCAAATGGATAGTACCCAGATTAGGTAACTCCTTGTTCAGTTCTTCTATACATCTGAAGTCAGTTGCTATGGGAGATCCTACTTATATGTGTTGGTTGTTAATCAACAACAGTGAATTTATTTATAAAGTTATTCAGATATATCTGCCACTGCTGAGGCCTAGTCCAAATGTTGCAGAATCACAGGTGGGCATGTTAGAAGAATTAACTGCTGTCAAAAGTATAGAGGTGCTCTTCTTCAACAACCCACACAGATAATAGGGGCCTCCCTGGTGGCCTAGAGGTTGAGTCTCAGCAGTAACAGCTTGAAGGCCTGGGTTCAATCCCTGGCCAAAGAGCTAACCCACATGGCACAGCAGACCTCTCTGGTCTCACCTGCAGCTCCCCTCAGCAGTGTATTTCAGTCAAGCGGCCTGTTCTGCTCCCCACTCTGTCTCTGATGAATCCTCTCAACCCCTGTATCTCTGACCTATACCCCCGATCTACAAAAAAATAAATAAATAAAATCTGTAAAAAAAAAAAGCAAACCCAAATAACTAATAGACAAATTCTTTCTCAGTTCATTGCCCTTTTCCCTGGGGACTATTGTGCTCAGGCTGTCACAAACTTGGGTTCCTACTTCTTTCTTTCAAATCTCTCTTTCTTGTGTTTCATTTTCTCATAGATTTGAGAAATGACTAAGCAACCTAGCTTATCAAGTAAAATGTACATGAGCTGTATTGTCTGTAACTCTTACCACAGCAAGGCCCACTAACAATATATATATATTTTAAAGATTCATTTTTTTTTTAATTTATTTATACAAGCGCTGGGTACAGTCAGAAGCGCGGGAGGGTGAGAGAATTCACCGGAGCCAGAGCAGGGAGCAGAGCAGGCAGAAAGACCGAAGTACACTGCTGAGGGGAGCAGCGGGCGGCAGGAGAGGTCTGCGCACCATGTGGGACCCTCTTCTGGTGGCCGGGGAGCAACCGGGGATCGAACCGGCGCTGCAGAGGCTGCGGGCAGCTTCGCAACCCAGAGCTCAACCGCTGTGCCACCGAGGAGGCCCCCCACTAACAATATTAAAGCAAAATCTCAGGAGAGAAAAGAAAGATTTAAAATATATATATTTTACCAGCAGAATTGTAGCAGACTGAGAAAAATACACAGGGACAAGAGGGCACCATACCTGTCGCCTCAAACCTACAGAAGCTGATATAATAAAAATAACACAGCGTCTGAATATTACTCTTTTATGGGCTGATGATCTCCTCAAAATCTGTGTTGAAGTCCCTAGTACTGCAATGCGTGGCTGTATTTGGAGAAAATCTTCAAAAAGCTCCTTTATGTTAAGTGAGGTCATTTGGAATCTGCCCCGGTCTGACTGGTATCCTTAGAAGAGGAGGAGATTAGGACAGAGGCACAGGGAAGGGACAGCCACCAGGCCAAAGAGAGACCTCTGGAGAAGCCAACCCTACCTTCACCTTGATGCCACACTCCTCACCTCTACAATTTGTGAGAAAAGTCATTTATGTTAGTGAAGCCACCCAGGCTGTGGTATCTTTGTTGTGGCAGCCCTCGCAAACGTCTACAAATCCACTGTGTTATATGCTGTATGCGTGTGATCACAGTAGGATATGTGAAGCATGTTTTCCATGCATCCTGCATTTCAAACCGTTATTGACCTTCATAAAGTGCTGTTATGATCAGTGAAACAATTGATCTGTTCTCTTTTTAGAACCTGTAAGCAGCAGGTGATCTTCATGGTTTATCCTTGACTGTAATAATTTGTTAATAAAAAGATGCTTATTGATATTTGCCTTCTGTTATCACACTCCTTTTTAGGAATTGGGGATAAAAGTAAAAAAAAAATGTTTCTGTTCACAGAGAACTTCAACCCATAATTCACTCATGGAATTACTGTGCTAGAAATACCCAGAAGAAAAATAAATTTGGGTTGAAATGGTGGAGCATACTATTTGGAGAGGTTGGTTAGCACAATGTTTGAACAGAAAGCTTAATGAATGTAAGATCTATAAATAGAGAATTCTAGGAGTAAGAGTGTCCAAAGCAGGAATCTGCTTGACTTGCTATATAAAAGAAGACAAGTAATGATATGATATGCCTCATATGGTTAGTGCCAGAACTCAAATCATGCAGTTTTCTTAAAAAAAAAAAAAAAAAAAAAAAAGGTAAAAGGATATTGTTGTGTAACATGAAGGTGTGGAATGCTTGAGACAGAGGTTGAGAAGCTGCCCCTATTTACATTTGAAATGAACTATGCCAGATGGAGAACAGAGAACAATTTGGGATATAAAGGTAAAAGCAAGAGTAAAGGCTTCAAGGCCATTGTGGAATTATAGGTTTGGAAGATCGATTGTGAGATTGGCCTTAGGGATATCTATGGTGGGATGGTCACATCTGGAATACACGTGGAAACTACATAGGAATTGCATATAAAGTAATTATAGAATGTGGAGGAGAGAGAAACATCAAAAATGATGACTCTGTTTTATGGCCTGAGCAATGATGGAATGATGGTGTCATTTGTGGGGATGAAGAATATTAGAAGCAGGCTTAAAGGAAAAAAAAGTTAAATTTTGAACACATTAAATTTTAGAAGCCATCTGCCTTCCAACTTATTTATTGTAGTCTGGAATTTACAGAGAGGTGGGGGTGTAAATTTGGTCATCAGCACTTACAAATTTGGTATATATTGATAAGAGATAAGAAACTGAGTCCTACGGAACTCCAGCATATATAGTTAAGATCCTATAAATGAGTTGAGATTGAGAAGAAACCAGTGAAATATGAGAAAATCACGAAAATGGAAGACAAACAGGAGAGGTGGTTTTTTTTTTTTTTTTTTTTTTTTTTTTTAGAGAGCAATAAATTGCTTCAAATAGTTTGAGAAGTCTATTGAGATGAGAAGTGACCATTGAATTTGTCAATGAGGGAGTCTACTGAAGATCTTGATAAGAGTTTTCTCTGGTGCATAATAAAAATATGATTAAAGTATGTTGAAGGGGTAATAATAGAGGGAGAGAAGGAAAGGAAATTGCAAATACAGAGGATATTTAAAACAGCTGTTCAGGGACCTCCCTGGTGGCACAAGGGGTTAAGCACAGCACTGTGAAGCTATCCAACTGCAGCACCAGTTAGATCCCTAGCTGGCCAGGGAGCTACCCAAATGACGCAGCAGACTCTCTTGACTCGCCTGCTGCTCCCCTCAGCAGTGTATTTCAGTCAGCCTGCCTGTTCTGTTCCCTGCTGTCTCTGGTGGATCCTCTCACCCTACCCCCGATCTCTGGCCTGTACCCCAGCTCTTGTATGCATAAATAAATAAATCTTTTAAAAAATAAAACTAGTTTTCTGAAGAATACTCCAACCAGCAGAATAAAAAGAGTCACAATGTTCCACATTGTTGCCAACCCTTGATATTTTCCATGTTTTTTCTGTAAGCCATTCTGGCTACTGGTGGTATAACACTTGATTTTAATTGGATTTAATCAATAACATGATTATGTCTATCTTCTCTTCAGCTTGGCACAGAATGGGACATGCAATTATAACCTGTGCACATATGCCATGTGCTCAGTTACTCCATGAAAGCCCTTGTCATTGCCCTTTGGTTTATGACAGCAACATTTCTTACTGAAATTCAGGAAATACCTAAAAGAAAAATATATTCAATGACCTTCAGTGTATCAGACAAAGATTCAGGAAGTTTAAGTTATATGAGACAGAAGTTGAAGAAAGGTTTAAGGAAGTCACAGTGACTGTGAAGGCTGTAGCTATTGCCAAGGAATGGATTCATTCAGAGAGAAGAGCCTTCAAGATTTGCTCAATGAAAAGAAAATTCACTCTGTGCCAGATATAAATAAATATGTCTTAGATCTCTTTAGATTAAGAATTCTTTAGGGATCAAAATAGGAAAGAGCACAAGGGACTATGGTGATGGTGCATGGGCAAATAAGGGCAAATTGGTGGTGGGAATTTTATGGGGACTATGCCTGAGACAAGAAAGCATACATTGTACAAAAAGGAAGAATGATGTAATATATATATATATATATATATTTTACATAATTCTTCATATATATATATATATATATATATATATATAAAGAAATACCTGAAAAGGAAGGAAAAAAGAATTCTTTAGGGATAACAGTGTCTCCAATGTCATTATTCTCTCCTGAGTGGATTCTGCCCTGAGTTATCACTGGAGAGGTCATAGAAGCCATTGGTTGAAGGCAGACTTTTTCCCCCTGGTTTCTCTGTCTTATGTTGAATGGTCTTAGAGGGCCAGGTAACTAAGCTACATCACACCTGTTTTCAATATACTCTTCACTGTTTTAAATAATCAAGATGTCTTGCAATCTTGTCTTGCAGATGTGTGAGCACTGGGGACAGTGAAGGTAGAACAGTGGATAATAGCCTCTGCAACCAGGATGAAATTCCACCAGAAACCCAGTCCTGCTCGCTTCTCTGTCCCAGTGAATGTGTCATGTCTGAGTGGGGACCTTGGAGTAAATGCCCACAGGTAAGTTCTCTTCCTTTGTTGATGCCCTGATCTGCCAGGGTTGCCTTCACTGTTGTTTTCTGTACAGGCACGTGCTGCTCTGCAGTGTATTCTTCTAGTAACATGGGAAGATTACTTTGGCTAGTAAAGCAAAAAAATAAAGCAAAGAAAAAAAATTCAGCAAGTGAGACTGAGCAATTTAGGATGCCAGTGCTCATTTTAAGGCCTTTATCATGGGAACACGAACAAGGAAAAATAAGCTTATAATGATCACACTAGAATTTGAATGCATGCCCATTGTTAAGGGGTCTTCTTTAGTACCAAAATGATTCTCATTATAATTGCTCGGGCTGTTTCATTTTTATCCTGGCAAAATCAATTATATCTTAGTAGCTCATCTTCACTGTGTAATTTAGCTTCTGTTAGTGATGATCTGTTTTTGCATTTTGCTGTTTTCCTAAAGAGAAGGAGTTCTTTTACCATATTCTTCTTCTAAAGCTGACAAAAACTCTTTTTCAGAGTCTGAAGCATTAGCCTTTCTTTTCCTTTTTTTTTTTTTAAATGGAAATATAACAGGGATATGGCCAAATAAGTTTTCAAGTAACATGATTCAACTCAGTATTCTCAAAAGATAAATTATGGTATTTTAGACTAATATTTCTACCTAAAGTGTTAAAAATATAACAAAGCTGAAAGAACATATTCTATGACTCCAAACATTAGAAAGGGAATAATTGATGATAATTTGAGTTCAGTGGTGATACTGAGAATTTGTAGAAATATTGTATAAAATCTTTGTACTGTAAAGGGAAAATACTTTTTGAAATAAGCTAAAATAATTTCCTATATTAGTAGTTTTATAGATTCCTTGTTAATTCTTGTGACCTTATCTGTTAAACTTCTGTAATTCTGTTCCTGAAAGAGATCTCCTTTTGTTATCATTTTTCATTTGTTGAGTTTATCTTTGGGGGTAGGGCAACATAATACAAAGATGAAACTGTATCAAAAAAGAGAAATTTGTAGGAATGCAATGCTTGTCTTTTTAAAGCATTTATTTTTTGTGTAACTTGAGTATAATGATAGTTGACATTTATTGAGCACTTATTACACTCAAAGCATATGTTATTCCCAAAGACTCAGGATGTTCTGTGCACTGATTCTACTAAGAACGTAATACTATCACTGCTCCCATTGTGCAGCTGAAGACAGTGATTCTCAGGACTAAGCAACTTGCAGAAAGTTCCACACTCACTAAGTGATGGGCTGGGAATGAACTTTGTTCTGACTGACAAAGTCAGAACCTTGCTCTGAAATCTTTAGTTCAATTATCTTATAAGTGTTAAGGTAGATTAATTCTCTTTTTCCAGATGTAGCATTCATTTTAAGAAAAAAGCAAGCTTGTGTTTTAGTTGTTTGTATGATTAAGCCATGAGTGAGTATACACATTCACACCTTAGAAGTGTCATTGCACATGTTCTCTATTAATTAACTTGCAGAAGAATCAGCAACCTAAGCAATTTTAATTAAATACAAAGGTCATGATCTCTGACACTGTCCTCTAATTTGCTCACACTAGTAAACTGTGACAACTTAGCAATGAAATTGCTGCCCTCTTAAATCAAGGTGCCCAACCACTGTGCTAATGTATTTTTTTTGTAGGAACATTTCATGTAATGCTATGATGGCCTAGCATTCTGTTTGCTTCTTCCAGCTCCTGAGAGGCAATTTTCTTTAAAGTTTGCTTCCCAAACATAACATTGTAGTGTTCAGAAATCGAAGGTAGATCAGCAGTGTTTTTGGTCCGTCTGCCTATTCTGCTCCCCACTCTGTCTCTGGTGAATTCTCTGATGCCTCTGGCCTGTACCCCAGTCTTTGCATAAATAAAAATATTTTAAAAAATTAAAAAAAGAAATTGGAGGTAGGGAAGGTATTCTCATCTACTTTCCTGTGTCTGGAAGATGACCTAGATCCTCACTCACTTATCAGCACAAAGTAGAAAGGTTGTTCTTTAACTGAGTATGTACCTTCTAAGTACTAATAACAGCGAACCACTGAGCTTATCCCACTGAGCTTATGCGGTGTTACTGACCCTGGGCCAGTGTTTTATAACATTATGTTAGGATGTTAGACACTTCCCGCATGCTCTCTGTGTTGGACACTTACTATGGTCACCTCTCTGTGGCCACATGACTGCTCCTTCTCAGATGCCACCCTGCTCTCAAGTGTAAATAAAGACTTAACAATGAGGACTCCTAACTGATAATTTTTCCTCTCTAGATATTATTTTAATAACTTGTAACATCTTAGAATATCGCTCAACATCAGAGGTACTTAAGCAGTCCTTGACAATGCACCTTCAGGTGATAGCAAAGTTAGCAGCTGGATCATTGTGCCTGTAGTTAATTGGCACTTCAGTGTGTATTTTCAGAGAAAAAGGAAAGAATTACTGTATAATTGTTCTCTGTACTGTGTGCTGGCATATTGGCCAAGATTTTACCAAATTATCCAAGATGTCTGCAGTATAACATGAGGAACCAATCGAAATCAATTCATTATATTTTTTCCCCTTCTTTTCCTTCTGAGGGTGGTTGTTTAGAACCAATCATGTAGGCAAACAAAAACTAAGCTCCAAAGAAAAAGAAACTCAGTGAATTTCTTGGATAAAAATGTTTCTCATATAGTCACAATATTCTCAAATTTATATTTTGATTGATCTATAAAATGTATACTTAATGTGAAATTAACTTAATATGATTTTAAGCATTGTGACATAGATGTGCCAGTTAATTAGAAGAAACTTAGTAAAATCAATTGATTCAACAATTTCTTGAATTCCAAATGATGTGCCCTACATATTGAGGTCAAACATATGTGAGAGACCATCACCAACATGAAAGACTTCTCAGAAGCTTTATAAATACATACTGTATTGTTAGCAAAGGACTCTGTGACTAATCATCAGTGTATATTAGTTTGTACAATGTTCATTAGTAAAATAATAGGCACTATACGAAATCATCCCACTTTTTTATATAAAAAGTACTTTTTTGGCCTCTGAAACAATGATTCTCATACTAGTACACATGGAGTCATCTAGAAAGTGTGTTAAAACACGCAGTTCCCCTGTCTGACTGCAAAGATTCTGATTCAGTGTCTCTGGAGTGAAGACCAGGCATCTGTATTTCTGGAGTGAAGACCAGGCATCTGTATTTCTAGTTGGAGCTGACTCTGCTGTTCTAGGGAACAATGTTTGAGTCACAGCCTCCTGGTCAGTACACCCAAATCATGTTATTTCTCTATCACCCCTTAATACAATCATTTGTTGAACATTGAACACATACCTGTATTCTGTACTTCAGTTGAATAGTTTTCCAAGGAAGGGAAGGGAAGGGAAGGAAAAGAAAGGAATCAAGGAAAGAGGATACATCTTATGTCCTGGAGCACTTTCTGTTGATGATGGTGGCCAAGTTCCTCACACCTGTAACAGTTTTCTTAGCAGAATTCTCTGTTTAAGGAGTAGATAATAGCTATAAAGTAAATTGCACAAACTGTTATTTAATTTGTTTTTTTTTTTAAATCAAAAGAAGCAGCAGCAATCACAGTCCCCCACTGTATTGCTGACCATGTGGCCAGGAAAGAGAAGACAGGTAGTGAGTTCTGAGCCATTCTGCAATCTCCCTCCCCCTCTCACACATACCAAACAAATAATTATTTGCTCTTATAGAATAAAGCATCACCTCCTTTGATGAAAAGTGAATTCTACCTAATTTAATAGAAGTTTTCTAAAAAATAAAGCATCAGAAAGATGACTTTGAGTGAAAAGGTAACTGACCTTACAGAAATGCCAACTGTAAAGCATACTGAAGAGCAGATAAGACAAAGGCATTAAAATTGTTTTGGGACTATTTTAACTGTATTGAGAAAACTGAAGACTGCAAATGGATCTAGAAAAGCAAACACAATCAGGACAAAGTTTGAAGAAAATGGAAAATCATGAGTTTTACTTATTTTCATCTTCCTGTTTGGTCTTGTTCATGGACATATAATTTATTATAAATATAAACTTTTGCTCACTTTATATGGTCACTTCTCTAGAATGCATTAATGGAAATTAGAGAAATTAAAGGAAATTATAGAATTGTACAGTTAAATATATGTATTGAGTCTTTAGGGGGTATGTGTGTATAAATACACATGTGTACATACATATATGTGCAAAACCAAGATGTATATATTTAATAGTTCAGTATTTATTACCAAGTATCCCTCTTTTATTTGCAAACATTTCTAGTTTATATCCTTGTCCTTCATACTTCAAAATTATGTTGGCGAATATTCAGAGAATCATATATTCTTTAAGAGGTTTATAAATGTCCAAATTCATAGATTTCTCAAATGTGACATATCTGGGCCTCCCTGGTGGCGCAGCGGTTGAGCGCTGGGTTGCGAAGCTGCCCGCAGCCTCTGCAGCGCTGGTTCGATCCCCGGCTGCTCCCCAGACACTGGAGGAGGGTCCCGCATGGCGCGCAGACCTCTCCTGCCACCCGCTGCTCCCCTCAGCAGTGTACTTCGGTCCTTCTGCCTGCTCTATTCTCCACTCTGACTCTGGTGAATTCTCTCACCCTCCCGTGCTTCTGACTATACCCAATGCTTGTATAAAATAAATAAATAAATCTTTAAAAAAAAAAAATGTGACATATCTAAAGAATATATGATCTTCTTTTATATGCTACCAGTCCCTACAGAAATTTTTCATTGACTAATACAGATTTTTGATTCATGACTCTCCTTGGAGGCTTAAGAAGTATTTCTTAAACAATATTATTGACAAGAAAAAGCCAGGAGATCTTGGAGGTGAATTTCCATACTGATGTATACTTTGCAGAAGCAAGCTTTTTAAAACCCTCTCTGGAAAGATGAGTTAAGTTTAGCAAACCTATTGAACTTTAATTGATTCACTTCCAGCTGAATGTATCAAAGGCTGGCTAGAACTGTAGTCAGACATCCTGGGAACTGGAGACTCATTAAACAGTCATCCAAATGCAACTTCATGATCAACAACTTTTTGTCTTATCACCAAGACAACCTCTGAAGAAGGGTCACAAAAAAAAGACTTGAAAAAGAAACTACATAGTGTTTAAATATAATCAAGTCTAGATTCTATCATAGTCTTAATATTGTACTTTTAAAATACATCTTATTTCTATACTGGATTCTTTTCTCTGTTGATGTGGGCAAGATGCACTAGTGAAAAACAATATGGATATATACTGGCAGAGACAGCCTGTCATTATTCCTTCAGGCAAAGACATTACTTTAAAAGCGAAAGAGAAATGTATGCCAGTTTTCTGATAAATGATCCAGAATTAAGCATTTGAGTTTAAGAAAAATACCTTTTATTTAGTGCTAGTCCAATGTTTCTTTTGGTAAAGGATTTTCATTGCAATGTTCTTTTTTTATTACTGATGACTCAACATTTTCTTCTCCGTAAGACTATTTCTAAATGTTATGTTTCCTAGGAAGCAATTTACCCAATGTTTATTACTAATACTGAACTCCATGTACTTCATCAACCTCTCCTCACAGTCTGTAACATGCAGATGACAACCTGAATTTCTCTCTGGAGGGCATGGATAATGACCATGACCCTCAAGCTGCCTAGCGCTTTTCTTTGACTTACGACTGAAATCCAGAGGGAGAAGGATGATAATTTTCTTTATTCTGGACTGCAAATTCTGGTTGCTTCATATAAATTGATATTGGCTCTTGTCTTGTCAAAAGGCAACAATTCATCACTCAGGGACTTGTGAAGTATTTTTACTCTCGTATGCAATAGGCTTTTTGTAATTTTTTTAATTTTTTTTAAAGATTTATTTATTATACAAGCACTGGGTACTGGCAGAAGCGCAGGAGGGTGAGAGAATTCACCAAAGCCAGAGTGGAGAACAGAACAGGCAGACTGATGAGGTACACTGCTGAGGGGAGCAGCGGGCAGCAGGAGAGGTCTGCGCGCCATGTGGGACTCTTGCCAGTGGCCGGGGATCGAACCGGTGCTGCAGAGGCTGTGGGCAGCTTTGCAACCCAGCGCTCAACCGCTGCGCCACTGGGCAGGCCCTGCAGTGAGGCTTTAATATCACCTTAGAAGAACCATCCTTATTTCCAGAACCACCTCCAGAAAGGGTACCTCATTCCATGCAGTATAGCAGCAAATTGCAATCCAATAAAAGTAGTCTCTGTGCTGTTCCAGGTTTTTTTTAATTTAATATGTTCTTATCATTCTTATCTGTGCAGTTTCTTTAAATTTCACTACCACTAATATGAAGTATAATATAGCGGTTCAATTGCACACTCTCGCCTCTCTCTCTTCTTCCTTCCCTCCTCCCCTCTCCTTTCCTTCTCTTATTTGTTTTATCTCTACTTTATAATGTAAATTCTTAGCTAGGAAAATAATGAAATGAGCCTCTTAAGTTGATCACTAGCTTCAACAATTGTCAACACATGACATTTTTCATATTTTTCAACTCCTTATCCCTTCTCCTATAGATGTCTTTAAAGTATATCTCAAACTTTCTATCATTTCATCCATAGACAATTCTCTCTATTTTCCTAAGAATTAATGACTATTCAACAAGACATAACCTCAGTAATTCTTACAACTTACAGGAGTATCATTATTAAAAAATAAAAACATGTCTCTCATATCAAGTATGAAACATGTATGAACTTAGTGATTAGACCACCATAATTACAAGGCTGACTTAAAGACAATTCAAGCCATGATGGAAAAGCATTGGGTTAACTTGGATTGAATGGTGTTTATGTTTCTATTGTAATCAACTTATGAAAGGGTGAACTATACAAAACAGACTTTTCAGACATTAGACAACAGGTGTCCTGGAACTGTGGTCACCAAGGGAAGAAAGTCTAATGAGTTGAGCCTTAGAATTGCTGTGACTTTGGATGGAGGTACTTTTTGGATGGTGGTACCAGGAATGAGGTCCCAGTAAGAATATGGAGAAGAACCAGAAATCAGGAGCCTCAGAGATAGGAGCAGCTAAAATTTGAAGGACAACTGCAGAAGGGAGAAAATAGCTAGGCAAACAAACAAACAAAAAATATATATTTATATTGGGGCAGGTCTTTTTGAGTTCTCGACTAAATACTGCTTTGCACATGCAAGGAGTGAAACTCCAAGAGTTCAGGCAAAAAAAGAAAAACATGTATCCTAGGGAGCTGCCAGGTGTATACATTCCAAAGCTCACAGAGGCCTGGAAGACATTCTCATTCCTTTTAGCCAGCATTGAGATACTCCTTCTAGCCCTCAGGACATTTGCTAATGCCCCAGCAAGAGTTATGCCTTAAGAGGAGAGTATGTATCATATGCCTTTTAACAATATATATGAACAGGCAAAAAGTTGTGAACTATAAACAAGAGAAAAAGTTAGCTGATAGGAGCAGAACTAGAAATTGAAGATTATGAAAATTGAAGTTAAAGAAGTTCAAAATAGTTAAAATAAATATTTGAAGCATGTTTTGGGATATAAAGGAAGATACTGAAAACTATATATAACTTTTAGAGATCTAAATTACAATATATGAAGTGAAAATTGTACCAATGGATGTAAAAAAAAAAAAAAACTTTAGACTTTGTTGCAGGGGGAAAAAAATGTGTGAATTTTAAGATATGAGAATAGAAACAGCACTAAAACAAAGAAAGAAAACAAGGCTAGAAGAAAATGAGTGAGACTAAGTGATCTGTAGAACTTTAACAAGAGATTTAACATAGCTAATAGAGTCTTGAAGGAGAGTAGGGAATGAAACGAAAAATATTTAAATAAGCAATGACAGAAATTATTGCAAAGCTAGGTGGGTTCTAGCCCCCAGACAATGTTATCTGGGCAATATAGTCCTGGTAGACAAAATTCTGAGAAAGAAACAGGAAACTGCTCTCAGGTCTCAATATTTATTATATAGGCAACCTTTTACCAAATCTTTTTGTTTTCAAAGTAGCAGCTCTGTGCTCACTGTACCCATTATCACAGTACAGATAATTCTGGTTTATCCATTTTCAATAATAAAACGAGACTTTAGCTAGACTTGAGGAAGACAGGAATCTGTGCCAGGTGGGCCAATAATATGGGAGTCTAATTATTCAGAAATACACTTTCAAACAGTAGTACTCCAGTTTTGAGCCCTAGTATTTCAGATGTATTTGCTACTCAACTTCCTAGTCTGTTGCAGCTTTATAGAAAAATCAAGTTGCAATACATCCTTTGCTGCTTTGAAATTCAGTACTCTTGGGTCAACTAAGCAGTTAACACATAAATTTTCTAGTATCCTGAATGTTTTTGCTGTTACAGACTTACATAATTGTTATAATTATCATTGAGTATCCTTAAAAGTTCCTGCATAATCATCTAATCCTGTAAACATCATTTTAGTGGTATTTCTGGAAGGAGTATATTTTTTGTACTTTTTTGAAAATTTATTTATTTATACATATAAGAGCTGGGGTACAGACCAAGAGGTGCCGTGCCAGGGATAAGAGGATTCACCAGATACAGAGGCAGGGAGCAGAACAGGTGGATTGACTGAAATACACTGCTGAGGGGAGCAGTGGTGATACAGGAGAGGTCTGCTGCACCATAGGTGGGTTAGCTCCCTGCCAGGCCAGGCACTGAACTTCTGCAATGGCTGCTGATAGCCTCATAGTGCTGCAACATAACCCTTTGTGCCACCAGGGAGGCCCCTGGAAGGAATATGGTATAATCTTCCCTCTTTAACTGAAACCTCTAGCAGTTGAAACTTAACACAGTTTGTATTATACCATAAAAAAGTATTTAATTTCTATGAAGCTATGTTTCTTCTTTAAATTTTCATGGATTTACTATTTTAAACTATTTTATTAATCTAGTATTTAGTGTTATATATGGCAAGATATTTTTCTATTCAATTCTCAATGAGTATTCCTCCACTTACTACATTCTGTATTGCATATACTAGTTATTTTTTAGATTTTATCTTATTACTATAAAAATTGTTGAACAGTGCATTGCACATAATTAGAAGATTCAGCTGTGCATCATCATAAAGAAACAGCTGCATGTGCTTCTGTCAGTTTGCCACCAAAAGCCCAATTCTATGCTTCACCATTTGAATTGATTCCTTTTACTGGATTTACCTATTGCCCTTACCTCCTTCCTATCCAGGAACCACAATTTTGATCTTATTGTCTAAAAGTTGTTTTTTTATTTCCTGTCCTCTTTAGTTGATGTGTTTCTTTGATTTCTCTACATATGACATAAGAGTGTCATTCTCCATCTGACTTATTTCACTAATAAAGTATGATTCTCTCTGGGCCAATCTTGTGCTGCTAACAGCATGATTGTGTCTTCCTTAATACATGAGTTGTGTTCCAGGGATACCACATCATCTTGAGCCAGTCATCTGTTATATGAGTATTTTATGTTGTTTCAAATTCTTGGCTACTACATAGAGTGCTTCCTGTCAAATTAGTGTTTTTGTATTTTTCAGGTAAATACTTAGAAGTGGGATAAATGAATTTGATGGAAATTTTATTTTTTTTGAAGCTCTCCCTACTGCTTTCGAAAATGCTTTTTATCAGTTTTATTCCCACCAAAAATGAGCAAAGATTCCCTCCTCTCCAGCGCATGTTTCTTGTCTTTGAATTATAACCAATCTCACAACTGTGATGTGATCTCATTGCTTTGATTTATATTTCCTCGTAGTAAAAAGAGATATTGAACATGTTTTCAGATATTGTTGACCACAACATCTTCTTTAGGAAAATAGCCATTCATATTTACTGTCACTTTTAATCAAGTTATTGCTTTTCATTGTTGTTGAGATTTATGAGTTCTTTATATATTTTGAATATTAACTGAGTAATATGAATTCTTTATTTTTTTAAATATTACCTCTGTTGGATATATGATGTGCAAATATCTTTCCCATGCAGTAGACATCATTTTCATTTCAATGACATGAGTTTCATTGTGTAGAAGTTTTAATTTTATATATTCCCATTTGTTTATTTTTGCTTTTGTTTTTCTGGCCATTGGAATTGAGTCCCCAAAGACATCTCCAAAGCTGATGTTAAAGGAGCAGATGGCCTGGGTTTTCCTCACTGTGTTTTATGGTTTCAGGTTTTGCATCCATGTCTTTAATTCAATTTGATTTGATATCACATACATTGTTATATAGTAGTCTAGACTCATTCTTCTGCATGTGGCTGTCCAGTTATCCCAACACCATATATTGAAGAGAATATCCTTGCCAAGAGAATATCTTGGCACCCTCATCATAAATTAGCCCATATATGTGTGAGTGTATTTCTAGGCTCTCAACTCTGTTCCACTGATATATATATCTGTTTTTATTTCATTAACATCTTGCTATTATTACTGCCACTTTGTAGTATAGTTTGAAATTGGCAGCATGTTGCTTCCATTTTTGTTATTCAATATTATTTTGTACTTCTAAATACATTTTATGATTTTTTGTGCTAACTGTGAAGAATTATGTTGTAATTTTGATAGGGGTTGCTTTGAATCTGTATATTGCTTTGGATAATATAACCACTTTAGTGATCTTATTTTTTCTAATTCATGAGCATGGAATATCTTTCTTTGGGTCTATTTTTTTCAACAGTGTCTTCTAGTTTTGAATGTAAAGGTCTTTTACATATGTGGTTAAATTTATTTGAAAGTAGTTGGAATCCATGGAATTGTTTTCCTGATTTTCTACTATTTTATTTGCATATAAAAACATCTTTGTATTTTAATTTTGTATACTGTCATTTTAAAGTATTTGCTTATCACTTGTAATAGTTTTTCATAGGCATCTTTGTGAGTTTCTTTGTTTACTGTCATGATGTGCAACTAGTGATAATTCAGTTCTTCCTCTACAATTTGGACTCTGCATACATTTTTTTGTCTAAATGCACTGAACAGGACCTACAACAACATGTAAATAACAGTGGTGAGAATGGATCTACTTGTCTTATTCCTGATTTTAGAGGAAATCATCATATGATTAAAATGAGGAAAAGACTAAAAATTATGTTTTATTTGGATTTTACTATTAGAAAGTTCTTGCTAATATATATAGGGCAATATAAATGCCAAAAAAAAAATAATCATTCACAGATTATATGGTAATATATAGATTCTATGATTAAATGACAATGGAAGACTAAAAATGTGAACTACTAAAGCTACCTATAGACTTAATTAGAAAACCTGGTGGATTTAAGATATATATAAAGCAGATAAGTTTAATTAGACACTAGACCTAATTAGAAATGCATGTGGAAGGAAAACATTTATAGTAACGATAAAAATTTGATACAAAAATATGAAAAACTTTCATGAATTAAAAAGGAGGCATCCTCAAGATCACATTCCCAAGAGGAACAAGTAATAATTAACAAAAACAAGATAGCACTGAGAGAATACCACAGAACAGTGGTGAAGCTAAAACATTGCCTGCACTTAAAAGACCAACACATAATGCATTAATGGGACTCTATGGAGATCCACAATCAGTGGATGAAAGGTGGGTTGAGAGAAATGTGTGGAGGTGGTGTCTGGGGCCTGGGTGGGCTAGACACAGATAGCAAAGTTACCAGTCCCAACAGAGGCCCTGGGAAGAAGGGAGCAGAGCAACCAAAGTCTCCTGCCCTTCACCCAGGTGAAACCCAGAATGGGGGAACAGGAATCTGCCACATGGGCTGGCCAAGAAGGGCATCAGAGAAAGCTCTCTTTCTCTGAGTCATTCCTTGGGATCTTTGACACGTTCAGCTGTACCAACAGCAGATAGACTATGGCAACTTTCAGAATGGGACCCCAGAAAGGAGGGTTAACCAAGAACCAGTGCCCAGCTCCACATCAGTAGCTTCCCCCATTGTATAGCAAGATATATTTTTTAATGTCTTGTAATTTTCATTGAACAGGTCTTTCATCACCTGTGTTAGGTTTATTCCAAGGCATTTAAGACCTTTTGATGTAAATGGGATTGCTTTCTTAATTTCTTCCTCTTCTAGTTTATTTTAATATAGGAAAGAAACAGACTTTGGTATATTGATTTTGTAGCCTGCTACTTTACTGTACTCATTTATTGTTTTTAATAGTTTTGTGTGGTATCCTTAGGGTTTTCTAAGTATAGTATGTCATCTACAAATGGTGAGAGTTTTATTTCTTTTCCAATTTAGAATCCTTTTATATCTTTCTCTTGCTTAATTGTTTCAGCAAAAACTTCCAATACTAGGTTAGTAGTAGCATAGAGAAGGCACATCCTTGCTGTGTACCTGGTCTTAAAGAAAAGTCATTGAGACATTAACTGTGGGTTTGGCATGTATGGTCTTTATTATGTTCCTTCCATATTTTATTAAGAGGTTTTTTTTTTAATAAATACATGCTAATCTTGTTAAATGCCTTCTCTGCACCTATTGATAGGGTCACATGATTTTTGCCTTTGTTGATAATGGTGAATTGATTCACAAAAAGTTAACTATCCTTGAATCTCTGATAAATCCCACTCGGTGATGATGGTCAGTATGTTAAGATTTTGTTGATGATTTTTGCATCTGCATTCATCAGGGTTATTGTTTGGTAATTTTTGGTTTTGCATATCCTTGTCTGTTTTTGGTATCAAAGTAATTTTGCTTTTATAAAATATGTTTGGAAGCATTCCCTCTTCCTCATTTTGGGGGGAACAGTTGAAGAGGATAGGCATTACTTTATCTCTGAGGGTTTGGTAAAATTCACTTATGAAAACTTTTGGTCCTGGGCTTTTGTTTTGGGGGAGACTTTTCTAAAGATTTTTTAATTCCCTTGCTTGTAATTGACTTTAAAGGTTTTCTGTCTTCCTGATTTATATACTTCTAAGAATTTGACCATTTTTAATATATTTTCCAATTTGTTGGCATAACAGTGTTCATAGTAGTATCTCTTATTCCTCTTTACTTGCATGATGTCTGTAGTAACTCCTCTTCCTTCTATTTCTATTTATTAGAGTTTTCTCCTTAGCAAGTCAAGCTAGGTGTTTGTCCATTTTGTTTACTTTTTTCAAAGTAACAGCTTTGGTTTTATTGATCTTTTGAACTCTATTTCTGTTTCATTTGTTTCTGCTCTAGTTTTTAGTCCCTTCTGTTTACTGGCATGTAGTTTTATTTGTTCTTTTTCTAGTTCCGGAGGGCATAAGGTAAGATGATTTATTTGAGCCCTCTTATGTCTTGATGGGGGCCTGTATTGCTATATACTTCCCTCTTACTACTACTTTTGTTGCTTCCAGTATGTTCTGGTAGCTCATCTTAATTTTCACTGGTCTCCAGATATTATTTAATTTCTTCTTTGATTTACTCATTCACCTTATAGTCATAGAATATTGTTGAGTCTCCACTTATTAGAGGTTTTACCCACTTTCTTTTTTGACTGATTTCTAGTTTTCTACCATTATCATCAGAGAAGATACTTGATATGATTTCAATCTTCATGAATTTTTTAACACTTGCTTGTTACCCAACATGTTTTCGATTCTTGAGAATGTTCTGTGTTCATATGAAAAGAATGTGTGCTCAGCTTTTTTTGAGAGCAGTGCCCTGCAAATATCTATTGAGCCCATGTGATCTAACTCCTTGTTTAAGGCTATTGTTTCCTTGTTGATTATCTGTCTGACTGATTTGTCAATTGATAGTGGGGTGTTAAATTCTGCTTTTACTCTTGTGTTACAGTCAATGTCTGGTTTTAAGGTTATTAGTAGATGTCTTGGAGTTAAAGGTTTCTTGAATAAATATTTGACATATATTGCATCCATCCTCTGTGTGCATGTATGTATCAATAAGCTCATGATATTTTGAAATTTCTTCATACAAGCCACCTTTGCTTCCACAGAAAATATAACCCAATATCCACAATCATATTTTATGATACTTTTAAATGTCACACTGTGTTTTTAATTTTTAAAACATATATTGTCTATATTATGTAATAAAACATTTTAGTGCTTTGCCATCATTATTGTATAATTGAGATTAACTTATAATTTCCTTCCAGTGTATTACTGTTTTAAGCTTTTGAAGTCAGGGTTATCGCAGTGCTGTGATATAAATTTTGCATGTTGTTTCTATGTTTACAAACAGTTTGTTAATCTAAGTGTGTATGCTACTTGATTGAAAGAATTTGTGAAACTAGACATAGCCTTTTCATGGGGATCTTTACTCATGCCCTTAATTTCAATGGCTTCTCAGTCTATATAATTTTTGTTATCTCTTCTGGTAATTTTGAGAACTTTTTTGATATATTTAAAAATCCTCTTGAAGAGGCTTTTTGTGTCTGTTGTTGTATATGGGTTCATTTTCCTTTTTTAAATTTTGCTTCATTTATTTTGTTAGCTTTCTTTTGCTTTTGCTTTTATTTTTTTTAAGATTTATTTATTTATGCATACAATAACTGGGGTACGGGCCAGAGGTGTGGGGATAAAAGGATTCACCAGAGACAGAGTAGGGAACAGAACAGGCAGATTGACCTAAGTACGCTGCTGAGGGGAGCAGTAGGTGAGTCAGGATAAGTCGGCTGTGCCATGTGGGTAGCTCCCCAGCCGGGGATCAAACTTATGCTGCAGTGGCTATGGACAGCCTCATAGGTTGCATCTTAACCCCTTGCGCCACCAGGGAGACCCTGCTTTTGCTTTTAAAGTGTCATTAAATTCTCAATTCTAATCTTTATTTTTATTTTTTTTTGTGGTTATGCTTAGCAGCATAGTCTGAGTTTTAATGTATGTATTTTTCCAGTTATAATAACAGAGCTTATAACATGTTTGTTATCTTTTGTAGGTGATGAAAACATTCAAGGGCATTACATCAAAAATATTATAGGATTTATATGTAGTAGAATTTGTGTAGGATGAGATCAGATGGAACATTAAGATTTTGGTTTTGACCTTAAATTTCATATAAAGTATTCTCATTTTTGCAACTATTTAGACCTATCCTTAAGTCTAAAGAGTTGTATTATAAAGTATTTGATCTTTTAAATCTCAGAGGCCTTATTAATTGTATAATCTTTATAATTTATTAACTTACTTGCTTTTGAAAGTAGTGAGGATTGCTAAGGAGATGAGGCTGTTGAACAAACAACATTTGTCAACATTCACTGTGCTTAAAAAATGAGTTATTGCCTTTCTCAGAATGCATGTATATATATTACAATATTGAGCTCAGTTTATTATATTTTGCAATATTCTTGTGTCCATATATGTCACTAGTCAACTTGAAATGTTATATATTGGCAGCAGTCTACTAGAGTATACTATTACAACTGCATTTCTGTCAAATTCTTCTTGCCTTTATAATCATATTTTATTTCTATAGTTTGATACCATACTCTTTTTTAGAATAAAGCTCATAATTGTTTGCTTCAATAATTTTCAACCAATCTTAGCTTCATCATATCATTTTTTTCTTATTCTGTTTGTTACAGTTCTCTGTGTTTTACTTCTTTTTGTGCTTTTATTTTCACTCCCTCTTTATTATTTTCTTTTAAAATTGACTTCTATTGCAAGTTTAAATTGACTTTTATTTTTTAAAGATTTATTTATTTTATTTTATTTATTTATACAAGCACTGGGTACAGTCAGAAGTGCGGGAGGGTGAGAGAATTCACCGAGCCAGAGCAGGGAGCAGAGCAGGCAGGAGGACCAAAGTACACTGCTGAGGGGAGCAGCGGGCAGCAGGAGAGGTCTGCGCGCCATGTGGGACCCTCCTCCAGTGGCAGGGGAGCATCCGGGGATCCAACCAGTGCCGCAGAGGCCGCGGGCAGCTTCGCAACCCAGCGCTCAACTGCTGCGCCACCAGGAAGGCCCGCAAGTTTAAACTGACTTTTTGACTGCTAAGAGCAGTGGTTAAATTTTAATTTTTATAACTGGCACTGTCATGATTTACAGAAATGACCCTTGATATTTCTATTGTTTCCAGTGGTGTTATGGGTTATGCCTTACATTTTAGTTATGCCTTACATTTAGTAATTTATTATCACTATAATTATATTTTATAAAGCATCTTTAATATATATTTCTCGTCTAAAATTTATGGAAAAAATTAGCTTATGAACTCTACATATCAAACATTTAGCTTATTTTATTTCTTCCCCAGATGTCCTAACTTTGTCAATATAATCTGAAATTATAGATCTAAATGGCTTTGGTCAACTTCTGTATCTTAAATAATTATATATTATTTGTGGATTTTCACATAGAAAATATTAATCATTTCATTTTATAATATTTGCTTTTAAAAGTGTTCTTTAATTGTGATATAATTATGAGTCATCACCACAGCACATTTGAAACATGCCTTGAATTTCTGTGTATTATGACAAAATTTTAATTTCAAATGCTTTAGCATATTCTAAAGCCATAACTGTTCTTAATCAATTCTCATTTCATCTTTCATCAGATGCATCTTTATCTCTACTGCATTTTACTATTATCCACAATATGCAGTTTAGTGTTTTATATGTGCATTTTTCTCTTTGCAATTCTAGGAATATTTAACAGTCTCCTGATGAGGTATAAATTTCATACATTAAAATGTACAAGTATTAATTGGACAGCTTGATTCAGTTTTATATTTTGTGTATGTGAATAACCACCAAATCGATCAAAATAGAGGCCAATTCCAGTACTCTGCAGGTGCAATGATGCCACTTTGCAGTTTATACAACCAGTTCTCCACCCCGCATTAGCCACTATTCTTAATTCTATCACAATTATTAGTTTTGACTGCCTTGCACTTCATGTAACTGGAATAATACAGTATCTACTCTTTTATGTCTAATATCATTTGTGAGTGTTTTTAGGAGGCCAGCAGTTTGCCCTTTTCTGTTGCTAACTAGTATTTCATTGTGGGAATATAGCATTACTTGTTTTTGTTTTCTCATGTTAACAGATATTTCTAGTACAGAGCACATGTGAATATAGCTGCTGTGAACATTGTCAGTGTTGTTTTTTTGAAACATGCACTAATTTCTCTTGAACTCCAAATTATGAGTGGAATAGCTTGGTCTTCGGATTGTTGTATATTATTAGAACTATTCAAGAAATTTTTGAACTTATAGGACTACTTTACCCTACTTTCAGCATTATGTAAGATTTCCAATTTTAACAGCCTCATCCATGTTGGATGTTTTTAAACTTTACTAATATTATCAGGTATCTCACTGTGATTTAAATTTGCATTTCTCTAATGATTAATAATGTTAACTAACTTTTCATAGCCTTATGGGCCATTTAGATTGCATCTTTGTAAAATCCTTTTCAAGTCTTTATATGTATTTTTAATTCATTCATTAACATCAATATTTTAAAAGGAAAGTGGTTTTTTTTTTAATTTTGGTTTTTACTCCAGAGTTATTGAGAAATAATTGACAAACATCACTGTGTAAGGCTAAAGATACAAAATGAGATAATTTGTTATACATGCATATCATGATTTCTATATATAATGGATATATATATCCATTAATTAATGTAGATCCATTATTTAAATTTGTGGTGAATACATTTTAATATTTACTTTCTTAGCAAAATTCAAATATACAATATAGTATTATTAACTATAAGATTAGATTCCCAGGACTTATTCATCTTATAATAGAAAGTATAGACCCATTTATTTATTTTTTTTTCTTGGACTTTATTTTTTTATAATAAATTTTATTTTTATATTCCGCATACAATTGCAACCCCCCATTCTGACCCCAATCCCTCCCCTCCCGCCCCCCACCCCCCAAAAAGTGTCTCTGGTTCATAGTTTTTTGTTGATTTTGATTTTCACTTTCTTATAGTTATTCATTTTCCTGGTCCCTTATTTAAGTTTTCTAGATTCCTGCTATGAGTGAGACCATCTGGTATTTTTCTTTTTCTTTTTGGCTTATTTCGCTGAGCATGATCCCTTCCAGCGCCATCCATGTTGCTGCAAATTGCATGTGTTTATCTTTTTTGAATGCTGAGTAATATCCCATGGTATATATGTACCACATCTTCTTGATCCAGTCATTTATTTTTGGGCATTTGGGTTGTTTCCAAAGCTTAGCTATTGTAAACAGTGCTGCTATAAACATAGGGGTGCAGGTGCTCTTTGGAATGGATGTTTCTGTGTCCTTTGGGTAAATACCTAGGAGTGGAATTGCTGGATCATATGGAAGCTCTATGCTTAGTAGGTCCAGAAATCTCCACACAGCTCTCCATAGTGGTTGGACCACTTTGCACTCCCACCAACAGTGCAGGAGAGTTCCTTTTTCTCCACAACCTCGCCAACATTTGTTGTTGCTAGTTTTTTTAATATGTGCCATTCTCACTGGTGTAAGATGGTAGCTCATGGTAGTTTTGATTTGCGTTTCCCTGATGACAAGTGATGTTGAACATTTTTTCATATGCCTGTTGGCCATTTGCATTTCCTCTTCAGAGAAGTTTCTTTTTAGCTCTTCTGCCCATTTTTTTGACTGGGTTATTTTCTTTGTTGTTGTTGAGTCTCATCAGCTCTTTGCAGATTTTTGTGATCAGTCCTTTATCATTAGTGTTGGGTGCAAAAATGTTCTCCCAGTCAGTGGGGTTTCTCTTTGTTTTTGTTATTGTCTCTTTTGCTGTGCAGAAGCTCTTTAATTTGATGTAGTCCCACCTGTTTATCTTTGCCTTCACTATCACTGCTTTGGGTGATGTATCTGTAAAGATGTCTTTGATGTGCAAATCATGTAGTGTTTCACCTATATTTCCTTCTATATATTTTATGATTTCAGGTCTTATGTCTAGTTCTTTAATCCATTTTGAGCTGATCTTTGTGTATGGTGTGATGTAGTGGTCAAGCTTCATTCTTTTGCATGTAGCGACCCAGTTTTCCCAGCACCATTTATTGAACAAACTTTGTTTGCTCCAATGCATAGTCTTTGCTCCTTTGTCAAAGATTAGTTGACCATAAATCTGTGGGTTTATTTCTGGATTTTCTATTCGATTCCATTGGTCTGTATGTCTGTTCTTGTTCCAATACCATGCAGTTTTGATGATTATGGTTTTGTAGTATAGTTTGAAGTCTGGGAGTGTGATGCCTCCATTCCCTTCTTTCTTTTTCAGGAGAGCCTTGGCAATTCGGGGTTTTTTGTGATTCCATATGAATTTCATCAATAATTGTTCTATTTCTTTGAAGAAAGACATTGAAATTTTGATTGGAATAGCATTGAATCTGTATATTGCTTTTGGTAGGATGGCCATTTTAATAATGTTTATTCTTCCAATCCATGAGCAGGGGATGTCTCTCCATTTCTTTGTGTCTTCTTCTATTTCTTTTAACAGTGTTTTATAGTTTTCTTTGTATAGGTCCTTTACCTCTTTTGTTAGATTTATTCCCAAATATTTGATTTTTTTTGTTTCAATAATAAAAGGGATGTTTTTTTCTGATATCTTCTTCTTCAGATTTATAGTTTGTGTATAGGAAGCCTACTGACTTTTGTGTGTTGATTTTGTATCCTGCCACTTTACTGAACTGATTGATGAGTTGAATTAGTTTTTCTGTGGATTTTTTGGTGTTCTCTATGTATATTATCATATCATCTGCAAATAGTGATAGCTTGACTTCTTCTTTTCCTATTTGGATTCCTTGGATGTCTTTCTCTTGTCTTATTGCTCTGGCTAGGACTTCCAGTATTATATTGAAAAGCAGTGGTGAGAGTGGGCATCCTTGTCTTGTTCCAGATCTTAATGGAATTGCTTTCAGCTTTTCACCATTGAGAATGATACTGGCTGTTGGCTTGTCATAGATGGCCTTTATGATGTTGAGGTATGTTTCTTGTATCCCAAGAATTTCAAGGGCTTTTATCATGAATGGGTGTTGCACTTTGTCGAAAGCTTTCTCAGCATCTATTGATATTATCATATGGTTTTTATATTTTTTTTTGTTGATGTGTTGGATAATGTTGATTGATTTTCGGATGTTAAACCATCCTTGTGTCCCTGGAATGAATCCTACTTGGTCGTGGTGAATTATCTTATGGATACATTGTTGGATTCTGATAGCTAAAATTTTGTTGAGTATTTTTGCATCAGTGTTCATTAGGGAGATTGGCCTGTAGTTTTCCTTCTTTGTGTTGTCCTTATTCGGTTTTGGTATTAGTGTAATGTTGGCTTCATAGAACGTGTTTGGTATTGTCTCTTCCTTCTCAATTTTTTGGAAGAGTTTGTGAAGGATAGGCACCAATTCATCTCTGAATGTTTGGTAGAATTCGTTTGTAAATCCATCAGGTGCTGGGCTTTTGTTTTTGGGGAGGTTTTTGATTACCATTTCAATTTCGTTGCTTGTAATTGGTCCGTTTAGGTGTTCTATTTCTTCTTTATCTAGCTTTGGGTGATTGTAGAGTTGTAGGAATTTGTCCATCTCCTCTAGATTGTTGAACTTGTTTCCATACAACATTCATAGTAGTTAATTGATTATTCTTTTTATTTCTGCTGTGTCCATTGTGATTTCTCCTCTTTCATTTCTGATCCTGTTTATTTGTGCTTTCTCCCTTTTTTCCTTTGTGAGCCTGGCTAGGGGTTTGTCTATTTTATTGATTTTTTTGAAGAACCAGCTCTTGGTTTCATTAATCTTTTGGATTGTTTTTTTAGTTTCAATTTCATTTATTTCTGCTTTGGTTTTTATTATTTCTTTTCTTCTACTGGTTTTGGGTTTTTTTTGTTGTTCTTTTTCTAGATCTTTGAGCTTCGAGATTAGGTTGTTTCTTTGCGTTCTTTCTTGTTTCTTGATGTGAGCTTCTATTGCTATATATTTTCCTCTCATTACTGCTTTTGCTGCATCCCATACATTTAGGATATTGGTGTCCTCCTTGTCATTCAATTCAAAGAATTTTTTAATTTCCTCTTTGACCTCCTCATTAGTCCAGTGGTCTTCCAGTAGTGTGGTTTTTAGTCTCCATGAGGTAGGAAAGTTCCTTGCCTTCTTTTTATGGTTTATTTCTAGCTTGATGCCTTCATGGTCAGAAAAGATGGTTGGTATGATTTTAATTTGGTGTATCTGTTGATGTTTGTCTTGTGCCCCGGTATGTGATCGATCCTGGAGAATGATCCGTGTGCGCTTGAGAAAAATGTGTACTCCGTTTTTTGGGGGTTTAGTGTTCTATAGATGTCTGTTAAGCCCAAATGCTCTAGGTCCTCATTTAGAGCTTTAGTTTCTTTACTTATTTTTTGTCTTGTTGATCAATCCATTGTTGATAGTGGTGTGTTGAAGTCTCCCACTACATATCTGTTTTCTCTGATGTCTGTTTTCAGAGAGGACAACAGTTGTCTGATATATTTTGGTGCTCCTTCGTTTGTTGAGTATATGTTAATTAGTGTTATTTCTTCTTGAAGTATTGTCCCTTTGATCATAATGTAGTGACCGTTGGGATCCCTTTTTATTTTTTTGAGTTTGAAATCTGTTTTATCTGATATAAGTATAGCTGTTCCTGCTTTCTTTTTTGGTCCATTTGCTTGTAGGATTGTTTTCCATCCTTTAACTTTGAGCCTATTTTTATCTTTTGTAGCTAAATGTGTTTCCTGGAGACAGCAAAAGGTTTGGTTTTGTTTCTTAATCCAGGCTGCAACTCTGTGTCTTTTTATTGAAGAGTTTAGTCCATTTTCATTGATTATTTTTCCCTTATCATTGTTTTCCTTTATGAGTTCTGTCATTTTTTTAATCATGGCAATTTTAAATTCTCTTTCTGGAAGGCTCAGAAGTTCTTCCATGTCACTGTCTTTGCAATCTGGGGGCTGGTTTTCTTTTTGTGGTGTGCTTCTTCCCTGAGGAGTTGTTATGTTGTGTGTGGTTCTTCTACTCCCTACTGTCTGTTTTCTAATTTGCCGTATGCATTGGGACACTGTGTTGCTGGGACTGGCCAGCATCTTGGGTAAGCTTCTCTGCTCCCCTCTGGCTCCTCTGGGAGCCATCTGTCAGTTTCAAGCAGTCTTTACTGAAGAAAGGTCCCTGTTCTAAAATGCCGATGTGGGGACACACTCCCCTGTGCTCCTGGTCTGCCCCGCTGGTGGGTTCCCTCTCCCCCACTGGGCTTGGACTGCAGGCCAGAGGTGTTCTGGTGTGGGCGAACTTCCCCGGCTCACCTCTGGCTCCTGAGGGAGCCTTCTGCAGGCAGTCTTTACTGAAGAAATGTCCCTGTTTTAAAATGGCGATGTGGGACACACTCCCTGTGTGTCCAGTCTCAGACACACTCTTCTGTGCGCCTGGTCTGCCCCGGCTTTGGGTACTCGCTCCCCCTGTGGGCTCAGACTACTGGTCGGTAGGGGCCCGGAGTGGGCTAACTTCCCAGCCGGCCACTGGCTCCTCCAGGAGCCTCTGCTGGTTTCAAGTCACTAGGTGGCGCCAGAGATCTCTCCTAGAGCCCTTGGGGAGCTGATTTTCAATCCCGTGGGACAGGGAACAGAGCGGGAATGGTAGGGTAAACCTCAACGGCTTTGGGGTGCTGTGTCTGTCTTGTGCCCCACCGTCGTGGAGAACCCATGCCCCGAATTCTGTGCCCCGGATCTCAGTTCCAAAGCCCTCAGGTCCAGGACGTGGGCTGTAGCCCAGTTCAGTGTGCACAGAATGGCGTCTTTTGCACCCTGTTCCCGTGCCTGGTTGCCTGGTTCCTGGATACTTAGTGAGGGACTTTCACCTCAGTGAGGGTCTTTGCGCGCGTCGCCCTACAAGCCTAGGTCACTGGCGCGGGGACCTGGGCAGCCAGATCCCAATCCGTGTTTGCTTTTCAACCACGCTGCTTTTCCACGCTATCCCGATCCCGATCTGCGTTTGCTTTTCCAGCACGCTGTTTTTCTGAGCAAACTTACCGGGTGGCCCGGGGCTGTGTGCTGGTCCTGTGTGCTGGTCCTGGCCTCCTCCTGGGGGGGCGGGGTCTCTGTTTAATGGCGCCCAGAGCTCACCTCTGTGGCGAATCCTGCAGGGTTCTCTGCAGCTCCCGTTCACGGGGTGTGGTGGCTGAAATAGTTCCTTTCCACTCACAGTCCCGCTTGCTGCGTAGTTTGTTCTTGTTGGTCGTTTTGGTTTGTTTTTTTCCTCCTCTCTGCCAGTGGGAGGTCGGAGAGTGCCGACTCTGTGGGTGGGGGAGGAGAGCAGGGTTCTGTGCTTTCCTCCCTTCTAATCCCCTTTTATGGCAACTTTCTTCTTCGGGTAATTTGCTGGAGTCACCCGTTTATCTTCCGTGTCCCAGTTCTCACTGGGACCTGCCGCTTTTCCTCCCTATTAACTTTTTTTAATGGGAGATCTTACTCGCAGCGTCTCCTCGCTGCCATGTTGCTCTGCCCTCCTCCTATAGACCCATTTATTAAAAAATTCCCAATTTTCCCCACGTCCCATCATTGGCAACCACTGTTCTTCTTCTTTTTTTTTTTTATGAATTCAACTTTGATTCTTTTCTATATATAATTGATAGCAAAATAGTTCTTTGTTTTACTTATTTTACTTAGAATAATGCCCTCCTACATGTTGCTGTGAATGGTAAGATTACTTCTTTTTATGACTGAATAATGTCCTGTGGTATATGTGTAGTCATGTGTCATTTATCAGTGCTGCAAGCAATGACAGATCACATGTATGATGGCAGTTCTACAGGGTTATGTTATAGAGCCTAGGTGGGTAATAAGCTAGACCAACTAAATTCCTGTAGTTATGCTCTGATGGTCACACAGTGATGAGATTGCTTATGGTCTTGATTCTCTGAATGTATCAACATTACTGAGCAACACGTGATTATTTATACATTTTCTTTAAAATTTTTCTTTATCCATTTTTCTCTTTTTTAATTAATTTTTACATCATTGTTCATTTTTTATTTAAATATTTTCTATAATACTTACATCTTTTTTCATCTATGTACAATGCATGCATTTTCATTTTGGTTATATTCCCCACACAATTGCACCCCCCCTTATTTTGATTCTAGTCCTTCCTTTCCCTGCCCCTCCCTCCCCCCCCGCACCCCTCCCCCTGTAGAGTAACTCTGGTTTATACTTGCTTGCTGATTTTGATTTTTACTTTGTATTGATTATTTTTCCTGGTCTCTTATTTAGGTTTTCTAAATTCCTGCTATGAGTGAGACCATCCGGAATTTTTCTTTTTCTTTCTGACTTATTTCACTGAGCATGATGCCTTCCAGCTCCATCCATGTTGCTGCAAACTGCATGTGTTTATCTTTTTTGATTGCTGAGTAATATTCCATTGTATATATGTACCACATCTTCTTGATCCAGTCATCTATTTTTGGGCATTTGGGTTGCTTCCATAGCTTAGCTATTGTAAATAGTGCTGCTATAAACATAGGGGTGCAGGTGCCCTTTGGAATTACTGTTTCTGTGTCATTTGGGTACATACCTAGGAGTGGAATTGTTGGATCATAGGGAAGCTCTATGTTTAGTAGGTCAAGAAATCTCCACACTGGTCTCCATAGTGATTGGACGGGGTTAAGGCTTAGTGCTATCCATTTATCTCTTAATACATGCTTAGGTTGTTTCTCATTCTTGGCCATTGTGGATAATGCTAAAATTAACATTGGGGCATAGATATCTGTTTGAAATAGTGGTTTCACATACGTTGGCTATATACCCCAATATAGGATTGCTGAATCATATAATAGGACTATTTTTTTTTTTAATTTTTTGACACATCTCCATGATGCTTTCCATATGAGTTGAGCCAATTTACCTTCCCTCCAACAGTATACAATGGATTTCACCACATCCTTGCCAACAGTTATTTATTTATTTATTTTTTAATGCTTGACATTCTACCAGGTTTGAAGTGATATCTCTGTGCTTTTCTTTTGCATCTCCTTGGTGACTGGAGATACTGAGCATCTTTTCATGTACTTTTGACCATTTTTATGTCTCATTTGGAAAAATATCTGTTAAGGTTCTTTGCCCATTTGTTTGATTGGATTGTTTGATAATTTTGTAGTGAGTTCTCCAAGTTCTTTCCATATTTTGGATGTAAACTCCTTTTCAGATGTTAGGTTTGTAAATATTTTCTTCTGTTACATGGTTGCCTTTTCATTTTTTGATTGTTTATTTTCCTATTCTGTGCTTTGGTATCAAGGTAATGCTGACCTTGTGAAATGGGTTTGGATGTTTTCCCTCTTCTATTTTTTGGAAAAATTTAAAAGTATTGGCATTAATTCTTCTTTAAATGTTTGGAAGAATTTGCTAGTGAAGCCATCTGGTCCTGGGATTTTCTGCTTTGGAGATGTCTGATTATTGATTCTATCTCCTAACCCGTTATTGGTCTGTTCACATTTTCTGTTTGTTCATGATTCAACCTTGGTAGGTTGTTTCTGAAAATCAATTCATTTCTTTTAAGTTGTCTAGTGTTGACATGTGATTGTTTGAAGTAGTCATTTATGATTCATTGTATTTCTGTGGTATCAATTGTAATGTTTTCTCCTTATTTGTAATTTTATTTGAGTCTCTCTTTTTTCCTTCATTAATCTAGCCAAGGTTTCTAACATTTTATGTTTTCAAATAACCTAATCTTTTGCTGATATTTTCTGTTTTTCTAGTTCTCACATTTCTGTTCTAATATTATTTATTCTAATAACTTTGGGTTTAATTTATTCTTTATATATTTACTTGAGATATATTATTGGATAATTAATTTGAGATTTTTCTTTTTTTAAATGTGGATTTTTTACAGCTATAAATTTCTCTCTTAGAACCATTTTTATTGAAGCCTACACATTTTGAAATGTGTTTCTATCTTCATGTGACTCTTTTTTTTTTTTAATTTCCCTTTTGATTTCTTCCTTGACCTAGTAACTGTTCTGGACAGTGATGTTTCTTTTTCAGATATCTGTAAATATGCTAATTTTCTTCCTGTCATTGATGTCTATGTACATGCCATTGTGCTTGGAAAAGAGACTTGATATGATTTGAATTTTCTTGAATTAGTTAAATTTTGTTTTGTGACCTAAAGTATTATTTACCCTGGACCATTTTCTTAAAAAAAAAAATTAAGCTCCCTCATTTATTTTTTTCACAGTAGAGGATTTCTTCCCTCAGATATAGTCACCACAGTTTTCCCACTTCCAAATTGCTCATGGTCCTCCACATGAGCATTTTCCATGTGCACTTCAGATGACTGTTCTTCTGCTCCTGGGTGGGGTGTTCTCCTGGGTGTTCTACTGCATTCACCTGTCTGTGTGATAGTCAGGTTCACCATTGTCTTACTGTTTTTATGTCTGGTCTGTCTTTTGTTGATAATGAGCTATTCAACTTCCCTACTAGTATGTTGTTGTTGTTTATCTCTTCTAGTTCTGTAGATATTTGCTTCACATATGTCGGCCTTCCAGTGTTAGGCATATAAATATTTACAATTCTTATACCTTGAAGAACCAACCTCTCTGTCACTATATAATAACCTTCTTTGTCGCATATGACTATTTTTAACTTAAGGCCTATTTTCTCTCATGTAAGTTTAGCCACTACTACTCTCTCTTGGTTTCCATTTGCTTGGATTATCTCTTTCCATCTTTCTCTTTCAACTTATGTGCCTTCTTAAAATAAAGTAATGCTTTGTTTTTTCTCATTTCTATGTTTTTCTCATCTCTTTATTCAGCCATTCTGTGCCTTTTCATTGGAGAATTTAATCCAGTTATAGTTAAACTAAATACTGGTAAGGTTTTACTATTGCCATTTTGTTAACTGTTCTGATGGTTTTGGAGTTGCTTTGTATCTTTCACTCTTCTATTTTTGTGGTTTAATACTTCAATTTGTGTGTGTGTGTCTATATATACGCATATATATATGTATATATATGCATATATGTATATATACATATATATGTATATATGCATTATATATGTATATATGCATACACATACACACACACACACATATGTATCCCATTTTCTTAATCAAGCCATATCTGGTGCTGAATGAACCTAGGGATGCATACAACTTTTCAAATTAGTGTTTCAAATTCTCTGGGTAAATATCCAGAGGTGGGATTACTGGATCATACAGTAGTTCTGTATGTAATCTTTTTTATTATTTTATATATTGTACATCATTTTTCATTTTTGTACAGTGTATGCATTTTCATCTGTTATAGTCCCCATGAAATTCCCACCACCCATTCACCCATGTACCATCACCATAACCCCTTGTGCTCTTCCCATCCCTGTTTTGATCCTATGCCATTCTCTCCCCCTCACCACCCCCACAGAATGTCTCTGGTTTTAGTTGCCTGTTGATTTTGATTTTTACCTCATTATAATTACTTCCCCCCCCAATTCCTAATTTGGATACTCTATACAACTCCTATAAGTGAAACCATCTAATATTTTTCTTTTCTTTCTTCTGGCTTATTTCACTGAGCATCATCCTTCCCAGATCATCCATGTTGCTGCACATGATGTGTCTATCGTTTTTGATTGCTGAGTAATATTCCATTGTGTATACACATCACATCTTCTTCATCCAGTCAACTATTTTTGGGCATTTGTGTTGTTTCCATAGCTTAGCTATTGTAAATAGTTCTGTGAAGTTGAAACCCATTGTGGTTTTCATTTGCATTTCCTTTTTTAAGTAAGGTAGGATTTTTTTTTGTATGTCTGTTGGCCATCTGTGTGTCTTCTATGATGAATTACATATTTAGATTCTCTGACCATTTTTAATTGGGTTGTATTTTTTATTGTTGAATTGAGCGTGTACTTCATATATTTTCTATGTTAATGCCTTTCCATATGGTTTGCAAATATAGTTTCCCTTTTAGTAGGCTGTCTCTTCATTTAAATGATGGTTTCTTTCTCTGTGTTCTCTTATTTGTGATTGTGTTTGATTCTTTTTCTTTTTTTAAATTTTTTTAAAGATTTATTTATTTATACAAGCACTGGGTACAGTCAGAAGCGCGGGAGGGTGAGAGAATTCACCAGAGCAGGGAACAGAACAGGCAGACTAACAAAATACACTGCTGAGGGGAGCAGCAGGAGGCAGGAGAGATCTGCACGCCATGTGGCACCCTCACCCATGGCCGGGGATCGAACCGGCACTGCAGAGGCTGCGGGCAGCTTTGCAGCCCAGGGCTCAACCACTGCGCCACCAGGGAAGGCCCTGATTCTTTTTCTTTTTTTATGAGTCTGTTTAAAAGGTTTTTTATTTTTGTCATTTAAATAAAACATAATCATTTTGTTGTTGTTGTTGTTTTCTATTTCCTTCATTCCACTGATATTTTAATTCCCTTATTTCTACTGATTTTGAATTTTGTTCTTTTTCTAGTTACTTTAAAATTAGATATTTTACTTGAGCATTTTTGTTGTTGTTGTTCCTTGAGAGAAACCTTATTCCTGTAACTTTCCCTCCTAGAACTCTTTTTGCTGCATTCCAGAGTCTCAGGTGTGTGGCATTTTGATTCTCATTCATCTCCTTGTGGAATTTTTTGCTTCTTTGATCTCTTGGTGGCACAATATTTATTCAGTATTATGTTGTTTAATCTCCATTTATTTGTGCCTTTTCATTTTCCTTTTTATAATTTTTTTCTAACCTCATAACATTATGGTCAAAAAAATGTTGGGAACAATTTCCA
Source organism: Talpa europaea (assembly GCF_964194135.1). NCBI lineage: Eukaryota > Metazoa > Chordata > Mammalia > Eulipotyphla > Talpidae > Talpa > Talpa europaea. Next base: position 81,833,746 of record NC_140073.1, read on the forward strand.
CATTCTTAAATGTATTGTCTCTGAATAGTTACAAGTGTGTCTTTTGTGAGAAAGACTGAAGTCAGGAACCACCTACTCTGTCATCTTACTGATGTCACTCACCTTACTATTGATTTAAATTTCTTTATATACTGGAGATGTTAGTCCATTGTCATGTATATTCATTGTGAATATATCCTCCCAACCTGTAACTTTTTACCTTTATTATAATGGATTATTTTGTTTCATCAGTAGATTTTAGCTTGATGACATCCTGTTTATTTTACTTGATGGGCAATATTTTTGTCCTGTCTCAGAAACCATTGCCTATCCCGAGGCCGTGAAACGATTCACCTATATTTTGTTCTAAAATTTTCCATATTCAGTTTTCACATTTATATCTTAAAAATATTTCTGTGAGGAGCATTATTTAAGAGTGTATTATGTATGTTGGGCTCTTTCAAAGGTGGATCCGGAGTCAATCATTATGTGCAAGTGCTTGAAGGAAATATTCCCAAGAGAAACCAACAAAGTGGTGGGGAAGCATAGTGAATAGGGAAAGAAGCCAATCAAGAGTACCATTCAAATGAAGGCCCTGACTCAGACTTAATTGAACAGAGCCCTGAAGCATAATTATACCACAGAGTTGACACTTCTTAAGGCCAGGAAAGTAGGCGCATGTCTCCTGCTACTTACAGTGACTCATCAGCTACAGGTTGCCCATTTTGGGAGTGGGAATCAAATGTTGTAGGGACTTTTTGATTTTTCCTTAGTGTTTTAGAAAGGTAGGATAAGTGTTTGGAGGCAGTCACCTGAGAGTCTCAGTTGCTGTTACTCCTAGAAAAACATGATGAGGCGTAAGAAAATTGTGCTCAGAGCTGATTAAAATACCCAAAGGAATGTGACAGGTATACCAAGAATGTGTACTATAGAATGAATGTTTCTTACCTGCCTACAAACAGCTTCTACACCATCAAGTGAGCAACTCTGTATGCTTCCATTTCTAGACTGCCCTATTCTATTCTATTCTATTCTATTCTATTCTATTCTATTCTATTCTATTCTATTCTATTCTATTCTATTCTATTCTATTGTCATTTAAATAAAACATACTCATTTTGTATTCTATTCTATTCTATTCTATTCTAGTTTTAAGTGGCAGATTAAGAAATTTTAATTGCCAGCATATGCAGTTAATATCTATTTTGAAAACTGCACACTTCCTAAAACCTTCCAGGAAAGATATGCCTTTCATTATACTTCATTTACTTCTGTATTAAAATCATCCTCTGTTGCTCAGATGAGCAGATATAGCTCTTGAAACCAAAATATTTTTTTAATTATTTTTTTTATTTTAACATTTATCATTGTTTACATTTTTAAGACAATATTTGCTTCCCCTCACCCCCTCAGATTGAGTCCCCATATAATTTCCTGCCCCAAGGCACCCATGCACCATCACCACAGTCCCCTGTGCTCCTCCCTCCCTCCTTCTCACTCCTCTCCCTCCTCCTCCCCTGCACTATGTGTCTGGTTTATAATTGTCTGTTTTTGCTTTGTTGTGTTTTGTACTGTTATTATTATTTTTACACTGATGTCTTATTTGGTTTCCCCATATTCCTGCTGTAAGTGAAACCATCTGATATTTTTCCTTTTCCTTCTGGCTTATTTCACTGAGCATAATTCCTTCTGGTTCCACCCACATTGCTGCGAATGGCAAGTTTATCTTTTTTGATTGCTGAATAATATTCCATTATGTATATATACCACTGTCTGGAGGTTCCTTAGTCTACTAAAAATGGAGCTACCATACGACCTGGCAATTCCATTCCTAGGGATCTACCCAAAGGACACAAAAACAGTGATTCAAAAGAACACCTGTACCCCTATGTTTATTGCAGAACTCTTTACAATAGGTAAAACCTGGAAACAACACAAATGCCCAAAAATAGATGACTGGATCATGAAACCAAAATCTTATCATAGTCAGACACACTATGATCAAATATCAAACAATTTTAGTGCATTCCAACTCGTATTTATCTTACATACAAGTTGATAGATAGAATTGACTTGAAGTAACTAAAAGAATTTATTTCAATCAAGTTTGTCAAAGTACACATAAATTGTGTTCATGTGAGAGTTGTGCTAAATTCCGAACTCGTGCAGTTTTTTATTGTCCTTATTCTCTTCATTTTAGCTCCATGTTTTTCTTTATCTTATCTTCCTTTTTTCTCCTCTCCTGTCATATTCAATTTCCCCATCTACCTCCCCTTTCCCCACGCATTCTCCTCCTCTTGTTTCTTCCCTTGCTCTACTCTTCTTCCTCATCCATATTTCCTTCCTCCTCTTTACCATTATCCTCAACTTCCCCCTACACATTCTACTTCTTTTCCTATTCTGCCATTCTTCCTACTTCCTATTTATAATTGATAGTACTCGGTGCCTGTTTTGTAAGGTCTAATAACTGTGGATAGATTAGCTCATTCAATTATCTGATATTATATATTTCATATTATTTTTGAGGTTTAATATTAAAAAAAAACAAATTACGAGTGATGCTGAACATTTTTTCATATGCCTGTTGGCCATTTACATTTCCTCTTTGGAGAAGTTCCTTTTGAGCTATTCTGCCCATTTTTGACTGGATTATTTTTTTTTAGTCATATATGGCTTTTATTATGTTAAGATATTTTTCCTTTTTTTTTTTATACCATCTTTCTTTTTTTTTTTTTTTTTTACAATTGCAATCCCCCCATTCTGACCCCAATCCCTCCCCTCCCGCCCCCCACCCCCCAAAAAGTGTCTCTGGTTCATAGTTTTTGTTGATTTTGATTTTCACTTTCTTATAGTTATTCATTTTCCTGGTCCCTTATTTAAGTATTCTAGATTCCTGCTATGAGTGAGACCATCCGGTGTTCTTTGGAATGGATGTTTCTGTGTCCTTTGGGTAAATACCTAGGAGTGGAATTGCTGGATCATATGGAAGCTCTATGTTTAGTAGGTCCAGAAATCTCCACACAGCTCTCCATAGTGGTTGGACCAGTTTGCACTCCCACCAACAGTGCAGAAGAGTTCCTTTTTCTCCACACCCTCGCCAACATTTGTTGTTGCTAGTTTTTTTAATATGTGCCATTCTCACTGGTGTAAGATGGTATCTCATGGTAGTTTTGATTTGCATTTCCCGAACAGGGTAAAATTAATGAAATAATGATATATGTATTTGCCTCTGATTTTTCTACACATACACTTACATATATGCAAATTCATATGCACACACACCAAAGAAAAATAACAAGACAAAATAAAATGGGTCCTTCAGAATGTATAAATGAGGAACTCAAAAGTGAAGAAAATTCATTACATTTGCACACCTGCACACATCTGATTTCATGAATACATTGAGAGGGAGTATTTATTTAGGACAATTATGATCATGTCCATATTGTAGATGATATAACACTTAGAAGTTACTCCCAGAGTACAATAGTTAATACTCATTTGCGATAACTAATTTATTCTGACTCTCCTCTTAAGGGGGTTTATGAAAACCTTTGTGGTAGATTTTTAATAAAGGACATTAACACTTTCATTAATAAACTACTTGCCCTTTTCTCTGATCTTCCCTACTCAGAGTTTTACCTTTCCAGAGAAATAGTAATGAAAATTACCTTATTAATATGATATATTGTTATTCTTTATTCTCATTGTGAGAACAGTCCTTAATTTGAAAGGACTATGCTGAGATTTTTGTTGGTTAATATTTTGCAATAAAGCAGTATTATATTTAATATACCGAATTATCATTGACATGACAGTTGAATGGATATAGATTGTTGGATACACTCTTTGTTGTAATGACATCAGAATAATGTAGTTATAATAGCACTTAGAATAATATCTGCTTATATAATCAAACATCTCTATCATTGAATTATGATTTTCCAGCTTTAAACAATCTTAGACCAAGGAATCTCTCATGTCCATGAGAGCTTTAGCCAAATGAGTTAACTGTCAAAGTCATTTACTAATACAAGAAGGTCCAGTATGCAAAAAAGGAAGAGATACTTTTATTTATAAAAGATGGTGGTGGTTGTAGCTGTTTTACAATCAACAACTTTACCTGGGAATCCTAAGATTTAGCTTTTAGTTCACGTGTTTGTGTAGTGACAACAGCTGACTTGACCAATTGCCAAGAAACAAACAGCAAGTAGTTAGAGAAAATAGTAACATCATCAAGAAGAGCAGATACAAAGTCAATGAAATGTGCAATCTTCGGAATGCATAATACATTCCAATTTAGGAAACTTAGCTGTCTAAGTGTGTGAAAGATCAATATTCTCCTCATTGATTTTCTAAGACCTGCAAAAGGTACACACTTTGGGGACAGTTATAGTTTAATTATTTTAAACTGTTTATTGGTAAGCTACTGACTTACTAGAATTGCAGTGAAACTGTGTCTGGAAATATAATCTCCACTTTTCACATAATCACATAGTTATTTAAATAAATAACCTGAAGGAGTCCCTAAGGAAAAGAATGATGGAACCTTTAGATAGCCGTGATGATTTAGCATACAGCTCCCTTTTTCTATGTCTCTCAGTCCCTCATTCTCTCATGCCTGTTTCTTTGTCTTCTTTCCCTGCTTTATTTTTCTCTTTTTTTAAAGATTTATTTATGCATATAAGAACTGGGATACAGGCCAGAGGTGTGGGGGATGAGAGGATTCACCAGAGACAGAGTGGGGAACAGAACAGGCAGATTGACTGAAATACACTGCTGAGGGGAGCAGCGGGCAACTCAGGAGAGGTCTGCGGTGCCATGTTGGTTGCTCACTGACTGGCCAGGGATCGAACTCATGCTGCAGTGGCTGCAGACAGCTTCATAGGTTGTGTCTTAACCCCTTGCGCCACCAGGGAGGCCCCATTTTTTTAAATTTATTTTTTATTATTTTTTAATTTTATATATTTTTATATCATTTTTCATTTTTGCACAATGTATGCATTTTCATCTTGGTTCTAGCCCCACTACAATTCCCACCCCCCCTTGTTTGGATCCTACTCTCTCCTCCCTAACCCCCACTGTAGTGTGTCTCTGGTCTATAGTTGCTTGTTGATTTTGATATTTACTTTATTATAATTAGTCTTTTTCCTGGTCCCTTATTTAGGTTTTCTAAATTCCTGCTATGAGTGAGTCCATCTGGTATTTTTTTTTCAGGCTTATTTCGCTGAGCATGATCCCTTCCAGCTCCATCCATTTTGCTGCAAATTGCATGAGTTTATCATTTTTGATTGCTGAGTAATATTTCATTGTGTATATGTACCACATCTTCTTGATCCAGTCCTCTATTTTTGGGCATTTGCATTTGGGTTGTTTCCATAGCTATTTTATTAAAAAAGATAATAAAAAATGAAATAAAAACTCTGAAAAACCCAGAACATCATTTATATTTCTTCAGGAGCTGAGTACAATTAGGCCACTGACAAAGCAGTCATGAAGATGGCATATTTTCCAGACAATGGCCAAATATGCTAAAAGTGACTACCTGAACCTTGAGAGGTATCACTCTGCTAATTCTGCCAAAGCTAGAATATGCTATTAGGCCTCAGACAATTTACTTTGTCGGGCTCTTGTAAAACTTCAATAAGGAAAGTTCTCTATCATTTAGGAACCAGACAAATTCATCAACACAGATTCTGCCCTGTGTTTCAGATCTGTTCACTAATTCATAGATAAAGTGCTTACAGGCCAGCAGATGAATATTTACATTGGCTTATACAGTAAGTTAGGATATGAGCATTTATTAGACAGTTATAAGTGCTCAGAACCCACTAGAGATGCATTCACTTTAGTTTAAGGGTTGCAGATTTCCCTATAAATGGTTTGTTGTGAGTAATGTAAATGTGCATCGCTAAGAATAAATTAAATACATTTCTTGCTATTGTTAATGTGTTAGAACAGTTGTGCCATAAATCACTGGAACAGCATTTATAGATTACTATACTCTATCTAGGCCAAGCTTGTAAATATCTGTGCAACTCATAATTCAATGATTTGCAACCCTCTAAAAGAAAACCTTAGATTTTTCTTGTGTTTTTTTCCTCCTTTCTCATGATATCGACATCTAGTTCAAAGAAATTCATTTTGAATGATTTCATAAAGCTTTCCTTTTTAATAGAAGCTAAAGGATTTAGTGTGTAACAGGAAGGAATGTAGGGAGTAACTCTCACTGCTCATAGGTGGGTCATCACTCTTGTATCCTTTCCCCTCTCCCAAAACATGCTTCCTGCAAGACTCAGGAATTCCTTTCAGGCTTGTGCTCTGGGGACTGTCTTCCAGAGCCTGTAGACCTGCTTTGTGCTCTCCCATGTCCCCTCTCTATCCCTCCCCCGCCCCTTCCTGCTTCCCCCAACCGCCTCATCTAGGAACCAATGTGGACGCTTTTTGTCTACTCCTAACTCTATCAGTTTCATTAGAATTTAGGGCTCATCAGAAGCAACACAGGCATCCAGCTTCGGAAACAGCATAAGCCACTGGCTCAAGTTATCCATGGAACTGTTATTCTAAATGAAAGCGAGTTTTTCAAAAAGAATTTTATGGGGACTATAACCAAGACGAAAATGCATACGTAGTATAAAAATGAAAAATGATGTAAAAATATATAAAATTTTTTTAAAAAAGTAGTTCTTTTTGCTAGGCATTCGATGATTGAGTGCTCAGGGCATTGCAGCATTCGCTCCCTCCCACTTGTGAGGTTAGTGTCAGACACAGAAGCTATCAGATTCCTAATACCTGAGGTTGCAGGTCAGAGTTGGAAATTGAGCGTAATGGCAAAACTGCCATCTTTGCACTTGAACCGCATGTTCTTAACTGTGACCAGCTGTTCTGATCTTATAAAAATTTGTTATGTCGACTTAGAATACTCTGAAATTGTACCTTCCAAACCTAAAGTGACCTGGTCCCTCCCACCATGACTCATGCCGTTTTCCTTTGCTTCTCTCTGGTGGCTTTGGCCCTCCCTAAGTGAACACTATGCTTCTCCAGGGACTGGACTCCAAGTTACCCTTTGAACAGATTTACTTGAGTCAGTAATAGGGTATGAGAGCCCTTGCCCTGGGGAGTCCTGTTTGTGTCATGCAGTTGCATCTGCAAGCCCCAGAGCCCCTGCTCAGCACTCCCAGCCCTCCTCACGCTTGCTGACTCGTGTGTCATGATTGTCATCCATCTTGTGCTCCACCAATTTTCAATTTGTTCCTGGTGGCATTTGATGGAGTGGTTCCAATCTGTGGGTAATTAGAGATAAGATGGGACTTGATGGCTCTTAGTTTTCATTTAGATGATACTTTGCTGAACTCCTGTCTCATGGCCTAGTCCTGCATGATTCCTCCCCTCAGCTGAGGGTTCCGGTTGTAACAGCTCCTCTATGCATTTGTAGAATACTGGTGGTTCTTAAAGAGCTCTCAACCTATTTCACTGTCTTCACTTCATTGAAAACCATATAGGGTCAATCTATGGGCGAAGAAATGGAGATGTAGCAATGACTCATTTATAGTGACAGTGACTTTAATTTTTAAGGAGGGCCTCCCTGGTGACACAGGTGGTTGAGCATCGCACTGTGAAGCTGTTCACAGCCTCTGCAGTGCTGGTTCAGTCCCAGCCGCCAGTGAGGGTCCCACTCGGTAAAGCAGATCTCTCCTGTCTTGCCCGCTGCTCCCCTCAGCAGTGTATTTTGTCAGTCTGCCTGATCTGTTACCCGCTCTGTCTCTGGTGAATCCTCTCACCCTCTAGCGCATCTGGCCTGTACCCCAGTTCTTGTATAAAAATAAATAAATCTTTAATTTTTAAGGAAATACACTTATGCCAATGCCCCCTTCATAAGCACAAAATAGATTCTTGAATCTCTCCTGGTTTTATAGAGTAGTTTTGACATCAGAAATCACTGAGCAGTGTACCTGAAGACTTTAGTCACCCATATCATTTAGATTGGAAATGAAATGAAAGCTAATGAAAGCTCATTAGCTACTGTTATAATAATAAAACTATTCTTCTTGGTATTGAATTCATTTTGGTAAAACATTTTTCATAAACCAGGTATTTAGAGACAGTACTTGACATCTGAGTAGATAGCAAGAAGGGGGTTATCGGATTCTGGGTTTTGTTCTGCTTATCATGCTGTGTGGATTTGACAGGTTGCTGACAACTCTTTGAAGCTCACTTTACTAATCTATAAAAGCTTGTATAATAATTTTTAGAATATCAAATATGATTTTATTGAGATTACAAATATATTCAAACATATTGTTGAAAAATTTAAAACATCAGTAGGAGCCCAAATTCACTTATAATATTTCTAATTACTCATAGATCTCTAAAAGTAAGTTTAGTTTGTTTCAAGAAGTATTAAAAGATAGACTACTTAAATTTTTTCTGTTAGTGAAATGCAAAATTTATTTTTTTGAAATGACTCCGTTCCCCTCGTTGATCTGTGTGAGATCTGTCTTTACTGCCAGTGACATTTCAGTATTATGGTGATTATTATTAAAACTTCAGTATCAAACTACTATGCACTATAATTTTGAACTCAGATTTGTGATCTGTTGTTCATTTTACTTGTGATTTCTATTCCATCCCAAATATATATTTCATGTCCAAGAAGAAAAGGCCATGTTTTCACTGTGAATTTTAAACATGTATTTACAGTATGTGAAGGTTATCCTAAAAGTTATCCTTTGCATCATTTCAATCCCCAAAGTTGGTTTTATAGAAAAAGAACATAAGGGTGCATTTACCCCTGTGGCACACTGTGGTGCAGATTGCAGGGATCTCTCTGGCTGATTTTGTACGCCCTGCAGCTTTTTCAAAATGTATGTATTTCTCGCCAAGTCATAACTCCTTTCCATTTTGGTTATACATATTCATGGGCACATTACCTTGAAATATATCAATGAATAATTTTAAGTGAACTGTGGTTTCATATGGATGGATGTAATGTCTTTATATTAGATTTGTCATATCCTAGTAGTATTCTTAGCTCTTCATATTTATCTTTAGGGATTTGTTGTTGTTGTCTTAAGTGCTACATTTATTATATGATAATACTAGAAAAATAATGATTCTAAAATTGTACCTGTAAATACTGTTGGTATTTTTAACTACAAATTAGTTATACTTACAGATTTTATAGAGACCATCTCCTCATCCCCCAGATTTTCTTTCATTATCTAGCAGGTTTCCAGACTAAATAGACCTTCTCAATTTTGTCGCCTTATATTTTGTTGTCTTATATTTTGGATGCAATTCTTCATGTGGAATGGCAGTGTTAGATACAAAGCAATGTCAACTAACAGTTGATGGAAATTAGCTTGAGAGACATTGTGTTCTTTCTTCCCAGTGTCCCTACAGGCCATGACCCTTTAGACAAGTGATTTTACCTTAATAAGTCAGTAAAATTGGAATATTGGTATACAACTCAGAGCTTAGAGTGGGGGATGATATGTGGAAATCATTTCACCCAGTGTCCAACACATCAGTACAAAAGTAAATTGTAAATATATGTCAATCAGTATTAAGTGCGGCTAAGTGGTGAAGACTGTTAGTCATTGTAGCTGTCTTCAAGGAAGCTGCAATCTAATGAGGAATAGAGAAAATTCCTAATGAGTTTTAACAGTAGCAGGTGTTAAAAAAATCAAGGATGGGGGGCCTTGAGAGCCTATGTTGGTGCATCTTCTAATCCCTCGGAGGATTAATGAAGTTTTCCAGGGTTAGAATATTCATATCAATTCACCTCTGAGATGAGGGAGGCCTAGTTAGGCAAAGTTGGGTAGGGGAGAGATAGGGATAGAGGGAGAAAAAATGAAGAAAGAAAAGATGAGGCCGAGGGATCACCTGGGCAATGGTGGGACTGGAAAGAATAAAGTCGTGAAGAGTCCCATGTGGGCCTGTCTGTGTGCTAACCCCACATGCAAAACTGAAAGAAAATTTGCTCCATCCAACTTGCCATATATGCTTTAATATCTCTTCCCCTACAAACACAGACACACACACACACACACACACAGCACTAGACATAAATATTTTAAGCACATAATGGTACAAGTATATAAACTATTTGAACACATGTTGAAGGCATTACGCCCTTTTACCCCATAATATTATTATTCAGATTCTATTTCTAAGTATACAAGGGCATTCTCTAATTATTAATAAATCACAGTGTGGTTAACAAATAAAGGAAATGTCATATGGATACATGTAGGTGACCTAATAAATCATATTCCCCTCTTCTCAGTACTCCCAATAATGCCCTTTATAGTTTTTATATGTCTTTGATTATAGGACCAAATAATATTGTATTTACTGATCCTGTCTCTTTGTCTCTTCAATCTTTCCTTCCATGACTTTGGTTTTTTTGTAGAGTGCAGGCTAATATTTTGGCCTATATTTGGGTCATTCGTTTTTCTGTATTTCCAAGTTCCCACAATAATATACACAGGTTAAAGCCTGGGATGCTTTCACTGGATATGTCATACATCATTCATCTGTTCCAAGGTCTCTTGGACAAGTTGTGTCTCTAGGACACCATTCATTTGTGTCCTCACATACCATCCGCAAGAACAATGTTGGGAAGTCCTCAATCGTTATAAAATCTTTACCAGACATGTTAGCTAAGCAAAAATCTACTGATATTTATGCATCATCTTAGTTTGTGCTGAGAAATAGATCAGCAAAGTCTTTCCAGAAATATGATATCACCCTGGTGATATCATAGTTTCTGCCCTTGCTCTTGTCAGTCCCATTATGCTGAGATGTGTCTGACACTCTTTCCAAGTACCTCCCTAAATCTGACAAGCCAGCCCCTGGATTGGGAGCAACTTTCCTGAACTTGGGGCTCCTTAGAGGCAGACAGCAAGCCTCCTTCATTGATCTATCCCTAACTTGTCTTTCCCATTCTATATTCTGTGATTTATCTTGCTTTTTCAGTTACTTTATAAGCCATTATTTTAGTTTCTGTTCACTCTCCTTTTCCATCTCTAACTACCATTCCCATAGTAAAGGCTCTCCAGGTTAAAATAAACAGCAGTTACAGTGACCACAATCACAATGCAACTCTGTGAGGAATTATATTACACACCGCCCCCACTTCAACATTATTCCATACGTCCCTCTACTTTACAAGTAAAACAGTTCAAGACACTGAGAAGCAAAGTAACTCCTAGATGTGAATCCTGGTATCACCATATTCAATTAAAGTTGCTCTATTCTTTGGATGTCAACTTCATCATCTGTTAAAAATAAGAACATTAGAATATACCCAGAGCAGTGGGAGACTGATGGATTTCTTGAACTAATCCGTGTGGATTGCACACCACAGAGAGAGGCATGTGTTCATACTATAAAATGTTGCCAGTTGCTACCATTTGCAGGATTGGGCAGTACCTGGAATATGGTTTTGTTTTACATCATTACTGAGCATTCTATCTCTCAAAAAAAAAAAATCCCTAAGAAGCTTTTCAGCTCTGTATGGACTCATATGCTTTGTCAGACACCTCAAATCTCGGATAAAGCATAGAAGAGATATAACCCATCTCTGTAGTATCCAGGAATCCAAGCTCTGTCTCTCTGACTTACCAGGAAGTTTAGTTTCATTATTTTAATTTATGATTAGGTTTGCTATGATGGCTCTGTAAATATTCCTTTGTTATATATTTTTTATCTGTACAGAGTGCATTAATAATAAGAGTTCACTGCACTTACAAAATCCCAAATGCCCAGGAATTCAATATGTTTACATTCATTAATCTCACTAAACTAATTTAATATCCCAAAGTCCTGGAGATAATAAGTGATCGATACGCTCTAGTTGATCCAATGAAAAGGCCAGAGTGCCCTTTGGAAACTTGAATTGTCACTCACTAATATAGAGTCTGCTGAAATCTATTTATTAAGTTAATCTTATGGGCTTGGATTTATTTCTTGTGTTGGAAATATCAGCAATCAATAAGACCAAGCCCCAGCCCTCATGGAGTTTACTTTCTAGTTTAATGGAGAGATAAAGTAAAACACATCAAAAAGCACCATTTTAATGGATAGTATATCAGGGAGTGATAGGCAGTAGGGAGAAAAAAAAAAAGGATGACACAGTGGCATTGTTGATATTTTCATATAGATTGCTCAAAGAATAACCTCTCAAAGTGGATCTTTGAACAGTTACTTGAAGGAAGTAAGAGAGTAAATCATGTAAGTACTAGAAAAAGAGAATTACAGGCAAAACTAACAGCAAGAACAAAAGTACTGAGACAAAGGCTTGCTTAGAGTTTTCCAAGAACACCAGGGAGGCTGGAGTGGTAAGGGGAAGGGTCGACTAATAGGGAAACAGTGCTGGGCCAGATTGTGCAGAACTTTGTGGGCCATAGAAGAGGAATCAGTTCTCACTCTAAGTTGGCAAACCATTGAAGAGTATGAGAAAAAAAAAAAAAGGTAGATGATCTGATTTGAATTATTTTAATAGGATAATTCTGGCCCCAGAGATCATCAAATCTATGATGGGAAGGCAGAAGCGACTATAAGGTTGTTGTTTTTAACTAAGTGAAAGGCAAGAGTGACATTGGCCAAGGGAGGAGAATACATGGTGATATTAGCTGAGCATGGATTTTGTTTTGAAGTTAGAGTTGAAATGACTTGCTCAGAGTATGGTTGTAAGGTGTGAGAGAATACAGCAGTCAAAGGTGACTCGAAGTTGTTGACCTGAGCCTCTGTATGGGTATAATTTGCACGAACCTAGGTATGGAGGAATAGAAAAGAACGCTGAGGTTTGGGAAATTTGAGCTGTGCATGTAAAATTCAAGCTTGACATAGTTGAAAGACATTGGTTTTTAAATTAGAGGGTGCATCAGCTTCATCTGGGGGCTCCTTAAAACAGATTGTTGAACCCCACCCCTGGAGCTGTGTTTCATTTTTTGCCCCGCAGTATTTTGATTCAGTGGGTCTAATGTAGGTCCCAATAATTTGCATTTTTAACAAGTCCCCAAGTGATGTATATGCTGCTGTTCCTGGACCACATTTAGAGAACCACTCCTCTAGTATTGGGAGTGCCTACAGAAGAAGTTGGCGAAGTTAAGAAAACGCTTAGATCATGAGGTGTGATGAGTAAAAAAAGCTGGAATGCTTTCTGGTCCTTTTGCTAGAGTTCTCCCTTTGATTCTACCACCTCCCAATTTGTGGTCAAAATCAATGTATATTAGCCCACGCCTAAATTGTAAACAACGGTTTTCAAGTTTTCCCTTTTCTGCATCTACTCATATGTCTCTAATTCTGTTTTACTAAGTTTTGTTGGTATTGTTCACATTCTTTGACTTTCTTAATTCTGGCAATTTCAAATTCGTCATCTGATAAGAAGAAAAATTCTTCCATGTCAGTGTTGAGTTCTGGAGGTCAGTTTTCTTTCAGTGCCTGAGTTTTCCCCTGAGTGCTTACTGTGTTTTTCTTTCTCTCCATTGCTTGCTCTTTGGCTTGCTCTGCTATAGATGTGGTTTCTATTGGACCGGGGGCGCGTGAGCGAGCAGGCTGGCGGTCCAGGCTGTGGAGGCAGCCAGGCTGGTGGGCAGGACCTCTAGCAGCTCTCCCCATGGAAGGGGTTTTCCAGGGGAGGGGCAAGCTGGGAGTCTGGGCTGTTAATTTTCAAGTTTTTGATCTAATTTTCTATTCTGTCACAAAGAGCCCTTTGGAGGGGAATAGTCTGGATGTAATTGTTTTTCCAATACATGAGGAGTTGTCACAAGGACCCCCGTCATCTAGGCTTAGGTCCAATTTTCCTAGACAGGGTGCAGGCCCCACTAGCCCCCATCCTATTTCCTGTGCGAAGGGGAATGCTTAATAAATTGATCTGTCTTTCAGGTTTCTATTGAAGAATTGTTTTTGTGGTTTCGATCCCATGTAATTGAAAATAAATGTAAGTTTTCTAAGTACAAATTTAATATTTGTTCTATCCGGAAATCCATCCTTTATTTAAGGAGAAGAGAGGGTTTCACAGTAAGAGAAATATGTTGGACAGGAAAATAGGGTGAACATTCACCCCCATTAAAAAATTATAGTTCATACTTGCAAAATAAAAAACAAACTTAAATAATGAATATAGTTTTGAAATTATCATGATAGTCTATTCAATAGGGTTATTTTTGTTAAACTTTTTTTTTATTAGATTGATGACTTTTAAGCATTTTGACCATATGCACTATCAAAAATACATTTTGTATAACAACTGAGCATGTGTATATATATATATATATATATATATATATATATATATATATATATAAAACTCACTTTTTTACGTATGGGTGTTATATATCTATATGCCTGTATCTACATGTAGACATATATCAGAAATAAAAGTGTCATGAAGTAATGTCCACCCTGCTATCCCAGACACTGTCCATGTTATGCTCTGTCAGTTATTAAAGTGTTGACTTTGAACCATTAAACTTTTAGAGACCTGAGACAGACGGAATAGTCAGGAGCCACTACACTGAGAACCGCGTCGTGAAGATATGATTGCTATTATTAGGGAGTTAGAATCTTGGCTTGTTTCTTTTCTGCTGTGTGATCACAGATTAATCATTTAACCTCTCTATGTCATCAATAAAATAGGAACCTGTACACGCATACCCCCTGTAAGACAGTTTTTAGGGTGAAATGATTCAATTTAAAGACGTTGGCTCAGTGACCTGAATACAGTACGCATTGTAAAAGCATGACATCTTAATATTGTGTCCACAGTCCGCTGACATCTCATAACTTGAAGTGTGAAAGAACACATTGTGAATGATTAAGACTGACCTCACCTGCCACCTTACTTTCCACTATACAAAATTTGGTAAATTAAACTTAACTACCTCAGCAAAAAATTCAATAGCACCTTGTTTTTATGGAAGATGAGATATCTATTTACTTTTAAACCCTTACCATGTTCTTTTAAAATGTAATTGTAAGTCTTAGGGGAAGACAAGGTATGATTTCCTGAAAATCCAAAGTATAAAAGGTAAATCCTCCCTGAGATGATGTTTTATTCATTGGTGTTAGTGCCTTGCAGTTGATGTATTCTCAGACACTATTTGTTTTAAGTGAATGGAAACCTTAATAGATGAGTTGTTTTTTTTTTTTATTTTTTTTTAAGATTTATTTATTTATTTATACAAGCACTGGGTACAGTCAGAAGCGTGGGAGGGTACAGTCACCAGAGCCAGAGCAGGGAACAGAACTGGCAGACTGACCAAATACACTGCTAAGGGGAGCAGTGGGCAGCAGCAGCGGTGGCAGGAGAGGTCTGCGTGCCATGTGGGACCCTCGCCAGCAGCCGGGGATCGAACTGGCGCTGCAGAGGCTGCGGGCAGCTTTGCAGCCCAGAGCTCAACCGCTGTGCCACCAGGGGAGGCCCAATAGAAAAGTTTTAAAGGAAAGCAATTGATCCATATCGATAATCAGTAACTATAATTAATAAAGAATTTCACATTCATTTAAGTCTTTAGTTTTGTAATTCGTGTTTCTTAAAATGTATATGGAATGCTAAGTAAATAAATACATGTTTGAGTCTCTTGGAGAGTACAGTGTAGTAGTGATAATTTGCAGAAACAACCCTAAATTAAAATGGTTCAAATGGATTTAATTTTATTGATTTCACATAAAACAGTGAAAAGTGGAGTTTTTAGATGGGAAAGAACACTGCTCCATGCAGTCATTCTGAGACTCAGGCTAACAGAGGGTCTGTCATCTTCAAGTTATTCTGCTGAAGTCATCCCAGCTCGCTGCAAAGCACCAGGGGATGGAGGCTCATCTGTACAAAGTATTAGGGCGCAGGGTAAAGTGCACCCATAGGCTTCTCCTCACTTTTCAGTAGTCAAGACTCAGTTACTTGCTCACACCTAGCTCCGAGAAAGGCTGGGATGTGTGGTCCTGTCTTATGCCCAGGAAGAAAGTAGAAAATCTATTTTGAAAACTTAATAGCAGACTGCTAAAAATGGTAAAGATCTATTCTAAAGAAAACCTCTGGCTTAACACTATATAACTCAATGTTTCCTAAATAGATTTGACGCTGAACCCCCACCTCTCTCTTGGAAACCACGCATACACTGTAGAAATCAACACACTTTGGAAAAGACTGCTGTCAAGAGACCATCAAATCATGTGATGAAAAATCCCTAAATTTTCCAAAGATGCTAGTAACTTTAAAAAAAATTTCAAATTATTGATTTTAATACAAAAATGCAGAAAACTAGTTAAGACAAATGTAGAGTTTAATAATCAACTGGTAAACAACGTTGGAAACATCACCCAGGTTAGCCGATAGAAGCTTGCAGCTACCTGCAAGCTTAAAAGGGACACACTCTCCTTTAGCTGTGCCCCAGAATGACAGCATGGAACATGTTCCTTGTGAGTAGAACCCCACACTTCCCTTAAAAGTAAACTGATTTCTAGGATAATTCTTTCTTTACACATCTAAATTCTAAGCAGGCCAGACATTTTAGCTTAGTTCTGCCAGTTTTTATATATGCCTCCAAAACTCTTCCAATCTACCTTCTCCTCCTATTTCTTTCTTTATCTTCTTTCTAGCAATTTATTGGTATGGAAAAGAGATCAACTTTCTGATAGAATTTCCCAGTCTGTCTAGTGAATTGCATTTCCATGATGAGATATAACATGTTCCTATGTCCTTGAATTTCCTGTAATTTGCAGATGGATATAGAAGCTTAATCACATTCAGGTTCAAGGACTTTAGTAAGACTCCTTTATAGAAAGTGAGCTCTCTTTTTCAGGAGTCACAAAATGTGTGATTTTCTCAATTTGTGAGTTTAGACATCATCCAGGGTCAGCGCTTAGACCCTTTATCATTTTGGAAATACAATCTACCCCCTCCAATTTTCTGATCCTTTCTCACTTGCTTTGTGGAACTTCCTCTGCAAGGAGAAAATTTGCCTGCACTCTTATTTAGTTACCCACTGATTCTTTCTAGACAGAAAAAGCAGGGGAAATGCTGATTGCCACTTATTTACCAGTTTTACAATAAGGAGTTGTTTCCTTTAGCACTTTGTACCATATGTAATTATTTGTTGTATGATTATGAAATCACATACTTCAATGAATTTGATGTGTTTGAATCCTTTTCAGCTATCATCTGCATTATTACTCAGATTGTCCTAATCATGGTCTTTTATAATTTATTCAATCAACATTTTAATAAAGACCCTGGTGGCCTTTGTTAGCTTCCTTGCTATCTGTTATGGCAAGACTATTCAGAGCATGCATTTCCTTTGGCAGATAGAGAACAGCTGTTTCTCTAAAAGGCTGTTGCTTTTAATGGAAACATTCCTTTTATGCCCCCAGAACAACTCTAGGGATATCTATGCTTACCAGGTTCCACTGTATCTAGGCCACGCCAGTAGGTAGAACTTTGAAATATATACTGAGATTTCCTTTTGTTTTAAAAGCTTTGTGGGTTCATACTGACAAACTATCAGATTCACTTAGTCCTACCTTACATCTACATCTCTTTTGTTTTTTAAGAATCTAGTGTTTCAGACACTGGAGAGAACAGAAACAGAATATAATATGATCACATCTTTGCTTTATTCCACATAACAAAGAAACTATTCTCAGAATAACACCTATATCACTGGCCACACAAGTACTTGGAAACCTGAATATTTGATACTTAAGCTCCGTCATTCTTTTACATTTACATTTTCTCTAGTTCTTCAGAGCATAGAGCCTTTTTATAAGTTCTGTGAATACCGTTGTCTCACCATAAGTCTTTGCACTGATGTCCTGCCAGTCATTTTTTGGGTATCAAAAACTCAGTCTCCAGTAAATTCTTAAGAAAGGACTTATGAAAAGAATATTCTTTGAGTTCCTGCATGTTGTGAAGAGTTTACATATGGTCATTTAATTGAATATAAAATTCTTTGCTAGCTATAAAATCCTTCTCATACATTTTATTTTCCTTTAAAATCAATTTTTTTTCTGTTTTAAAGTTTTATCAGAAGTTCTAATGAAAATATTACTTTATTCTGTCTTATAAACTAGTATTCTTCCCTAGGTTCTCAATTTATTTCTTCATTTTTGAAGTAGTTTTAATAGGATATGCCTCAGTATTGGTTGAGTCTGATGTGCCCTTTCAATAAGTAGCTTCAACTCTTTAAGAAAATTATAAAATGTTCTTGATAATTTCTGTTCTTAGGTTTCCTTTTTCATAAAAACTAATATGCATGTGGCATCTGTTTGCCTCCTGTTCTTCTCACTAGTTTTTGTTTTCAAAAGAATCTCTGGGGCCTCCCCTGGTGGTGCAGTGGTTGAGCGCTGGGCTGCGAAGCTGCTTGCAGCCTCTACAGTGCCAGTTCTATCCCCAGCTGCCGGCGAGGGTCCCACATGGCTGGACAGACCTCTCCTGTCTGGCCTGCTGCTCCCCTCAGCAGTGTACTTCGTCAGTCTGCCTGTTCTGTTCCCCGCTCTGGCTCTGGTGAATTCTCTCACCCTCTTGCGCTTCTGACTGTACCCAGTGCTTGTATAAGTAAATCTTTAAAAAAAAAAACAAAAACAAAGTAAAACAAACAAACCCCCCCCCAAAAAAAAAGAATCTCTGGCCTGTTACCCAGTTCTGGTATGCATAAAAATATTTATTGATGCATACCAGAACTGGGGTGTAGGCCAGAGGTATGGGGAAATGAAGGATTCCCCCTAGACAGAGTGGGGAGCAGAACAGGCAGATCTATGGAAATACTGGTAAGGGGAGCAGCAGGTGAGACAGGAGAGGTCTGCTGCTCCATGTGTGTTAGCTCCCTGGCTGGGGATCAAACTCATGCTGCAGTGGCTGATGACAGCTTGATAGTGCTGAGACTTTAACCCCTGTGCCACCAGGGAGGCCCTCATTTTTATTTTTATTTGCCAAGTTCTATCACTTGAGTTCTGAGTTTTTCTAATTCTTACTTATGTTGTTCTTTTTATCTTGTTATTTTCTAGATGATTGTTAACCCATGTTGAAATATTAGTCTTCATCTGTTTTTCACATGTGTCTTGCTGCTACACTTCCTGGCCATGCCTTTCTGTCTTCTGCTTTCTTTCCTCTCATTATAGTACAATGTGGGATATGAATTTGACCCCTTTCTAGGCTTATTTTTCTGTGAAATCAGGTTTTGTGAATTTTTAGAATGGGGTGTGTTTGAGGATTTTCCCCCCTAATTCATTATAGTACTTTCAATTCTCTCTGCCCCCCTCCCTGCTATGTTCAAAAATATTGTACCTTAGTTTTGTGGAATGTACTGGTTACCTTTTTCTTTCCCACTTTGTTTATTAGCCCCTCCTTTTCCGTCAACTTTCCCATCAGTTTCTCTTCAGTGCAGGTAATTGTTGTGGCGATACCTCTGGCTTGTTCGTGTTGAGAGCTCATTGGACACAACTTATATCTACCCACAGAGCCTCTATGTGAACCCCTATATTCACCTTTGGAGTTGGCAGATTCTCCTACTCTCAGGTTTAATTTTCCATGTTAGTATTGGGGTGCGTCAGACAAACTGCGTTCACCTTCTGCTTACCCCTTCCACCCAAAACTTCAGTCACTGGCACCCACCTGTTTATTATTTGAGGTCTGTGGAAATAACATGTCAGTTAAATGTACAGAGTATATTACTTTCCTGTTTTTTAACTTTGCTCTCCTTGTTCTGTAATGTGCAAAGAACTTTTCCCACCTTGTAGCCATCTCCTCAGCACTCCTGAGAACTTATTTAAATGAAAGGAATGTGTAAAAGTTCTTCACTACAGTGGCCTCCCCGGTGGCACAGTGTTTTGAGCACAGCACTGTGAAGCTGTCCACAGCCTCTGCAGAGAGGGTTCAATTCCCAGCCAGCCAGGAAGATTCCCACATGGCGCGGCAGACCTCTCCTGTCTCGCCTGCTGCTCCCCTCAGCAGTGCTTTAGGTCCATCTGCCTGTTCTGCGCCCCACTTTGTCTCTGGTGAATCCTCTCACCCTCCCACGCCTCTGGCCTGTATCCCAGCTCTCGTATAAATACAAAATAAATAAATAAAAATCTTTTTAAAAAAATTCTTCATTATAGATCTTTCTTATCCTCTAGAGGTTTTTCTCATCCCTTGTCAACTTTTGAGACTCAGGAGTTGATTTCATTAATATTTCCCCTAAAAGTATGGCAATGGCATGTTGTGAATGCTTTTATACTTTTTCAAATAAGAAAACTCGAGTTTATAAAATACACATCCACTTTTGCCTTCTGAGAGAAATAAAAATAGCAAAGATACTGAGAGCTGGACTTATCAGTTAAATGAGGGAGACTGTCTCAGAAATGTCAAATAAACCTTGCAACAGAATAAAGATTCTGGGTTTCTGTGTCTGATGGGAGCAGACAAGGCCAAGTCTTAAGAGGCATGATCGCTCCGGACAAGAAATGTGCAGACTGACTTAAATTCACAAGTACCTGGATTGATGTCAGGTTATATTAAACTATGATTGTTAATAGTGAGAAAAATGCCAAAATGATGGATTGTAATTTGATCTGCTATAAAGTAATCTTGTTTAAATTACCTGTTATTTTTTATATGGATAAACTAAACCTCATCTATTGGCATTTCATTAATTTAATGAGAGATTCTATTATTCTGGGAAATATCTAGATTTTATAGAAAATTTGTATGAGAAAACATATACTCTTATTAGCTGCTATCAACAATGTAATCATGGTCCAGGTTTGACCATTTGCCTGCTAGTGGCAACTGACAAAACCCCAGACTCATTGCCCAGGAAGAACCAAATTATTTTACACAACAAATATTTATTACAGACATACTGTAAGTCAGACACAAAACAAGCCCCTCATGTACAAGAAAATTAAGACATGGACTGTCTGCACATAGCCCACAGGAAGGAATGGACACCAAACGTGTACGAGTGCAGTGAAAACGTTTGCTAGATGAAATGATTGCGTTTGTATAGGTATAGAGAAGTCCATAAAGGCTGTCAAAAGGATAGCTGAGTTCATTTTAATCCATGAATACAAATACTGAGCAGAGGCCCTAAGGTGAATACTCTGTCATTAGAGCAAAAGGTGGGAAATCATAATGCCATAAGGAAGGGTTGAACTTTCAGGTAAGTGCTAGTTTCAAAGATAGTAAGTTAGATATCTAGGCACATAAAGAGGTTTATGCACTAGAGACTAACTCTTATTGGTTATCTCCATCCCTAACAAATAAACTTTAGCTGTATAACCCTGATGTTTAGAAAGAAATTGGCCCAAAGTTGACTTTGGATATGTTATCCACACATCACTTTCTTACTTCTTTATTTGGGAAATTGACAATGTCTTTATAGAAATATTCTAGAGGACAGGGGATCCAGATTTGTATTTGAGGAGTCTTGATCCAATAAAGAAATCATCCAGATGTAAACCTCCTTCACTATTGTTTCTTAGCCCCATGCCTATCTCCCTTGTGACCAGTTCATTATTTCATGAACTTCCTATAAAGAGCTGGTAGAGAAAAAAAGGAGAAACACTAGTCACCTATCACTTGTTAGCAGTATCAGGGCACTGAGAGAAGGTGGAACTAGCAAATACTGTCTTTGATAAAGAATTAGTGAAAGAGTTAGTTGTGTGTTGCTTTACAATATGTAAATATGTAGATAGTGATTAGCAAAATCTACCTAGTTATAAACAATGGGTTACACTGAAGATACTTTAAAACCCATATTCACCCAACTGAGAGATGGACAGACTATTCCTCTGAGGGAGAACATTCTTTAATTTCACCCAATTATACTACTCCTATACCCCTTTCTTACCCAGGTTTATATGCAGAACTAAGGTGTAGAGTGTATCAGTGATATGTTTGAGGCTACAAATTGTGTTATGTGTATATATCTGTGATTTTCTTTTTTTGCTTCACTTGATGGCTTAGACTAGATAGGTATGTAAATTCTTGCACATGCTTACTTGGTTAAGACATTAATACATTTTTTATGATGTAGAAAAGCAGCAAAACACTAATTAGGAATCTCTTCCAAGATACCTTCATTTTCTTTCGTTGGCAAATCACTTAAGTTATTATTTCTACTCATGAGAACAAATAGTCAAATTAATTGGTGAACTAGTAATAAGTTATTATAGGTAGGCATTTAGCATGAGATTCATTTGCAGATAATTAAGAACAATTACCTGGTTTCAGTGACCCTTCTTGATTAGTGACAGTTTGATACAATTAAAATATGAAATCACTTTATCAGTATTAACAGATTACCCAACTATTAAGTCACCCAGATAGTATATGTGTTTTAATGGCTCCAGACGTGTAAAATTAGAAGAAAAATTTGTTGCATTCTCCTGCATATTTTAGTGTAGCCCAACATTATCATTTTGATTAGTGGCCAAGTTTCAGATTATAGGTTTTTTTCTTTTTTTCTTAATTTTTTTTAATTTTTTACATCACTGTTCATTTTTAATCAATATTTGCTTCCCCCCACCCCCTAAGGTGTAGTCCCCATAGAGTTTCCTTCACCAATGCACCCGTGCACCCTCACCTCAGTCCCCTGTGCTCCTCCATCCCTCCCTCTGATCCTTCTCCCTCCTCCTCCCTGCAGGATGTCTCTGATTTATAAATGTCTGTGTTTGCTTTGTTGTGTTTTGTACTGTTATTATTTTTTTTACACTGATGTCGTATTTGGTTCCCCTATATTCCTGCTATAAGTGAAACCATCCGATATTTTTCTTTTCCCTTCTGGCTTATTTCACTGAGCATAATTCCTTCTAGTTCCATCCACGTTACTGCAAATGACATGAGTTTATCTTTTTTGATTGCTGAATAATATTCCATTGTGTATATATGCCACATCTTGATCCAGTCATCTATTTTGGGGCATTTGGGTTGTTTTCAGGTTTTACCTATTGTAAATAGTGCTGCAGTAAATTCAGGGGTACAGGTGTTCTTTTGAGTCAATGTTTTTTTGTGTCCTTTGGGTAGATCCCTAGGAGTGGAATTGCTGGGTCATATGGTCACTCCATTTTTAGTAGGCTGAGGAACCTCCATACAGCTTTCCATGGTGGTTGGACCAGTTTGCACTCCCATCTGCAATGTAGGAGAGTTCTTTTTTCACCACATGCTTGCCAACATTTGTTGTTGCTAGTTTTTTTGATATGTGCCATTCTTACTCAGACCATGAATGTTTTGAATGCAAGGAGTGTTTCTGATTTATTTTTGATTTCCCCAGTCCCATATGTCTTGGTGTATAAAAAGCAATCAATATATTTTGAATGAAAAAATGAAAATAATTTCTTCATTAAAATGTGCTGTATGGTTATGTCCTTTGGGCTAGACCATCTGAGGGCACAGAGAGCATCTTCATTTTTTTTCATTCATTGAAACATTCAGAATTTATTGATCTCTGGCTGCAGTGGTAGACGATTTGAGAATGCAGAATGAGTTTAGTTGATGAAAATAGTTTCCATGTGTCTAATTATACATGGGCGATAGAAATCTAGCCTTCATCTTAACATGCAAAAAGAAAGTACTGTCAAGTGGGGAAAAAAAATCTAAAACTATACACAGTGAATCACAGAATGGTTTTGTTTCCTAAATATTATGTTTAACGCTGTCAATTGTCTTTTTTCAGTGATGTTATACACATGCCTAAATGTATGCTGATAACATATATAATTTATGAACTGTCACTCCCTATCTAACTCTGACTGCTCCTTGGTTTTCACAGTCGTGTGATCCCCACTCAATGCAGAGAAGAACCCGCCATCTGCTGAGGCCCTCGCTGAGCTCAAGGACGTGTGCTGAAGACTCACAGGTGCGGCCTTGCCTCCTCAATGAAAATTGCTTCCAGTTCCAGTACAACCTAACAGGTAGAGTTCAAGCTGTGGCCATGCCATTTTCCCTGAACTTTGAGTAATGGGAGAATGTTTGTGTTTTCACCTTGTGATTAAGGACTGAAAGTAGATTGTGCAGGTGTATTACCTGAAAGACTGAGGGATTGACATGTTCAGTGTCCCTTCACAAGAAGAAATGCCTGATCTTGGCGTGTATTCAGCAGGGCCACCTGGAATCTGTGAATGAAAAGATGCTTAGGAAGTCTTGGCAAAGTTTCAGAGTAAAGTTGAATTAAGCTATGATAAACTGAAACAACAAAAATAAGTAGCAGCAGGGAATAATTTACTACTTAGGGAATAATGTAATCATGCTGTCATAGAGATTAGCTCTTTTATGGCCTTTCAAATTTTTAAAAAAAAATTAAACTTGTGATGTACTTGCTCTATGGGTCTCATTAAGGATGAATAGAAGGGAGACCTGACTGAGCAGGGAGGTTTTAAAGGCTCTAGGAATCACATCAACTTCATTATTCAGCCACTGTTCAGGTTTTTCCTGGACACCAAGTGCTGAGTGTCTAATACCAAAGGACCATTGCATTACATGGATCTGCCACCTGCCATTCTCTGCAGCAGCAGATGTAAAAAATGCCACAAAGCATGGACCCATGTTAAGTCTCAGCACTGAATTCAGTACTGACAGCCAAACTGCTGCATGCCTGCAGAGGCCAAGCAATAGCCTTTTCGAAAAACACAATTCCCCACTGAGGCCCTGGTGGCACTGCCGAGATTTCTCATGTACAAAACCTGGTGTTCATTTCTGTGGGGCTGTCTGATTGTCTTTCTAGATCAAAGATGACCTTGTACTTTAATTACTAATACCAGTACAATACTAATATCATGTTGAAATACTAATGTTATTGCCATTTTTCTTTTAGTAAAGGTGACTCAGCTTTTTTTTTTATAGAAATAATTCAGAAACAATACAATTCACTTTGCTAGAAGAGCATGTCTTTAAAATACTGAATTCCTCTATATGGGTTTGCTATTCTTATTAAACTCTTAGATCATCTACCAAATGTCAACAGTTTCCTTAAGAGGTTCTCGTTGTATAGATCAAGTATTTTTCTTTGTGTGAACAGCAACAGTAAGAG
Organism: Talpa europaea; assembly: GCF_964194135.1. Taxonomy (NCBI): domain Eukaryota; kingdom Metazoa; phylum Chordata; class Mammalia; order Eulipotyphla; family Talpidae; genus Talpa; species Talpa europaea. The sequence goes on from NC_140073.1 coordinate 81,858,735, forward strand.
TTTCCTAAGAATCAGATTAATTGCAGGATAGTTTATTCTAACTCCCAGTTGTCTACTTAGTTAGTAATACAACTAGCCAAATACTTAAAACCTTCTCTCAAGAGACAAAAATTTGAAAAAAATTAGAATTCCTGTAACAGTCATATAGTTCTGTATACCCCACACTTTTTCCTTTCTTGGGTACCTCCCTTGGCCCCACTGTACCAAATGTACCAAATGGTTTAGATGATTGGATCTATTTTTGAAAACATTTTCCAACTTCACATCAAACACTATCATTATTTCTGTGCTACTTTCTGTCACAATTATCCTCAGCAAATAAATGATTTAAAACTGGCTTTCCTTTGTCATCCCGATGAGCATCCTTCCTTCCCTTCTCCAGTGAACTGAGATGATGTCTTACAAAGCATTTGGCTTTCCACCTCCAAACAGCAAACATAGTCAATTGGACCTGGGGTGCAGGAGCCAGACACCAAGGGTCTCTGGGTGCTTGTCTCTGTGAGGAAAGAATTCAATGTCGGGACCAGAGTAAGGCAGAAAAGCAAGTGATTTATTGTCAGATAAGAACAGGAAAGTTCTCTGAGTAGAGAGGGGTCCAGAGTGGGTAACCACTTAGGAGGCATGATGCAGGAGTTCATAAGAGTATGGAGCGCATGGGGTGGGGTTTGTACTTTGGGTGTCTCACGTTGTCTCTCTTGTTGATTGGTTGAGGCCCGCTGGGTCTCCCGGTCACCTGGTCCGTCTCCCTGGAATGAACTTTGATCTGTTGCTTTGGTGTGTGTGATTGTTTTCTGAACCCTCAGATTCTCACTGGTTTGGGGCACCTGATCACTCCAGACTGCTCCTCATTCAGTTTGATAAATGGGCCTGGGGCATCCTGATCCTCACCTCTTGTACTCAGCCCAACTTCCCCATTCAATTAGGAAGCTGACACACTTTTGTTTACTTGCCTCATTGATTGTTTTGCAATAAAAGGTTGCACAGTGCTTTTTGAAGCCCCCTAGCAATGGCTTTAGGATTATGTGCACACTCACCTTCTTCACCATAGGAAAAGGATCAATGTTTCATTGTATTTTATTCACATGACCATAATTTGGAAACTCAGTGTGTGGTGATCTTCTTCCTGTAGAGTGGAGCATGTGCCAGCTCAGTGAAAATGCCACCTGTGGACAAGGTGTCAGGACTCGCCTTCTGAGTTGTGTGCGCAGTGATGGCCAGTCAGTCAGCATGGACCAGTGTGAGCAGGTAATATTCCCTTCTGAATCTCATGTGCAAAGCTTTGTCTTAATACTGGTCTGCAATCTCTGATCCTTGATGTAAACGACAGACTGATTTCTTCTTCATCACAGCTTGGGTTAAGAAAGGGGTTAATGTAACCTTACCAGTTGAACATTGTCAAAATGATGAGCAAAAGAACTGGAAAAGTAAGTTCATTAAAAAAACATTATTTTAATTACTTTTAAGAACTCATTTAGATGTACTTGTTTTTCAACCGACTGTTAATATCAAGTGGCTTTAATGTTTACATATAGCTCTATGTACTGGGCAAGTGTTCCAATACATATACATAAGGTGACCACATAGGGTATATAGGGTATGTATAGGGTGACCACTGTCCCATGAATATAAGATGGACACTGACACTTGTTATTAGAAAACTATTACTTTGCTAAGCAAGTGGTTGCTGGATAAATAGCACAGCTGCATTTTTCTTCTCCATCTAAGTTAAAATGCCTCCCTACCAAGTTTCAAATTAATAGGTTCTGCATATTTGTCATTTATTGGCCCTTTTTTTCCCTGTGACAAACCATGTGGAGTTGGGACAAAAGCTGTAGTCAAACCGGTTCCAAAGAAGTTAGTGTTTACTTCCCAGTGTGCAAGTGAAAAAGTATGATGGAGACAGTTTAATAAAAGATGACGATGTGCTATCACACTATAAGAATCACTTCCCAATCAATGGCATAAATTTGAAAATAAGGGCCCAGTTAACTCAGGTTTCCATAGAAACTCCTTAACAAGCTGGTTAAATGAAAATTGGTCCCATTTCTCCTAACGTAGGTGGATTCTGAAAGTAGAAATCATAACCAAATAAAAATGGTCCATGTTTCCTGACTTCACATTGCTCTAGACTTCCGCAGCACAGTGGTGTCATACACCAGCACCTGCCCTGCGACCAGACCATCTAAATTCAATGTACCATTTGGTGAAATTCCAAAACTGGAATAGAGGGCGGAGTTCTGTCTACCAAGTGTCAGTGATTTATGTTAACATTTTATTTCACTTGCTCTGCCTTTTAAGAAGTTGTCTGCTTCAGGAAAAATAAATCACCACTCTATAACAACATCAAATAAGTGAAAATATTATATTTAGTATATGTAATAAATCTTTTATTTTGATACAAAGAAAGGTGTAAACTCTTTACAAATGGACATATGATATTTGGAAAGCATATGTTTCTAACAAATATTTAGAGGATATTAGTTATAAAAAGAATCCCAAATTATTAACCTCACTTGAATATCAACATATCTTGAATAATCATAGATCCTAGGTAGTATTTCTGTTTTGCCCACTTAACAAGTAATTGTGCTAAAATCATTAATTTAGCTTGATGTGAACCCTGCTAACATTTAACATATGTTGAATGCCAAAGTTTTCCTAAATAAGCAGTCGGTGTATGATTGCTGTAGAGAATGTTTCATTGTTCTCTGTTTCTTGGAGTAATCTGTTCTTTCACTAAAACCTCCTCTACGTTGACCATTATAAAATTTGTAGATTTTGCCTGGGGCTGGTTTCAGTGTAGGCACGTGAAAAATAAGGTGTATCACCAACTTTCCCCATATTATGTTGTCAGCCTAAATGATCTATTTTATATACTTTAGTGGAATTATTAATTTGCATTTGATATGATTTAGTTTAGCTAGCTGTTTGTTTTGAGCTCTTTATGAATTGTTGGCCATCCAGAAGTGCAAGGTACCTGAATTAGCACTGATTGTCTTCCAAGTGTCTTGCTGCCAGAGCTACAGGACAGATCTCTGTTTCACATCACCACCTGCTTTCTTAGTGCCCTGGTTGCAGGTCTATTCTAGTACTGAGGGTTTTATAAAAAGAAATCTGTACTGGCAAATTTCTATTTTGTGAAGGGCAACCATTTTTCTCTGATTGCAACCAATTTTTATAAGAAAGGATATTTTCCCCTGCAAAAATATAGACGGATGATTATCAAAGAAGAAAGGGCAGTCTTTCCTATAAAAAGATAGTGATTTGATTTTATAATGATTTCTCATGTAAAATCCTATTTTCATCTGCAGAATAACTTGGAGAAGCCCCAGAAAATGAGCATCCATTGCCTGGTGGAATGTGTGGTTAACTGTCAGCTCTCGGGGTGGACAGCCTGGACAGAGTGTTCACAGACGTGTGGCCAAGGAGGTATTTTGGATCTCTGTGTTTGTTCATTCCAGTTTGGTTTTGAAATGTCTCTCTTTTGCAATATCTCAGTGTCCCATAGCTTGACAAATTCACATCAGGCATGTTGGCCAGGTAGAGATAGTTTGAGGTTGTCCCCAAGGAGGAAAGCCATACAACGTGGCCTCATTTTAGTCTTTTGTTGCTAAGCGGAGGTAACAAAACAGACTTGGCATCTGAGGCAGACTGCAGAGGGGTAGCCAATACTGTGGGATAATGTTTATTCCAACAATCATACAGTCAACCAATTCAAAAAATGTTGGCCTCCATGGTTTCTGGAAGAAGGGTGCATTATGTAAGTGAAGCTAGTTCCTCTGGCAGGCAGATTCCCAAGTCACAGTGGCTTAACATCAAAACTAGAGATTAAGTTTTCATTCACATAAAGGGGGGGGGGTTATTTTCTACTGTATCAAAATGTCATTCAAGGATACAGGTTGATGGAGGTCTTACCACTTTAACATAAGCAGGTTTCTCTGGATAGTGATTGCCTGCTAGGTCCAGGTGGTTCATATGGGCCAGGCTGGCAGAGGCACATATCTCCACCAGGTATATTCTATTAGACAGAATTTAGTCCCAGGTTCCCTGCTCAGCGCAGCATGGTAGGGTGGTATATGTTTCCAGATGGTTAGTTACTTCTCAGCAACAGTGTTATACTGTGGAGGGAGGGAATGTGAATCTGTGGTGAATAGCACTTACCTCCACCACATCCCTGACCTTGGTAGATGGGTAATGCAAGGAATGCAACAGGCAGTGGGTACTCACAGCTTAGGCAGATAGAAACACAGATGGCACTGCAGTCCAGGCAAAGCAGAGACTAAGCCATGTATCCATGGAAGAGAAAGTCATCAATGTGACAGGAAACCACAGAGCTGTAGTTTAGGATAGGACACAGGTCTGAAAGAGTTATACAAGGTAAAAGACAGTAATTTAGAGTAGTGAGATGGAAAAAAAATCCTATTACATGGTTAGTAGGTGAAGAACCATGAGGGAGAATTGCAAGTTGGTGAAATCATGGAATCAGGATACCAAGCCTGGGTCTGATTGCCAAAGATATTTGAAAGTAGTTTTCTAGAAGTTGTCCTATGACTGCACAAGTGGTGCTAGGATATGGGTTCATTTTTAACCTGCTCACAAGTAAGTGTGCTGGGGTTGCTGATAATTCTCTGCTTTTCTAGTTGGGAATGTGTGAGGAATTGAGGGAGGATTCAGTATGTAAAAGGGACTCATTTGTGCACTCAGACCTAAGATCCTGGAGGGGACAGAGCTGAAGACAGTACCCAGAATACGTATTAGGAAACTGTGGCTAAGGCAATTGAAAGCTCCTTCTGCCAAGAATACCCGTGCAACTAAAATAATAGGAATCACAATGTCTAATGATAACATGCCATTCCTGCACAACTGAGAGCCTGCCAAGCCTCAGAAACCAAAGAGTAAGCTTCAGACCAAGATCAGTGATTGCAATTGAAGAACTATTGTTCCTCAAATATTCTGACTGACAGCATGGTATTCTTTCCAGTTGTACATCCCTGGTATGGTTCAGGAACAGTCGGGTAAGTCTAGGTTCAAAGTAAAGCTATTTAGACAAATTACTGAGTCTTTCTAAGTTTCAGCATCTTGATCGATAACATGTAATTCATGCACATATTAGGGACCTTATTTTTTATTTGAGAATTAAATAATATGTATACAAAGTATATGAGGTATATGAAATGAAGTGTATGAGTATATGAGGGCACCTAGCACAATAACTGATATATCATGGGTGGTTAGTAATGTGAATTTCCATCTCCATTTCTATCATACTACCCACAAGTAATAGAGAGTTGTCAGAGATTCCTTAGATATGTATTAATTTTAAACATTTATTTATTTATAGAAAAACTGGAGTGTGGGCTAGAAGTGTGGCCAGTGAGAGGATTCATCAGAGGCAGAGTGGGGAGCAGAACAGGTGGATTTACTGAAATAAGCTGCTGAGGGTAGCAGTGGGTGAGACAGGAGAGGTCTGCTATGCCATATGTGGGTAACTCCCTGGCTGGGGATCGAACTCAGGCCACAGTGGTGAGAGCCTGAGACTTAACCCCTAGGCCACCAGGGAGGCCCAATTCCCTAGATATTTAAAAGTTTATTTCCTAAGTTTAGTCATTCTCATCTCCCACTCTCCTATCTCTTCTTTCGATCTCACTCAGAATCCATTCACTATAGTCATAGCCCAAGTGTAAATCCAAACAAGTGCTTTCCTATTTACTGGAACCTTTCATTATTTCTTTTATCCGTTACACAGATATATGTGCCATTTATAGTTCTAGGTATCGGGAATGCAGCAGTGGGTGAGGGGAGGAGGGAAGGAAGATGCTTTCCCTGTTATCACAGGAGTTACAATCTCGTTGAGGGACAACACATAGTAAACAAACAGGTAACATTGTGTGACATGAGTTCACTAAGGAGCCATACTAATGACAGGCGTTATTCACCACGTTCGCCGTGTCTTTCGTCCAAACCGCTAGTTGCTCCTCTGTCCGGTGATGACCCGCGCTAGATATCCCACAGCCATAAGCACTTCAGTCAGGGGTCTCTCCTGTGATGTGTGACTCTCATGTTGGTAACGGGCAGCACGTAACAGTATGTTGTGAGCATGGCCCATGCAGACCTGCTAGATCGCTCCCTCCTCCATCACCCTGCATGGCCCCCTGGGCTCTCTGCTCGAACATGGCATATGTCAATGAGATCCTTGAGCCTTTGCTTCTTCCCACTTCGGCACCTTTTCTCACATGGAATATCTTATCATCACCCTCAACTACTGCCTCCTACTTTTATCAGGCAGGAAATATTGGATCTGTTCTAATGTCTGTGCATCTAAGGAGCTGAAGACTTTGTTTGCTTTCTTCATGATGAATCCCTCCCATCCCCTGTTCCTATGAAGGGCAGAACCTGGCACATTGGAGGGATTTCAGGTACAGTCTGTCATAGTCTACATGGCACTGGGCCATAAAGGAAAGATTGCAAGGGAAGGCCTTGCACATTAGATCATAACCCAAAGGCAGCCAGCCCCTGCCTGACTCTTTTCCTCTTTTTCTAACAAAACACAAGACTGTTCTGTGTGAGGAGACAGGGGCTCTGTTTATTGTTATTTTTGTCTGAAAGTCCTGTTTATGCTCCTGAACCAGACCAGTGACGGATCTCCGTGTTATGCTAACATACAACATACAAATGTAAGACCACAAAATTTAAGTTTAGTGTTAAAATATTTAATATTTCAAGCAGTTCTGTTAGTGCTGTGAACACCTCAGACCCTTTTTGTCTCCTCAGAAAACAAAAACAATCATTCTTTACAAATCTGAATGCCATTATTAGAGGACTCCAGGCAGTTAGAGTTTGAAATTTAATTCACCCTTTCCAATCTGTAGTATAATAAACACTCACACAAAGGTTTCCTAAGGAAAGCCATTTGTGAACAAAGGCACAGGGGGACTAGGGAAGGAATGTTAACTACTTGTAGAAAGCAAGTTGTATAAAACACTTGGAAATCATCTGAATACCATCCATTGGCATATAACTATGGCACTAGTTGTAAAATCACCTCTCACTAGTTTCCAAGGGTCTAGTCAATAAGTTCTTGACATTCCTTCATTGACCTATAGATGTCTTCATCTCCTGAAGTGTCAGGTGTAATAATGCCTTTAAAAATTATTCCATAATTTTAATATATAACAAACCCTCCAAATAATCTAAATATATATATGCAGTTTAGTGTTCATTCATTCAACAAAGCTTTATAAAGTTTATGCCTGTTATCCTGAGGTCTAATGGTATCCTCTTTCATTGTCAAAAGTGGCAGTGTGGAAAATAAATTATATGGTGACCCTACTATTCTGAGTTCTGTTCTTGAAGGCAGAACTGGAGAAGTTCATTATATATGTCACAAGTACTCGTTGGATGTTTTCTGAGTGCCAAGCATTCTCTCAGCAGCTGAGAACACAGTAGGTAGGGAACAGATCCCAAGCAAACATAGCCCCCTGGCTTCATAAAACTAATATTCTAATGGGAAAATGGGTTGCAATGGCAAGACAGAGTGATAGCAAATAAATAAACACAAAAATAATAGATGCTGATAAGTGCTATGATGTGATGCAGAATAGCAAGAATCTTGCAAGGGAGTGAGGGATGCAGAAAGGCCACAGGAGAGGTGAAATTTATGTTGAATGGAGTGGCAAGTTCCCATAATTGTTGTCTTTGCTGGGCTGCTCAGTGTTCAATCTCACAAGCACTTATTTTTGTTTTTTTTTTTTTTAATTGAGGTAACAGTGGTTAATGGCGCTGTATATAAGTAGGAGGCACACCTTCTCAGATGTACGTCACAATCCATGCTTACCACCAGTCCTCAGTATTTGAATTTCAGGCTATATGTCAGCACCTATGGATAAGCTATAAATATGCATATTTCTCCAACTGTTTGTGCCCAAATATAACCTTAAAATATGAGCAATATGAAGAAGAACATGATACATGACCTTTCAACTTTAGGCACCTACCCTCAGGATGTAGCTGAGACAGGTTTTGTGATCATGTTTCCAGCCTGCCTACTGTCCCCCTCCAATTTTTCCTCTATTCCAACCTTCCAGCTCCAATCTTATAACACAACTCTTCTCTCATCAGCACCCTGCTAGCATGTTTCCCAAATGAGAGGATTCTGTATTTAAATCATGCCTTTGTCCTCATACAGAGCAACTTAAAACAATGAAGAATGAGAATCAAAGCAGAAATGCATGGCACATATGAACTAGTTTCTTAAAAGAGACCAAACTTAGGAACTGAAACTATTATTGAGAAACATCTGTGCCTTGTCTCTTTTAAGAGCACACGCTAGCAGCTGTCTTTTGTATGAGCAGCTTTCTTTTTTCCAACTGGCCGTGGCAATGGGGCATAGACCACAAAAGGAGATAGTTTATTTAGTTGCATTAAAGTGGACAAGTGAGTTGCACGGGAGTCAGATAGCAGCACCTGCAGCTCATGGCTGACTTCTTTATCAAAGGCAAAAAGTTCACACAGTTCTCTCTGTTTATAAATTCACTGGTTATCAGGCAAAACCTGGTGCGTTGGATGTCCTAGATGTCTCCCCATGAGCCACATTTCACTGACAAACCCACAGAACTACATTGATCTGAGGGGAAATTTTGAAATGAGTTCTTCCTTTATTTTCCAAGTGCCTGGATTGTCTCTTTAATGTTCACCTGATGCTTGGCATATACTTTTCAATTGTGTTAGAGATTTCAAGGTCAAAACTGTTTGAATCCAATTTATTTTCCACGTCAGAGAGAGACTGATAATAAGCTTCCACTAAGGGATCTTTTTAGATAGATTTCAAAGATCAAAGCTTGTAATAGAAGAGCTTAATATTTGGATTAGTCATGTTCTTTGTTGAATTTTCATCAGTTCAGTGGAATGTAGAACTCCCTAAATTTAGCATATCATGAAATATTCATAATTGTTATTTAACTGGTAATGTTCTGGGAATGTTATTAATCAATCCAACACTCTGATTTTTCCTATTTAAAACTCTTAATTTAGTGTATGTGCATTTATAAGAGTTTTCTATACTGTGTGATCCAGTCTAACTTTGGCTTTCCAAAGGATATGCTTATATATTTTGTCAATTATAATGAAAGAATGATTTTGTATAGACTCTAAAGTATCACAAACTTGTGATTTCTAGCTCCCCTCCCCCTTTTTTAATATATCATAGGCAAGCCACTAATCTTCATTTTTGTTATCTGTCTAAAAATTTGATCAGTGTGAGATCTTGGATCAGACATGATACAACAGTTACAACAGTTCAAACTCCTATCAGGTAATTAGTTCCTATCATGAGACTAAGTAACTAAATGGTAGAATAGAAACAAGGAAAGGCGGACAAGAACTCAGAAGATCTGAGTTCGGAGATTTTCTACTGGCCATAGAATTTTGAACTAATCTTCACAGAACTTACTTTCATTATTTTTATCTGTTAGATAAAATATTACTTCTAGTACCCATTAATTAAAGACAGAAGTATTGATTTAGGAGCGGTAACTCTTTATAATAGTAGTATGAAGTATAGGCATCATTTGTAGGCAATTAAATAATCTGCTCAAGGCCATGCATCTTGTCACTCATGGAGGCAAGAGTTGAATCCAAATTCAAAGTCCCATTTGTTCTATGTGTACTCCTTTGCATCTGATACTGTACATGTAAATGTTCCTGCTAGATACATGCCTAAAAATTCCCTCTGAATTTTAAGCTTTCTAAATATATACATATTTCATAATCAGTAATATCACATATTATATCATCCATCTAATTGAAATATAGCTGCAGAGACCAGTCTTACAGATGAGGAATTTGTGATTCTGTTGGGTGAAATAGCTCCAAGATTGTCAAAATTAGTCTCTTTGACCTTCTCATTTTGACCTTTGATCTTTGACTTCGCATTCAAATAAAGAGCCATACTCAGCTCCTTATTTGGGTATTTCTGCTGTGTATAGGTATTTTTAGTGGTCCATCAAGTTTTGTGAGGTTTTAATGGCACTGAAATGATTGCTCTGGTTAGAACTGGATGGAAGCTGCTAGATTGCATACACACTCTACCAGATAATTCTGGAGCTCTTTATTTCCAAGCATAGGTACATAATCCTCTGCCCTTACAATTCTCCTATCTATTCCCATGATACCCTGGCCTTGCTTGATCTAAAACGGTGGTCCTGTTTCTCGCTTGCTTAACTGACGTCATTCCTGTGACTAGGAGTGATGATGATCGTGACTCGGTCTAGTTTTTTTTTTTTTTTTTCCCCTCTCTGAAAAGCCTATGAAATATTTATTTTGCTTAAATTGAGTGTTCTGTGGATGAAAGGTATCTAGGTGCCTGAGGCAATTTTCCAGTAAGTCAAGGAATCCCTCCAAAGGGGAAACCCAGACACTGGAACTGAGTGAAGAACCTTTACGGCATCTTCCATCTCTGCCAAATATATGACAAAGATCTGACTTTAGTTTGCAGATTAGGCTGGTAAATTTTTCTACTTCATTTACATTAGAAAATAAGTTTGACTCCAGATCCATTTCCCTCAAAGTGTATATTTAAATCAAATTTTTAACTTAAATACTTATGAACATTTCAGATATTAATAGAACTGAAAAAAATACAGGCTCAACCAGTAAATGGCCAGCATAAAGGGCCACATGAAATTAATTGAGCAATTAATTTACAATTCAACTTCCCCTTTGCTTTCAGAAATTTACTCCATAAGTAGCAAGAGCAAATAGTTTTGACAGAGAAAGATGTTGTAGCGTTTTTGGTTTTTTTTTTTTTTTTTTTGCTAGTAGACTATTAACTACATGGAATACAAGTAGCACATTTATTGTAGAAAGTAGACCTGGGTGCACTATTCAGTCTTGTTCAACTGGCCTACCGTCAACATAACATTTGATACCTATGATTTGGCCCAGATTTAATCTGTTGGAAACTACATGCTTTTAGACTAAGGGGAACTTTGTGTCAATTGCAACAGCTATGTGACTTTGCATAGTTTGACTTCTCTGAGGTTTAGTTTGTCACATTTTACCTGAGAATATGAATGTGTCTAATGCATAGTCAGACTAGAATTTTTATTAAAGTGATTTGAGGGGATGAGAATAGCAGTTGTTCTCAGGTAAGGTGGTAAAAGAAAGCCAAGTAAGGCAAATAACTAAGCAAGAATATGCTGCATTATCTATATAAACATAACACTTTATAGTTATTCAATTTAGCTTTCTCTCCATTATTTTGTCATCTGCTGGTATATGCTGCTAATATTAGGTAGCAGGTATCAAATGTTTAAAAATAAATTTGTAGGGTGAACTAGTTAAAAGTGGAAACATTTTATCCCAAACTATTTGGGAAATACATAGTGAAGGAGCACTTGAGTGTTGTAACATTGGTAGCTGATGCCTTGTAGATGTCAGCTCTGGAAGACCATTCTCTGTCAATAATTGTGCATATGCCTTGAAAATTCAATCATATGAAAAAATATGTCGTAAGGTGAAAGTCACTTCATCATACCACTGTGATGGCCTTTACATGTCTATAGTACTCTGGAGATTATAGGTGTATAAAGGTAAATCTGCTCAGCTATTTAATGAATTATTTAAGGTTAAATAGTATGTTCTTCATTGCTTTTATTCTTATATATTCCATTTTCCCCTACAAACATATTTTTATTTGCCTGGATCATATTGAAATTATCCAGAGCTCTTCAAACCATTATTTTTAGTTAATCCAATGACCATGTGTCAGGACCACTGAAGAATAATTGGTTAAAGCCAGACACCATAAAGGTACAGAGGTGGCTGGCTGTCTGGACCTGAAAGTATAGTCAGGACAGAGAACCATTGCATTTGAATTTTCCTTTAGTGAATTCATAAATTGACAAAAATGTAGCCAGTATTTCCTGCTTAGAATTTTCCAAATCTTCATTGTAGTGAATCTTCAGAGTGAAGCTGACTACTGATGAGTTCAATGGAGGTATGATCAACAAATTTGTTTTCAATAGGTATGCAAGTACCAGTATCACCTTCCCTACCTATACTGCCTCATTTTTTTTTTCCTGAAGGTCTTACCATACAACCCTGTTTTCTTCATTGTAAGTAATTATTAATTCAATAGTAGGCCTGATATTCCCCAAGAAGGAGATTAGTAGGCTCAGAGAAAACTGCTAGCCAACTTAGCCTACCAAAATTTGAATCTTTATTAATTTGGAGACATTTTATAGGAATTATCTCTTCTGTAGCCTTTATTAAGAGATTAGTCAACTTCTATATCTCATTGTACTGTTCATACCTACTTTTTAATTTAGGTTCCAAGAGAATCCTAATTCTTTCTTATGCTATTATTGAAAAAAAAAAAAAAAAAACAAGTAAGAAGACTCCAGAGTGTCCTAGAAAATTCTCCCACTCTCATATTGGAAAAGTGAAGATATAGCAACTTTTATTTTGAGAACTGAAGGAGTTAAGGCGTAAGAGATTTAGTGGTTGGGAATCAGTCTGAATCATTACAGATTGCATAGCTGTGTGCATTTTATATTATTAACACAATGGAATAGTTGGCATATCTTATATATCGTAGAAATTGATATTAAATAATTTTTAAAAGAAATATTTAAAGGTTTAAGAAGCATCTGCTACATTTTAGATATGCTGCAAGATGGTTTATATGCTATATTTGATTCATATACCAATATGGAGTAAGTCCAAGCAGTCCCCATCTTCTGAGTATTTACCTGAATCCCCATAATCATGAGTTCTATAGGAAGTGTATTTATATCAAAATGTTCCCTAATGACCGGACAATTTACAAGCCATCCCCAAGTCAACAGCCCCTTCTCCTGATGCACATGTTGTGTGACTGCATTAGGAGATTTGCTGGTCAAGCTCTACTGCAAATGCAAGTTGTACCCACAACAAATGGGGGTACAAAATGGTGTGATCTGTACACCAAAGATTAAAGATAGCTCTTGAGAAAATGTCTGAAAAGTGACTCAAAGTTCAAAGACTCTGTGATCAAACTGCAGAAGTCAGTCAAAAAGTAATGTCTCATTTTAAAATTATCACTGAAATATCAGTGGCAACTATGAATGCATAGTTGCAATGATCATTTACATGACAGTTTATATTAGAGAAAATAAACTTATCTGCATGCTTTTGATGCCAGGGAAAAGCCCATTTAAACATTATTTATTTAAAATAATTTAATTCTCATGGTAAATATCACTTTTCCCAGCATGAATTATCCTCAGATAATAAGGACGCTCCATATGTCTAATTGTATTTTATAAAAAAGGAAATTCATATTCAGGAGTTATTTACTAGCTGTTAATTTGAGAGAGCTGCTTCCAACTGGAGAATTTTAATGCCAAGTCCAGATTTCTTTTTACTATACATCAGCTATTTTTAATTTTGTTCTAATATTCCATATCGCATATTCTTTTAATTATCTTTAATTCATCATCCACTGTTCTCCCACTGGCATGAAAATCCACTCTCACCTCTAGAATAATCCCTGCTGATGAATAGTTGCTTATTTGTTTGAATAATCTATCACGTTTGATGTTTGAAATCCCAGATAGTGTTGTTCATTCCCATTGTCACGGGTCTCCTGGTTGAGACCATCTGTACTCCATGCAGTTCAATTTTGTACTTTAGCATTTGTGTAAGTGCCTAATTCGAGGAGCACTTTCTCTGGTTATTTAATTTATACCACCAAGTATCTCTGATATTAAAAGATAAGGGAACTTATGAAAAGATATGAAATAACCTCCAGAAATATCAGGTGATTTCCCTTTATATCTCATGCCTCTATAAGCAATATTTTTCGATTAAATTTTAATATTTCCAATTAAATATGGCAATATGCTTTAAAAAGTAGGTTTATTACATGCCCCACGGTATTAAAATGTATTGTTGGTAGTAATGGGCATCGTTTGAAAAGTCATAGCTTTTTGTTTGGGCAGCAAAAGACAGACATGATACAGCTGTGCTTTCCATGAATGGTTTGAAGACTTCATTCTTTCAAGAAATATTAGCATCGTTTCTTTTCTGTTGCACACATTAGCTTCCATCTGTATCTATCTAGTCCAGTAAAAGATATGTCAATTTGACGGAAGTAAATAAAATGGTTCTAAAGTAATGGCCATTCACATGCCATCCATTTAAGAACAAGCTTGAAGTTATTTGATGGTAATGAAATAGATCCCCTATAGCTATGATAAAGGCAACATTACATTGTCATTATTCTTACAAATACAGATATAATAGAATGTAATTATAATGATATGATCACAAGTATTGGCCAAGAGAACAAACATAAAGATCATTATAAAGCTTGAAGAATATTTAAGCAAGACATAATGTACAATCCTGAGCCAAATGTGTTCATGAAGCAGGAATGACAACATTTCATGTGAATGAAGTGATGTCCAACCTGTGTGGCTTGAGTCATTTGCACAGAACAGCTGTCCAAACACATTCTATGAGGGAGCTCAGTGCCCAAGGGTGCCGTATTGGTGGTTTCTGTTGCTCACCAGGTCTCTGGAGTCATTGACTCACATTTTATCACCATCCAAAATTTTGTTTATGATTCCCATTAAAAAAAAAAAACTAGATACATAACTATCCTCAGCTTCCACGTCTCGTCTACAATATTGGAAAATAATTGGATTTTCCTGTAAGGTTTTTATGATTATTAAATAAGTTACTATAGAAAGTATTTTAGAATGTTGCGTAGCATGTGATAAATGATGCATTACACGTTCTCAACAGATAACATGTCAACAATTTATGAAATATAAATATTCTCCATGGGCTTAGTACATATGTTTAATATAGGTGAAGTAATGCAATAACTTTAAGGAATTCAGAATTCAGAGATTTAGAACTTCCTAGTTTTCTTCAAAGGTCTTCTCAGATAGAATTAATTTACTATCAATCACTAATATTCCTGGATGAGATGTCTAGTCCTCTGAAAGTATGAATCAGCCTTACTTACCCCTGAATTTAGGGCATCCAAGAATTATTCCTATGTAGGGCTTTCAAGTAAATTTTTGTAATCAGTAACATTCCATTTCACTTAAGAAATAAATGTACTCTTTCACCCCACTTTTAATAGCTATGACAAAATTAACTCAACCCATTCTTCCTTGAGTTCTCTCTGTTCCAGGCACATTACCCTCATCATCTACTATTATTAGCCACATCTTCTACTCCTTTGCCTCTCATCCTGTTTTTTCTGTATAGGGTGCTCTCTGTACCTAACTTACGGCTTATATCCTTTCACATTCCTGAGCTTAGTTGCTCAAGGGAAAGTTCTCTTCCCAGACAGACTGAATCCCTATATCATGCTCCCATAGAAAATGTTTTCCTTTAACATTTATCATAAAGGCGATTACATAATTAGCTTTACAACAATAATGGAAGGGCATTATATTCACAAATAACAGTGATGAAACTATATGACTTGGTGCTTCATCAGTGAAAAAGAATAAAGAATCAGTGGGAGAGAGAGAGAAACATAAACTTTAAGTTTCACCCAACTACCCCATTTACCAAGGTTATGACCTAAGGTGTAGGAGTAGATAGAAGATGACATGAGGTCCCTGCTTGTTCCTCAACTACTCTTATTATTTGTCTTTCATTATGAAATGGGATGCCAGCATTTGAACTTTTTCAAAGGGAATAGATCCTTCACACAGGCAGCAGCCTTTATCTTGATCTCAATGAAAAAAGCAAAGAAATTGGTCCTACACTGTAGGGAAACCAATCATGATGTATCCATTGAGATACCAGTATTCCCTTTGGGAGGCATCTTCCTAGGGAATGTTCTTGGGTAATTTGGATTTTGTGAAATGTTTTACCTTACTAGCCAATTTAGAACCTAACAGACAAAACACAACACTCTATTTTTAATATTTGTAGTCCTGGCCTAAAATACAAAGTTTATGAGGGCAGAAAATACATCTGGCTATTTCATCACAGTGTCCCTAACACATAGCAGGATGCCTTGATCATATTAGAGCTTAATAAATAAATTAGCATCCTGCCAATATTTACATGATCAGTTCATTTGGCAACATGACAGATTTTAGACTGACAGCCACTGAAGTAAAATAAAACTTAAAATCTTTATTATGAAGAACTTATATAACCTGTGTCTATAGAAACATATATTAAAATTGCAGAAAAACTGAAAGCTGGACATAATAAAAAAATCAGTGTATTTTAATGAAGACTTATAAGGCAATATTCTGTCCTTTAATTCCTTTTTTAAACCAAACTCTTAACTGAAAAACTGACACCTTCCTTATCATTTTAGGTCGAATGAGCCGGACTCGATTTATCATTATGCCAACCCAAGGAGAAGGACGGCCGTGCCCCACAGAGCTTACCCAGCAGAAAACCTGCCCAGTGACCCCCTGCTACAGCTGGGTCCTTGGCAACTGGTCTGCATGTAAATTGGAGGTAGGTGATAATCACACTTAGAGAAATGCTTCTCCTATGTCCAAAACACTTGTTTGGTTAATATGGGTTGAGGAAATTCATTTCACGGTACCATGGACCTGGCACAATGTGTGGTTATGCAATGGAAGTAACAGAAAAATAACCACCAAATGACTTAATCTCATGCAGTGTGAGATTGCTAGGAAAATAAATAGCCATTCATTAGGCGCTGATTATAATAGTCTGGGTCATGGGACTTTCAATCTCTTTGGCATACTCAAGAATGCTGTTATTTTCTTGGCTTGTTAGAAATACCCAAGTATTACTTAATTAAGCAAAATCTGGATGTTGTGAAAATGCCCATTCTCCTTGCAGACTGTATTTCTTAAAGAGGCGCATTTGGACTTAGACAAAATCTCGCATAGGGGCAGAAAACCAGAAGTGTGTGAAAGTTATATTTTAACACTGCCACATGAACCAAGGTTACTACATATTCCTCAATGATTACTTTTTTTACTGGCCTGAAGTATAAATGCCTAGCATTTAAATGCCTAACATCATAACATAACACACACCCAGAGCTTTTGCTGGATCAGCAAAGATCCTCTAGTATATTTGCTCTCTGGCTTCTTGGGTAAGTAAAAGCACATCGATTTTTGCTATTTTCTTATTTTACCAGTTCATATTTAAGTTCATATTCCAAAGCATATCGTAATTAGGTAACAATAATTTTTATTAAGGATTAAGGAATGTGCAGAGTATTCTCAGCGATGTTTAGTGTTCCTGTCAGGATGACATTGTCATGCATCATTATCATCTTGCAGAATAATGTCCATGCATTATAATAAGTCTCAGAGGAGCAAGAATGTGTGGTACATTTGTTCTGTCTCCTTTTTACAGAAAATAAGGTAATCATGCTAATTAATTCAATAGTAATGTAATGGCAAATAGGAATACGTTGTCACTTGTCTAAAATCCTCCTTCCTAAATCTTCAGCAATTTTTAAATGCTGCTTGGAGTCACAATTAAGAAAATGGTAGGGTTGTTTCTCCTTATAATTGTGTAATTGACAGTTGAGAAAATAGGCTCAAAAAATTTAGGAACCAGTTGACAGGGAAGGGAGAGAAAAATGGAAGGAGAGCCAGCAACAGGACTGACGGACTCCATGCTCCAAGTCTTAGCAGACATACAACTTCTACTCTAGCTGTCTTGCTCACTCTTTTGCACTTTCCTTTTTACCTTCTCAGATGTCAGAAGCCTAAATATATGCATTATATATAGACACCTGTCAACTTGTCCCACACAAACATGGGAAATGCCAAATGTAATGTTTCATTTTGCTGTCACATGTGAGCTTATGAGCACCACAGGGACACAAGTGGGGTCTTGTGAGCATTCACCATAGTAGTGCAGGTGGGGACTGGGCATCACACAGGCTTGGATGGAGCCTGCAGAGACCACAAGAACATGTGTGCAGAAATTCCAGAAGCACCTCAGGTATCCAGATAAGGTTAATTCCATTCACTGACATTTCCAATCAGGAGGAAATTCTGAACTTAGACTTCTTCCAGGGAAATCTCTTAAACAATAATACCTGTTACTGAAGTCTGTACTTCATTCTGGGGTGGGCACCTTATGCAGACAGGGTCATTCATCATTCTTCCCAAGAATTTGGAATGAATCAAAGCTGTTCAGAGATACTGTATTCAGGAACCTTTAGCCACCACATCTTCCACCTTGTGGATAAAGTCAGTCTCACTGACGAAAAAGAAGAAAAGCAAAGGCAAAAGAGAATGTAAATCATTGATGGTTGAGTTTTTTTCCAGAGTTGGAACTGCATTCCTGTTTTACTAAAACTTAATTGTGAGCTCCCTGTGGGAGATAACACACTATCTTTACAGTGAGTTGCCTTCTCTCAAATCATTTTGTGAGCACAGTTTTTGACATTACTGATCAAAATTTCATGGGCCCTTTGCCCACAAAGGAAGATCACCTCTCAAAATGTGCTTCTGCTCCCCCTTGTCCTGTTGTATCCTGACCTGCCAACTGAAGGCAGGGAGCTCGTTTGCTGAAGGTGACGATGGTATTTAAGTGGCTGTTTGTATCAAGAACTAGCAAACCATAATGGGGCGGGGGGGGGGGGCTTACACAGAAGATGTGCCAATTTTGCTACTATTTTATATGGGAAGATGTTAGCAGCAAAAAAAGTGTTTATCCTCTGGCTTCACTTTCTAAAATGTTTTCTGACTCTTTAAGTTCTTCAGCTGATAACACAGATCCACACATAGGTTGCCAAATCTGTTTAGAACTCAGTCTTGCAGGCCTAATTTCGGTCAAAATTCTACCACAGTTCCTGGCTCAGCAATTTTTGCCGAGTTTCTGAGCTTTCCAGTCTGTTTTCTTATCTGTATGATGGAAGTTGAAATAGTACCAATTTTGCTGAAAGGGAGCCGGGGGTGGGGGGGTTTGTATGGATTAGTGAGTTCAGATGCAGTGCTTATTATGTAGTACCTGACATAAATTCTGAGCTTAATAAACTGTGGTTGGTATTATAACTTTGATTAAAACTCTGATTATTAGCACCAGCTGCCAGTCCACATCTGCTAGAGACACTGACTCAGAGTATACAAAATATCCGCTAATATCTGGACTGTGCAGTGGAGAGCTAGAGAATCCTGGTTGTTGACAAGCTTGTGCCAAGTAGTCTGGGTCTGTTTGCCCTCCCTAGTGTGTAAAGTCTCGTGAATAAGGGAGAGTGAATGTTCACTTTATGAATATCATTACAATTCTGATGTTGATTTCTTTTCATATCATGACTGTTGTCAAAAGTATAGGTTGAAGTATATGGTTGAAGGAGGATGCATATTAGGAGCAAATTGTTGTTTGTCTTGATTTTTAAAATGATCCCTGTGATTTCATGTTTCCTATGAGATCTTCATACACCATTTCCTGAAATGTTAAACACTAATCAGTTGTAGCCTCTGTTACCTGAGGTTCCAGATAGCAGTAATTTCAAATCTTGTATGTGATGCAGTAGCTTCAGACTATTCTGAAGTAAGCATACAGTCTAATACTCTTTAGCAACACATATACCTTTCGCAATTCTGCAGTGGCTCCATCCTCTGAAGTAATAAGTTATAAGAGAAATCCTCTTAAAAGAGGAATTTAACATACACTAGCTATTTCCCACTTTAGGGAGTTAGCATTCACTTGAGTATTTGCTGTGTGTGATAGTTGATTTTAAACCTCCACTTATTTCCCCAAATAATGCACTCAGGTTCAGAATTAGGGTGCATGTTTTGGCAATTTCACAACAGCTGAAGAAAAGATTAGAGCAATTATGAGCTATTGATAAGTCAAGTGTGGAAATGCCATCTTAGTAAACAAATCATAATCATGTTATGGCATCTCTAGAAGAGGATGTAATGGCCCCTATTGATATGCTACTCAGATTCTTCACGCTTAAAATTGCTTCAACTAGGACCTCGTGCAAGTCAAACTATTTCTGGACTTCTTCTTATGTCAAGAATTTTTTCAGCATCCACCCTACACCTCCAGTAGTCTGTTTATGAACTGTCCTTGACACTTGACTGCTGTTTCCACAGTGCCTTGACTTGGCTGGTGCTCAGTAGGCCTATCAGCTTCTGATGACTTACCTGTTCCATGCCCTGGGTCATTTTCATGCTTTAGCTGACCACCTTGTACTTCTCTCCTTTCTGTCACTTTAAAAGCCACATCTCCAAGACCTAGGCAATGCAGTTTCTAGGTCCTGTTGGGGAAAAAGAGTAGAAGGAGATGAAACTCTGTTTCCCAGTACATAGTACCGTTGTCACTGTTCTCTCATAATGGGCTGTAGTATCTTGCTTCTCTGGCTGCAGCAACAGAAATGCAAAGCCCCTCTCTCCTATTTGGGAGAGGGTCTACCAGTGGTCACCACGTGCCAGACTCTGGACTAAGTGAAAGCTCAGTGACACACCTTGGAAGTATAGGAGAGTTAATACTCTCCAAGATGGACATTGACCACAGAGAATTGGATCCAAGGAGGAGCTGGCATTTTAATGACTCCCCCTTCTTCCACTCACCTCCATTATTGATGGGACTGAGTCCTCCTGATACCACATGGCCTGACTGGAAGAAATTGTGGTTGACCAAGAAACCAGCTGTGTTTACTTGTGGCAAGGAGGCAAGTGTAGCAACGCATTACTTTACATTTGCTTTTCCTCTGTTTCTCCTTCAGTTCTTTTACCTTCACTCTTGTCATCTTAGGATTTCACTTCCTTAGCACAATAGTTTTGCCCTCACCCATTTTTATAGGTATTTATACCAAAAAATACCTTTTTATGGCTATTTATATTATTTACATCTAAAAGTTATCCAAATAATTAAGCACCAACCCCCTCCCCTTTTTAAGTATGAGTACCTGAATAAAACTGAGGAGGAAAAAACACTTATGAGTAGCTGCCAAAAATGCTCTAGTGGGAATCCTTTCATTAGACAGATGGCTGAGCCATATAACCACTAAGACATTTCCAATTCTAAGCTGCTGTTTCTGTGAGACACCATACACTTTTTTTCTAATTGTCTAGAATAATCTGAGTGGGATTTGTTTAAAGTATCTTCAAAGAACATTATTCAGCACAGAAGGTATGCTGGGAAAACAACTTTTCATGGTAATAGAGAAAAGCAGTGTATTACTGGAAACCTTAACCTAATCCATATGAGAAAGTACTGAATTCCCTACAAAAGAAAAACAAGCAAAGTAAAAGAGAAATTTATGCCCTGTGGCTGTACATGCTTTCTTAGGGAGTGATTATGGATTAGGCCATTTTATCACATACACCTAGACAAGTTATGTATTGGTTTTTTTTTTTTTTTCATTCAGTCCTGGCTGTGTTCCAAAATGAATCATCATATTCTGAGTACATAAATTCTGTGGCATAAATTTGCATTTATACTTCAGCTTATTCATCAGCTCTCTAAGAATTTCTTGGTGATACTTTATGTGAGCAATTCACAGATCACTCTCTATGCAGAAATATGCAACCAGGGTTTTCTTGGCAAGGGGTGCTAGGAGTCAAAACTCTCATAGGCTAATTATTTGGGTAATTCTAACAGTATCTTTCCTCTCACAGGGTGGAGACTGCGGGGAAGGAGTCCAGATCCGAAGCCTTTCCTGCATGGTCCACAATGGCTCCATCTCCCACACCGCTATACCTGTAGATGATGCACTGTGTGGAGACATGCCCTTCCAGAATAGCATCCTGAAGCAGCCCTGTTCTGTTCCTTGCCCAGGTATGCAATTTTCGATGATTGTGAATGCTTTAATGACCTGTTCATTACTTCTACTTTTTCTGGAAAAACTCTCATCAAATTTGAGGTTTTAAAATTGCAAAAGTTAATTTAAGTGAGGTTATCACTTTGGAATATTCTCACAACTTCAATGGAGGTAAAGCAAGCCTGAGGAAAAGGACAGGACATGGAAATATAAGAGCTAAGTTTCAATCATGTCACTGGCATTTTACATGGAACAATCTTTGAGTGATGGTAGCTCCACCTAGAGTATGTGCTAATACTTGACCTGACCATCTCTAGCACACTGGCTAGTACTCAAAATAAGTGTTGACTGAACCCATGAGTGGATGAATCCCTGGGTGGCAGCAGGGTGGGAACAGTAAGGATTATGAAACTCTCATTTAAATGGACAAGTTCTATGTATTTGTAAAGATGATCACTATTTATATTTATGTATCATTTTATTCCTAATAGCACAACTGGGTTTGGGTGACCTAATTTTAAGGTAACTTAATATACCTTTATATACAGCCTTATAATATGGCATGAAACTGACCTTTGTGTGTAAACTCATACATACATGTGCACATATATTTACATACTGTATGTACATAAATGTATGTGCTTAGATTATTAAATATTCTTTGAGCCCAACATTACTCCACTTCAGTGACTGTCTTATTCCCCTTATATGGTTTTTAAGAACATCCATTTTATGATATTATGCTGCTCTTTGAAAACTGAGTTACCATAATCTTTCCATCTCCCCTTTAAAAATTTTATTTTCACTAGCTGACATACAGTGTTCACTAGATAAGATTACTATAATTTGAGACAAAGTAATGGCAATCTCATTTTCGGCACTATCTTGCTAAACTAGATTAAACCATAAATAACTTTATCATTTAGTACTGTCTAAATGGAAAATTGGTCAAAGACAAATGTGCAGTATCCAGAAATTGCCCACCACCACCAATCTCCCTGCCTGGGTAATGTGTAGGTTTAGTTTTCACGTTCCCTCTGCTCTGTGCTTCACACTTACCCAGGAGACTGCCATTTAACGAAGTGGTCAGAGTGGAGCACGTGTGAATTAACCTGCATTGATGGAAGAAGCTTTGAGACAATGGGCCGCCAATCTAGGTCAAGGACATTTATAATTCAGTCTTTTGAGAACCAAGACAGCTGCCCCCAGCAGGTTCTGGAAACACGCCCTTGTACAGGTACCAAGAGAACTTTTCACTTCTTTTTTTTTTTTAATTAATAAATTTTATTTTTATATTCCTCATACAATTGCAATCCACCCATTCTGAACTTTTCACTTCTTAAGCTCCATTGATTAATGTTTATACTATTTTTATATGCAGTATAATAGAACCAGTTTACATTTACTTGCAGGAGGCAAATGTTACCACTACACATGGAAAGCAAGTCTTTGGAACAATAATGAACGAACTGTATGGTGCCAGCGTTCAGATGGCATTAATGTCACAGGTATTCCTGCCTAAGACTACTGTGGACACTTCAAAAAGACCTGAGTTTTGCTGTCTGTGAGGACAATTAGCTTAAAATTATAAGCAATAGGAGTGGGCAAGTGGCCTAATTAAATGATATTTTTAGCAAATTACCATCAGATTTTCGCATCTTAGAAAGCAAACATACTATATCAGACAACTTAAATAAAAATTTCCTTAACAGTCACAATCTAAGATAAAGACTGAAAATGATCAGTGCTAGCTTACAACAGTGCTCTCTAAAATTTTAAATGATGTAGCATCTCTATATAAAATTTTTGAGGCTATATCTCAATCTACCATATTCCTATGCTGCCATGCTAATATACATATTCTAAAAACACATGCAAATTAATAAATAATGTTAAAATATTTTAATGGTACAAAAATTATAGGTGCTTATGTTCAAAACCTATATTTGAATATGGTAGTCATGATTATTAACATCTAAATATAAATTAAGGAAGGGCACCTCATTCATGGCAAATGGTCTTCTGCAAAAAAATTTTAATGCTTGCCTATTGGAGGAAAGTCAGTTGCCATGTTTTACTTACTGTTCACAGTCAGATAAACTCTGACAGTTTATCACAGGGGTGGGAGAATACTATTATTTCTATAGGGATAGAAGGATTGTCAGCTCTATTTTTTGTTTTTGCACTCAGTATTATCTTTAATCTATAGTTTATAAAGATAATATATTTTAAACTACTTTTTAGTTTTGTAAGTTTGGTAAAACTAAATATACTATATAAATCTACCTACACAGGAACACAGAACCCATCATATGCTGAGAATTAAACTACTAAAGATTATAATCTCAAGTTACATCTACAATAGTGGCCATTTGGTGAATGAACTCATTAACAGTATTTTCTGCTCAGGATTATGAGAACTTTAGTCTTAATATTTAGACAAAAAGTTGCATGTGCTATACAAATTCTAGTATTTTCTCCCTACTTCCCAAAAGTTCCCATCTGCCAAAGGTGCACACACAGCCTTAGCTATCACTGGTTTATAGAGGAGAGGGGGATGAGACCTCCAAACACAATAGGTAGCAGCATTACTTTGAGTTCTTGTCACTAACACTCAAATTTGCAATTTCACATCTCGATGCTAATTGTGGGGTTTGTATCTATAATTCATTGTGGATTATTTGATTTCTTTTTCAAGTTGCAGTGAGACTTTTCTGCTTCATTTTCAGGGAAAATGTAGACCTTCCTATTCTCCACACTACCTTATGCCCAAGCTTTTTGATAACTACAAAGTCAAACTGTAATTGGTTGACAATTACAATAATGCAAAGGCTAGAACTAATAAATACAACCGATATTATATAAATGCAATCTAAATAATTTCCTCAAATGTCAACTTATTAGCTTAGTACCTTGAATCTAAAAAAGGCACTACTAATGTGTGCATGATTTTCATAGTATGGAGACATCATTGTACATATTATAGACATCTAGTTATTTAAAAAATTACTTACTAAGCAAGTACTGTGTCAGCTGCATGACTGCCCCTCCTAGAGCTTATAGATTTTGTTCTTTAAACTGTATGTGAGTATGTGTATGTGTGTGTGATTGTATCGATGTGTACTCTGGTTAAAATATGTTACCAAAGCATTTGATTTGATGAATTGATTAGTGGCCATTCTTTTAGCATTCAGTTATAGGGACTTAGAGTGCTTCATTGAGTATTCAGGAGCTGGAGAAAAATGTATATAAAATGAGTCTTTGAGCAGATTTATTTTTTGCTCTTGAACTTAAATTGAGATTTCCTCAATTCTTTTACTGATCCTGGCACTCACAAACTGCCCTGAAGCATAGCCATATGATAGAATCACATTGTCAATGTGCAGAGCTAAAACTACAATAATCAGCTTCTGTTAGCAGAGCTTCTCATCTCAAAGAACTCATACTGGGGCAAGCCAAAAAAATAAGACTGAGCTACATATAATTTTTTTTTAAACATGACACTTTTACAGAATGACCAGTGCCAGAGAAAGGAAAAAAAAAATGTTTTAAATGTTTATCATAGAAAATCTCAAAATGATGATGGGAATTCCTTTGTAGGAGGCTGCTCCCCTCAAGCACGTCCTGCTGCTATTCGGCAGTGCAACCCAGCCTGCAGAAAACCTTTCTCCTACTGTACACAGGTGAGTCTTGCACTGGACAATTTAAATGCTTTAAATACAAGCATTTAAATTTCTGTGTTAAGCATTTGCTATTGGATGTTTTCCAGTCGGCTATAGCCTAAACAGTAGTTCTGTGTGCACGTGATACCATCTAGAGGCATTTGCAGGAGTAATCACAGTTAATTTTTTTTTTTAAATGAAGTTACATGGGTTTACAATATTAACTCAGAATTAATAAAATAAATAAATGGCAGGGTAAATGTTTTAAATATACTATGTATAGACATATAGGTATTCCTAAATGGCAACACATTAAAATTCTAAATACTAAAAACCACAAGGGAAATGAAATAAAACAGTTGATTTATTCTTCTATTCCTAACCTGTCATAAACTATTTTGAATGATGTTGTAAATGAATGTTCATATTTGCTAATTGTTAGTTAGCAAAATTGGTTAGCATTGTGCCAGTTGATTTTAGTTCTTTTTAAATAAGCCAATACATACCTATGGATAAAAATATTTTTCCTACCCTAATTCCCATCTACCCCTGCTCAGGAATTGATGCAAATGTACAGTGAATCCTGTCAATGACACTAATGGTATGCAGTACATATGTGATTTCTTAAAAGTTATGTTCCTTAAGGAAACAAATGTCTTTTTATAATGTATTCTTTCCAAAAGTTAGCTGGTTAAAAATAAACACCCAATCCTATTTTATGGCTTTTCTACTTCAAGGTGGGTTTGTTACTGAAAAAAAGCTAATGACTAAACTTACAAAACAAGTAGCTAAAAAGAGATCAGAAACAATTTTATTGGCCTACATACAGTCGCAAAATAGAAATTGTCATTTGCCACTAACTCTCTAAATACCTTCTCTAATAAAACAAATCTATATTTTCCTTTAAATACGTGTAACCCATAACACATTTCACTCAGACTAATAGAGATGATTTTGAAAGGATGACTTTATCACCAGCATATACAGTTCTCTTAGTTATTTCTCTCTATACCTTCAGTTAAAACCATTAATAATTGTTATTATATAACATGCTACTTTCTTAAACTATGGGAAGTTACTAACTAGATCACATCATATTTTTCCCTGCCCTTCTTTGGTAGGTGATTGAGGGATCTTTAGTTTTAAAATCTATTGTATCTCAAAACCATGTCCTTAGTCAACAATTGATTATCTCGATAAATCTGGCTGATTGATAAGGCCAGATAAACAGTTTTAGGTAAGGAACAGTATGAGCACAGTCATAATCTGTCCTACTTGTTTGCTAAAGGAAGACCATTTTCAGTTTCACTTCCAGAAGCAGAAACTCTTGTCCATTATACTGGATCATAGTGAGCTCAAAGGTTTATTTGTACAAGAAAAGTGACCTAGAATCTAAAGATAAATGTGAAGGACACGTTGTCACAATGCCAACTAGAAATGTGATGTGACACTGGCCTGCTACAAGTAAGGACAGATATATCATCACTCTCTTAGACACGTGTCTGTGGTGCAGTCTTCTGTCCCTCCACTTGGGCTGCCTTGACTGCAGAAGCAAGCCTGTAAACAGAGAGTAATTCAGGGCTTCCCCGGTGGCGCAGCGGTTGAGCCCTGGGTTGTGAAGCTGCCCGCAGCCTGGGTGGCTTCGGTTCGATCCCCGGCTGCTCCCCGGCCACCGGAGGAGGGTCCCACATGGCGGGCAGACCTCTCCTGCCACCCGCTGCTCCCCTCAGCAGTGTACCTCGGTCCTTCTGCCTGCTCTGCTCCCCGCTCTGGCGAATTCTCTCACCCTCCCACGTTTCTGACTGTACCCAGTGCTTGTATAAATAAATAAATAAATCTTTAAATAAAATAAAATAGAGTAATTCAGCCCAGTTAGACTAGTGGTAGAAGGTGATAAGGCAGCAGGAGCAGACAGAGACCTCAAAGAAGTTATGTACATAATCCCTGTTGCTTTGTTTCTCAGTATCAAGAACTGGTTGGAGTGGACAGGAGAACAAAACGGCTGTTGGGAAAGTTGAGGATAATTTGATTCAATACCTTAACTACATTCTTTTTTTTTTCTTAGATGTTTAATACCTTTCATTGACAAAGAATTCCGATTTAATATTTGGAAGCTCTAAGAATTATAATCTTTTGGAAAAACGGGTGATTTACGTTAGAGTTTGCTTTAGAATTCAGAAAGATGAACTATTTAGTAGATTTTCATCTGTTTGGCAAGTCTGTTGCTGAGAAACTCTAAATTTCCATGACACATCATATAAATATTAAGTGATTCCGACATTTAAATTGTTATTTTTCATCTGCACAACTCACTGTATAACCATAAAAATATCTTTTTTGCTGTAGGGTGGAGTCTGTGGTTGTGAGAAGGGTTATACGGAGATATTGAGATCAAATGGTTTCCTGGATTACTGCATGAAGGTACCTGGCTCAGAGGATAAAAAAGCTGATGTGAAAAACCTTTCAGGAAAAAACAGACCCGTGAATTCAAAAATACATGATATTTTTAAAGGATGGTCTCTTCAACCCCTTGAACCAGGTGTGTTTCAGTTATAAGAAATGTAAAATTTCTCATGGTGGGGTGGGGGGTGGCATTCTTATATTATGAACGCTGCTTGTGATGGAAACAATGGATGTAAGGAGGAAAACAGGAGAAAAGGAGGCAATATGGTCTCATTCAAGGTTTCTCAGATTTGAATGTTGTATAATATATTGTTCCCTTTAGCTATATTGTGTTCCTATGCATAGTGGGGGCTAAGTATATAGCCCCAGCCTAAGGGACGCTGAATTGAGAAACCGTAAAGAGCACTGGTCTCAAAGACATACAGACCTTGTTGGCATCATAGCTCAGACTGTACCTGCTTTGTGATTGAGAGCAATTTCTTCACCTCCCTGGGTCTATTTCTTCATCCATGAAATCAGTCTAAAGGCACTTGCCCTGCAGGATTGTCAGGTGAATTAGCAGTGTCAAGCCTGTGTGCTCAGGTACTGGTGGTTATTAAGGACAGGAGGGACATTTATTAGATGTTTTTTGTCTTCCCTGTAGTCCCAGGCTGGCTATGCATCCTGAATAATCTCATTATGTTCTTGCAACTTAATGGGATGTTATCACCCCCATTTTAGAGATTAGGCATCTGAAGCTGACAGTACAAACTAATTTGACCAAGGCCACACCACCAGAAGTTAGCAGAAAAAGTGTGAAAACAAGGTCATTAAAGTTCTTACATAACACTAGTCTCTGCTGCCCACTTTGGAAAGTGGGCAGAAAATTAGAGATCCTCAGTGCATATTTTAAATCTCTCTCCTGGGAAATAAAATGCTAGGAATAACTGAGTAAAGTAAAGCAGTATAACTGAAGGGGTTGAGAGGAAGGAGACAGAGGTCAAGTAAAATATAGTTGTCATTTGGGAAGTTTCTTCCTAGACCCTATGCCTCTACCATACCAAAAGTGTGTTTACAAGAAGCCAGAACAAGAGCCCATGAACCCTAGATCTAGTGGAAGAAACAAGATGTATATTCCCAATCAACCTTGTAGGATGGCCACGTTATCTGTTCAACTCTGGACTTTCCTCTATGTCTTTGCATAACATAGATGTTTAAAAATGTCTACATTAGTAGCTTTAAATTTGAAAGAAGGATGATATAAAATGTAGTCAGGCTAACCCATTATTTCAGGAGAAGTAGGGTGAGGTCCCCTGGGAAATGAATCTTCAAATCCACAAATGAGGTCCTGAAACTTAGGGGGTCTAACTAAAACATCAACAATATCATGCATATGATGAACATGTTGATGATGTATACACGCATACATATATAATATTGCATACATGCATGTGTATACACGTTTGTTTGGGAAGAGTTAAGAGTGGCAATTAGATCAATCTCAGGAGGCAATTTGGCCTAAAATTTCCTAGGAATTCATCATGCAAATATATACATACACTGAAAGAAGTATGTATATGATATGTGTTGCTTGTTATAAATCTATACAAACTACCTAAATATCTATTAATAGAATGAAAAACAATATGATACAACTATGCGATATAGCTGATATTTTTACTGAGAATGTCTTTAGGTAGATATGCATGTATGTACTAATACTCATAGGTATGCACAAAAAACTATGGAATGAGTTACAAGAAAAAAACGGTACAAGCTAGTTTCTGAGTAAAGAAGTGATAGCAAAAAAAAAAAAAAAAATTTCCTCTCAACCTCTATATAAAAAGTTCTGTCTTAGTGTAATGGTCATGGACCACATACTTCTAGACTAGGAACTTAATAACATTGGATTTTCCCAATACTTTATCTCTGTTTGTTGTAGGTATAAGACAAGAAGTACATTCTTGCTCAGGGAAGACTTTTCTATGGCCAATATGAACAAAAAAAATCACCTAAGATTAGGGGATTCCGGCCTCCCCTGTGGCACAGCGGGTTGAGGGCAGCACTGTGAAGCTGTCCACAGCCTCTGCAGTGCCCTTTCAATTCCTGGCCAGCCATGGAGATTCCCACATGGTGTGGCAGGCCTCTCCTGTCTCGCCCACTGCTCCCCTCAGCAGTGTATTTCAGTCCCTCTGCCTGTTCTGCTCCCTGCTGTATCTGGTGTCTCTCACACTCCCGCACCTCTGGCTTGTACTCCAGTGCTTGTATAAATAAATAAATAAGAATAGGGGATTCCATCATCAGTATTTTAAAGAGATCAGAATCAAAGCCTTGCTAAAAGTTTTATGACCCTACCAATATATCATTACTTACATCAAAAGCTCATTCTAAAACCTGATTTAGGCTTAGAAGTGTCTTCTAAGCAAAAAGTTTTAATAGTAATATAATTGTGATTTTATTCCAAACAAGTCTTGTTTACAACAGATTTAATTTTTTTTTCCTCCCATGGAAGCCTTAGAATAACATACTGATGTGTGGGTTTTGGACCCACAGTTAATTACATTCATGTAGTATAATGAGTTTGTATATGGGTATTTCTTTCAGAAAACGATGCAATTTCTTTGGGATACTAAAGCACTGCCTGTCAATCCTATTCTTAGTTAACTGTGTGCTCACATGAAACAGCAAAATTCACTAGATTTCCAGAAACTCAAATTTACATATGCTCATTTTATAGTAATTTGGTGAACTGATTAGCTTGTTCAGTTATTTTTTTCACCAAAAATTTGGGAAGTTAAGTCACCAAGAATGGTCATTGTTTATTTTGCATGTAGGATTTTTCGGTCCTATTTATGTTAAAATATGTTGTGAACATTTTGCATTGCATGTATAATACTGTATATACATCAAATTAATTAAAAATAGCCTTCTAATTGTTAGACTGAGATAAGTTTTTTCAAAACCCTGTTTATCAACAATCATCAGCTTTTTTGACATTTGATCACTGTCACATATAAGTATTTCCATTTATACACAGGTCTCACAATTCAAATGAGAAATTAAGCTGTGTATGCTAAGCTTGCTATGTTATCTCTTTTAAACAGATGGCCGAGTAAAAATTTGGGTTTATGGCGTTTCAGGTGGCGGTTTTCTTATCATGATTTTCCTAGTATTTACTTCCTACCTTGTTTGGTAAGTACTGAATCGTATTATATTTTTATTCACTATTTTTGTAGGTGGTATATTATAGTAGATGAAAACTTATATCAGGATCATTGGCCAGTATAACACGACCATTGAGCCCTACCATAAATAATCAACAACAGAATTGTTGAAAATAGGTGATGTTGTTTTCATTGGCAGTAATGTTTATATATTTGGTTTTCAAATACTGTTAGAAGGTATAAAACACAAATCATTAGTCAAGACTTGCCCATTTTAGTGTTTGACTTAGATCAATCAGTAGCTTTCAGCTTCGACTGTATATTGGCAGGCCCTGGCACCTCTCAGTAACTGATTGAGTGTGGCTGGGTCCTCTGGATATTGAGCAGTGCCCCCAGGTGATTTTAATATGCAACTAACACTGACAGCCATTATTCTAAATAATTCTAGTTCTTAAATTCTGTTCTTAACTTGGCCTGTTTTGACTAGTTGGGTAAAACTAACCAGAAAAATTATGTCAAAGTACTTTTTAGGTTTAGATTATTTTAGATTATTATTTTTATGGATTATTTGAAATAATCTGTTAGTACGTTTAAACTAGGTGATTAACTAGCCATGGAAAGAAAATTTTAACTGTCAGTTCCAGAAACCCCATTTTGTAAATGACAGTTTCCTGAAATTTTATTATTTTCAGAAAATGATGATAGGTTTATTGTACAGAATATTTCAGTTGATGAGCCACTCTTGAAAGCAGATAGAAGTAGTAAATATACTGGAATGTTTTCAAGTGTGTGTGATGAGAATATTTTATTAGCTTCCTAAGCAGAATTTTCAAAAGATTATTTTCATGAGATCAAAGTGTTACTGTTTTTTTCCAAGTCAAGATATTTATATTCATCATCTGTCTCAGACTATTTTCTTGATAATTTTTACCCAAGTTTTAATCTTGATTCATATTTTGCCTCAAATTCTATTTCCAGGGCTACACAAGTTTTTGAATTCATGCTCTTGGTCAGTGAAAGTTTAGTGAGAAAATGCAATGGCTTTAATTCCTTCTGCCACCTATAGTGATAGAAATTGGATTCCTATCCAACTAATGTTTCTATAGTGTTGTAGCAAAAACTAACACCTCCAATTAGTCATGCACCCTATAATCAAATAATTTGATCTTAACAAATGTGAAGTTGAATGTGTTACATTCAGAAGCATTCAACCCCCAGAAAGGAGTAGAAAAAGGGAGAAAGTTCTTAAATTGAAATAAAGGACATGAAGGTTTGACAGCTGAGAAACTGCTAGCAATGGCCCAATATATTGTAATTACACTGTAAACTAATCTGTCTATTAGCTTGTAAAAGCTTGAATATATTCTAGCTGTTAAGTCACATCCCCAATTCTGTTCCCTCTTAAGTTAAATATCTAAATGAACATTCAGTAATACCCATAAAATTTGCCTTCTTACACTTCTCTATTCCCTCCAATATAAAAAATATTAACTTTAATCCATTTCCTTAACAAAAAATATTTATCGAGGCCCTTTCTGTACAACTTTAGGCTCTGGGAGTTAATTACATACATTACTTATTTCTAGTGATATAATTTCCTAAGGAATTTTTAATATAAAAGATCAATGAAATTTTCCCAATTTCAATATCAAAATCACATAAATATTTATATATATAATTTCCCATGTTTTACATCCCAGTGCCTGATTTTAATACCCCCTTTGAGAGCAACACAGTAGCTGCATGTTTGGACTCATTACAAATGCCTCCTCCTGCTGTCCAGCCGGATCCTAAAACTTAGGAAACCAGCACCCTCTTTCTCAGACACTACCAGTTATGCTGCCTAATCAATTAGTCTTCCACAACTTCATTCTAAAAGTCACTTTCAACTCTACCTGCTATTGCCCATGTCCTAGAGAATCATATGCAGTGTACAGGCTCAAATATACTTAGAACATTTCTCATTCAAGAAAAAAAACATTTCCTTCCTTAATAACTATTTTTGATTTGGATAAACCAGAACATTTTCTGTTCCAATATTTAATCATTATGCTTGGTCACACATTCCCATCAATAACCCTATGTTATATATTTCATACAAAGATCTGTACAAAGTTCACATCAGTTGTTTAGGTCACCTCCCTTTCCGCAGGCAAATTCAGTCTTTGATTTCCATACAAGTTTCCACCTAAGTTGTTTGAGATAAACAAAGTTCAAATTCACATATATAGGAAGTTGGCCATTTGGCGGGGGGTGGGGGAGAGGCATCTATGCATTTATGATCTTCATGTTAAAAAAAATCCTTGCATTATAAATATAGTCCCTTGCTATAGTTGTCTTTGGATAGTGCACATATATATATATATATATATATATATGTATCGGTGTATACATATATATTACAGAGGGTGAATATAAGAATACAAATGCTATATTTGGACACTTATGTTGGTACCTTCTAATTTCATATGGAGGCTTCTGTTTCTATAGTTTTTACTGCTTATAGCCTATTCATTTAGAATGAATTTATCACTAGCTATTGGCATTTCATCACTTCTTTCCAAAAACTCAGATGCCAACATTTTCCTGGCCATACAGTGTGGAATAATTTGTCCATACCTCCTCCCCTGTGGCATTCACTCTAGTCATTTGTATAAGTATCATCCTCCTCCTTTACCAAACCCCAAGAACTTTGGAGAAGTGACAGGTGCAATGATGAGGTATTATTGATAAGGGGATATATAAGTGACTGGATAAGTAATAATTAAGATCCATGACTTTTAGATACAAAGTCAAGGAAAAATTATGCCAAAGTACATTTCATAGGTTGTTTTAGTATACCATTATATTCGTTTTGAGAGTAAAGTGTCTATATAAAAGTTAAGTAACTTATCTGAGGTCAACCTGGTAAAAGCAACTTCAGTTTTCCCTAAACTGTTTGTTTTCTTTCCACTGATCTTTCTAGCTCTGTGATATCTTCCCCTTGACTAACCCTTTAGATTCCAAAGTACCTATAGCTTTCACATTTTTAGACTCATTGTTTCCCAAGTAAAATAAGCCATAAATCTGATAACCAACCAACTGATATCCAAACACATACCATTTGCTATTACATATGAGAATATGTATAGAATCCTATAGAATCCAAACAGATATTTTCACAGCATCTGCTTCTATTAAATAACTTACAAAATAGCTAAGAGATGACAGTTTTGGAGATTTTATGTTTTCTCTCCAAAATAAAAGGCTTAGCACAAAAGGAACTGCTATAATATGTCAGGTCTTAGGTGCATACTTTCGATGAAAGCAATTTATAATAAAATTTGGAAGCGCTTTTGAGAAAATATAAATTATCTTCTCAAGGACCACTTCTTCAGATACTACCCCTTGTGCATCTGCCATTAGTGATCAGTTTCAAATATATCACTGATGCCCCAATTCCCTGGCAGTAAAGATCCATGAGAATTTAATGGGTCGGCTTATAGTTAATCTAGATATAGTGTCCGGAAGCTACTCTAGATAACTACATTCATTCTGCCTAAGTCTGAGAGTCATACCCCCAGCCCAGTGAGGCTGGGTCCTCACAAGTATCTGTAAACAAAAGGCAGCTCCTGTTTTCACCAAGCTATTTAATCTCTACTGGCCTCGGTATGGGTCCTTATGGCTTGGTTTCAAAGCTGCTGAGAGAGGCCAGCAGCTTGCCTGTCAGTTTAGAATGAGCTCGCTTTTCTGGCTTCATGGCATTATCCTTTGCTAAAATGCAAATGACTAGAAGAGGTCACTGTAAAATGTGTCAGTCAGTGATCTCTTAGAGCCAGGGGCTGCATAATGGTTTATCCCTGTGCTAACTCCGTAAGTGATGGTGGCTGTCAAGTATGTCCCATTATGAAGAGTTATGAGGGAGCATCTTGGCTCTACAGGAGGGAATAGTGTGATGGATTAAAGATGGCCACTCTGGGTACAAGATGATGTGGTAGTGGCCTCTCCACCAAGCACTTGTCAGTCTGGGTTTAGTATTACACCTTTCCTGATATGAGCTGGAAAAACTGATTTAAAAATTACTTAATGAATCCCTAGGGGATAAAGGAAAGGGAGTTGGGGCCTCCAACAATAAGCCTCCTAGTTGTTGGCTTTATAGAGGTCAGACCTGCCACTCAGTACCTCTTCTGGTGTTCTTTTTAAAGAGTCAGAAAGCTTTATAAAGGTAGCTACTTAGCAAAGTTGCCAACATTTGAGAACTTTCAAAGTCTATAAAAGTTATAAAATCACACATAATCATAGTTGTGATTTTAGTTATCTGTCAATTGAGAGATTAAAGACTCCTAAAAAAAATATGTTCCCCACCACATCCCAAAATCCATAACAATTTCTGTAAAATTTTAAGCAGACTTTTCCAGGCCCAGCTCATACAGGCTGATCACTTTTTAAATGTCTCCCAGGCAAGAGTATTGCCCCTTTATAAAGATCCAGCCATTTTATTTCTCCTCTTTCTCTTTGTGTGATAGCTCTTAGCAAGTATCAGTTCAGAGTAATTGTCTAAAATGTTGGAAGTATCTATATTTCTCCCATTTATTTCCCTCCCCCCACAGAAGCGTGGGACATGGAAGGGAAAGACTCCTGTCATCATTTCAAATGAACTTCCTTATACATTAACATAGGACCATACACTATCACTTCTAAGTTACCCTAAACACTTATTTGCGTGATATCTTCATACCATTAAATTCTACAGATCAGCTTGTTCAAAACCCCATTTCAAGCTGGGTCCACTCTCTGGGCCCAGCAGTGTAACTAGAGCCACCATATAAAGAGTATAAAAGCTAATTCATACATATAGACAAAAGTTGTCTACCTTGTGCCAAAGTAACGGTACCTATATAAGGAGAATGCACTGAAGAGGTTGAAAGCATGGGGCTGTGTGTTAGACTTGCTAGGATCCAGGCTCTGCCATTCAATGACCTTAGGGAAGGTCAGTGATACTCTCTTCTAGAAAGTAGCGACTATCCTCCCCTCCTTCTCAGGGTTGTTCTGTGATTTATTGAGTTAGAGTATGTACAGTGATCAGCATGGGGTTTGGCACTTGTGTGAATCTGACTCATAACAGGTGTTGGTACACAACAAATAGTGTAGGTATTTGGACACCGGGAGAGAGCGCCATGCTAGCGAGAGTAACCCAATAGCTGGACTCTGAGGGTATAAGTAGGGAAAGAAGATGGAGTGTGTGTGTGTGGGGGGGGATTCAAACAATAGACATATTTTGAGATTCACCCTGTGCAAAGAATAAAAGAAGTGTAGACAACATTTTGCTCCAGATCAGGACACCACTTCGGCTTTTCTCTCTATCCCTCTACCTCCTTCTGTGTGTGTCTCCATCTCTGTGTCTGTCTCTCCTCCTCTCTCCCTCCTCTGTCCCTACCTTCTCCCCATCTCTTTCCCTTTGTGTCTGTCCTTCCCCCTCTTGCCTGTTACTGTCCCTCTCCATGTGTCTCTCTACTTCCCCCCCCCGCCATGTCTCTGTATCTCCATCTCTTTCTCAGGGTCTGTTTCTTCTGTCTCCTTGTCTCTCAGTCCCTGTCTTTCTTTTCTCTTCCGTCTCTCCTGTGTCTCTGTCAATTTCTTCCTCCTTGTCTCTCCATCCCTCTGTCCCTGTCTTTGTTTCTTATGCCGATGTTCCCCTCTCTGTGCCTGTCTGTCTTCCTCTACTCTGACTCTCTCTCTTCGTCCTCTCTGTCACTCTGTCCCTTTCTCAGTGTCTCCATCCCTCTCTCTCTCGGATGAGGAACAGTAGTTCTCTCTGACCTGGCAAAGCTGTAGACATCAGGTAAACCAGGTGATAAGGATACAAAAAATCAGTGAAATTTTCCTAGCAGACTGCAGTGACTTGACAGCTAAATGTCAGATTTCAGGACAAAGCTGAAGCATGTTTTATTTAAATCAAGACCAGCAAAAGGCACTAGAGTTTGATAGTTGTACTGCTAACGATGTTAAATATCTGTAACAGAGAGGTCACAGTGACTTAGGAACTAGTGAAAAGTAGATGCTCACATTACTTCATAAAAATAAGAAGAAAGTAGCCTTATACCATGTTAAATGTTTCAGTAAATCGTTCTGGAAAAATGATGCCGCCTTCTTAAATTAGGTTTAGCATGTACAAGTATTCAAAAAGAAGCAAGTCCAGATAAAACTTCCCTAAAGTCATTGAGTGACAGAGCCTGGATTCTAAGGAAATCTTACACACAGACCCATTCTTTTAACCTCTTCAATGCATTCTCCTTATATACATTCCATTAATTTAGCACAAGGCAGAAACAACTTTTATCTATACATATCAATTTTATACTCTGAATTTAAAAACATTTTGTCATTTAACTGCTCAATTTCCCATGCCTCACAATCATCTTTGGCAGATAAAATAGCTGTCAATCTTATCTGAGAATTTTTTTTCCCTTTGCAGCAAGAAGCCAAAACCACATCAAAGCACACCTCCCCAACAGAAGCCTCTGACCTTAGCCTACGATGGAGACTTAGACATGTAACCTGAAAAAGAAATCCAAATGTAGACATCAACTGCCTTAACCGCTTCTCTTTTGTAGCTCTCAGACTTCTCAGTTTTTTGAGGAATCTCACAATGTGATATATTGGGCAGAATACAAATATTGCAAAAGTAATATTGCCTCAACTTCATTTGGACATGGAGTCAAAGATTATTAATCTGCCATTTTGCTTTCAAATTGTTTGTGGGTGTGAGTTTAAGTTTTAGACTTTTCCCAAGGGACCTGAAAACCCTTCTCTTCCAGTTTGGAAATGGGAAGAAGAAAACAGGATGGAATTCCCACAGACTTGAGGAAACTATCTTCAGCAGCATGATGACAATCCAGAGGAAAGTCGAATCAAGGCATTTACTGTAAATGATGAGTCTGACACTGCATTGTTATGCACTATATTAGTGCAAGTCTTTATCCTTCCCATACTTCAACACTGAGTTTTCTAGAGTTTACATTAGTTCAAAGACTTTCAAATCGGATTGCCTATTTTCATGAACACAGAGAGGATGGGTAACCATTTCAGAAATTCTCTGAGTTTTTACCTTTAAATATCGTATTTTGTTTTGTAGTCTGGGAGTGATGGCACTTGATGGGTTGCATCTATTTAAAAAAAAAAAATGGAGTGTATGTAACTGTTTGACTAGACGCAAGCTACATGGTTTCTGAATGAAATGTGTTTTGAATGTGAGGGTGTACAAATGAAATAGGTGGTTATGTTGAATGAGGTAGATTATTTGATTATTAAAACTGTATTTTAACAAAAACTTAGTCATGTAGATATAGCATTAACCACACACAGTTGTAATTCAGTTTAATGATGACAAACTCTGCTTTTGTAATTTCAATTTTCTTATCTGGATATTTATAAATTCTTTTTTTGAAGTTAATTATCTGACCTCATTTAATATGCATCGAACACCGATCCTGTTTGTAGCAAGTCTTGCTTTTATAAGGTTTCAATATCTGAGACAACACATTGAAACCATTTTATGAAGATAATTGTTTATAACTGTAGATGTTGAAAGTAAGAAGGTGCCATCTTGTGGTGACTTGTATTTATAACAAATAAAGTGCTCAAGAGATTGAGATGTTGGCTGTTCTAGGTTTATTTACTTCTGGAAATACCTTATGCTTTGAGGTAAATAGTTTTAATAAACTTCCATGCATTACTGTTTGGAGGTTGGTAGCTGAAATCACTGACAGTGTTGAAAACTGGAGGTAAGTTTCTTTTCCCTATTATACACACTGTGAAATAGAATCAGCCACAATTATATGGAATAGCTTTTAAGCTAACTAAGCTTTAAAGCTCAGCTAATACATATACTCAGTAACCATTGCTATATATATATTATTTATACTATATATAGTGTATATATATAACCTGGGAATGATAAAAATGTTATGATTTTCTATTGTATGACTATTTTGTTAATCTTTTAATACTGATTAATTTTGTCCAATGGCTCTATGGTTTTAAAAGAAAAAAAATGAAAAAAAATAGCTAATATCAATAGTGTGATGGCAGAAATAACTGAGAGTTGTTCTATTATTAGTTGACTTTAGGTCAAGTTTCAATATACTTCATAGTTTAAAAGATTCTACTTCAGGGCCTCCCCTGGTGGTGCAACGGTTGAGCGCTGGGTTGCGAGGCTGCCCACAGCCTCTGCAGTGCCAGTTCGTTCCCCATCCGCCGGCGAGGGTCCCACACACAAAAAAAAATATTCTACTGCAGAGACCAAATCCTGCCATTTCTCTTTTTTTGTCTATTTGATCCTGTATAAGTATAAATTCTCTCTACCATAACTTCTTTGCTGTAGACATTTTCACCACTTAACTAATTTGCCTTAAGACAATTTTAACATAAAAACATTAGGTGGGCGTGACAGATGTGATCAAGTAAACAGCTATAGATGCACATCCCCTTAAAGCACAACCAGAGATCATCTATAATTCACAAACAATTTTGAAGTGGAGAGGGGATTCAGAGGTGCTGCTATACCTGTGACTGCACCTGTTGGGGGAACAAGACAGTGGAAACACCCACACCAGGACTCCAGAAGCTACATAGTACATGTGAAGATGAACAGTCTCTGCTGGTGTTGGGACCAGACCTTAAGTTCCTGTGAGTGTCATAGGCAGTGTCTTGGCCTCAGTACCCTCAAGAATCTAATAGTCTGAAGGCCTCCCTTGTGGGACAGGGATTAAAGACAGCACTATCAAGCTATCACCACCCTCTGCAGCATGAGTTCGATTCCTACCTGGCAAGGGAGCAACCCACATGGCGCAGCAGACCTCTCCTGTCTCTCCCACTGCTCCCCTCAGCAGTATACTTCAGTACATCCACTTGTTTTGCTGGCCACGCTCCCTGGTGAATCCTCTCACACACCCCCCCACACACACACACACACCTCTGCCTTACACCCCTGCTCTTGTATGCATAAATGACTAAATCTTTTAAAAAGGGAATCTAATAGTCTTGAGATCAGAGCTAAACCACCTCAGATCACAAAAACCTATAACTAGACCTAGAAGCAGGAATTAGGAACAGAGGCTTTGTGTTCAGTTTAGGAACTGGTCTGTTCACAAAGGGAGAGCAACAACATGGGACTTTATGGAGCTTTATGTCTAGGTTGGCCTTCCCCCACCAGAGTTCTGAGGGGAAAGTGTTACCCCACTTTCTCTCTGACCAGACTCTGTAAAGCAGAATTACAAAGCTAAAAAGATACAACACTACCTACTAGAAAAACAAAGGAACACATTCGGATATTCAGGAATGTCAAGAATTATAGCAGAATGACAATATTCAAGAAATCAAACTTAAAGACACAGATTGGAAGGTAGAATCTTCTAGACAGTAAATTCAAAATTGTCATAAAGAAAACCAACAAAATACATAAAATGTATTCTGATAATTAATGAAACAGTGATGGTGTAAGAAAGTAGGAGCAGATTGAGTTCTTCAGAGACTAAAGCTACAAAAAAATTTCCAAGTAGGTTACATATGAAAAATGTAATGAATTAAATGAAGACTACTATGGAAAGCATAACAAGCAGACTTGATATTGCAGAGGTAAATGAAATTTAAGTACAATTATAGTATTGACTCAAATGAAAAGAGAAAATTAAGATTTAGTAACACGAAGAAAACCTAGATAATCGAGTTCACCACCATCAAATAATGTCAATAGAATTTATCAAAAATAATATACACAAAACTTTGAATATGTTATAAACAGGAAAACAGAATCAGAAGCAGGAACAGGAATTCTATGAGACAAGAGAAAGCATGAAAGGGGAGGAAGAAAAGGACAGAGTCTGTATAGGCTAATGATGATAAGTTGACATTAATACATAAAAAGAATACTACCTTACAGATAAAGTTGGATACAACCCTCATGTATCAAATTATTTACCCTCATGAAAACACCCAAATGCAAAGAGAAACACATGGAGAAGGAAACAAATACAAAAAACCAAAATATAAAATGGTAGTAATAAATCCTGTATATATATCAATAATCACCCTAAAAATACATGGACTGAATTCACTAATCAAAAGGCACAAAGAAGCTGGATGTAATTTAAAAAGACAGGACCCTCCTATAATTTATGTTGACAAGAAGCCCACAACAGTTCTAAAGACATTATAGTGAAAGATTTCAGGAGTTATATCAAACTAATAATAGAAACAGGGAGGCAGAAACAATACTCATATCAGATAAATTAGACTTTAAGCATTAAAATAAACACTACATAATGACTAAGGGGGTCACTCTCTTAAGAAGATACAACTATCATCAATATTTGTGCACCAAACACTTAAAACATTAACAGACTAAAAGGGAGACATTGACTGAAATACCTTAAACACCCCCACTTATATCAAATGGAGACTACATCTACAAAGATCAAGGAAGTAGTGACCTTTAATGATGTAACAGAATAAACAAACTTTGTAAAATGCTGTTTGTTAAACACAGAAAGGAATCTGTTTCCTGAAAGGAATTAATATTTATTCTTATCAAGCACAAATAGAATATCCTCCAGGACAGGTAATATATTGGGATATAAACAAGTCTCAATAAATATATAAAGATGGGGAGACTCCACCCATGTCATGGCAGAATAGAGGTTGGTGTTACATTTTCACCCTAAAAATATAAAAAATAGGTTTAGAAATTCTTTGACACACTCCCCAGGAATTTCCCACAGGGGACTGCACTGGTGGTCAGAGACTTGCTGAAGGGTAAGGCAGGGAAACGACTGTGGAGAGCATGGCAGGAAAAGCAGATACTTGAACTAGCAGAACAGGCTGGGAGTCAGCTATCCATGGCACAGTGCCACACTGTGAATCTCCCTGAAGGTACTTTTCAGAAATGAAAGGCAGTCATGCACAGCTATGGGTTTGACCTGAGACACTGGGAATTCTGTGACCTGTATGGGTAAAGAAAGTTGTGCCCTCTGAACTCTCTCCAGAAATCAGAGTCACCAGCAGAGGCAGGCTAGGCTAGACCATGGGGGCTCAATAGCTGAGAAAAGGATTGGAAAGAGAACTCACCAATCCCTTGGAAATTAGCAAATGGATACACAGAGCTTATAAGCAAGTTCCCTGAGAGGGAGGAAAGCAGTGGCGGAGGAAGCAATAGAGGCCATTGCCTATGGGCATAATTAAGCAACAAGGCACATACAATTTCAGGCCACTTTCTGCCTGCCAGACACAATGAGTACCAGAGCAGAAGCCTGGTGGGCCAGAGCTAGCCTTCTCATCAAGAGACTCAAACTTTATTATGATCCATAGCAGAAGGAAGCAGCAGAAAGATGAGGTAAGAAGTTAGGACAACTAAAGCACTGAACAGAGTTTGCAGTGGAGAGGTGGGGAGCAGAGGAAGCGACAGACCCCACTCAACAAAACTGAGATTGACTATTTACTCCAGATGCCCCTGCTCCCCTCACCTCATGCCAAGGTAAAGAAAGAAAGAAAGAAAACTAAACCCATAGCTCCCCAACCAAACAAGGCAACACAAATGTCTAGGAAGCAAGGAACACCTGAAAACAAGATGAAAAAGCAAAGTGAGAACAGAAGTTCTGGGACATATATAAAAGAT
Organism: Talpa europaea; assembly: GCF_964194135.1. Lineage (NCBI taxonomy): Eukaryota > Metazoa > Chordata > Mammalia > Eulipotyphla > Talpidae > Talpa > Talpa europaea. Next base: position 81,901,329 of record NC_140073.1, read on the forward strand.
ACAGTAATAGAAGACATGAGAAAAAGAATAACACAATATGATAAATACTAAAGGACCTACTGGAAGGTCAGATAAATGCAGATAGGCAGATGCAAAATCTTAGAAAGGAATTAAGATCACATAAACATATACTGAATGACATGAAAACAAATACAGAAAACATTTTAGATAGAATTAAAATCATAGAAGAAAATTTCAGAAATAGAAGGTGCAAATAACCTAATTAGAAAGACAAGACAGGAATATGGTAAAACTATAAGAAATATCACTCTCTATTAGAAGAGGAAACAAGATGATGGATATTCCGGAAGGTGAAGAGAGAGAAGGAAACCGGAAACTGGTATTTTTAAAGAATGAATAGCTGAGACAGGTGAGAATTTCCCAGTCCTAAGGAATGATTAAGTACGGATTTTCAAGAAGCACAGAAAACACCCAAATTTCTAAATGCTAAAAAATCTACATCAGTATTACAAAAATCAAAGGTAAAGAAAATACTTTATAGGATGTTAGAAGCAAAAATACTTTTAAAAGACACCTAAACTAGACTTTTCTCAGATTCCATCCCATGCTCCATACAGAAAGAGAGTGTAATTAAGTGTTTCTCCCAAACAAGAATATGCTATAAAGCAAAATTATAAATCAACTAGAAAGGCTAAATAAAAGTTTTCCAAGAAAAACATAAGCTAATGGAGTTTATCACCACCAGGTCTCCCCTACAAGAAATCTTGAAAGGAGTACTATAAGAAAAAAATGAAACAAATCTTGAGCCAAATGGCAAAAATCATAGGCATGAATAAGATTATGATTCAACAACAAATCCCTTTTGTTGTTGACAAATCTCCCTAAAGGGGAGAAAGAAGCAGAAACTCTATAGTTAAATGTAAAGGAGTGGACACCAGCTGATAAAGGCCATTTATAGACAAAGTAAATAATGCATAATTGCCCCAGTAACCACTAACCAAAAATCTAGAGTAGAGATTTTACAGATGAATAAACATAATTGTGAGATTACCATGGGAAGTCATTCAGAAGGAGGAAAAAGAAACAAATGTAAAAAAAAAAAAAACACAAATGACTAATAAAAAGTTTATATCTATAATTACCCTACATTTGAATGGTACAAGCATACCATTTAAAAAATACAGAATGGGGCCTCCCTGGTGGCACAAGGGGTTAAGCACCACACTATAAAGCCATCTGCAGCCTCTGCAGCACGAGTTCGATCCCCGACCTTGCCAGGGAGCAACCCACATGGCGCAGCAGACCTCTCCTGACTCGCCCGCTGCTCCCCTCAGTAGTGCATTTCAGTCAATCTGCCTTTTCTATTCCCCACTGTCTCTGGTGAATCCTCTTACCCACCGACACTTCTGGCCTGTACCTCAGTTCTTGTATGCATAAATATTTTTTTTAAAAAGCATCATAAATCATGATCAACTGGGATTTTTTCTAAGATGCAAGGATGGCTCAACATACACAAATAAGTCAATGTAATAAACCATATGAAAAAAATAGAAGGAAAAAATGAATATGATAATCTCACTAGATGAAGAAAAAACACAGGTCAAGACTCAATATTGATTTATGATAAAAACACTCAATAACAGGAGTATAAAGGGAACGTACCTCAACATAATAAAAGCCATATATGACAAACTGTTAACATCATACACTATTTGGTGAAAAACACAGCTTTTCCTCTAAGATCAGGAATAAGACAAGGATGTTACCAGAATTAATCAACATAGTATTAAAAGTTCAATCAGAGCAGTGAGGCAAAAATAAATAAATAAATAAATAAATAAATAAGAATGGTTATACAGATTGAGAAGGAAGCACTAAAACTATCATTATATGGAGAGATCATGATTTTATGCATAGACAACTCTGCAGAATTGCATCATAATAATAATAACATTTAGAAATAAATGAATAGGGCCTCCCTGGCGGCCTAGGGGTTAAGTCTCTGTGCTTTCACCATTTTGGCTAGAGTTCGATTCCTGGCCAGGCAGCTAACCCACAAAAATCCACAGCAGACATTTCCTGTCTCACCCATTGTTCCTCTTAGCAATGTATTTCAGTAAATCTGCCTGTCCTGCTCTGCCCTCTGTTAATACCCTCTCCCCTGCACCTCTGGCCTATACCCTGGTTCTACATAAAAAAATGAAACAAATAAATGAATGCATTAAAGTTGTAGGCTATAAAATAAATACACGAAGAGCTACTATGTACCTATATGCAAACAAAGAAATATAAGAAAGAGAAAATAATCCCATTTATAATCACATCAAAAGGAACAAAATAACAAGGAATAAATTTAACCAAGGAGCTGAAAGACCTATACACTGAAAACTCTAAGACTATGTAAAGACATTGAAGAATACCCAAATCAATGGGAAGATATTCTCTGCTCATATTTTAAAATTAGCATTGTTAAAATGGTCATTTTATCCAGAGTGATACACAGATTCAATGCAATTACTGTCATATCCTAATGGCAGTTTTCAAAGAAATAGATCAGCAAATCCTGAAATTAGTATGGGTCCACAAAAGATGTTTAATATCTGTAGAAATCCTGAGAATGAACAAAATGGGGCATCATTCTCCCTGAAATCAAATCATATTATAAAGCCATAGTAATCAAAACCATTTTGTATTAGAATAAAAACAAAGATCAGTGGTGTAGAATTGAGAAATAACCCCACACATACATGGACACTTCATTTACAACAAAGAAGCCAAGAGCTTGCAATGAAAAAAGGCAGTATCTTCAACAAAGAGTGTTGGGAAAACTGAATAGTCTCATGCAAAAGAATGAAACTAGATCAATTTCACACTATAGGGCCTCCCCGGTGGCGCAGCGGTTGAGCGCTGGGTTGCGAAGCTGCCTGCAGCCTCTGCAGCGCCGGTTCCATCCCCGGCTGCTCCCCGGCCACCGGAGGAGGGTCCCATATGGCGCGCGGACCTCTCCTGCCGCCCGCTGCTCCCCTCAGCAGTGTGCTTCGGTCCTTCTGCCTGCTCTGCTCCCCGCTCTGGCTCTGGTGAATTCTCTCACCCTCCCGCGCTTCTGACTGTACCCAGTGCATGTATAAATCAAACAAACAAATAATAAATAAATAAGACATGCCTCTAGAAAATTAAAAAAAATAAAATAAAAAATTTCACACCATACACAAAAACCAATTCTGACTAAAGATTTGGACAAAACACCCCAAACCATAAAATATATGGGAAAAAAATGGGTAAAGCAATTCACAACATGTATCTCAGGAACATCTTTGCAGAGTCATCTCCAGCAGCAATGAAAACAAAGAACATAAACAAATGCAACTACATAAAACAAAAATACTTCTACATAGGAAAAGAAACTTTAACCAAAATGAAAAACATTCCATTTGCATGTCCATACATCTGACAAGGGGCTAATATTCAAGATCTACAGAGTGTTCCTACAACTCAACAAAAAGGAAACAAGCCAATCAAAAAATGGGCAAAGGTACTAAGTAAACACTTCTTTAAAGAAGACATACAGATGGTCAGCAGACACTTGAGCACTAAAGAAAGGAAAAAAATTTAAAGAAAGGAAAATAATTTATCATCAGGGAAATGCAAATTAAAATCAGGAGAGACCATCTTACATGTGTGTATACACACACACACACACACACACACACAGGAATACTACACAGTGATCAAAAAAGATAAACTTACACCTTTTGCAGCAACATGGATGGAGCTCCAAGGGATGATACTAAGCAAAATAACCCAGAAGGGAAAAGATAAATACTTGATGATGTCACTTATATGTGGAAAATACAAACACCAAAAGGTCAGATATAGACAAACATTAAAACCAAACCTTGAAAGCTAACCACAGATCCGAGGTATCTGGAGAGAAAGGAGTGAGACTAGAGGTGGGGGTGGGAGGGTACAGCGGACTATCGGACTATGGTAAAGGACTACAGGTGCAGGGGTGGGACAGCTATGGTGACTATACCTGAAGAGGGAAATCCAATACAGTCAAACTACTAACAAGATGTAAAACAAAGGTATTTCATTAAAAAATTTGAAAAAAAAACATAAGACTGACATAAACATATAAGTACATAAAAGACCAAAATAGATTACTTGAATGTGAGGCCAGAAAGAAGTTAATACATAGATGAAAACATAGGTGATAAGTTCCCTTGACATCAGTATTGAGGAGGTAGACCTTAACAGGCAGATAGCGACAGGGGCCCCAGGGAGACATAACAGAAGGGGGATTCAAAACATTGCATAACAGGAAGGGAAATTCAAAACACTGTAGCAAACAATCACCAGTCTGACTGCATTTGGATATGGACATCAAGCCACCAGTTAGGAAACTGCATGAACACCACAGCAATTCCCCTAGATCCAACACTTGAGTGCAGCTATAAAACTCGACACTGAATACACCCAGCAGGCAACCCTTTTGGGGACCCTCCCAGGCAGGAGCTGCTCTCTTTCTGTCCTTGAAAATATTTCTCTCAGCTTGCTCACTGTTGAGTGCATCTGGAGATGCTCCACCAGACGCAGTTTCTAGTTCTTTGCATTGCAGTGTGAACAATGTCTTTGGGGATTCAACTCAAACAGGGAGACAAAAGCATAGTAAACAAATGGGATGACATCAACCTAAATATCTTCTGCACTTCAAAAGAAACCATCATCAAAAAAAAAAAAAAAGGCAGCCTACTGAATGGAAAACAATACTCGCAAGTCATATCCACAAAAGGTTAATATCTGTATTTTAAAAATATCATAAATGCCATCAACATAAAACAAACTCAATTTAAAAATAGGCAGAAGATCTCAATACACACTTCTCCAAGGAAGCCTTCTAATTGGATAACAGACACATAAAAAGATGATCATCATCATTATTAGAAAAATACAAATCAAAATCACAATGCAATATCCTCTCATGACTAATAGGATGGCTATTATCAAAAGACAAGAAACAGATCAAATGATATACTCAAAATACTTGAAGATAAAATTTTGTCAACCAAGAATACTACATCCTGCAAGACTCTTTCAGAAATGAAGCTCTTTGTAGGCAAAAAAAAAACCGTAAGGGCCTCCCGATGGCGCAGTGTTTGAGTGCTGGGTTGCGAAGCTGCCCGCAGCCTCTGCAGCGCTGGTTCAATCCCCGGCCACCAGGTAAGGGTCCCACATGGCGTGCAGACCTCTCCTGCTGCCCGCTGCTCCTCTCAGCAGCGTACTTCGTCAGTCTGCCTGTTCTGCTCTCCGCTCTGACTCTGGTGAATTCTCTCACCCTTCTGCACTTCTGACTATACCCAGTGCTTGTATAAATAAATACATAAATCTTAAAAAAAAAAAAACCCTTAAGATGTTTGCCAACACTGGAATTCACCTAAAGAATGCTTAAAGGAGCTAACCTATCTAACTTGAGAGAAAAAATTAACAAGGAACAGAGAGAATCAGAAAACTAAGACAAAACTAGGTGATCTAGGGGAAGTGCTTAGTTTTATCTCAGCTAAAACTAAGACTACATGCCAATCCTCGTATATCAAAAATCTCCTTAAACATAAATGAACAGAACACAACAAAAGGCACAGAATGGTTGGCTGGATTAATAAACAAAAACCAACTTTGTTTTCTCCAGGAGATATATCTGAGCTACAGAGATAAGCATAGGCTAAATGTAAGTGGTTTGAAAGCAGAAACTTAAAAGCAAATGAGACCCCCCCCCCAAAAATACAAGGGCAGCCACACTAATTACAGTCATCAATATAGTGAAGGAACATCAAAATATATCAGGCAAGTAGTAACAAATCTGAAAACAGAAATTGGCAGCAATCCAATATTAAAAGGGGACTTAAATACCCTAATTTATTAATGGACACATCAACCAAACAGAAAATAAACAAGGAAACTATTGACTTAAATAAAGAATTAGACCAGATGGGCATATAGACATTTTGTAACACCCAAAATCTGTGTACACATTTTTCAAATGTGCAGGAAATATTCTTTATGAATATAAAGATATTTTATAATATTATAAAATATTATAATAGTATATTTTTATAATATTATAAAACAAGTGTCAATAAATTATGAAGATTAAAATCAAGTATTGGTGATGCAAAGGTGGTGCAAAGGTTAAGACGCAACCTATGAAGCAATCCGTAGCCACTGCAGCATGAATTCGATTCCCGGCCAGCCAGGGAGCAACACACATGGCAAAGCAGACCTCTCTTGACTCGCCCGCTGCTCCCCTCAGCAGTGTACTTTGGTCAATCCGCCTGTTCTGTTCCCCACTCTGTCTCTGGTGAATCCTGTCACACCCCCCACACCTCTGGCCTGTACCCCAGCTCTTGCATGCATAAATAAATCTTTAAAAAATTAAAAGAATAAAATCATCAAGTATTATCTCTGATCTCAATGGTATCAAGCTAGAAATCAAGAAAGCAGGAATATCCTCTAACATTTGTAGACTCTAAATACTATTAAATTACTATTGCATTAATTAAGTCAAAGGGGAAATTCACAATTTCTCAAGACAAACAAAAAGGAAGACACTAACAGAAACTAAGGGAAACAACAAAAGCAGGATTAGGAAGATAGAAAATACCAATACAGGCCCACATCAAGAAACAAGAAAGCACTTGAATAAATCAGCTATTCTGACACTTAAAGGAATTAGAAAAATAAGAACAAAACAAAAACTCAGAAGGAAGGAAATAATAAAAATTAGAATAAATGAATGAAATAGAAATCAAATGTCCAAAGATCAATGAAACCAAATGCTAGCTCTTTTTAAAAATAAACCTCCAGCTAGGCTCACTAAAAAAAAAAAAAAAAAAAAAAAAAAAAAAAATGTTGAATCAGAAACAAAATAGAAGTTATAACAGACATCTCAAATAGAGGCTCATAAGAGACTAGTATGAACATCTATTTGCTAATAAGTGGGATGAATGAATAAACAAAGTCTTATAAGCATACAACCTCCAAGATTTAATCAAAAAGAAATAGAAAACCTAAACAGACCAATTACAAAAGAGTGATTCAATGTCTCTATGTCAGAAATTCTTCTGTGGGCAGAGGCCCCAGAAAGAGATTGGTTTATTGGCAAGATTCCACAGTAATTCTAATTGGCTTGGCATCACATTGATGAAAGCCACTTGATGTAAATGTGAAAAAGCTATTTGGTGACAAAAAGATGAATTACAGGGATTTTCTCAGTTTAAAACATAAGATAATGACCAATGTTTTTCAATAACCATCTTAAATACCAAACTCGAAATTTTTGCAGAATGATTTTGAGGAAATGAGTTTTATTTATGTAATGCTTATAAGTTGCCTTCTAGGAAAACAAATTATTGAAACAAAACCACAAAACTCAGCTTTCCGATTAATATAATGCAGGGCAAAGACATGCCACCATTGGGTTATGGGTGTGTTGAGACAGCAATTCTCCTTCACCAAGGAGATGAACAGTGTCCTCCCCTCTGGACCAGTCATGGCTTCAACTATGTATCCAGATATGTTATGTAATTATGAACATTTTGTATGAATACCAGAAGGCTTAGAAGTCCTACAATGGACAATTTTAATTTGTTAATATTTGTTTTCCAATAAAGAAGAAAATTCATTAGATTTGCAGCTACTACTAAGATTATGAAACACATTAGGATGATTTGAGAAGCATTTCCTGAGTATATTCCTATTTATAATTAATTTAGAGGGCCTCCCTGGTGGTGTAGGCGGTTGAGCACCGCACCGTGAAGCTGTCTGCAGCCTCTGCAGTGTGCGTTCCATCCCGGCCGGCCGGTGAGAATCCCACATGGCGAAGAAGACCTCTCCTGTCTCGCCCGCTGCTCCCCTCAGCAGTGTATTTCTTCAGTCTGCCTGTTTATTCCCCACTCTGTCTCCGGTGAATCCTCTCACCCTCCCACGTATCTGGCCTGTACTCCTGTTCTTGTATAAAAGTAAATAAACCATTAAAAAAATAACTTAGAAACTAGGGGAGGCATATATAAATAATAAGGAACACTGATATAAATGAGTACACAAGAAAGACTTGATTACATTTGGGGTATTGAGTTAGGGTTTATAAAGATATTGGTATTTGAGCTATACACTGAGAATGAGAATATTATATAAGAGTAGCAGGAAAAGTGACAGCTAATTGGCTCAACATATCTGTCCCAGAGATTTAAGATATTTTTCACATTCTTTGAAGCAAGGACCAAGTTGAGAATAACTTTCCCATTTGGGGGTTGGTCAAACAATAAATAAACCAGCCCAAACAGAGTTATCAATTCCTTCATTCATACCTCCTTAGGATTGGACTTCTCAGAACCAAATCACTAGTTCCTATACTAAAGATTTCCTATTCCATGTCTACTATGGAACATCTCATCAATCTCACACCAGAAGTGAGAGCTGTGGAGAAAACTTGGCCTCAATTCATTGGTAAGACTGGGGACTTAGTCACAATCTAGGTAAAATGCATACATACCAGAAAAATCTTCCTAGAATGTTGACTGACCCTTCTTGATTATTCTCAAAGAAAAGTAAATAGATTCACGTAGCTCAACAGTGTCAAACAACTTAATTGTGAAATTCAGAGGGATCTAGACTTCCTTGATTTATAGTATGCTTAGTGTCTCCATAATTTTTCCATTACTTTTGACAGACCAAAAGAAATGCCTAACTCTTCTGTATATGAATAGGTAGATCCAAACAAGTTATACTTTGTGTTTTAAAAGGTTACTACCTTTTATAAAACTGTATATATAACTTAAATGAAGAATACTCTTTTTTTTAATAACCACAATTACTTCCTAAATGAATTTGCGCTCCTGAACTTCTTCAACCTTGGAATCAAATTGAATGCAGCCACCCTCACTTTCTATTTTCTATCGATTTTTTTGTTCACTATTAATTTGTATCACAACAATCAATGAAAATACAGCTGCATAAAGCCATGCCATCATGAAAAGAATCATGGGTCAATCAAATGATAGAATGTGAACTACCCCAATTCAGTCAGTTCACAGCATATCAAACAGATATTAAGTCTTGCTTATAAATTTAAAATCTGTTAAATGCAATCCCAAGTAGACTTTTGATACATGGTCAATCAGCATTGTGTTTCTTACAGGCCATGAGTACATCAGATTCTTAGATGTCCATTTCTATTTTCCAAGGACTTGTTTTTCATTTCAGGAGTGAATAGTTGTTTGAGGCTCTTTTTGTTGTTTTGGTTCTTAAAAATACAACTTCCATTTATTTCTCAAAGCTCCAAATATCTCTATCAAATATTATTGACTTCCCACATATTTAAAAATACAAGGGGACTTTTGTGTATGTGTGTGTGTGTAACCACTCATCACTAGTAAATATGCTCTCTACATATATTAATTTACATAGTTTTTTTAAAAAAGTAATATTCATTCTCCCCAAGTTCCTTGCTACCAGTCCCTTTATGCAAACACCTCTCATTAAAACCCATTTAGCATAAACATGTATGCAAACAAAAAGCAAACAGAAAACACAGTTGGAACAGCACATAGGAAATGACAAAAAGTTGCAGAGAAATGTACAAAATGGAGGTGAAATTGGAGACAAAAACCTGTAGCTGCTGAATATTATAAATTGCAAGGGTGCAAAGCCATTTTAAAAATCAATTCATGGAAGTTTGTTCATGATCATGAGACTACACATATGTATATATGTATACACATGCATATGGGTGTGTATATATGTGTGTTCATATACACACATATGAACATATTTTATACATCCATATATCTATATACATATATAGGTATGCATATGCATTTCCTCTGGGAACCTAAATTTCAGACCAATAAATGGAGATCTGAGAACACTTAGAGTTAATATTTTGAAGCTTACTGTATTAGGCAAGAAATAAATTATTTTCTTTAATTTATAGAAGAGGTTAGGCACCTTAAGAGATGACTTCAGGGCCTCCCTGTGGTGTAAGGGGTTAAAACACAACCTACAAAGCTATCCTCAGTCACTGCAGCATGAGTTCGATCCCTGGCTAGGGAGCTACCCACATGGCACAGCAGACCTCTCCTGACTTGCCCATTTATCCCCTCAGCAGTGTATTTTAGTCAGTCTTCCTGTTCTGTTCCCCACTGTGTTTCTGGTGAATCCTCTCACCCCCCTGACACCTCTGGCTTGTACCGCAGTTCTTGTATGCATAAGTAAATAAATATTTAAAAACAAGAGAGATGACTTCATCATTAAGTTATAACTAGAAAAGGCATGCAAGTGTTTAGGGAATTAACCTTTGCAGCATCAGCTAGACTATGATCTGAATCTTGTATAATAACCAATGTTGAGAATGGCGTGTATCTCATTACATAACACTTTACAAAGATCTTCATATTGATTTGCATGGATATGTAACCATGTTCCATTAAAAGCTACTGAAGAGATGACTGAAGAACTCTCCCCATTCTTTCATCTTTAAGAGAATCAGAGGGGTGTTTCTGCTTAAGGACTCTGTACTGTAACTTCCCATAGACAACTTGTTCCCAATGAAACAAGTCACTTCTAGGAGAAAAGAGAAAACTTTAGGCAATTAGAGAGGAAAATTATGAAAGAGTTTCAAGTTCTCTGTGTGAATTTGATATGATAAAAAGAAATATCACAACCCTCATGGAAGCCACAGGGTATTTCCCAACACCAAGAGCTCCATGCACTAAGAGTTTTCCCACTCTTGAGGTTTGCCATTCTCAGTTTTCAATATAATTGTAACTGGAATTGTGCAATGCTAAAATCTCTGATTTAAGTATTTTCTAAGAGAAATCTATATTTTGTATTTAAATAAAGAAGATAGTATGTTTTAAGCTGAAGCTATAACACCAAACAGGGGCTTGAAGCAAAAATAAAGCAAAACAAACAAAAAACCCAGGACCTATGAGTTTATTACCTGAAAAACTTTATCGTGTCAAATGATTTTAAGACCTTAAATTTTTTAACTAAATGTACACACGATTTAATATTTGGTGTGTTTTCTATGCTACCATTGACCAATCTGACTCTAGGCAATGCATACCACTACCAACTCAGGATATCTTTAAGACAAAATGAGTAAATTTATAATTATATTTTAATAACCATACCTAGGAGAATATTGAAAAACAGCAGATCAACATTAATCACTTTTGAGGACATAAAAAATTGCCATAAGTCTCTAAGGAGAAAACTTTCATTTTAAGTAAAATGAAAAATATATGCCTCTTTTTAAATAAGTTTAAATAGACTTTGATAGCAAATAATTCATAGAAATGCCTAACAGAGATATGCACAGTGCATATACATGGTGCTGGATTTATTTGAATTCAATTCAAATTCAGAATTGATTTTCCTTCCCGGCAATTTTCTGAAATGAACGTTATGGCTTTGTTTAGTTAAACCAGTTATGACACTTGAGCCTCTGAAATGCTAATATACCTGCACCCAGCCTCTGAGGGTGTTGATTTTGTTTCTTTGGTGGAACAAATTTCAATACTATCCATGCAGAAAACTAAGATAAGCAGATATTTGTGTAATGTATATGTTAATTAAAGCACACTGTTCTCTGGGGGTTGGGGAGCAAATATGTATTTTAAAGCCATTCACTCATATAAAATTCAAGAACAATAGTGAAAAAGTGTATATTTGCATAAACTATAAAGTGACCTGTTACTACAAAATACTTAAAAAGAAAGGAATTATTTCAAAAATAAATTTGGATAACTTAATATAAAAGAAATGTGGTTTCTATCAAGCAATGTGCCATGCTGATGATCACCAAGATACTATAATTGCTTTGCCTCACAAATTTTCTTCACAGCTATATTTAGCCCATGGTTGATGAGTTTACATTACTATAAAGGAATAATTTTTCCACTTCAGCTGAAAATTACCATACTCTGTCACAATTCTGCCCAATAGCAAACTATAGACTTACATACATATCAAGAGACAAAAGTCAGTGTGTCCCGCTTGCTGTACTTTCATGCCAGTCTAATATGCAGAGCAATTGATGACTATTCCATAAAGACAATGCATCAAAAATCCTCTAGCTTCAAAGACACTATTCTCAGAGATAGCTCACTAGCTTCCAACCTTCTTCTGTCTGGCCATTGATCCAATTTCCAAATTTTGGGGGCTATTTTAATTTACTGTTTTAGGTTTAGTGTTATTACTTGTCCCCCAGATACCCATCAAACATTGTGGAATGGAATTGCCAACAAATTCACTCTCCTGCAGACAGCATAACCTTGCTGCTTCCTCTACAATCATCATCTGTCAGTCCATTCATGTCTTTCTTTGAAGACAGATTTCTGAAAAATATGTGTATTTTAGGGAAAAATCATAAGGGTGGTCCCAAAATTTGAAAGTGACCCAGAGTTTCATTGATAGTGTAGTTAGTAATTCTTATACCCAGTGTGTAATATCACAGTAAATTACAAATACATGGAATTCTTTGAGTAAATTTGTAAGATTTACATAGGTAAATGCAGATTTCCATAATTCTTGAAAATACACTCATAAAAGTATCTGATGTGCTCACAAGTATATTTTCCTCACAACTTTTCATATTTATATTTCACTAATATTCTATAATTTCTATTTTAAAATATATAAACCCTCTACATCTTCAACTATCACTTTCTGACCCCTCAGCTTTTACAGTGAAAGAAAATCGACAAGTATTGGGCAAAGGAAAAGAATTTGCAGTGTCAGAATTAAGTAGAACAAAGTAGAACTGCTGTAACGGTACCCTGTGGTCAGCCCTTGCCGTGGATGAACAGCTACTATCTGAAAGCATGACACCTTCCCCCTCCTCAGAGTGATCCACAGATGTCCAAACAAACAGATGTTCTAATGATAAAGTGCTTTTCTGAATCTTTGTTACTCTCAAATACAAATTACACCTACCAGATATGATGAATTTAAGGTATGAGTGTAACCTTGTATGGAAATTAACACAGGCCTAAAGAAAAGATGCCCACATAAATAAATGTTATAGAGAAACCAAAGGATCAGGTAAAAAAATAATAAAAACACACAACAAAAAAATAGACAACTATAAATCAGAGACACTGCAGGGGAGGGATCAAAATGAGGGCTGGAAGAGCACAAGGGACTTGGTGATGGTGCATGGGTGAATTGGTCATGGAAATTCTATGGGGACTACACCTGAGACAAGAAAGCAAACACTGCAAAAAAAAAAAAAAAAGATGTAAAATATATATAATAAAAAAAGATTTTAAACAGAACTGGCTTATAACATAGTTTTCCTTAGTATGCTGGAGTATTTTATCAAATATATTACCCAAGCAGAGAATATTAAATATTTTATATAAATTCAGAAAAAAAGTAACTCATATATATTATTTTTCCTGAGTAATCTAGCCTATGTCAGCACTTCATAAACCAAATACTACTTGAGGAGGGGTAGGATCATTGAAGAAGTGGCTGACTGAGACCACTTTCCCTTCAGGGTCTTCGCCCTCTGGTTTGAACCCTCACTTTGATTATCTAATAAATTCTACATTGAATCGTTTATTTCAGCCAGCACCACACTAAGACTATTAACACTTCTCTCCCTACTCTCTCTATTACTTTTATTTTTCTTTTGCTTCATATTTGGGCTGATTATTTCTTTTCCAGTATCCTCTTCACTTAGGAGGTCTAGTTGCTTTCTCTTGCTTGTGTTACATATCTTTTTTTAAAAGCTAATTTTGAAACCTCACTAATACAGAGTACATGCTCTGCAGACTTCTTCCCCAGGTATCAATTTTTCAGGGCCCTTCATTCTTTTTCTCCACTTACTTTGTTGTTTTTTAAATAGAGATCTAATTCCAGGATTTCCATTTATTGTTTTTCTGGCTTAGTTCCCTGGTTTTCTTTCCTTGAATTACTCTATTATTTTGTGTTCTCAGTAATTTCCTTAGAAAGGAAGAATAAAAGGCACATTTTATGAGTTTTTCATGGCTATGATACCATATCCTATCTCAATGAGATGAATAATAGGTTAAAAACGTTTTATATAATAAAACTATTAACTTTTCTAGAATTGTAATATTCTTCAATGAGAATGTGTGAATATGGTCTTATATATAAAGTCTAATCTAATGTGGTCTCATAATTTCATATGTGACATTATTAAGTTTCTGATCATAGCAAAATATTTTAACATATCTTTCAGTAAATGGTTAATTACATAAAAGGTAAATTTGTAGGCACAATTTTGAATCTGTAAATAATGAAAAAATGCAGTCAAGAACTGAAGAAATACTTGTTTCATGCATAGATAAATATATAAATAGAAGACAATTGTAAATAAATTACACAAAATTTTATATAGAATTGGAAATTTATTTATTTCTAAAAGATTTATTCATTTATTTATTTATTTATACAAGCACTGGGTACAGTCAGAAGCGCGGGAGGGTGAGAGAATTCACCAGAGCCAGAGCAGGGAGCAGAACAGGCAGAAGGACCGAAGTACACTGCTGAGGGGAGCAGCGGGCGGCAGGAGAGGTCTGCGCGCCATGAGGGACCCTCTTCCTGTGGCCGGGGAGCAGCCGGGGATCGAACCAGCGCCACAGAGGCTGTGGGCAGCTTCGCAACCCAGCGCTCAACCGCTGCACCACTGGGGAGGCCCTAGAATTGGAAATTTTTTGGAACAAATGTCAAATACAGGATCAACAGAGCTAAAGCTACAGATTGATTTTTTTTTAAATGCCACAAAACAACTCCACCCTAACATGGTAGATTAGAGAGTCTGGTATTACTTTCAGCCCATTAAACAACTAATAAAAACATATTTACTCAAGGAAGACCCAGAAGTTCCCCCAGCAGAGTCCCAGGAATGCCTATGGAGATGTTGAACTAAGGTTGGTAGCTGATAAGGGGAAGGAGTGGAGGGAAGTAAAGGGAGCATGACTGGAAAACCAGATGCCCAATCAACAGAATGGGCTGGGGATCAGCCATGCAAGCCAGGTGAAACACCCCCAGGACACTGTGAAATTCCTGGAGTAACTTTGCCCATGTGTGGACTGAGTTCCAACCCTGTGACAAAGACCCAAACTGGCAGAATGGGAACTCCACAATTGTCATGAGTACAGAAAGCTCTCACAAACCCCTCCCAAACGATATAAAAGAGTTACTAGGCTCAACCTGGCCAGGCTCCATAGCAGACCCAATAGCAGAGAAAAGGACTTATGAGATAATTCAGAAGTTTCTTGGAAAAGTAGCAAATGTTGGACAGATCTTGCAGCCCCAAAGAAATGAGGTGGCAGTGGTGTGAGGTTGTATGGTGACAGCTATTTTTGGTGGCCATAACTGGATAAGGAAACAATACTGCACTTGGGCACCAAGCCACCTGCCTGCAACGCCCAACTTAATCCAGGTATATGAGCCTTGCAGTCCAGACATAGCTGGAGATTTGGGTTTCACAGATTGGGGCTTATGGCAGGAAAGAGCAGCAGGTAGGTGGTGGGAAAGTAAGACAATGAAAACACCGAACATAATTTGCTATGGAAAGAAAGGAAAGTGGAGGACTACACCCCTCAAACTAGATTAAACACTTAAGCCCCAGACAAGGCCCAAATACTTGACCCCCACCTCATGCCAAGGTGATTGAAGACAAAACAAAGAAAACTAAACCTGCAGTGCTGCAAACACAAAAGAAAAACAGAAAATAAGGTAATAAACATGTCTACGGAGTGAGGAGCTTATGAACACAAGATGGAAAAGCAAAGTGAGAAGAACAGTAATTCTGAAACAAGTATAAAGAATGCATATATAGAACATGTTATCCAAATAAAGATTTCAAAACAATAGTATTAAAAATGCTAAATGAGACACTGGAAGGTTGGTCAAAGACAGATAAGCAGGTGCAAAATCTCAGAAATAATATCTGTGAACAAAGGGAGTTCTTCACAAAAGAAGCTGAAAATATAAAAATATCACAAGACACTCAATGGAATTCAGACAAAGTTAGAAAGTAATTTAAACAGAATTAAACTGGCAGAAGAATTTTAGAAATAGAAGACTGAAATGAACAAACAACCCTATTAGGAAAAAAAAAAACATGGAAAGAAGACAAATATGGAAAAAGACAAAGGAAATATGAGTACAAACATGAGAAATATATTAAAAGAGGAAATTTCAGAATAAGTGGGATCCAGGAGGTAATGAGAGAGCAAATGAGAAGGGACCTTATTCAATGAAATAACTGAGAATTTCCCAAATTAAGGAATGAATTAGATACGGATATTCAGAAAGCAGAGAGGCCATGCAAATTTCAAAATGCACAAAGATTCACACCAAGACACACCACTGTTAAATTCTCAAAAATCAAAATTAAATAAAACATTTTATAGGAAACAAGGGAAAATAACATAATTTACAAAGGCACCTAACTTAGGCTTTCCTCAGAGTTAACCCCAGACATTCTCCAGAAGAGTATGGAATTAAGTGCTCACAATCCTTAAAGACAAGAACTGCAGGCCAAGAGTACACTATCTTAACAAATCATCATTCAAATATGAGGTGAAATAAAAGATTACCCAAACAGAAGCTAGTGAAGTTTATAACCACCAGACCTCCTCACAAGAAATGTTGAAATGAGTTTTAGAAGAAAAAAAAATGAAATATAAAATGACAATAGGAACAAAAAACAAGAAGAATGAAAAAGAAAAGTATGACTTGACAGCAAATCCATACAAGGAAAATAAAATGGAAACTGTATAGTTAAATATCAGAGATTGGCACCAGTTCATAAAGGGCGTAAGACATAGTGATTCAAGCTAAACCCCATGAAATCCACTAACAAAAAATCCAGAATAGAGACTCACAGATGAACAAAGAAATTGATAGAAACACTAGGAAAACCATCCAGAAAGAGCAGAGAGAAAGGAAAAACAGAAAAATAAAACCACCAAAAATCAAAACCAAAATGTTAATAAACAGTTTGTATCAATAATCACCCAGAATGTGAATAGACTGAATTCACTGATACATGGGCTAACAACATGGGTGAAAAAGATTCAGGCACTGATACTCTGTTCACAAGAGACCCATTTAAAACTGAAAAGAAAAAAAAAATGAAAATGATAGGTGGGAATGAGATTACATGCTTACAATTCACAGTAAAGCAGGAAATGCTATTCTCTTCTCAGATAAGAATTTTTTTTTTTTTTTACAGATGACATGTTTATATACTTGGAGAATCCAAACAAGACTACCAAAAACCTAATAGGAATAATAAATGAATACAGTAAAGTGGCAGTATACAAAAGCAATACAAAAAAAAAATCAGTTTCTCTTCTATCTGCAAACAATCAGAATAACAGGGAAAAAGAATACAATCCCATTAATAATAACATCAAAAAGAATGGACTACATGGGGGTAAACTTATTGAATGAGATGAAGTACATATATATATTGAAAACTATTAAGACGCTTCTAAAGAAAATAAAATAGGAGACAAAGTAAATGGAAAAATAACCCATGTTCGTGGATTAGAAGAATAAACATCATTAAAATGGTCATATTCCCTAAAACAAATTACAGATCCAATGCTTCTGTCAACACCAATAACTTTTTTAAGGGAATTGAACAATTTTTAAACTTATATGGAACCACAGAATGCTTCAAATAGTTGAAACAATCCTGAGAGCAAAGAAGAAAAATTGAGACATCACATTTCTAGACTTCAAACTTTATTACACAGCAAAAGTAATCAAAACAGTATGGTACCAGAACAAAAACAGAACTCAGACCAATGGAGTATAATAGAAAGCCCAGAGATAAAACTCATAAAATTAAGAAAAGTTAATTTTTGACAAAGGAACCACAGCTATACAATGAAGAAAATCTAGTTTAATAAATGGTGTTGAAAGACACGGATA
The DNA here is from genome assembly GCF_964194135.1 of Talpa europaea. NCBI lineage: Eukaryota > Metazoa > Chordata > Mammalia > Eulipotyphla > Talpidae > Talpa > Talpa europaea. Next base: position 81,919,269 of record NC_140073.1, read on the forward strand.
AGCACATGGGAAAAAATGCAACTAGATCCACAGTTAACTCCCTACACAAAAGTTTATTCAAAATGGATTAAAGATCTGAATTATAAGAACTAAAACCATAAAACACTTGAAAGCAAGCATAGGGGATACACTAGAGGACATCTACTGATAAGATGTATTTGGGGACTCAAACGGCATGGAAAACAAAAGCAAAATTAAATAAGTAGTACTACATCACACTAAAAAGCTGTTTTACCTGAGAAAGAAATCATCATAAAAAAAAAAGGCAACATACAGAATGGGAACAAAATATTTTCACATCACACATCTGACAAGAGACTAATTTCCAAAATTTACAAAGATCTTATACAATCCAACAATCAGAGAATGGGCACTGCAATAAAAAAATGAGCAAATGACCTATATATTTTCTGAAGAAGACTTTGAAATGGCCTATGGACATATAAAAATATGTTCAACATCATTTGTTATAAGGCAAATTAAAATCAAAACCTCAAAAGATACCACCTCAATTCTATGATAATGGCTCATGTGAAAAAGAATTAAATCAACAAATGTTGGCCAGGTTGTGGTGAAAAAGGAAATCTCTGACAATGGAATGCAAGCTGGTGCAGCCTCTCTGGAAAACAATATGGAGATTTCGTAATAAAAATGGAAGTTCCATGTGATCCAGCAATTGCCTCTGTTAGGTATTTATGCTAAATATGAAAACTAACAGAAAGTTTCATGTATGTCTACATTCAGAGCAACACTGTCCACAACTGTCAAGTCACATAACCGACCCAAGTGCCCTACAAAGAAGAATGGATAACAAAATTGTGGAATATATCCTCAATGATATTCTACACATCAATAAAAAAAATGAAATAGTTGCTTTGGGGACAAAATGGATGGACCTCAGATGATTTTGTTTAGTGAAATAAGTCAAAAAGTGAAAGATACATCTCAGATTGCTTTACTCATCTGCAGAATATAAATAACCAAAAAAAGCACTGACAAGCAAAATACAATAGGAATACATCTTGCATGCAGTGAAAAAATTTAATGGTTACCAGAGGGAACAGGTGAGAGGGAGGAGGAGATGGGGAAGATAGAGGGAATACTGACATGGGTGGTTTGGTGGCAGGAGAGTGGCATATATGCCCTTATGAAGAGCAAAAATCTAATCAAAAATTAAAACAATAAAAAAGACACTTAAAAAAAAGAAAATGCCATGAAACACACAATCACTTGAAAAAAAAAATGAAACCAAGAGAAAAAAAAGTTACAAATAAATATTCTAAGAATGAAAATAAGAAATATATTGCATGATTTAGAGTGAAAAAAATGGGAATAACATGATCAACTCTAAAAGAATACAACTGATGACTTATATTAAATATGACCCCAATATTTAAAGATGTAAACCTGAACAGATTTCTTATGTTTAAAGAAATTGAATGGATATTTTCCTATACAAGAAGTAATTGGCACAGGAGACATTGTAAGTCTAAACATTCAAAAAGTAATTCCAAATATCCACAAACTTTTACACACAAGTATAGAAGAGGCAACAATTTCCAATTTATTTAATAAGACCAGCCTAGCATTGATACCAAAACAACAAAACCCTGTGTGGACTATGAAAATTATTAATCTCACAAATAAAAGTGATGCTAAAGAAAATATCAACAAATTTAATCTAAAGAATGTCATGACAATTTTGGGACACAACCAAAAATATAAGATTGGCTTGTTGTTAGATAATAAAGTAATTAAACATAATGTTACTGAAGAAAATATGATTTTCTCAATAAGTGATGGAAAAGATTTTGATAATTCATAAGAAAGCTCTTACTAAAAGAATAGAAAGATGAAAACTATTAGCTTCATATAATAGCCTTTAAAATGCCTCCTGTTGATGCTTATCAGGGTTTTCATGCCTTTATTGAATTCTCTTACACATAATTTTGAGTGGACCTGTGCACCCATTAGGATACTATGGAAATGGCAGTGTGATTTTGAAGCCTGCCAGAAAAATATCTTTGCTTCTGTTCACTCTCTCTCTTGGATTTTTCAGTCTAAGGGAACATAGCCACTCTGCTGTGAGGGCACTGTCAAGCAACCTTATAGAAATGTTCATTTGGAAACAATGTGAAGGTATTTTGCTCTAGTTCCATCCATGCTGTCACAAATGGAAAGAACTAATCCTTTTTCCTAGCTGAGTAGTATTCCTGTGTGTGTGTTTGTGTGTGCGTGCACATGCATGTGTGTGTGTCACAATTTTCTGATCTATTCTGCTATTCTTGGATACTTTGGCAATAGCTATTGAAAACAGGGCTACAATGAACACAGGAGTGCATAAATCCCTTTTAATTAGTGTTATATATTCTTTGGATAGATCCACTAGAGTAAATCTACTAGACTGTCTGGTAGATCCATTTTTAGTATTTTAAGAAACTTCCATACTGTTTTCCATAGGGACTAAACCAGTCTTCATACCCATTAACAGTGTAAGAAGATTCCTTTTTATACATATCCTCACCAACACTTGTTATTTCTAATCTTTTTGATGTGGACCATATTTTCATAAATGATGTGTGAGAGGATATCCCATTGTGATTTTGATTTCTATTTCCCTGATTATAAGGTATAATAAGCATTTTTTCCTGTGCTCAGCATGGATAACCAGCTGCATGTCTTCTTTGGAGAGGTGTCTCATTAGCTCTTCTGCCTACTCTTTGAGTGGGTTATTTGTGTTTTTTTGATGTCGGTGATGAACGCCAAGAGTTCTTTGTAGATCGTACACCTTTTTTATATGTATAATGTGCATATATTCCTATGCTTTTATGAATATTGGTTAAAGGCTTTTCCCAGTATCCAAAAGTCCATTGTTTCTATTTGGTATGATTTGATAGTTTTGGGTATGGGAATGCTGTGGAAATTGTCCTTATAAATTATTGTATATAAAGAATTCTGTAAGTTTTTATAAAAATATTTTATCCACTATCTTATCTTAGTGCTTAACAATTTAAGAATTAATGACTTGAAACTATAACATTATTTTGTATTTCTCTAGTTAGTGAATCTGGGCATGTCTTAGGAACATGAGTGATGTCTCTCATGAATTTGTAGTAGAAATATCAGCCAGTGATGTAGTAAGTTGTAGTCAAAATACCAGTCAGGGTTGTAGTCATCTGAAAGTTTGGAGTTGCAGTATCTTTCCAAAATGACTGACATAAACGGCTAGCAATTTGACTCTTGCTGAATGGACTCTTTTTTTTTTATACTTATACATGTTTATATAGACAACACACACACACATGCACAAGCCTCTGTGTGTTGTGTGTATAATGACAGAGAAAGGAAGACTTGTCAAAAAGTCTTCAATTACAGCTGATAAAATAGTTATACCCAAATCTCAATATTTCTCTACTTATTTGTAGTGAGTTCAGTCTTTAAGATATGTTCATCCTGATTACATTTCTACTGCTCCAATCAATTCTGTTTCTATTTTTTAAATATATATATATTTTAATATATTGTTTTATATATTTCTTACATCATTTTTCATTTTTGCACAATGAATGCATTTTCATTTTGGTTATATTCCCCATACAATTGTACCCCCCATATTTTGACCCTAATCAGACCTCACCAAAGCTGTTGTGTAGAACTGAGAAAGGGCTGTGCCCAAAGTCAGAGGTGAGCTGAAGGCATCCACAAGCCAGGCACCCCTGGCAACAAGTCGGAACCCAGAGGGGGATCCAGTAATTTGGATCACAGCAGGCAATCCAGCCACTGCCAGGGCAGTCTGTGGGACCTCTAGACCCACCTCTGGAATTAAACAAATACAGAAGGAGAAGATTTTCAGGGACAGTGACCATTAACATATCCATAATACCATTGCCCTACTGGACTTCTGGCTTAACAGTATTGGACTTGATTGGACTACCAGTTCCCGACATCCCAGAAAGAGCACACCAAAGAGCTGCTGGCCAGTACCAATGACACAGTGTCCCAACACATAGGACAAATTGGAAAATAAGCAGCAGGGAGAAGAAAAATTACAAGCAACCAAGCACGTCCCCAGGGAAAAGACACCCCACAAAAAGACAATCAAACACCAGACTGAAACACCAGTGACTTAGAGGAACTTATGAGTCCTCCAAATAGATAATATAAAATTGCCATGATTAAAAAACTGAAAAAAGTTGAAAATGATATGGGAAAAATAATCAACCATCAGAAGAATGAAAGTGAGTCCCTAAAGAGGGATGTAAAATAAATGCAGATCAAAGGATTAATGAAGGAGCTAAAGAACTCTGGGAAAAGCAGTGAAAGCAGAATGGCTGAAATGGAAGAACGAATAAGTACTCTCAAAGACACAGAAATAAAAAGAACCAAAATAGAAAAGGAAAGAGAAGTATGAAGGAAAAAGAATGAAGAAAAAACTTTGGGAACTATCTGACTCCATGAGGAAAGGAAATATAAGAGTTATAGGAATCCCAGAAGGAGAGGAGAGAGACATAGGAACAGAGAAAATATTCAAGAAAATAATTGAGCAGAACTTCCCAAACATGAAGGAGGAGCTGAAAATAGACATACAAGAAGCAAGCACATCAAACTTCCATGATAAAAGGGAAAATACAGCAAGACACATAATAGTAAAGCTCCTAAGAATCCAAGACAGGAAAAAATAATGAAGCTGACAAGAGGAAAGAAACAGATAACATACAAAGAAAAACCAATCAGGCTGACATCAAACTTCTCTGAAGAAACACTAAGGGCAAGGAGAGAATGGAAGACACAGTAAACAAACTCCAAGACAACAAATTACAATCAAGAATACTTTATCCTGCAAAGATTTCCTTCATCTATGAAGAAAGAATAAGGACTTTCCCAGACAAAAACTCCAGAATTTCATTACGACTAAACCCCCACTCCAAAAAATACTACAAGGAGTCCGAAAGCCAGAACCAACAGAGGGATGAATAAAACAAGACCAAAAAAAAAAAAATTAAAAAAAAATAAAACCAGAGAAAAGACAAGCAAAATGTCAAATACAGATGCTAATATATCAATATTAACTCGAAATGTAAATGGACTAAACTCTTCAATAAAAAGATACAGAGTTGTAGGCTGGATTAAGAAGAAAAAAAAAATTTTTTGCTGTCTCCAGGAAACACATTTAACTACAAAAGATAAAAATAGACCAAAAGTAAAAGGATGGAAAACAATCCTACAAGCAAATGGACCAAAAAAGAAGGTAGGAACAGTTATACTTATATCAGATAAAACAGATTTCAAACTCAAAAAGGTAAAAAGACACCCAGACGGTCACTACATTATGATCAAGGAGACAATACATCAAGAAGACATAACACTCATTAACATACACCCACCAAATGAAGGAGCACAAAGTATCAGACAACTATTATCATCTCTGAAAACAGACATCAGAGAAAATACATATGTAGTAGGAGACTTCAACACACCTCTATCAACAATGGATAGATCAATGAGACAAAAAATAAGTAAAGACACTAAAGTTCAAATAAGGATCTAGACTTCATGGGCTTAACAGATGCTAAACCCAAAAAAACTGAGTACACATTTTTCTCAGGCACACATGGGTCATTCTCCAGGATTGATCCCATACCGGAACACAAGACAAACATCAATAGATACATCAAGATTGAAATCATACCAACCATCTTCTCTGACCCTGAAGGCATCAAACTAGAATTAAACCATAAAAAGAAGGCAACAAATCCTCCTACCTCGTGGAGATTGAAACCCACACTACTGGAAGACCACTGGACTAATGAGGAGATCAAAGAAGAAATTAAATAATATTTTGAGTTGAATGACAAGGAGGACACTAATTTCCTAAATGCATGGGACACAGCAAAAGCAGAAATAAGTGGAAAATATATAGCAATATAGTCTTACATGAAAAAACAAGAAAGAACTCAAAGAAACAACCTAATCTCACATCTCAAAGAACTAGAAAAAGAACAACAAAAACCCCTAAAACCAGTAGAAGAAAGGAAATAATAAAAATCGAAGCAGAAATAAATGAAATAGTAACTAAAAAAAAATAATCCAAAAGATCAATGAAACCAAAAGTTTGTTCTTCGAAAAAATAAATAAAATAGATAAACCCTTAGCCAGGCTTACAAAGGAAAAATGGGAGAAAGCAGAAATAAATAGGACCACAAATGAAAAAGGAGAAATTACAACAGACACAGCAGAAACAAAAGAATAATCAGAAACTACTATGAAAAGTTATATGCAAACAAGTTCAACAATCTAGAAGGATGGACAAATTCCTACAACTTTACAATCACCCAAAGACAGATAAAGAAGAAATAGAACACCTAAACAGACCAATTACAAGCAGTGAAATTGAAATGGTAATCAAACCCTCCCCAAAAACAAAAGCCCAGGACCAGATGGATTTACAAATGAATTCTACCAAACATTCAGAAACAAACTAGTGCCTATCCTTCATAAACTCTTTCAAAAAATTGAGAAGGAAGGAAAATACCAAACACCTTCTATGAAGCCAACATTACACTAATATTAAAACCAAACAAGGACAACACAAAAAAAGAAAACTACAGGCCAATCTCTCTAATGAACGCTGATGCAAAAATCCTCAATAAAATTTTAGCTAACAGAATCCAACAATGTATCCATAAGATAATTCACCACGACCAACTAAGATTTATTCCAGAACAAGCATGGTTCAACATCTGAAATCAATCAATATAACCCAACACATCAACAAAAAGAAATATAAAAACCATATGATAATATCAATGAATGCTGAGAAAGTTTTCGACAAAGTACAATACCCATTTATGATAAAGGCCCTTGAAATTATCGGGATAAAAGGAACATACCTCAACATCATAAAGGCCATATATGACAAGCCCATAGCCAATGTGATTCTCAGTTATGAAAAGTTAAAAGCATTTCTATTAAGATCTGGAACAAGACAAGGATGTCCACTCTCACCACTGCTTTCAATATAATACTGGAAGTCCTAGCCAGAACAATAAGACAAAAGAAAGACATATAAGAATCCAAATAGGGAAGGAAGAAGTTAGATTACCACTATTCGCAGATGATATACTAATATATAAAGAGAACCCCAAAAACTCCACAGAAAAACTAATCAAACAAATCAATCAGTTTATTAAAGTAGCAGGATACAAAATCAACACACAAAAATCAGTAGCCTTCCTACACACCAACAATAAATCTGTAGATGAAGAAATCAAGAAAACCATCCCTTTTATTACTGAAACAAAAAAAATCAAATACCTGAGAATAAACCTAACAGAAAAGGTAAAGGACCTATACAAAGAAAACTATAAAACACTGTTAAAAGAAATAGAAGAAGACACAAAGAAATGGAAACACATCCCCTGCTCATGGATTAGAAGAATTAAAATTATCAAAATGGCCATCCTACCAAAAGCAATTTACAGATTCAATGCTATTCCAATAAAAATCTTAATGACATTTTTCAAAGAAATAGAACAAATATTGATGAAATTCATATGGAGCCACCAAAAACCCCAAATAGCCAAAGCTCTCATGATAAAAAAAAGGGGGGGGAATGAATATATCACACTCCCAGACTTCAAACAATACTACAAAGTCATAATAATGAAAATTGCATGGTATTATAACAAGAATAGACACATAGACCAATGAAACCAAGTAGAAACTCCAGAAATAAAACCAGAGATTTACAGTCAACTAATATTTGACAAAGGAGCAAAGTATATGCAATGGAGCAAAGAAAGTTGTTCAATAAATGGTGCTGGGAAAACTGGGTCGCAACATGCAAAAGAATGAAGCTTGACTATTTCCTTACACCATGTACAAAAAACAACTCAAAATGGATTAAAGAACTAGACATAACACCTGAAACCATAAAATATATAGAAGGAAATACAGGTGAAACACTACAGGACATACACCTCAGTAACATCTTTAAAGACACATCACCCATCACCCAAAGCAGTGAGAGTGAAGGTAAAGAGAAACAGCTGGGACTACATCAAATTAAAGAGCTTCTGTACAGCAAAAGAGACAGTAATCAAAACAAAGAGACACCCCACTGATTGGGAGAAAAATTTTGCACACAACACTAATGAAAAAGGACTGATCACAAAAATCTACAAAGAGCTGATGAGACTCTACAGAAACAAATAAATAATTCAGTCAAAAAATGGCAGAAGAGCTAAAAAGAAACTTCTCCAAAGAGGGAATGCAAATGGCCAACAGGCATATGAAAAAATGTTCAACATCACTTGTAATCAGGGAAATGCAAATCAAAACTACAATGAGATACCATCTCACACCAGTGAGAATGGCACATATTAAAAAAACTAGCAACAACAAATGTTGGCAAGGCTGTGGAGAAAAAGGAACTCTCCTGCACTGTTGGTGGGAGTGCAAACTGGTCCAACCACTATGGAGAGCTGTGTGGAGATTCCTCAATCTGTTAAAGATGGAGCTTCCATATGATCCAGCAATTCCACTCATAGGTATTTACCCAACAAAACACTTTTCTGTTTTCTATTTTGTTACATTAATAACATTTTCCCCATTGAGTATAAAATTAACATATGAGGGGAGCAATAAATAATAAAAACACAACAACATTTATAGACTGCCACATTGATGTTTCTGGACCCACTAAACTGCAGCATTTTGGGGTGTCTTCTATTTTTTAATTTTTTAAAGATTTATTTATTTATGCATACAAGAGCTGGGGTGCAGGCCAGAGATGTGCGGGGGTGATTTACCAGACAGAGTGGGGAGCAGAACCAGTAGATACACTGAAATACACTGCTGAGGGGAGCAGCAGGTGAGACAGGAGAGGTCGGCTGTGCCATGAGGGTCACCTCCCTGGCCAGCAGGAGAATCGAACTCATGCTGCAGTGGCTGTGGATAGCTTCACAGCACTGCATCTTAACCACTTCCATCACCAGGGAGGCCCTGTTGGGGTGACTTCTAAAAGTATAAAAGAAAACAGCTGTTCTGCCTTACCTACCAATGAAGCAAAAGACCCAGTGTTGGTGATATATGGAATGTGGTAGATCTATGATTTATTTAAGCATTTTTCCCAAGGTATTTACTGGGGTAACTGAAATTTCCTAATTTTGGGTGGGGCCTTGAAGCAAAATGCCTCTGTAGTAAGTATAGGCTACAATGCAAACTGCCCTGTCATCTGGAACTTATGACCCAAAGAAATATTGGTTTGTATGTATGTGCTAGGAATATGCTGAATGAAATCTCTAGCCATCTCCTGTAAAAGAACCACAGGGCAAAGCCTGCGAACTTTGAAATTAGGCTATGTCATTTTTGTATTCTTCCTCTCAAAACTATACTCCATTTACAAAGAGCCCTGGTTTTGCCAGTGGGCCCTGGAAGAAACTAAATGCATGACTGTGGGGCACCAAATATCCATGCAATCTAAAACACCAGTTATAAGTTGGTGCTATGGAACTGAACAAATCATAAAATAAGATATATCTTTAGGTATTCAAGTCTAATGGTTAGGGAAGCAAAAGAAAAAAAATAAAAAAGTGGGACTACATCAAACTAAAAAACTTTGCACAGTAAAACTATCATCAAAGTAAAAATACACCCTACTGGATGGTAGAAGATATTTGCACAACATACATCCAACAACAAATTAATATCCAAAATATATAAAGAATGCAAAAAAGCAAACATAAAACAAATACCCCAATTAAAAAACTGGCAGAAGATCTAAATAGACACTACTCCAAAAATGACAGATTGCAAACAGCAACATGCAAAGATGTTCACCATCTCTTTTTACTACAGAAATTCAAATCAAATACAACAATGAGATATCACATCCAGAACTGTGAGAATGACTATTATCCAAAAGAAAAGAAACAACAAATGTTGGAGAAGTTGTGAAGAGAAGGGAATCCCATACACTGTTGGTTGGAATGAAAATTGGTGCAGCCATTGTGGAAAGCAAAGTGGAGAATCTTCAAAACTTAAAAATAGAAATTCCAATAAATACAGTGATTCTACTTCTGGGGATTTACCCCAATGCACCCCACTTTTATTGCTGCATTATATGAAACAGTCAAGAGCTGAAAACAATTGAAGTGTCAATCGACAGATGATTGGATAAAATAAAGACGTGGCATGTAGACACAAATATTATACAACTATAAAATCTGATGAAATTCTGCCATTTGCAACAACATGGATGAACCTGAGTATATTATGCTTAGCAAAATAAATCAGACGGAGAAAGATAAATATAACATGACCTTTCTCATATGTGCTATTATAGAAAAACCAAAGAATGAGTTATCTAAATAAAACAAAACTAAACTTTTAGATTATAAAACCAAATTAGTGGTTACAAGCAGGGAAGAGCGAAGGGTGATAAATAAATTGGGTAAAATGGTTTTATAGTGAAGGTTAGGATTTGGAGTTTGTGGACTTAAAGTAGCATTTACAAATGTTGATTTATAATGATGCACACCTGAAACTTATATGGCAATGTTATTTCAATTAAACAATTATTAAAAATGAGATAAAATTGGATCATTTCAGAAGCCCTTGCATTGTAAAATGGAAATAGTATTCAACTCAACATTAATGGGTCCAAATTGTATGGGCAAACTGCACAAAGTGGCTAATATTTCACTGTCTACTCCTGCTGCTTCACTGGCTCTTCCTTATCCATCCCATAGGCTCATGGAAAGGGCTATAACATGACTGAATGGAAAAGAAAATATCTAGATTATGAATGTATCTCCACAGAATTCTGTCACAAGGTGGAAATGAAGAAAAGATTAAGACAGGGGCCTTCCTGATTGTGCAGCGGTTGAGCACTGGGTTGCGAAGCTGCCCGGCAGCCTCTGCAGCACGGGTTCGATCCCCAGCCGCATCCGGGCAAGGGTCCTACATGGTGCGCAGACCTCTCCTGCCACCCACTGCTCCCCTCAGCAGTGTACTTCATCACTCTGCCTGTTCTACTCTCCGCTCTGGCTCTGGTGAATTCTCTTACCCTCCCGTGCCTCTGACTGTACCCAGTGCTTGGATAAATAAATAAATAAATCTTAAACAAAAAGAAAAGATCAAGACAGTGGTGATATCTTTCTAGTGGAATAGTTGCTCATTTACATAAGAAAGATGGTCTGTGGACTTGTAAAGAAAAAAAACTGAGAAATTGGTGACAGCAAGCTTGGTCTTAGAGTGAAGTAAGTTGATGACTCTCTTCTTGGTTTACAATATAGATAGCCATGCTCTACACAAATGCTAACCAGAGAGTATCTACAACCTAGCATACTCTCAATTCAATGTACAAGATCCATTCTATGTCAGTCTCTTTCCCCAGGCATTTTGGTGTTTGTTCAATGGATTTATGTATACAATGAGGTCCCAATAAAAGGTAAAGAAACATTATACATAGTTCAATATCCTGTACTTCCTCTCACCAAACCTTAACTACATATCATTATTGTTGAGTACAAAACCTACTAACAGAACAATCCAAAGTCCCAAATGACAATAGTTTCTAGAAAGCCAGCTAGCCACCAGATGACTGATTATTTATATTGAACCATTTATCATAAACTGATCATGGAGTTAACCTCATGATCAACTACAGAAATATTTCTGGTATCAGATTTACTATACTTTATCTTTTTCCAATGTCTCCATTTATGGATTTAAAGAAAGCATTGTTGTTTGTCAAGTAATTCACACAACAGCACCTCAAACTAGAAAACGTTTTTATAATACATGAAGTGTGACCATAGGTTTACTAAATTCAGCAGTATTGCCACATATTCCCACAACTTATAAGAAGCTGGCTTTATAGAATGATGAAACTGCTTATGAATGAGGGTAATTAGGAGACTGACCTCCTGAAGGTCAAGAGGGGTATCCCAAAGGATGCAATAAGCCTTGTATTAAGCAAAGAAGTAAACTACCAATTTTCTAGCATCACTGCTTAGTATTCCCATTTCTTTATATGGAGAATTGGTTATCAGTCATGTCATTCAACTTGAAGTGGTAAAAATCTCAGCTGATCGCTCCTTTTATCATTAATGATCTTGTGTCTGTACTAGTCTTACTTTTCCATCTATTTTTTCCCATAGACTCAACAATTGCACTAAGAAATAAAAATCTTTCTGATCTTTGTTCATCTCTCAAGGGCCAACATCTTTCAAAAGTTACTTTAGACTTTGTGCCTGCAGTTCTATATTTTTAAAAGTATATATGATTTTTAAAGTTTCAGTTTATATGTTTTGCCCACTGTTACAGTGATCAATTGCTTTTAGTGAACATCTATAATTTAAAAGATTAACATTCCAACATATATATATTTTATGTTATTTTTTCCTTCACAATTTAATCAGTTTTTACTGCTGTCTTATGTGAGGAACAATGTATACTGAATTCATATCATCTCAGGATGATATGATAGTTGTTGGGACTTTGCACTGATACATATATTTTTCAACAGAACAAAAGGCAAAAGTGAATTCTGAGAGGTGAAAAGCTAAATATTTTAGCTTTGACTTTGCATATATAACCTTAACATTCCTCCCCCATGGTCTATGAGCCAGAAATGATTATGAATTTCAATGGGTCCTCTTACCTATTTAATACCAATTATGTTCATTCACTAGGCCAAAACACTGGAAGAAATAGGACAAACCTGAGAAATCTGAGAAGCTTGGCTTATGCTATATATCTTGATCCAGTGTTAGTTCCACAAGTATACACATAAGAAAACATAATCAGACTGAACACATAATACTTGTGCTCTTCACTGTAAAATATAATAATAGTAAATATCCTGTGTTATAGTGAACTACTGAAGTTTCTTAATGAGATAAAAAAAGAAGATGAAATGTCCACTATCGTCACCTCTACTTAAGTGTACAACATTGTAAAATGTCCTCTCTCCTACAATATGGCAAGAAAAAATGAGAACATTCCTGTGGTTTGGGAAAAATGACAACATGGTAATAATTCTCACATGATATAACTATGTGGAAAATGCAGAAAAGTTATTAAAACTGTAGTTGAAAAACTGAATTTATCATAGTCTCTAAGACAAGGTCAATATATAAATACATCTATTTCTATGTGTTAACAGATGTAATTCCAAACTTACGTTTTTTTTTTTTTTTTTAATGATACCATTTAGGTGCTGGGAAAAATGGGTCACTACATGCAAAAGAATGAAGCTTGACTACTACCTTACACCATGCACAAAAAACAACTCAAAATGGATTAAAGAACTAGACATAACACCTGAAACCATAAAATATATAGAAGGAAACACAGGTGAAACACTACAGGACATACACCTCAGTAACATCTTTAAAGACACATCACACATCACCCAAAGCAGTGAGAGTGAAGGTAAAGATAAACAGCTGGGACCACACCAAATTAAAGAGCTCCTGTACAGCAAAAGAGACAGTAACCAAAACAAAGAGACACCCCACTGATTGGGAGAAAAATTTTGCACATAACACTAATGATAAAGGACTGATCACAAAAATCTACAAAGAGCTGATAAGACTCAACAAAAACAAAGTAAATAATCCAGTCAAAAAATGGCAGAAGAGCTAAAAAGAAACTTCTCCAAAGAGGGAATGCAAATGGCCAACAGGCATATGAAAAAATGTTCAACATCACTTGTAATCAGGGAAATGCAAATCAAAACTACAATGAGATACCATGTTACACCAGTGAGAACGGCACATATTAAAAAAACTAGCAACAACAAATGTTGGCGAGGCTGTGGAGAAAAAGGAACTCTCCTGCACTGCTGGTGAGAGTGCTAAACCACTATGGAGAGCTATGTGGAGATTCCTCAATCTGCTAAAGGTGGAGCTTCCATATGATCCAGCAATTCCACTCCTAGGTATTTACCCAAAGGACACAGAAACATTCATTCAAAAGGGCACCTGCACTCTTAACGTTTATTGCAGCACTATTTACAATAGCTAAGCTATGTAAACAACCCAAATGCCCAAAAATAGATGACTGGATCAAGAAGATGTAGTACATATACACAATGGGATATTACTCAGCAATCAAAAAAGATAAACTCATGCAATTTGCAGCAACATGGATGGAGCTAGAAGGGATCATGCTCAGTGAAATAAGCCAGAAAGAAAAAGAAAAATACTGGATGGTCTCACTCATAGCAGGAATTTGGAAAACCTAAATAAGCGATCAGGAAAAAGACTAATTATAATAAAGTTATAATCAAAATCAACAAGCAACTATAAACCAGAGTCACATTACAGGGGAGAGAAGGAGTAGGATCAAAACAAGGGTGGTGGGAATTGTATGGGGAATATAACCAAGATGAAAATGCATACATTGTACAAAAATGAAAAATGATGTAAAAATATATTTAAAATATGATACCGTTTAGATTGACATCAAGAGCCATTACATATCAAATAGTAAACTAAAAATTGTATTAGAACACAGAAAAATTTTAAAACACTTTTGAAAAAAATAAAAGTGACCTGATTAAGTATAATGGAGTTTTATTAATTAGATTATTCAAATGTATAATTCCAGTTGATCTAAAATTAAAGGAAATCCCAAAATATTTGTGTTTGCAATCTAATAAGCTGTTTCTTAAATATATATGACTGCCATGGGCCAAAAATAAATAAAATGAATTGCAGAAGAAAAAGTTGAAGGAATTGTATTACCAGATATCAGGCCTTATTATATAGCTGTATCAATTAACATCACATGGTGTTGGTGCAAGACAGACTAATAATACCAAGGAACAAAATAGAGAATCCAGAGAAAGACTCTGCATATATGGTCACTTGATTTATATCTAAGATGGTTCTATAATATAGTGTGGGAAGAATCATCTTTTTAGTAACTGACGCTAAGTCAATTCCATGTCCATATAGAAATATTTAATCGCAACACGTACCTCACACCATATGCAAAAATCAATTCCAGAAGGACTATAAATCTAACTGCAATAAAACAATAAAACTTCAGGGAGAAAATATGCTAATATATCTTAATAAGCTTGGAGTTGAGAAAGATTTCTTATATGGGCCATAAAAACATAAACCATGAAATTAAAGACTGATATAAGAGCTACATTAAATTGCAAACTATTCATCAAAAACACTATAGACACACACATAATGGTGTTATTCATAAATTCATATATACTACACAATAGGAAAATAAACAAAATACCTAAATAATTTACAAAAGAGACTATCCAAATGGCCAATAAATAAAAGTGCTAACTTCTGCTGAGTTTCAACATGCTGAAATTGAAACAAAAATGAGTTATTACTGCACATTTGCTACTGGCTAAAAAAAAAAAAAAAGTAAAAATGTAAAAGGCACTATCGTGCATGTGTGTGTATGTGTGTGTATCTATGCGCACCAAAAGATATGCACAAGAACCTAAGTTACAGAATCACTAGTAACAACTTTAAACTGGAGACAACCCAAATGTTCATTTGTGGGTTGGAAAAACCATTGTCTGTACATACAATGACTTCTACAATGAGAATGATGCAAATATTTTTATATGCAATCATAATTAATTTAACAAGTTTATTAAACAAAAGGATTCTATATAACAGTCAACAATAGAGTATTGCAAATCTGCTACATCTTAGACCATGTGATACAGACTTATGATTTGTGCACTTTTTGGTATATATGATAAACATTAAAAGTTCACTGCAAAAGAATCAAATAGACACTTGTAAACTATAAAATAGATATTAAATCACCAGTGCACAACAACATATATACATTGTTGTTAATTGCAACATTTTTCACAATAAAAAAGTCCCTCAATAAGGAGTGTTTAATAAGAAATGATATGTATACATCATAGACTATTATGCAGTCATTAGAATTAGTTATATAACTTGACATGTAAAGAAGTCCATGAAATATTATCAAGTGAATAAAGGGAGATGCTGAAAATAAAAAGGGTATGGGATATTTAATTAAGAAAATCACCCTAAACTTCAGATTGTTTGAACATATATAAGGTATTATCATATATTTTTTATGTTCATATATATTTTTGCATAGTACTATAAGATCATGGAAAAATCTTGAATGCCTACATTGTTAGCTAGGAGGTAAGGATTGGTATGAGTAGAAATGATGAGGAATAAGAAAAAAAAAAACAATAGAGAGTGGAAGTATTATCTACTTAAGAGAAAAAAATAAGATCATGAATAAGTAAAAAGAAAATTACAGGGCCTCCCCAGTGGCGCAGCGGTTGAGCTCTGGGTTGAGAAGCTGCCTGCAGCCTCTGCAATGCCGGTTCGATCCCCGGCCACCAGGCGAGGGTCCCACATGGCGCGCGGACCTCTCCTGCCGCCCGCTGCTCCCCTCAGCAGTGTACTTCGTCGGTCAGCCTGTTCTACTCTCTGCTCTGGCTCTGGTGAATCCTCTCACCCTCCCGCGCTTCTGATTGCACCCAGTGCTTGTATAAATAAATAAATAAATCTTTAAGAAATTACAGGCCAACTCTGATATGACACAAAAATCTTTTAAAAGATAAGCATACCAAATCTAAATGTTTGTTTTAAAAAATATATATCTTAATCATATTACGTTTTTTCCAAGAATGCAATGATACTTAGTGACATTTAAAAGCATTTTATAGAAGCAGCTAGCTACATTTTTTCCAAATTATGTTTATCCAGGTAAAGTAGGTTTCATTATTTGTAACTTGCTATATTTAGAAATTAAAAACAGGGCCTCCCTGGTGGTGCAAGGGGTTAAGACGCAACCTGTGAAGCAACCTATGAAGCTATCCGCAGCCACTGCAATACAAGTTCGATCCCCGGCCAGGGAGCTACCCATATGGTGCAGCAGACCTCCCCTGTCTCGCCTGCTGCTCCCCTCAGCAGTGTATTTCAGTCAATCTGCCTGCTCTGTTCCCCACTCTGTCTCTGGTGAATTCTCTCACCCCCCACACTCCTGGCCTGTACCCCAGATTTGTATGCATAAATAATCTTAAAAAATGAAATTAAAAGCAGAGAAAATAACTTAGAATATGAAAAAAAATGGTTAAATTCCATACTCTTTAATAACTGCTAGCAAACTAATAATAAATACATGGCAACTCCCTTTAGTCTAATATAAGTCATCTACATGAACAATCATTGCTAATGGAACTATATCAGAACTATTCTTAAAATCAGTTATAGGCCAAAGGCACCCAGTATGATTGTTCCTATTTAATATTGTTCTAAAGGTCTATACACTCTGGAAATATGAAAGACAGTGCCATAATTCAGCATAATGCAATTATTAACATTCAAAGGTCAAAATCCATGAGCAAATTATAATTAAAAATAGGAAAAATACATTTCTTCTGACATAAACTTAGGTCAAAATATATACCTTTGAGATGACCATGGGAATTCCTTTTATTTGCTTTGGTGTCTGGAGGTCAAGAGGGTAATAAAATTTTATAAGACATTACAAACTTTCCCTTTTCTAGCTTATCCAAGATACTGTGCAGCCCCAATTGCTAGGATGTTACAAGTATGTAACCTCTTCTACTCAGTGTTATTGATTATGTGTTAGATATATGAAGATGAAACATAAATGTTGCCCTCAAGTAATTCATAATCTATCACGGTGAAGAAAAACTCACAAGTGGTATGGTATAATAAAATGTTTAAGAAAATTGGAGGCTGACGATGATAAATTTCCCTGGAATAATTAGATGTCTTTTCTTCCATTTGGAGCTCAGGTTTGAAATAAATTGAGAAATGGCATTTCAGGAAAAGAAAACAGCTAGCATATCATGGAGCTATAGGATACCTGAAATATTTTGAAACTATAATTTTGAAACTATATTACTATAATAACAGTATGACAGTTGCATAGATATAAGTGGGACCGTGGAATGGACTTCCTGAGAAGACCATTGTCCATGCTGGATTGCACAGAATTATATATAGCATAACAAGCAGTATGGACATTACGCACAGATAATGGAGAGTCATTCAATATAATTAAGTAGAACACTACTCAGACTTCTATTTTTATAACATGTAATAGGGCATGGAGTATTAGAGATACATAGAGATAAATATGGAAACGAAAAGGATATGAACGTAAGAGAAATGTTGATGGGTTTTAAGGAAGATAATGAGATGAATTGGGGTAATCTGAGGTCTTCTGATGTACCTGTTGGGTCACTAAACCAAAATCTTTAGATTTACAACACTGGAAAAGGGAATCCACCTTTAGGACTGTTTTATTTCTATTTCTACTCCCCACACTTCCCAGGTTAAAACCTCCTAATATTCACTTTAGATTGACTGAAAAGTATAATTTTCACATTATTTAAGTTTATTCAAATACTTTATTAGTATATATATTAAAATACTGGTTTCATTATGGAATTAGTTTAATTTTTATAACTGAATCAAGTACTAATTCTAGTGGAAATGTATTTTCAGTTCAGCTACATCCAATCTAAAATCATCAAGTTTATTTTAATACCTAGTACAGGATGATGCCCTTGTCTAACCTTGGTTTTTATCTTCCTTATGGATATTTTCTTTTTCTTTTCTGGCAAGAATTTCCCAATAAAAATTGTTACTTCATATGATTTCATGAATGTCTATTTAATTTACTTTTACATTTATATGAAGGACAATAATTGGCTCCTTCCACACTTCAGTATATTAAACTAATCATGTTTCCTTGGATATTCATTTAAATCATTAGGGCACATCACTTTTTTTCATGGCTAATTCAACTTTGCTAGCTTGTTTTCCTTGATTAGCACAATTTACCACCAGTGTCTATTTACATAGCTTTTATTTTAGTTTTGTATTTTCCGCAGTTCATCTTAAATGTTTTCTTTAATCACAATGATATTCTGATAATATTTAACATTTGTTGATATTTTAACTCATTTACAAAGTAGTATATGGACAAGATATATTCCAATGTCCAAAATAGCAGCATTTGTTAGAATAAAGATACAGAAATCTGTTATTTTCTTAATTTTTGTTAAAAGAAATTATAAAAAACTGTATCATTCAGAAAGAATTTGCCATCATAATTATCTTACCCTTATATTGATATTGAATAGTAGTCTGCTTTTCCCTGTCAGAACATACCTGCATAACTGGATCAAAATGAGAACAAATTTAATAATATGCTCTGACTACATATCCTAATTGTATATTTAAATTTTAATTTGTAGTTGAATTAAAAAATTAAAATTCTTCCTGCCATTCAGATGATTACATCTTTCACTAGTTATTATTACAATTTTTTCCATATTTTATAGAGTCTCTCCAACTCAAAATAGTGCCCCATTTTAAGGAAACTGAACTTTGGAACCCACCAGTAATATGATATTAAAATTGCTTCCAAAGTCAAATTTCATGAATGTACTTACAATCACTTCTACTTACGTGTTATATGATCTTGAGCAAGGATCTTAACCTTAGTTCTTCATCTCCAGATTGAATTGCTGGGTGGATACAATAAGTACGATGTTAAATTTACAGTACAATAATACTAATTTAAGGATTGCTTTTAAAATAGCATCTGACATATTTGTGACTATTATTTTACATCAATCCATGTGTCCATCACCCTCTTTTCACTGAAAATGTAATTAATTTGACCTGTGTGTCGGTGGGGGTGGGGCGGCGGGGAATGCCTGTTTCATATTGAGTCAAGCAGTTGCTTTAATGGCAACATGGAGCAGACACTGAGACCAAGTTAATCTCTACTGATAACTTAAACATTAACAATTGGACTTGGAAGTGGCTATATCTTCCGGTTTTCTTTCATTTTGTCTGAGGTCAGCTATGATTACATTTCTGACTTTAGGTTCTAGCAGACATGCATGAATTCTTATATTTCGTGTTCATATTATTCTTTGACTTGATTTCTGTTTCAACAAAGAGATCCCACTAATACAATATGTATAAAGTTAAATTTCTTGCTTGTAAAGAACTTTTCAGTATTATTTGAATGTTAAGATGACTAGAATCATCTGTTCAATAGCTTTTCTTCTATCAATAATATTTTAGTTATTAATTCTGGGCTGTATAGAACAAAATCAGTTGGAAGCCTACTGAGTAATACATTCAAGGCTGAATTATTTCAAAGCTACCTCCCCTTTATGAAGATGACCTTAAACACAGGCACAAAATTATTCCTTTTTGACTCTCAAAACAGAGAATCTCAGATACTTAGATTTTATTGGGAGGCAAAGGCAAGACAGTTCATTAGAGTTTCCTGCCTTAATTTGTTTGGATAAAACAGAAATTAGCTTCACCTTGAAAAAAATCAGGAGGGAACATTTTTAGTCCATTCAATTAAATATATTTTAACTTTATAAAAATATTTCCACATTTTCTTTATTTTTCTTATTTCACAATCAACTGGCACTAAGGTCTTGGTCTGATGGTGCTTCTGAATTTTTGTTTTTAACACCTCTCACTTCGTAATTTGCACTGTATTTATTATCTTTTCTCTTTCCCATTAAATGTCATTATAAATTACTAAAAATGGATCTACCATATGACCCAGCAATTCCACTTCTAGGAATCTACCCAAAGGACACAAAAACATTAATTCAAAAAAGTACTATTTACAATAGCTAAAATATGGAAACAACCTAAATGCCCCAAAACAGAAGAATGGATCAAGATATGGTATACAAACACAATGGAATAATCAAAAAAAAATATTATTGTATGTCATTCACAGCAACATGGATGGAGCTGAAAGGGATTATGTACAGTGAAATAAGCCAGAAAGAAAAAGAAAATTATCGGATGGTTTCACTTATAGGAGGAGCATAGGGAAACCAGACAAGGGATCAGGGTAAAAAAGACAAAACTAGCAGTCAAACTATGAATTGGAGATATTCGGAGGGGGGAGGGATCAAAATGGGAGGGAAGAGCATAAAGGTCTATGGTGATGGTTCACGGGTGTATTCATGGTGGTAATTTTATGGGCACAACACCTGAGAGGAGAAATCACACACTGTACACAAATGAACAATGATGTGTATGTGCATGTATGTGTGTATACACACACACACACATATGTCATATTCCTGGAGACTAGTATTTCTTATGTATCTTTGTCTTAGCCATCATACCCAGGCAGCCATCATACCCATTCATTAAATACAGTTGGTGCTCAGTTATAAGTTGCTAAATGTTGTGCTATGTATCCCAAGAGCAATTGATTCTTTTCATTTTATATATGTAATTTCAGTTCAGGGTTGGGTGGGGAATAGTTGAGAGTAAAGTTTTTAGGAAAATCAAGACTTCTTTTAGCTATCATGCCAAATCTTTAATGCGGGAACTACCAAGTAGCTTGACAATGATACAGGCTTACACTAATCACCTTTGCTTCATGAATGCAGTCGAGTTCTTGTGGGAGGTACTTGAGGGCCATTTCTAATGACTTAGTTTTCATTTTAAAAGCATCACTATTTTTCTAGCTTAAAGAATTCCAACAGCTCTGGGGTAGACAATAACAAGCATCTTAGAAATAAATTATAGACTAAAAGCATTGTTGAGCCATTTGATGAAATTATCAAGCTGGCTTATAATACACTGTGGCTGAGGCACCAGCACCAGCTGCTTAAGACTTTCAAAGCTACTTTGACTTGGAAATGATTTTGAGAGTAAGGAGCAATCTTTCTCTAATAACACTGAGTACTGATGATATACTCACTAGTTCTGGTGATCTGTCATCAAATACATTATTTTTCTATCTAAGACATTTAACAGCGCAGAGAAAACCACACATTCTCCCTTCATGGAGGTACAGCGCATGCAGGAGGATGGTATCTGGTCCTGACCTTCTCAACTCCTAAATTTTGGACAATTCTCTGGTTTGGCAGAATTCGCCTGAGCTATCATTCTTCGGGCAACAACCAAAAGACAACACTATTCCTCCCCAGGCAAGTAGAGACTCTTATCTGGAGTCAGTTTTACATATTTTGAACACACTCTCTAGCTTCACTTCAATCACTTTAAGTGCTTCAAACTGGCATTGTTTCAAGCAACAGATTCAACATAAGCAGTCTCTGTACGAGCTCAAAAGAAATACTCTCCTATAATCAATTGAATTACTCTCATTTGACCGCTCAATTATTGCCAATATACATGTTAAATCATCACTTCAAGGTAATTTGTTTTATAATTATTTGGCACAGTAAAATTAATCACCTGGAAGCATTACAAAGAAGACTTTTTTCCCCCGTTTTTCCCCCGACACAAAAAGTGCTTTGCAAGCATCATATCCCCCATGCTTTCCAACTGTCCCTCAACTCTAAAGAATGTATTCTTTCCTTCCACCTGCCTATTCATCCTCACATGCATGCTCACTATGGTCAAGTATATAGCATTCTGATGTTCAGATTCCCCTATTTTTCTGCTTCCTCAGGACCTCACTAAGCTCCTGATTGATTAACTTTTGAAGTAGTTGATTCCTATTCATCATTGTGGCCTCACCTTAAATTGGCTTTTTCAGAGAAACCTTCCCTAACCTCCAAAACTAGGTTACGTAACTCAGTTATGTGAACACACTCTCAATTTTAACACGCTTAGCTTCAGCTCCTCCCACTAAATTATAAGCTTCATGTGGACAGGTGCTTTACCCCTGCTGCTTTTAGCTCTATGCCCAACAACAACCCCAAGGAGGGTCGCAGCTCCACCATTCTTTTCTGCGGAAATGACAACTGAAATTCAGTCACACATCACTTAATAGCATCTTGTCAATGACAAACTACATATATGACGGTGGTTCTAATAGGCTAAACCATATAGCAGCCTGTGAGTTGTAGGCTATACCATCTAGGCCTGTGTAATTATCCTCTACAATGTTAGCACAATGAAATAAATTAATGATGCATTTGTCAGAACATGTACCTTTCATTAAGCAGCGCATCTCTATGTGTTGACAGCAATGAATTTTCCAGACTAGTCCTTCAGCTGTGTCAAATTGTATAGCTATCATTACAGAGCATTGACCGAGATGGTAGTAAACCAAAATTTCTTGGATGATTAACCTTAAAGCCAATGCTGTAGAGAGAACTATCTCGACAGGTTCATATGCATTGCTATTCCACTAGGGGAGAAGTCTTACTAAATTCTCGTTTATGGACAAAAATATATGAATTCCTAGGTCATTTTGGAGATATTTATAGAGGGAGAATCTTTTAAAGTTTGTATGTTCTTATAAGTCTAAGAGATGGTAGCAATAAGCACTGAATGTTTGGGACATTCACACAAAGCTACCCTTTTCAAGTGTATCTGTCTGCTGACACTACCATAACAAAATATCACAACCATGAATAAATTGGCTCAAATATCAGAAATTTATTTTCCCACAGATCTGGAGGCTGTAAGTCCAAGATCAAGGTGTGGGCATGTTTATTTTCACCAGAGACCTCTCTTGTTTGTTTGCAGGTTGCTATCTTAATCTGACCTCAGAAGCCTTTTCTCTGCACATCAGCTTCCTGGTCTCTTTTCCTCATATGTATGGGCATCAAACATACTGAATTCGGGCTTCACCCTTATAATCTCATTTAACTTTAATTACCTCCTTATGGGCCTTATTTCCAAAAACAGTCACATTGGGTGGGGTGGGGGGTTTGGGGGGGACCGCTAGGGTTTTACTATATGAATTTGAGGGTGGAGAGTACAACTCAGTCCTTAACTTCTAGTAAAGTCTGGAATATTCTGACTTGATGGGAATCTGTTCTTGTAAAGAGTAATCTTTAATATTGCTGATTTTAATGATTATGTTTATCTACCTATTTATGCATATAAGCATCAGACTTAGGATTCTCACTTAAACCTCAAAATAAAGTCTGTGTTTTGCTCTTTAGATTTCATGGCCACTTGCCCCTGATAGAAGCAAATTGCGATTCTAGGAAATAGCAAAAGGACATTTAAGAGGAAATAAAATTTTTCACTGATAACATACATAATAGACATGTAACTTTTGTTCTAACTATCCACTGCACTTGAGGGAATATAATTGCCAATAAAACAGTTCTATTAGTCTCTGAATATGAGAATAAGACCATTTAGGACCATGGCAAGAGTCCCATATTGTACATTCTAATACATATTGATAAGTAAAATATAAAATCCATTTCCACATTGTGTGGACTTAATTAAATGTATTTACACACTGATTAGATTATTTTCTATTTTTATCTTAATCTGTGATTTGGGTTGACTCTCAGTCCTTCCTGATCCAATATTTGCTTTGAATACCATATATGTAACCATTACACCTGCAGGTAAAAAAGCTCAACCCAAGAAAACAAATTTGCTTTCTGACTATGTGGTTATTTTTTTCTGACAGAAGATCCAAACCCCTATTTAATACAACCAGTGGAGGAAGTCTAAGAATTGCTTGAATTGAAATGAAAAACCATAATAATGACATTTATAACATCTGTCACATTACATTTGCTTGGTCTATATATCTCTCTCTGGAATAATAGTGATTTATCCAAATTGCTTCTCACTGCAATTTATATCAGTGTAAAGACACCACCAGATATATGGAGGGTTTTATTTGCCTCAAACTGGATGTCTGTTTAATTGTATTTGCCACTAAATGAAAATACTGCCCTCTGGCATATCTGTTTAGCTATAATGGTTAATTTATTTCATGTTTTTATAACTTCAACCTCTTCCACTTACTAGGTAGTTGAATGCATAACTTTCCTCTTTCTTTCTGCAAATATATACATATGTATATGTGACACTTTATGTCACAAATCTGGTAACTATAACTTTATTACACCAGAATCTTCACTATCTAGGTTATCTTTTCTTTCTCCTTGTGGAAGAAAAATAACCCAGCAAACTTATTCAGGCTACAATTAAACAATAGAGTTCCCAATGCAAGGGGAGGGGGCAATCTTGCCACCTCAGAAGGTATTTGGTGAATGAAGATATTTTGGGTTGTCACGACTGTTGAGTGCTACTACTGGCATCTAGTGAGAAGCAGCTAGGGAAGCAGATAAATACCCTATAAGACTTAAAACAGTCCTAACACAACAAATATCCAGTCCTAAAACTCAGTAATGGTAAGGTTGGTAAATGTTGAACGAAAAAAAAAAAAAATGGTTTCCTTAGTGCAATGGGGTTATGTTATTAAGATGTGTCTACATAGTAACAGATATTTCCATTAAAAGTAAACAACTTTTAAAAATCCAAATAACATAGTTTTAGATCAAAAACTCTGATTTGCATTTAATTTGGAATACTCTAGTTTGGAATAATTTGTGACTGTTCTTATTCTACCACCTACCACCTATAGTACAGGGCCTTCTCACAGTTGGACAGAGCTCAGTGGACACCTATCATTTCCCCACAGACCCTTGTTTCTTTGAAGGAAAAGTGAAAAGGAATCTCAAGAACTCACTCCCAATCATCATTTTGACTTTGCTGCCTAGCACTCTCATGTCTTTTTTTTTTTCTTAAATTGGCACTATCTCAGCTCCTTCTTGACCTCCTTGTCATTTTCTTTTTTTTTTAAAGACTAATTTATGCATACAAGAACTGGGGTACAGGCCAAAGGTGCAGGAGGGGTGAGAGGATTCGCCAGACACAGAGTGGGGAGCAAAACAGGCAGATCTACTGAAATACACTGCTGTGGGGAGCAGCGGGCAAACAGGAGAGCTCTCCTGCGACATGTGGGACACCTCCCTGGCCAGGGATCAAACTCGCGCTGCAGTGGCTACAGATAGCTTCATAGGTTGCGTCTTAACCTCTTGCACCACCAGGGAGGCCCCCTCCTTGTCATTTTCACTAAATATTCTTCCTCTTCTCTTTGCTTCCTTCGAGGTATCACCAAAATTTCTAACACAGGATTTCTTTCTTCTCAAGTTGCTCCACAGACAATTCCACTTTCTTTCTGGTTTCAATCACAACTATTAGGTGAATATTAAATTTACATTACAGAGCCCATTCTCTTTTGTGAATTATGAAAAACTTTCTTGGGCCTCTGTAGTTTTACAACATTGTTGCTTTTCTAAAAGGTGCTTCTAATCTCCTCCTTTAAGCTTACCACTGGCATGCATCAATGATAAACTGTACAGATTGTAGCTGTTATAATTTTTTTCTACCCAAACTTTTCTAATGCCAATTAACTTCACTCAATTCTATGTAAAAATGGCCATCTTTTCAATGGAGATTCATTGTAAAATTGTTTTGCCAAAATGCCCAGTGCAAACTGCATCAAAAAAAAAAAAAAGGCCCTCATCCCGACAGTTAAGAACCTGTCTAATATACCCTTTTACTGCTTTAATAATTTGTAAACCCAAATCACCTCCACAATTTCAGTGAAATTAACCTGATGAATTAGCCCCAATGTGCCCTATTTATCACCAAGTAAGTGTTTTCTCAAGTTGTCTTCCTCTTCTCTAAACTCTGTACTGTATCATTGCATATTTTATGTGAAGCCTTCTCTTTTTAAAAGCCTGCCATGCTCCTCCCCCTCCAGCCAAAAATCATCTTTCTATCTAGTGAGTACCAAAAGGATTTGTTGCCACCATTTCTCCAGTGTTTACCTGTAAGAATGGTCACTGGTGTCCTTGTCTAATTTTCCGAGTTCAAAAAAATGTATATTGTTTACTGAAGGCCATAGATTGTGTTTTATGTGTCTATTTTTCTTCTATTTACTGAACATAAGGTGCTACACATCATTCACTGGTTAATAAATGTGGCATATTTAAATTGCAATATATTTCTTGCCCTACCTCATTAACTGTTGTCAGTACATTTTATTTTATTTTTATCTCAAATTCTATTCACATCTAAAGCTATAGTAATTTTTCCCTGGATCATAAGATTCTTCATTCACAATTCCTTATTTTTTCAATGTCAGACATTTTTCTATTAATCAAATTATTTTTAAAAAATACCTGTTTTTATTTTTGTTTTCCTTTCCTTCTTATCTTTTTAAGGCCATTAAATGCCTTTGATTCTTTCATTGCAATGTTTACCTTCATTTTACCTCGTGTTTGTGCTGTTCATTTTCTTTAAACAGTAGTAATAATGTAATGGTATTTTGAATGTGCCCGATGTGCTAGTGTTACCCTAACATTTTGTAATCAGTAATTCATTTAATCTCCACAACCATCTTGCTCTCATCCAACCCAGAGAGATAAAATATGTTCTGCATATAAAGTGTTGAGCCAGGCAGCCTGAAACCAAGGGTGAGGCTCTTAAAAACACTTATATGGGGCCTCCCTGGTAGTGCAGGTGGTTGAACGCAGTGCTATGAAGCTGTCAGTAGCTTCTGAAGTGTGGGTTCGAACCCGGCCGGCTGGCGAGATACCCACATGGCAAGGCATACCTCTCCTGTCTCACCCACTGCTCCCCTCGCAGTGTATTTCAATACATCTGCCTTTTCTGTTCTCCGCTCTGTCTCTGGTGAAACCTCTCACCCTCCCCCACATCTGGCCTGTACCGGTTTCTTGTATGCATGAATAAATAAATCTTAAAAAACAAACACACGTACAGTTTCCCATGATCAAGTTCATCTTCAGGTACTAAAATATTAAATCACTTTTAATGATACAAATATTAACCATTTTGGGCATCCCTGGTGGCACAAAGGTTAACATGCAACCTATGAAGCTATCTGCAGTCACTGCAGCACAAGTTCGATTCCCGGGCAGCCAGGAAAAACATGGCGCAGCAGACCTCTCCCGACTCGCCCGCTGATCCCCTCAGCAGTGTACTTTGGTCAGTCTGCCTGTTCTGTTCCCCACTCTGTCTCTGGTGAATGCTCTCACCCTTCATGCCTCTGGCCTTTACCCCAGCTCTTGTATGCATAAATAAATACATCTTAAAAAATTAACCATTTTCTCTGGAAGAAAAAATATATTTCTTGGAAATCTAGATTGTACCAATTTCTCCCAGTTGTACAGATCCAAATTTGTCTACTAGGAAGAGCGGTTCTCTCCAGCATGGCAGACACCCTAGTCTTCCTGAAACATGCACTCTTTCATCATTCCTGTTTCTACACCTTGAGGTTCAGCTACTCTCTATGCTTTTTCTGTACCCAAACCCCTCCTCATTCATGAGTTCAACGCTGCAAACAGCTAGTGGACCTATCCGGTCTTATGGTGCTTTAAGAGAAGATTTAAATAAAGAAAAATTAAATGAAACTGGGGCCACCCTGGTGTCAGCATTGTGAAGCTATCCACAGCTACTGCAGTATGAGTTCGATCCCTAGCCAGAGAACTAATCAACATGACACAGCAGACCTCTCCTGTCTCGCCTGCTGCTCCCCTCAGCAGTGTATTTCAGTTAATCCACCTGTTCTGCTCCCCACTCTATCTCTGGTGAATCTTCTCACCCCCTGCACCTCTGGCCTGTACCCTAGCTCTTGTATGCATAAATAAACATTTAAGAAATGGAATGAAACTGAACCACTATCTTATGCCATAATTCAAAATAGGTTAAAGACTTGAATGTAATAACTACAACCATAAGCTCTTAGAAGAAACGATAGATAGTAAACTCCTTGATGTCAGTATTGGCATAATTTTTGGATTTGACACCAAAAGCACAGGTAACAAAAGAAAAAAAAAAACAGGTGGAAGTACATCAGTCTGAAAGGCTTCTTTACAGCTCAGAAAAACAACAAAATGAAAAGACAGACTACAAAATGTGAGAAAATATTTGTAAATAATATCTGATGAAAGACCAATACCCAAAATATATAAAGAACTCACACATCTCAATAGCAAAAACACAAACAATTCAATTTAGAAATGAGCAGAGATCTGAATATTTTCCCAGAGATAACATACAAATGTCAACAGATGCATGAACAATTTATTACTAATCATCAGAGAAATGCAAATCAAGACACAAAGAAACAGCACCTCAAAGCTGATAGAATAGCCATTATGAAAAATATAGGAAATGAATGTTGGCAAGAGTGTGGATGAAAGGGCACTCATAGGAATGTGCATTGATGCAGCCTCTATGGAATATATAAAGATTCTTGATCCATCGTAGATGAAAGGATAAAGAAAATATAGTGTATACATAGGGTACATACACACACACACACAGAATATTATTCAGGCACAAAAAGGAAAGTCTATCATTTGCTACAACATGGATGGGCCGCAAAGGCAAATACTATATGATCTCACTTATCTGTGGAAATATGGGGGAAAAGCTCATAGGAATAAAGAACAGGTTAGTGGTGCCAGCAGTGGGAGAGAAGGATGGGTAAACTAGCTGAAATTGGTCAAAAGCTTATAATATCCAGTTTCAAAATAAAAAATGTTAAAAAAAATAGGAGGTGTTATAAAAAGATTCAGATTCCTGGTCCTTTAGATAAATAAAAAGATCTGTCAACACTGAGCCTTCATGCTGTTTCACTGTACTTGCCAGGAGCTGAGTACTTGCTCCTTTATTTAGTTGGAGTAGACACCACCACTCTGGACTGTTCCCCCAATACAGAGAGGAGATAAGTCATTTTTTCACTTTTGATTTGATTGCTGGTCTTAAAGACTTAATTAGAAGTTGTAGAGAAAAGTAAAATATCCTTTACTAACATCTTTGAAAAAATGAAAAATGGTAATTTAAATTGGCTTTTATGATTAATATATATATCACAAAGGTAGTAAAAAAATTCTTGTATTAATCATCAAAGTCTTGTCAATGAAAACAGGGAGCAATGTATACTTAATACTCACCCTGTTCAGTCAATTTCCAATTTCCATATGTAATTACATTAAATGCTTACCAAACCTCTTGAGGTAGTTGGTGTTATTTCCATATGAGATAAGGCAACAGGGACTCAGAAGATGAATAAGCTGCCCACAATCACATGACATGTAGCTATTTAATAGTGTAGCCAGGATTCAATTCTGATTGACCTGGTTGAAAAGTCTAAGTCCTTCCCACACAGCACAGCTCCTTATTTAGTTCACAGATTGATTAATGATCTAATTAACTGTTAATGCAGAACATAGAGATTGTTACTAATTATCACAGAGTCAGTGCTGTGTTGGTTCACTAATGAGAGGCTTTGGTGCAAACATTTTCCCAACTTTTCCAACACTGTCAATATTAGTTGTTTGAAATCAGCAAATCCTAAAAATTAGGGCTCTCTTATTCTTTCTTGGATAGTCAGTCATTAAAGATTTATCAGCATACTCTTTTTAGTGAGCGATTTGATCATTCAAAGTTTGACCCCAAAGAGTTTTATATATTTTGTTTATAGGAAAGCAGTCCTTAATACCTAAAAGACTGAACAGCATGATTACAGAATGAACTTTGTGGTTAACCAGTTCTTCCTTAAAATATCCATTCTGCTACTAACCAAACATAAGCAAGTTACTCAGTAGCTCTGAGCTTTAACATCTTTACCTACAATTCAAAGATATGCTAATTACCTCAGTTAAGGTATAAGTGGTCCAGGTACAGAGAAAAGAGGTCGGTAATTTGTTCCTAAATTCCCAGTGTCAACTAAGTATTGCTGCACAGGAAGTAGTTCAATCATCTAAACTACAATAAAGTATAATGCAGGTTATACACACACACATTATATATATTATATATAGGTTACATACACTTATATATGTATATATACATATACATATAGCACAAATGATTTATATATTACATATATGAAATTGTCATGTCAAAATCACCTAAATTATGAAGTATTAGGGTTTTTTCCGTATTAGTGAAATTATTAAGTTAACAAAATTAAGCCCCTTTATTTCCCAGATGCTTTAGTTTTACTCTGCTTAAGTGTAAACTAAAAAAAAAAATATAGTGTATAAACATACTTATTTTCAGTGGTACAAACTTGAAATTTATGTTACAATGCAATGTTACTTCAATAAAAAGTAACATCAAAAAGATTTAGTTCAAAGGACTGTTTAGAAAAGAAATGAAGTATTAGTAGGCTTATTGCACTGTGCTTGGTATACACAGAAATACACTAGGTGTCAGTTATTTCTATTAATTCTGTAGGGAACACACTTCCCACTCTTGGGGAAAAAGGTCATATTTCTTTCAATTTTCATTACAAAAGCAACCAGAAATATCTGACCAGAGAAGACACCAGAATAACATTTGTTGAAAGAAGTCACCAAGGAGAAAATCCTTAGGGGCAGAGACAATATGCTCTATCATAGTGAAAGTGAGACTTGCTTATCGTTTTTCTCACAGATGCTCACACACAGCACACATTGGTGACCAAGCAGAACAAGTCTTTGTCCTTGTGAATTAACCTTCCTATATTACCCAAGGGCTCAAACCCCTGGAGCCCAATGACAGGGCTTTACCTGTATTTGCACTTTGCCAAGATTGTGGATATCCATAAAT
This sequence comes from Talpa europaea, assembly GCF_964194135.1. NCBI lineage: Eukaryota > Metazoa > Chordata > Mammalia > Eulipotyphla > Talpidae > Talpa > Talpa europaea. Next base: position 81,950,714 of record NC_140073.1, read on the forward strand.
TATATCAAACATTTAAAAATTGTTTAACATGTGGTGAGATCAAAAATTATAGCAAACATTTAAAATTTGTTTAATATATAGTAAGATCTTCATTTGGAGAACTTCTGGGCTTGCTTTTGGTGTTGCAATGGAGAAGATATGAAAATTGGGAATATTAGTAAGGGTTTTGCAAAAAGAGAAGGCAGGAGAGTTTGTACGGAAGGCTTTGGAACAAAGAGGAGAGATCTAGCTATCAGAGGGAAAACTGTCAATGAAGGAAGGCTGAGGGGTTTGAAGCAGCACTCAGGACCATTTCCTGGATTACATGAAAAGTGATCATCCTTTCTTTCCCCATGTAAATCTCCATGGATATCCTTTTTACACAGCAAATCTTTCAATGTTGGATCTCTGGGATTTGGGGCAGAGGTTACCAAAAGCTAAGCATAGTTTAAATAAGACAAAAAGCAAGGCTGAGAAAGAACACATGTTACAGTAAACAAATAACTTTTGATTTCCCTATTTTTTTAAAGTGTATCACTAATTCATTCATGTTGTTTCAGGGGGCTATCTGTGGCTACTGAGAAGCATTTTTGCAGATGATTAAGTCCACAATGTGGGGGAAGGTTCCAGCTTCCATTTCAAATGTGTGTAGGTGAAGAACTTGCTAAGTTTGTGTCACCGCAGATCTCTCTGTTACCTGGGATCCAGATCTGAGACTGCAATCTCTGTGCTGTCTGTGTGCTACAAGACAGTCAGGACAGTCCTGAGGAGCTGGGGAAAGCGTGTGCAATCCAAAGCACAATCTCTGATGTCCTTGCTGGGGATCTACACTTTGCGCAGCACTCTAGATCTTCTACACGTGTTTTCCCTTGGTCAAGGGCACGTACCTCCAATCTGTTCAGCTTCCCTCTTCTCAGGTCCTCCGGCTGAGAGGGCAGCCCTGCAAGTCATATCCTGTGCTCCAGACAACAGCCTCCAAGCATTTCTCTCCACCCATGTGCTGTTTGGCAAAGGGTCATAGTCTCTGTCTCTTTTCGTCTCTGATATCTAAGGGGTGTTCGATTTTTGCCCCAAACCTTGGGACACTCTGGGTGTATTATCCCTCTGCTTAATTCTCAGATGATCCTCTCTGTAGCAAAGCAAGGAACCTCCTCTGTCACCATCTTCATTCAGCTTCCTGAAGCAGAGTTGCTTTAACACACAGAGGCTGCTAATTGTTACCCAATAATCATTTTCTACATCTTCCATGAAAACAGAACTCAATTTTTTTTTCTATTTTAAAGTGCCAATGCAAACATCTCTTCACTACTCTTAATAGCCTTCCATCCAACACGGTGTAGGCCTGTTAAATACACTACTGATCTTAAGATGTGTGAGTGTGGTATGGGATGTCCAGGAAAGTTGTTAATGGGGAGTTAACTCAGTTTCACAGCCTCACTGTCTTCCCTTCCTTATTGCTTGTTTTGAAGATAACTTGAACCCTGGAGCAACCTTGAAAATAGAAGCCCCGTAATGAAGATATTTGAGCATAAAACTAAGAGGAAGTTAGGTGACTAATTCACCAAATCATTATATGAAAACGGGCTACCTAAGTTTTATGGTTTTATCTCATTGTTATTTTTGATTTTCTTTTTTGGGCATTCAAAAGAATCTAAACTTCTACAATCCATAACACCTCCTTTATAAACTGCCAGACATTGTTACAATTTTCAAAAGTAAGGCACTTTGTTTCCAAATGTCCAGATATCAGTGGACATCTATTCCACTGCCACAAGAAGTACTTTTGTATTTTTTATTCATGCCTATTATGATTATGTGGATAGGTCATTTACATTTAAGTCAATTTTCCAAGTTTCCCAAGTATATTTAAAAGAAAATATATATATATTTTGAGTATATTTAAAAGAAAAAAAGAAAATGCAATGAAGCTTTATGTAAACATTAAGTTTTTTCAGATTTTTTTTTCAAATACATAAGCATTTACTGAAAAACATAATAATTTCATATCAAGATAGAAAGAGTAAGGCCGCTCTCATCCTAACTTCAGTAAATGTATGTAATTCAAAAAGAGCTGCCTACCTAGCCTCCATTCTGTCATTTATTAACATTCCAATTCTGTGGGTAACAAAGGGCTCAGCTTAAATTAAAAAAAGCAACAACACATTATCTTCTTCCTTTCTCAAAAGTGATGGTCAAGTGGTACAATAGAGCCATGTAGATTGCAAATGAAAAAGAGTTCCCAGCTCTTCCCAAAAAGCTATAAAGAGAATGACTCAGCAAACAGATCCACCCCCTTTTATCCTTTGCTATTTCCTTCCCTCATTCCTGGTGCAAGTGATAGTTGATGCTGGAGCACCTGCCTTTAGACCTTAATGAAAAGCTAATAGAGTCACAGACACATGGATTTGGGTATCTTTTAGCAGCAAAAATCAATGGCTACAAATACCTGCCTCCAGAAGTTACACTGTGTAAGTGGATTAGAAATCCCCAATTTGTTTCTTATAGAAAATAAGGAAAATTCAGTCCTTAACAGTTACAGAGGTATAGGGGGGGATACCTAAAAAGGAAGTGAATTATGTATAATTTAGAACATGGAGAACGAGCACTGATGATTTTTCAAATTATTTTCAAAATGGTTTTCTGTTCTTTTAGTTGTGGTTTGTAGAGATTTGATTTTCCTATGCTCTTCAGTCATGAGAAGCAGTACTCATATTTCACGCTCTTCTTTGCTACACATTCTTTAACAGAGATGTTCTTCCCCAAAGGAACTATTTGAGTTCTTACTTGTGGATAATTAAAAGATTGTGTCCTTTTTTCAAAAGATGTATTTATTTATTATTTATACAAGCACTGGATACAGTTGGAAGTACGGGAGGGTGAGAGAATTCACCAGAGCCAGAGCGGGGAACAGAGCAGACAGACTAACGAAATATGCTGCTGAGGGGAGCAGTGGGCTGCAGGAGAGGTTTGCGTACCACGTGGGACCCTTGTCCGGTGGCCAGGGAGTAGCCAGGAATCGAACTGGCGCTGCAGAGGCTTTGGGCAGCTTCACAACCCAGCGCTCAATCGCTGTGCCACCGGGGAGGCCCGATTGTGTCATTTTTTTATATTAGTTCCTGTCCCTATTTTCTGATTCTTTTTCTTCATCATCTCATAAATTTACCTTTTTTTTTTATCTCTAATCCTTTTTGGCCATCTTTTTCTTCATTCTTCTTTAATCTACTTTCCCATTTTATGCATTTAAAATACATGTTACAAATATGAAGTGTCAGTTATTTTACTCTCCCATCATTGCAAATTCTTGAGCTACTGAAATTCTGGACAATATAAAGAGTGTAGGGTAGGCAAATGCAATGACTTACAGTATCAGTGAATTGGCCTTGTGTGTACACACACACACACACACACACACACACACAAACACACATACTGCTCAATCTTTTAGACAGGTTTTGTCACAAAATGGCCAGAATGGGTCACTGGCAAAATAAAAACATATAAAAAACTCCTCTTGCACATATTTGATCCCAATGATTTTCATAGCATAGCACACTACTTGCTAGTGTAAAATGTCACTGGGTATGTAATATGTACATACAAATATATCATATATAGAAACTTTTAAGATTTTATTTATGCCAGATATTAAGCATTTCCTCCATCTATGATGCAACATGATGTGAGGTCTTAAACATACTTGTTCACCTTGAAATCATTTCTCTGATTCTTCAGTGAACTTGATATTGGATGTTTTCTTGGTACTTGCCACCTCTGCTTCTCTCCCAATTTGAAAGGAAAGTAAGCAAAAATGGGAATAGCCAGTCACTGGTTTTATAATAATTTGTGTAATAAATTGATCTTGCCACAAAATAGTCTCTTTAGGTAAATCTGGTGGGGAAATAAATAGCAACTGGCAAATTATTTCATTACATGTTTATAATTTCAAAATCCTTTACTAGGTTTTAAAGATAATTCATGGTTTTATTATCTTAGGGTCATTTTATGACAGCAAATGTAGTTTTCCTGACAGAAAAATGCCACACAGTAACTAAATGCATATGAAATAGATACCTCAACAAAAGAAATGAAGCTCAGTTCCAACAGCCTTACATTCTGAAGGGAAAATGGGCAAGGAAGTAAATTGAACTGACAAGGTGATGTAAGCTTTAGGAAAAAGACTGTTACTTCATTAACTTAGCAATAGATGTTGATCCCTCACAGTACCTATAATAGTTAAGCTGTGTGAGGTACTTGGCCTCTTTCCTTCAAAGCTATTTTCCAACAGATTTCTGGAAATAATTTAGCTCCACCCAATTATCTTGTTGTGATGACTGGAACAAAGCAAAGTATGTGATGACAATGCCAAGAGTGGACATTAAGAAGCTTTGTTGCTTCTTTTAAAAATGGGGAAAAAGAGAAAAAAGCAATATTCCACCAATCCTGTCTGTGTGGGAGCCTATCACTCTCCTGAGTAGACTGTGATGGTGCCACCATTCTCTGAAGGTCTCTGTCATCCTCCTCCTATTATCACCACCACCCCCCAAATTCCTCAATCATAAAGGAACATAGAAAAGGACTTTCAAATCATGCACATTCTCATTGTCAAGAGAAATCACGGAATTCAGACTTTGCTTTCAGCCCAGGAATATATCAGGGTGAAATCATGAAAAATCATAACAAACATTTGTTGATCACTAAGTATATTCCGCATACTAGTGTGATCTTCCCAAACCTGTCATCTGCTTTATCTCCACAATGAGGCTACAGCCATGTATTGCTTAACAATGGGGATACATTCTGAGAGCTGTGTGGTCGGGTGACTTTGTTGTGTGACCATTATAGAATCTAATTACACAAACCGAGGTGATGTCACCTACACCTAGGCTATAAGCTACATGGTATACCCTATGGTGTTAGGGATAGAAAAGGACTCTCACAAACTCACCTAGAGAAATACAACTGCATTTTTATGCATCCTCCAACACTGTACTTGAGACTACTGCTTTGTTTCTAGGACCAGTTAAGGTCTAGAAGGCCTGGGAAGAGTCTTGTAACTACAGTCTCCCCACCACCAGCACCACTCCCCCATTCCACAAATACACAGAAGGGAGGGAGGAGAAGTAGAGGACGGTAGTTCCAATTAGTCTAGGAATTGGAAAGGGTGGTGAGAGCATATTCATGAATATATAATTAAGAGGATCCCTTCCCACCCAGAAAGAACAAAACCTTAAAAACCCCACTGCTTTACTGCTCCAGGCAACTCCTCTTCTCTTAATAAACTTTGCGGCTGGCTTTATTCTGGTGCTTCATGAAATTCTTTTCTCGAAAGACACCAGGACCCTCCAGGGAGCGGTCCCCAGTAACGGACTGCCTTCCTATATGCAGTCTGTCATTAACTGAAACACATGATTATAGCCCTTTCATCTTAAAAGGTTGAGTAAACCAAAGCAACCAAGTGGCAGTAGATTGCAACTCTACACTGTGTGACTCCATTAATCGCTTGTGAGCAGTTACCAATATTGCTTTAAGGAAAACCCAGACTGGTTTTAACTATGGCTTCCTAAATGCTGACCTGGAAATTCAGCCTGTTACGTGCCCATTTGTTCTGCTCCTCCTCCCTCCTTCACTTTAACACCAGCCAAATGCTGCAAGGCTGAGCTCTGAGTGCTCCTTTAAATGAAAGATACTGAAAGGGCAGATAGATTTCTAAGCAGCCTGAAAGCCTGAGGTTTCTGCTTAGTATTTTTAGAAGTGTAGCCCTTAGAAGGCTGATCCTTTCCCAGCCCTACAGGACAATTAGGACTTGTCAGTTGAAGACATGGTGCATTATTCTCTCTTTTTAATCCTGCCCCATTTGCATTTCCTTATCGAAGTGCACAGGCAGCTACTGATCTGATTATTAAACAGGCGCTCCACACTCTGCTCCCATCCATGAAGGCCCTCTAATTTCTCCCAAACAGTTTAGTCATGCTCTTTTGGGGGGTGCCTGGGGTTACTGATACCTAGTCACTCTGCTCTTAGTCTTCTGCCTCTGACCTTTTTCCTGTTCCCTGCATATTAATTTGCTGTGCTCGTCCTTGCTCACCTTAGAAATCTGGTTCCCACATGCTTTTCTCACCAGAGACCCTGAAGACAGCCTTAAGCCACAACCCTTTACCTTCCTCTGCCCCCGAGGTATTTAGACCCAGGGAGAAAAATAAAAATTTTCCCCAAAAAACTGTCCAGTGTATATGCCCCTGCCAGTACCTCTGGACTTGGCAAGGGCTGCCAAAATCACTCTGGAGAGGGGAAGGAGAGAGAAAGAACAGAGTTAATTAAAATGTCACATAAGTTTTCGAGCAGGGAGGGTGATGCTTAAGGAAAATTAAGCCAGCATACCCAGGACCCCCAGAAAAACTTGCCACAGCCAATACGGCCAAGAAACACACAGAAGGTAGAAGGTAGTTCACCATCCCAACCTATAAGGCTTATAAAACCCAAGTAGAACAAAAATTGCTACAAGTGGAGGGCAGAACCCACCCCAACCTGCTGCCAATCTGCTGTCAAGGGGTGGTAAACTGTTCCCTGCCCAAATTAGAAGAGGGAGTGAATTAGAAATTGCTGCATGGCCTGACAAACCAACACCTTGGGAGTGCCTACACAGTAAACCCCAGTAAGGGATGCAGTGAGAAGTAGCTCCTTTGTACCCCATTTCAGCTAGGTGTCCCCCACCATTCCTCCCAGTTATTCTTCCATGGACTCCGCTTACCTGGACTTCTTTCCTGGTTTACTAACTCTAAATAAAAGTTTTGCTTTGTCTAGACATGGTTATCAATTCTTTCATGGTCATAATCAAGGACTGAGGAAGCCTAAAATGTTGAAACATCTAGGAACCCCAAAACCTGGAAACACAACTAGTTGTCTCAGCAAATCTAGAAAGTTTTTTTGTAATCTATCTAACTAGGTCATAGAGATCACTAGTAGCATCTAACATACAAGAAGGGATCCACTACTCATTTCCAGGTTACTTGTTTTAACTCAACAGGTTACTAAATTCAAGCAGATAAGAGCTTATTTCTATTGGTCTGCTGCTTTTAGCTAAGTGTTTTTTTATTAAGTAGTTATGAAAATTATTATATATCAATTGACTAAACTGGACTAGGATTAGAATGCTTCCATTTCAGGTTGTATCCATGTGGAATGGCCTAAATTCTAAGCAAATAATAAATTATGAGCTTAAACAGGAAGTATATTGTTTTCACCTCTTAAAACTCAAATGGGGCTGAAGATTTCCTGATAGTTCAATAGCAATCAAGAAATATACAGCAGAAAGAAACTAACTGTTCCCCCACAGGCACTCAAGTTATGCTCAGAAATTCCCTTAATTTGTTGCTCTCCTGTGTTGAATGCATAATTGACAGGAAAAAGATCTATTTTTGAATCTGGCCTTTGGCTTGAAGTGGTATTTTTCATATATTTGGAATTTAAATTGGCCATTGCATTTGAGGTTGAAAACCAGTGTAGTTAGCAAATGGTTAGTGGCAATCAAACTTGATGGCATTGCTAAACTGAGTCGGCATCCAAAGGTAACCAGCAATGTTATGTTAAAATACAAAGGCTATTATTAAAAGCAAGGAGATTTTCGTACCTGCACAATCTCATCTGCATGCCAAGGTTTCAAGGAGGCAATGAGCACCAGTCCCATGCTCTATGGCAATTTTTAGACAATGTAAAAAGACTGAAAGTATATTTCATTTTCTGATTCAAAGGAATGAACATGAATATGAAGGGATCATTTAAGAACAGAGTTATCTAACTGAGAGAATTGGATAAAACGGAGTAATTATCTATTTTGTGTCTGAATTCATTTATTCAAAAGAACCCAGAAGCCATGAAAAGCTTCCATGAAATGTTGCAAGATGCATTTATACTTGGCATTGAAATGGGCTGTCTTCAGAAAAGCTCGTCTGCCGAGATCCTGAATATAAGCTTTTAAGAATGTGCTACATTAAGACACCTGTCTCTAAATGCTCTTACAAGTATTGATATTAAAAACTGAATCTGAAGATTTTTATACAAAATATAAAGTGCTCTATTTCTTGGATAGCCTCATGATATAGGACATGGAATAATGAAGCAGAAAGTCCCTGAGTTACTGTTGCCATGGGGAAATTACTGACTTATATAGGAAGGATTTTGTTACCTGCAATAAGGGGACTGTTATATTGTCTGTACTTGATTTTAATATACCTCAGCATAGATAATATCAGTGTGTTATTTAAATCTATACCCTAAAGGCACTGAGTATTTAAAGTTCGTAGACCGGGAATACAATAACTTATAGCATTTTTAAGTCTCTAGTTCAGAGACTTTAGGTGCCTTTAACTCAATATCAGAATTCTGAAAAGTTAACATGCTAGGTGATAAAATGTGTTTTCATCATTGAACTAAGTTGTATTTAAGAGTGCAGAGTTAGTATTCAAGGAAACATGTCCCACTCCAACCCTTTTGTGAGAAGAGAAAAAGAAATCAGCACACCCAATAGGTATAACCCAACAGAATGCTGTCTAAAACTTAAGAATCTGAAATTAGATCCCTATTTTTTTAAAGATTTACTTATTTATTTATATAAGCATTGGGTACAGTCAGAAGCATGGGAGGGTGAGAGAATTCAGAGCCAGAGCGGGGAGCAGAACAGACAGACTGACGAAATACACTGCTGAGGGGAGCAGCGGGCATGCAGGAGAGGTCTGCGTGCCATGTAGGACTCTCGCTGGTGGCTGGACATAGAACTGGTGCTGCAGAGGCTGCGGGCAGCTTTGCAGTCCAGCGCTCAACCGCTGTGCCACCCCCGGGAGGTCCTAGATCTCTATTTTTATCAATATGCTAACATTCTCTAAAGAAACAGGAGAGTATAATAGTAGTTAATAGGCAATTAGCTAAAGCAATTACAAGGCTGACAAGATCCAAGATCTGCAGTAGGCAAGTTGGAGACCCAGGAGATCAGAAAGAGCTGATGTTTCACTATGAGACTAAAGTCAGGATAAAACCAATATTCCAGCTCAGAGTCAGTTAGGCAGCAGGAATTCCCTCTTATTTGGAAGAAAGTCAACCTATTTGTTCTATTCATGTTTTCAATTGATGACATGAGATCCAACCCACGTTAGAAAGAGCAGTCGACTCAGTCTACAGATGTTAAACTCATCCAAAAACAATCTCACATAAACATTCAGAATAATATTTGACTAAATATCTGGGCAGCCCATGACCCAGCATACACACAAAATTAATCATCACAACCACCTATCAGAATTTTGACATTTGTCTCTACTACAACATTGTCAACACAACCTCTAAAATGATGTCACATCAGTCCCTAGTGATCATGTAATGCAATGTTACAATAAAATGGGCAGAGATCTAGCACTGTCATCAATACTAAACATATACTATGATCTTTTTTCATATATTTTATTTTATATATATATTTTTACATTTTTCATTTTTGCACAATGTATGCTTTTTCATCTTCGTTATAGTCCCCATACAATTCCCACACCACTTATTTTGATGGCAATCCCTCGGAGAAAGATTAATTATAATAAAGTAAAAATCTGTGATCATTTCTAGGCATGCTTGACAGTAAATCTTGATACACATGGCACAATTTGCTTTCATTGTAAACATGACCTGGTTGTGGTACTTTGAGAGATTTGTAATTCTCAACTACCTCTAAACTATTGGAAACTTCTCAGTACCAACTGAAAAAGAAATTCATATACACAAAATTGCAAATGGCCATATTATATTGACTTAAACTAGGTTGCAACCCATTTGTTATAAGCAGCACTATAGGAAATATGGATCTCATGAAAACAACACAGATGAGAAAGCACAACGTCACAGGCCTCAAGTAGAGAAGAGGCCTGTGAGAACCCATAACTAGTTTTGATAATACAAAAAATAGGAAGTTACCACTGAGCAGAAACTATGAGAGTAAAACACAACATTTATGAAAATCAATTGCCACAGGTCTTCTTTTAGCCAAAATAAAAAAAGTAATTCATTAGAACCCCAAGAAAGGAGGAGACATCAAAGTACACCAAAAAGAGAACACCTTTTGAAAGGATCAGAACTAGTCCCACTTTGCATGCTTAGAGATTATCACATCCATGGTAATTATAATTTCAGCTATCAAACTGCACTGAATTACCTTACACATGTGTAAATGAAATGTTAACTAGTTCTTACTGTCTTTCTGTTGTACTCATATAATTTTCCAATTAAAGATCCCTTCATATTTTGTCATGAAATGGATGGAAACCATGTTATAAATTGGAGATTCTGGTGCCCTGAATGCACTAAATGATTAATCAGTTACATGTATAGAATAGTTTTAAAGAGGCTTAATCCCATCCCTGTGTACTCTACCCAAATAAAGAATACACCTTAAGAAACAAAAACAGTAACCATTCCAGAGGAAATACATATATTCCATCTAAAACATATATTTGAATATATATTCCTTTTAAATATATACATTTGGATTATATATATATCTTGTAAAATATGTGTGTATGTGTACACACACACACACACACACACAAGACTGTACTTCAATGCTCTGAAAAAAAAATACTTTCCACAATAATTTATATTTACTCTTGAATGTGAAGTTTCCTGTTTTGGCTGAGGATACCTCAGCAGGACTGAAAAAGAATGAAAATTATAGAATTACTTTACAGGAAGCTCTCAACTGACTTTATAATGAAATATGTCTTGAGACTTATGATATGTGCTTTTGAAATTATTGTAACTCTTATCAACCTTGCAGTGTTTACTCTAGTAAATTATTATATCCATAGCTGAAATTTTAAGTATTTAAATGGAAAATGGAAAGTTTCCTTCTTATAATTGTCTTTCATGTACTTGATGTGTCTTGTTCAATCTACTTCCAATCCTCTACTCATTTCTTCATATCTTATCTCCTCAGGACAGTTGGGATTTATCTGGATTACAAATGTCTCCTTTTCAGGGATATTATCCCCATGAGGCAATTTCTTGTTCTGGCATGAGCTTATAAAGCTAATCTACACATAGGGGCACCATCGACATTAAAGGAAAATCTGTTCAGAAAACATCTGAGACTAGGAAAAGAAAAAATAAAGATAATAAACACACAAAGTCTCCAATCAATCCAACCCTCCAGGCAGATTCCTAAAGTGATTTTAGGATGAACATTTCTAGCTTCATGGAAAAAAAATAAAGGAGCTTTGATTTTAGGTATCAATTATTCATATGTAAGAGAAACTGAAATTGAATGTGTTTGTGTGGAATTTATACTAGATACTCATAAGAACTATGCATATCTCCGTATATTCAGTTGAGATGGCAAACATGCTGTGGGTTCCCTGTATTCTAACTAAATTATGCATCTCTAGTTTTACTCCCTCAGCAAGATAAGTTTTTTCCATTACCTATAAGACCACATGTAAGAATTAGTAGGATTAAAAAGAAAAAGATGGTTCAGCATTTTGATAGGACTAGCATTCAGCTGCGGAATATGAGGGGAAAAACACTTTCTGAAAAAAAATTGATAGAAACTCAATTTCTCTTCTCCCACAAATTACTGGAAATCTGTTATTTCTCACAATTTAAGGCTCTGAATGGTACCTCTCTTCCCATTCCAGAATGCATTTGTTACTGATTGAGGCCAAAAGAAAACAAAAAGAAGAAAATTGAATACTCAAACTGTATTTGCTTCCTTTATGAACAACCATTAAAACCACTGAATTACCAAAATGCTTGATAAAAATGCTAATTTGCAAGTGCATCATTAATAAATCCAAAGTTCTCTTTCACCCTTTCATACATTCTGTATCTGTTTATCACCAATACCAGTTTTTTCTATTAAAATTTCTTTGAGATCTTTAATTTTCTTCTCTTTACTATTCTTGTCATAATAAACTAGGGTGACTCTGTCTTAGTCTCTAGACTTTTTACTGGCAAATATTTGCAGATTAAGATTTAAACTTAGCTACTAAAGATAGTACGCTTGTTGTCTATGAGAAGATCAAGTACAAATTACTTTTATATATATTTTTAATTTTTTTCAATTTACTTTTGCATAGAAGAACTGGGGAATAGCCCGGAGGTAAGAGGGAATGAGAAGATTCCTCAGAGACAGAGAGGGAGCAGAACAGACAGATTAACTGACATACACTGCTAAGGGGAGCAGTAGGAGAAACAAGTGAAGTCTGCTGCACCATATGTGGATTAGCTGCCTGGCCTGGACAGAACTCAAGCTATAGCATTGATAGTGCTGAGACTTAACCTCTACTCCACTAGGGAAGCCCTACTTTTATATATAAATTTTTAAAGATTTATTTATTTATTTATTTATGCAAGCACTGGGTACAGTCAGAAGCATGGGAGGGTGAGAGAATTCACCAGAGCAGGGAAAAGAACAGGCAAACTGATGAAATACACTGCTGAGGGAAGCAGCGGGCATGGCAGGCGAGGTCTGTCACGCCATGTGGGACCCTCGCTGGCGGTCAGGAATTGAACTGGCACTGCAGAGACTGAGGGCAGCTTCACAGCCCAGTGTTCAAACTCTGCACCACCGGGAGAGGCCCCCTATTTTTATATTCTAAATGTATCTCTGTGAGAGGTAAATAAATAGATATGTTTTTTATCCAGTCTGATAATTTCAGCCTTTTAATTGGAGTCTTCAATTCATTTTTATATTAATGCATTAAATCTACTATTCGGTATTCACTTTTTATTTGGATCATATGATTTTTTTGGTACTCCTTTCTTTGTACATTTGGGTTAAACAAGTATATTTTTAGAATTTCATGTTGATTCCTCTATATTAGTCTTTTGTACTGCACTTTATTGCATTTTTCTTTAGCGGTTCTTCTAGGGACTAGGATATGAATTGTTAAATTATTGCAATCAACTTAGACTATTATTTTATGCAAAACATAGAAAGTTTGCAAGAATGGGCCATTTCTATTTAATATCCTGCCATTGGTGCTATTATAGTCATTTATTCATGTCTATACATTACACATATACAGTGCTAATTTTGTTTTAAATATGCCATTTAAAATATATATAAATATATATGCCATGTATAAAAATGGTTATGAAAGGCCTAGGTATGAGTGGGAAAATGAGTGTAATAAAGGTGAAGATATTGATAGTGAAATATGACAATGATTTAGGGGCAGTGGAGAAAGAACATCTTGGCAGCAAAGGGAAGACCTCAAGTAACAGAATGCAAAAGAGTGGACAGGAAAGGGAGATTCATTATTAATCTTTGTTTCTCACAGTTACAGGATCTCTGGAGCCTTCTTCACAAAGGAAAATGCCCTGATTTTCCTCTCCAAAAATGCAGTAAGCCCTTTTACTGTTGGTGTTCCATCTCCTACTAGTTATCTGTGGCCATGGCTTGATCACCATTCCCCACAACATTACTGAGAAGTGTATTGGAAAAAAAGCATTTCCTCTACCTCCAATGTAGAACATCTGTCAAAACATCTAGATGTCTGCACCACCACCATCAATATAACTTACTCAATTCCATGAGGCACATGAATTCCACTTAATTGATAGGAGAAACAGGATGGGTTAGATGGCCTTCCCTAAAGCAGTTTTTCCAAAACAAGGACTTGATTTCATCATTTTAACTGAACTGGAGACTCTAAATCTAGTGGTCAGATAGGAGTCCATGTTAGAAACTCTGTGAACGTGTGACTCTGACCAACATAGGTCCCACTTTGGGGACACCAGAAATTATAAATAACATTTTATTCCCAAGGGTACAAGTTCATTTCCTTCATATGTGTATGATAGATATTAACTTTACTTCTACCTAAAAATATGACAACTTAAAGTTAGAAGAACTTTAAATATTTCTGAAGATACCATTATAACGGGGAACTATCTCCAAAATTTAGTTACTCGGGAGATTCTAAGAGAAATGATTCCCTTTCTTAGCTGGTTTCATATCCCTCAATTTCAGCTACCTGCACTAAGACACAGTCCAAAATATTACAAACAGGGCCTGCCTGGTGGTGCAACGTATGAAGCTGTTCGCAGCCACTGCAGCACAAGTGCGATCCCCGGCCAGCTAGGAAGCAACCCACACAGTGTAGGAGACCTCTCCTGTCTCCCCTGCAGCTCCCTTCAGCAGTGTATTTCAGTCAGTCTGCCTGTTTCATTCCCAGCTCTGTCTCTGGTGAATCCTCTCACCCCCCTGCACCTCTGGCCTATACCCAGTTCTTGTATGCATAAATAAATAAATCTTTTTTAAAAAAGACAATAAAATTAAAACAAACAATAAGATATTTGGAGAGAAAAAGAGAAGGGCAGGAGAGGGGGAAGAGTGGGAAGAGGAGGGAGGGAAGGAGACAGGGAAAGAAGCAGGGATTTAAACTTAGCTACTTAAGGGAGGGACAGACACTGCAGTCACATAACTCATTACAGCATATTGTCACAATTGTTCTATTTTATTAATTAATGTTAGTAATCTAATTTAATTTATAAATTAAACTTTACAGTAGGTTTATGTGTATAGGATAAAAACATAGTATATATAGAGATTGGTACTATATCCAATCCTGGTATCCACTTGGGGTTTTAAGAGTATTTCTTGTGTGGGTAAAAGGGGGACTACTATATTTATGCACACACCTTTGGCATTTGTTCCTACAATGGGAGTCATTTAATCAGAAAATGTAGTACGAAATTGACCCTTTAGCCAAAAGGAACAATACCACCAGCTCAGTTCTCAGATGTATTCAGATCAGCCACAGTCGTCCTAATTTTATAATACATGATAGAATTGCCTTAGACTTCCTACTTGTGAAGGATGACGAAGTCTGTGCAATTACTAATATATCTTATTCCACTTTGATTCAGGTTCTGGGCCAATTAGAAAAGTCACTGTGGATATCTGAGAGCAAAATTACTTAGTTACCTGGATTTTGATAGCAGACCCTGAGAGTTTATGGAATTTACTCAGCTGGTTGGATCCAGCTGGGAGAAATGGTCAATACAAAAGATAGGTCTCTTCTTATTGCTTGGAGTCCTGGTGATGGGAATCTTACTTAAATTATATATGAAACAAATTGATGCATTTTGTCCTAATCTATACTGTTCAGATTGACAAGAGTGGATGAGAGTGGCATACTCATGGGTAATTCACCAAAAGCCAAAACTGGGATTAGCAATGTGGGAGACAGAAATTATAGGGAGACAATTCTCTAGGGAGTTCTCATATTTTTACATGTCATATAAGGCAGGCTCTAAGTGCCTTTTGTTCTGAACTATCCTTTTGAGGTTTGTATAGAGTACAGTCTTGGAAGATAGAGTTTTTCTCCAGAGTAGAGAGCTAAAATGCTTACTATCAAACATAATGAAGATGATACTTCCCTCTGGAACAAAATGAGGGCATTCTTATCTCCTAAGAAATTAAGAGGGCCTCAGTGGCATAGGGGTTAATTCTCAGAGCTATCACCACAAAGGCCTGAATTTGGTCCCTGCCAGGGAGCTAACCCACATGGCTCAGCACAACAGACCTCTCTGTCTCACCTGCTGCTCCCCTCAGCAGTGTATTTCAGTCAATCTGCCTGTTCTATTCCCTACTCTGTCTCCAGTGAATCTTATCACCCCCCACACCTCTGGCCTGTACCCCAGCTCTTCTATGTATAAATAAATCTTTAAAAAGCAGCATTTAAAAAGAGTTAGGATACCAATTATAAGAGTTCCTCTCCTGTTACACAACCCACAGCATGTGCAAGTGCTTTCTATCCTTCTTTACACAGCCACATGGAAATTGGGACTCGGAGACATACCGAAAAAAATAAATGCAGTTACTCTATTGCTATTACTGTCAATAACAAGCAATGCTTTTCTGAACTAGTAGTCTCATGTAATCTATCATTACATAATATTAGTTGTAAGAGTAAAATATTAGCACCTTCAGAATTTTCGGCTGTAGGATAAAGCTAAACACTACATATAAGCAGCTGTACAGATTCTGTACAATGAATAACCTTATTGGAAGCTATTAGATAACATTTCTCAAGTACATCACAACACTCTGCATATATATATGCATATATTATATATATATATACACATTATATATACGTGTGTGTATTATATATGTATATAGTTATACTGACAGAGGGGTTGGTCAAATTTTTAAGTGCAGCACATACCAGAACTACATTTCTCAGAAGATGACTGAATGGTTTAATTTTCATCCAGAAGATGTCAGCAGTGATATTGCTGAGCTGACAAGGCTAGTTTGCTCTATGTCCTTTATTTATTTTCCTTCTTGTTTCTATTTCTTTTGAAGGGAATTCTTTACCTAACATATTTTAGACCTCGGAAATTCTCCTTAGAATTAGATTTCAACTGTAATCCAAGTCTTTGGGTGGCGAACAATCCAGGTCAAAGATATTATTTTAATAGTATGACAATGGCCAATGTTAAAGTCTTTATCTACATGTATCCATCAGGAACTTAAGGGAGTTCTTGTTTGCTGAGGATATAACTGACATAACAAAAGGATACTAGAATCTATTAACTAAAATCAAAGTAAAATGTGAATTTATGTTAATATTTAAGTACTTCTTTAATCTAAGATTCTTTTTTGGGAGAGGAGACAAGCAGGAAACTTGATTATACTATTACACAAAGTCTCCACCCTTTTCTGTGGGAGCATTATATCCCCAACTTGTGCACTTCAATCTTGACCAAAACTTGCTTTGACCCATAAAATGTGATCAAAAATTTGACCCATAGGCACAAGGATGGTTTAACATCCGAAAATCAATCAACGTTATCCAACACATCAACAAAAAGAAATATAAAAACCATATGATAATATCAATAGATGCTGAGAAAGCTTTCGACAAAGTGCAACACCCATTCATGATAAAAGCCCTTGAAATTCTTGGGATACAAGGAACATACCTCAACATCATAAAGGCCATCTATGACAAGCCAACAGCCAGTATCATTCTCAATGGTGAAAAGCTGAAAGCAATTCCATTAAGATCTGGAACAAGACAAGGATGTCCACTCTCACCATTGCTTTTCAATATAATACTGGAAGTCCTAGCCAGGGCAATAAGACAAGAGAAAGACATCCAAGGAATCCAAATAGGAAAAGAAGAAGTCAAACTATCACTATTTGCAGACGATATGATATTATATATAGAGAACCCCAAAAACTCCACAGAAAAGCTAATTCAACTCATCAATCAGTTCAGTAAAGTGGCAGGATACAAAATCAACACGCAAAAGTCAGTAGCCTTCCTATACACAAACAATAAATCTGAAGAAGAAGAAATCAAAAAGACCATCCCTTTTGTTATTGAAACAAAAAAAATCAAATATTTGGGAATATATCTAACAAAAGAGGTAAAGGACCTATACAAAGAAAACTATAAAACACTGTTAAAAGAAATAGAAGAAGACACAAAGAAATGGAGAGACATCCCCTGCTCATGGATTGGAAGAATAAACATTATTAAAATGGCCATCCTTCCAAAAGCAATATACAGATTCAATGCTATTCCAATCAAAATTTCAATGTCATTCTTCAAAGAAATAGAACAATTATTGATGAAATTCATATGGAATCACAAAAAACCCCGAATAGCCAAAGCTCTCCTGAAAAAAAAAGAAGGGAATGGAGGCATCAGACTCCCAGACTTCAAACTATACTACAAAGCCATAATCATCAAAACTGCATGGTATTGGAACAAGAACAGACATACAGACCAATGGAATCGAATAGAAAATCCAGAAATAAACCCACAGATTTATGGTCAACTAATCTTTGACAAAGGAGCAAAGAATATGCATTGGAGCAAAGAAAGTTTGTTCAATAAATGGTGCTGGGAAAACTGGGTCGCTACATGCAAAAGAATGAAGCTTGACCACCACCTCACACCATACACAAAAATCAACTCAAAATGGATTAAAGAACTAGACATAAGACCTGAAACCATAAAATATATAGAAGGAAATATAGGCGAAACACTACGTGATTTGCACATCAAAGACATCTTTACAGACACATCACCCAAAGCAGTGATAGTGAAGGCAAAGATAAACAGCTGGGACTACATCAAATTAAAGAGCTTTTGCACAGCAAAAGAGACAATAACAAAAACAAAGAGAAACCCCACCAACTGGGAGAACATTTTTGCACCCAACACTAATGATAAAGGACTGATCACAAAAATCTGCAAAGAGCTGATGAGACTCAACAACAACAAAGAAAATAATCCAGTCAAAAAATGGGCAGAAGAGCTTAAAAGAAACTTCTCTGAAGAGGAAATGCAAATGGCCAACAGGCATATGAAAAAATGTTCAACATCACTTGTCATCAGGGAAATGCAAATCAAAACTACCATGAGATACCATCTTACACCAGTGAGAATGGTACATATTAAAAAAACTAGCAACAACAAATGTTGGCGAGGGTGTGGAGAAAAAGGAACTCTTCTGCACTGTTGGTGGGAGTGCAAACTGGTCCAACCACTGTGGAAAGCTGTGTGGAGATTTCTGGACCTACTAAACATAGAGCTTCCATATGATCCAGCAATTCCACTCCTAGGTATCTACCCAAAGGACACAGAAACATCAATTCCAAAGAACACCTGCACCCCTATGTTTATAGCAGCACTGTTTACAATAGCTAAGCTTTGGAAACAACCCAAATGTCCAAAAATAGATGACTGGATCAAGAAGATGTGGTACATATATACCATGGAATATTACTCAGCATTCAAAAAAGATAAACACATGCAATTTGCTGCAACATGGATGGCGCTGGAAGGGATCATGCTCAGCGAAATAAGCCAAAAAGAAAAAGAAAAATACCGGATGGTCTCACTCATAGCAGGAATCTAGAAAACTTAAATAAGGGACCAGGAAAATGAATAACTATAAGAAAGTGAAAATCAAAATCAACAAAAAACTATGAACCAGAGACACTTTTAGGGGGGCGGGGGCAGGAGTGGAGGGATTGTGGTCAGAATGGGGGGCTGCAATTGTATGGGGAATATAACAATAAAATTAAAAAAAAAAAAATTTGACCCATAAAATGTGGGCCATTGATGAGTAGAAATTTTTGGAGCCATCAAGTCCTTCCATAATTTTTCCTTTTATATACTGCCATGAGACTTCAAAATATCCCAAAAGGGGCCGCCCGTTATCCCATATCTCAGACTGAAGACAATGAACTGCTTAAATTTAATCCATAATGGATATGTAACACAAGTAGAAACTAAACTTCTGCTGAAGTCACAGATTTAGGGGGCTGTTTGATACTGCTGCCAAATTCAGTTTTTAGATGCTTGACATAGGGCAAGAAAAGGTTCTCACAGTAGTAAGTAAATAAAATTAACAAAGAATACTGTGTGAGGTGATAACACCTGGGACAGAGATCTTATATTTCCAATGCACAAACAGTGATATAAAATAAAGTCATATATATATATATATATATATATATATATATATACACACATAATTTTAAAAACACCATAAAGGCTATACATTCAACAAATGTAACTTCTGAAAATAGAAAGCTACTAGATTTCCTTCTTGCTCATTTGCTTTAGTTAAGTAGATCTATTCCATGCTTTTGTTGGTACCCCCCATTAACCAGTAACAAATGCTCTACACAGGTATAAAAGATGAATAAAAAAAAAAATGGGCATCTGATGTAGTAGCTATATCTTGGTGTATTTTCCCAGATCAAAACTACTTTCCCTTTTCTGGAATGATTCTAGAGTAGATGCCACTTGGGCCTCCCTGGTGGCGCAAGGAATTAAGACTCAGCCTATGAAGCTGTTTGCAGCCACTGCAGCATGAGTTGGAGAGTTGGATCCCTCAGCCAGCCAGGAAGCTACCCACATGCCAGCAGGTACCGCTGCTCCCCTCAGCAGTGTATTTCAGTCAATCCACCTGTTCTGTTCCCCACTCTGTCTCTGGTGAATCCTCTCACCCCCCACACTCCTGGCTTGTACCCCAGTTCTTTATGCATAAATAAATCTTTAAAAAAAATAGAGAAGGTGCCACATGACCAGGTCTGTTTAACATCACCCCACCTCTTTTTGGTCATAAACAAGAAATCCACTTTAGATTCTGATCCAAGATTAGCTCACTAGAGTCTTCCCTCAGGAAATATGTAATTGGTAACAGAAGTACACAGATTGGTACTATGGAGCTAAATGGAACAAAAGATAGCAAAGCTCCTAAGAATAGTCACATACTCTAATTGCCAATATTAACAAAGTCTTCAGTTTTTGCCAGCCCCAGGCTTATTTCAAATATATGATATATTCCTGTAGCTTTATTGTTAAAATCTGTATTCTACCACTGTTTCAACTATTTTTTCAGGTTATTTGAGGGCACTTGTACAATGACTGAGGCTGATACTTAACTATTGAGGATAATACTTAAATGCATCTTTGGACCCCCCCTCATCATGTTTTTAGTTATTATATGCATACAACTTATTCTAAAAGGGTTAGACCAAAAAATGTTTCATATTTATATTGATAAGCATCCAAGTTGAGATCTACAGCAAAAGTTTACTTTCAATTACTAGAAAGCTGTCTCTACAATAAAAACAGATGATGTATTTAAAGTTTCTCTTGCAATCCCTGATCTCATACATAGCTTATATTATTTTCAAGATCAAATTAAAAAAAATGTATCTTATGCCATAATTTCTATAATTTTAATTCTATGTTTAAATAGATTCAATGTTTTATAAGCCATGGCTTTCTCTATCCCTGTTGTCTTAGTTTTAATAACTGATTTACAAGATTTTATCTTTATGTAGTTTTGTTTTTCAAGAACTGAGATTTTTAAATTGATGTACTTTATATATGATAAAACACAGCTTTTTAAGTACACAGTTCAATACATTTTGAAAATTTATAAAGCAATGTACTATGACAACAACTAGGATATAGACTATTACCATTACCTCAGAAAGTTTCACTGTGTCTTTTCCAGTCAATGACCTCCCTCTATTACTACCTGACCTCAACACACACAGACGCTGATCTAATTTATGTCACTGTATCACCATAGCTTATTTTTGCAAGTTCTATAAATTCATATAAAGAACTCATACAATATGCATTGTTTTCTGTTTGACTTCTTTTGTTCAACATAATTTATCTGTATTGTTGAGTGTACTGGTGTCTTGATACTTTTTATTGATGAGGCCTTTCTGTGCAATTTTTCCAAAATGTCTTTTTCCATTTACCACTTGATGAATATTTTATTTCCAGTTGAAGTATTGTGAATCTGGCTGTAGTAAACATCCTTTCACTTTTTTTTTGAGGGCTACATTTTAATTTATCTTGGATAAATAGGAAAACAATATCAATGACCTAGCAATTCCACTCCTAAGTGATGGGAAAATACTGCACTCAAATCATTTCTGTACGAGAGAACCGGTTTCTTCATGACCTCTAACTTCTGACATTGCAAATCTTTTCATTTTACCCTCCTAGTGTATACAAAATGATATGTCACTATTATTTCAGTGTACATCTCCTCAAAACTAATGAGGTTGAAAATCATTATCATGTACTTATTAGTGTTCATATAGCTTATTTTGAAAATTGTCCAAAATTTGTGTCGCTTTTAACTACTTTCTAATCTGATTAATAGTGGTTATAAATGTTGGACGAAAGTTCTTTGACATATACATGTAACATGACATATCCAAATGATATACAAATAACTTTTGTATTGTATATGTTCCTTTTTCTATATAAGTTTCTCAAATTTCATCTGTTGGAAAAAATCTGTTCTTTCCTACTGAATTATCTAGGCATTCAGTCAAACCTCTTTGGATGATATATATTGGGTTATTTCTAGACTCTGATTTCTGTACCTCCTCAAACCAAAACCACACTTAATTTCTATGATTGTATATTATAATAATTTACTTTTCAGTTCTTGTGATACAGTGATTTATAGGAAATATATAAAGTTGTCAGAAGATTTATTTTTCATATATATTTGGTCTTCACTCACTGTTGATGGATCACAGCTCCCTAAAATCATTGGAATTTTCTAAGTGGTAAAAGTTTTAAAGCTGTCTCATGCTATGTTAATAAGGTAAAATTACAACCCCCCAAGAATGGGAGCTGGTTACCAGGGAAACAAACATGAATGGAGGGTGGGACTTCAAATATCACACTCATGATCTTAGGGAGGGAAGAGGGGTAGAGGTTGAATTTAATTGCAATATCCAATGAGTTCATCAATCATGCCTATGAAATGAAGCCTTCATAAAACCCAGGAGGAGGGGGCTTCAGGGAGCTTCTCAATTGGTGAACACATGGAGATTGGAGAGAGACTGTCATACCTGGAGATAGCAGGGAAGCGCTGGGTCATTTTCCCATACCTTACTCTGTGCAATTATTCTATCTGTCTGTTAGTGAATAATACCATTTGTAAAATATATATATATACACACATATATATGTATGTATGTGTATATATATATATATATACACAAAACTGATGAACTATGAGTAAATGGATTCCCTGAGTTCTGTGTGTGACATTCTAGTAAACTAATTTAGCCTGAGGAAGGTGTCCTGGGAACATTTGATTTATAACCTGTCAGAATAATTGTACAGATAATTGTACAGTTACAGATAATTGTAACTGGACAGACATCTGAAGTGTGAGGGGATTATGGTAAACTCCCATCTATAGCTGGTTAGTCATAAGTCCAGGTGGTAGCCTAGATTTGTGGCTACCATATGAAGAGGAGGGTAATCTTGAATCCTTAACCTATGGAAAGCTATGCTCTCTCTAGGTATATAGGATCGGAATGGTTAATGGGGGGAAACCTACACACCCCCATTAAAATTGTAGCACAGAACACCATCATACTCAGTTTTTCCTTCACATCTTTAAGGCCATCTACAAAAGTATCCTTCTGCATAAAAATTCTCTAGTCTAGTTCTCAGGAAGCCTAACCTTAGAACAACCCAACTGTTACTTAAATATTTTGTATACATAATCATTTATTTTTTATTTTAATACTCTAGGTAATTTTTAATAAACAAAATACACTTCTGGAACTTCCAGTTTTCTTTTTAGCTCTTAGTTTTAGCTTGACATTTTGAAATTCTCTCATAAAGTACTTACATACTTAAAAACAGATTTGTTTCCTTTTATTGTTATAAAAGGACACTATGGTTATATACCTTTTTTCTTCAACTCTAATCTTACCTTAAAGCATTCATACTAGTTTATCTTATTATTGCTACTACATATTTCAGTCTTTACTTTTAATATCTCTATATACAATTACCTAAATATTTAGTGTCTTTTTTATTTTTATAATACCTCTTAAAACATCAAAGTTAGATCTTGCCTAATAATCTCTGCTTTTAAAGTGTTTTGTTCATTTATATTTAATGTGATTACTGATAGCTGAAAGAAGACCCAACATAATCACATAATTCTAACAGATATATAATACATAGAGAGCGAGCAAGAGAGCGAGAGAGAAGCCCATATCTATCTATCTATCTATCTATCTATCTATCTATCTATCTATCTATCTATCTATAGGCCACTCCTAAAAAACTAGAAATGCATAAATTTTTCTCTTCTAGAAACTACTTTTAGATTAATGAAGATGAAGATATAATATACCAACACTTATAGAATGTAACATCCTTAGAGGAAAACTGTATTTGAAAATACATCTCCATTTAATAACCTAACCATTCACTGTAGCAACAGTGAAAACAAGAAATCTAAAATCAAGCAGAAGGGAGTAAATAGTAGATATTAAATGAGAGAGAAAATATGGTAAACTAATAAGAGCAGTAAGAGGTTCTTTGTAAAAAAAAAAAAAAATCAGTTAAGCGTCTCAAACCTCTAACTAGGGTGACCAAGAGAAAAAGAAACACAGAAGAATCAAATTATTAGTTAGGAATGAGAGAATAGTATGACTCATAAACACAGATTATAAAGGAATATCATGAAGAGTTTTTGTTAGTATATTAATTAAAGGGAAATAGACACATTGCCTAAAAAGTCAAACTCCTATAACTGATGCAAAATAAAATATGTCTAATTATTGAATCTATTTATTTAAAATAGATTTAATTATATAAAAAACCCTATCAACAAGGAAAGTCCAGAAACATATGACTTCACATCTGAATTACAGCAAAGATTTTAAAAAGAATTAATAAAATTCTTCACAAAGTCTACCAAAGGCACCATTTTCTAACTCATGTGAACATTTTACCCCAATACTAAATACAAAGATCAATTTCTCATGAATATAGACACTAACATCCTCATGAAAACACTAGCAAATCAAATTGTAACATAAACAGAAGTAGACAACATGACTTAAGTGGAATTTGTCTCAATCAAGGCTGCTGTAACACCTGAAAATTAATATGCCATTAATAGGAAAATATACAAACAAAACCCACAAGATCATGTCAATACCTATAAAGAACATGACAAAATCTAAACCCATTCATGGTATAAACACTCAGGGGGAAAAAAAAAAGGTAATTTCTTGAACTTGATCAACTCCACCTATGAAAAATCTATAGCTAACATCACTGAATGGTAAGGGACTGGCTGCTTCTTTTTTAAGATAAGGAACTAAACAAAGGTATCCATTCTTGCCACTTCTATTCAACATAATGATGGAACTTCTAGCCAGGACAATTAGGCAAGAAAAAGAAATATGTGACATCCATATTAGAAAGGCGGAAATAAACCTATGGATATTTGCAGATGATGTGGTCATGTATAATAATTCAAAAGGAATTCACTAAAATTAAAAAAAAACTAATGAATTCAGCAAGACCACAGGACCAAGATTAATACATAAATAGGCAACTGTATTTCTTTAGATGAAAAGAAGAATTCAAAATAAAGTGAGCATCACAAAAAATACATAGGCATAACTGTAACAAAGAGGTACAAAATATACACTATTAAAACTACAAAATATTGTTCAATGGTTAAAGTTTAACATAAAAGGAAAAATATGTTATGTTAGTGGATTGGAAGACAATACAATTGACTTTTGAAAAATTGGAGTTTGGGGTACTGATGTCTGGATAGTTAAAAATCTTTAAAAAACAAATAGCCTGTTCTTACCCAAAAATAAGCCTTATGGAGGACAGTTGGTTGACACATATTTTGTATATTATATGTATTATATACTATATTCTTGTAATAAAGTAAGCTAAAGAAAATCATAAGAAAAATACATTTACAGGAGCCTCCCTGGGGGCACAGGGGTTAAAGTCTCAGAACTGTCAAGCTATAGCCAGGTACTGCAGCATGAGTTCGATCCCTAGCCAGGGAGCTAACCCACATGTTGCAGCAGACATCTCCTGTCTCTCCCACTGCTCCCCTCAGTGTATTTAGTATATCTGCTTATCAGTGAACCCCTATAGTTCAAACCCATCCTATTCAGGAATTAACCATATTTTTAAGATTGACAATATTCCTCAAATTGACTTACAGATACAAGGTAATGCCTTTATCAGAATCTCAGATAATTCTTGAAGAAACTGTCAAGTTGATTTAACATTCGTATGGAAACAAGGGACTCAGAGTAAAGAACATCATCAAAAATAATAAAGTAGGAGTACTCACCTGATTTCAAAGTTACTACAAAGTTAAAATCATCAACACAATTTGGTACTGGCTTGAAGAAATGAAGGTCAGTGGAAAAGAATTATGAGTCCTGAAATAAACCATCTGTCTATAGTAAACTGATATTCACCAGGACTGCCATGGTCATTCAGTGGGTGAGAAAATAGTCTTTTTAATACATGGTGTTGGACAACTAGAAAGCCACTTGCAAAAAACAACATCAACAATAACCCTTACCCATAATCATCACTCAAAGATTATTCTTAACTGAATGTATATATTTTACAATTAATGTTCTGGATGCAGTTACATACATATATGAACATGTGAAAATGTAGAGTATGTTATACTCATTATATGTTTTGTTTGCGATATGTTTCATTTATGAAATGAAAAAAGGTTCCACTTATTACCACTTCTTATGAATCAAGTAACATTCCAACTTCTCTACATAGCTTGATATCATCCTCACAAAGAATGTTTCTAAGTTCTATTACTATTCATATTTTAGGATGATGAGATAAAAGTATATGGAATTAAATAATTTGACCAAGTTTGCACATCTGGAAAGAAACACTTGGGATTCAAACAGAAGTAGTCAAATCCCAGAGGTCACACTCTTAATTTTCCCTCTGCTGGCCTGCCCTATGAAAATCTGGGAGAACTTGAAGTCTTTACATATAATGGCATGTGTCCTACTTAATTATTGTACCTGTCCCCACCAACCAAAACATTAGATATTAACAGTTAAACTGAGTCTTGTTACATTCAAGCAACTGCATATGAAGAAATGCCACATGAATATTTTACCAGTTATTCTATTGTATAGAATGAGGTAGGGATAAAACTATTTTTTCCTAATAACCAGCCAGAATGTTACCATAATGAATGCATCTATTCATTTGTCTGCTTGCTTACAACATGGTCAGGATCTGGGTTTTATCCTGTGCCTAGTAGAGTGACTCATTTGCTGAATTAATGGACAATCTCATTTGTCAGTTCATTTATGATAAATTCAACAGTTTTAAAAAATTGTGAAGATCAGATGAGTAAATATGAAGTGCTGAGAATGGAAAGTGTCATTCTACTTCTTTGTACTCTTACAAGAATCTTTGCAGAGTTAGAACTTTAAAAATACCTGACCATGTATTATACTAAACATTACTTTAAGTTGATATTTTCTGACTCCTCTAAAAGTACAATCTCTCAAACTTTTTTACTTTCTTTGATTCTTCAGCTTACTGAAAACTTTCCCCTTTCATTAAATCCCAGTTGGTCTTTGAAAAGACAACCTCACTTTGTGGCTAAGCTTTACTTTGTAATCTTACCTGCCACTCCTGGCTTGAAAGAAGGAAGTATTGGGTGACTCCAGTCCTTGCTGGCTGTGGTACTCATCCCTGGTTCTGCGCTGACACAGCTGACAGTGCTGAGATGATTAAACGATTTGGGGAATCTGAAGAGCCAAGCACAGAATTTTGAATGTGTGAACTACTTGTCAAAATTTTACAGTAATTAGGAGCTGAGCAAAGAAAAAAGAATGTTGCTGCTTAGAACTTGGAAGACATTCAATGTGATGTATATTTCTTTGGGGATTTTTAAATGGCTTGAATTCATTAAGATGACTCAAAAACTTCAAGTTTCAGAGGGAGAAAAATTAATGTATGTCATTTCTTAGGTAATGTCATTCAAAGGAGGACCTCTATTTGGGAGTGGTGTCTTGGATTGATTACACTTGAGCCTCTCCCCTGCAAGAAAGGAGTGAGCTTCATCTTTTACTTATTCCTTCTTCAGTTCATTTATACTGACAGACTCTGTAATAAGCATGGGACATAATGGTGATCAGCATAGATGCTGTATCAGTTCCTGTAAAGTGGATAAGTTAGGACATATTTTTTCACAACTATCAAATAATTTACAATTATTTAAACATCTAACCTAAAGCATGATCTTCTAATTATTGACTGCTATGATACATGATTGATTCTGTACTTGAGAACATTAAAAATGCTTCCACTAGGGCCTCCCCGGTGGCGCAGCGGTTGGGCGCTGGGTTGCGAAGCTGCCTGCAGCCTCGGCAGCGCCGGTTCCATCCCCGGCTGCTCCCCGGCCACCGGAGGAGGGTCCCACATGGCGCGCAGACCTCTCCTGCCGCCCGCTGCTCCCCTCAGCAGTGTACTTCGGTCCTTCTGCCTGCTCTGCTCCCCGCTCTGGCTCTGGTGAATTCTCTCACCCTCCCGCACTTCTGACTGTACCCAGTGCTTATACAAATAAATAAATAAAAATCTTTAATAAAAAAAAAAAAATGCTTCCACTTTTTCCGTTAACAAAGCTAATTTGACTGTAACTGTCTTTATCTACCTTATCAAAAGTACAGTTTTGAGGTAAAAATCCTCACTTAACACTAGACATGATCCAACTACCCAAGACAATCTTTTATAATGGAAAATAACTTTCTGTGTGGCTTTGGTTAAAAGGAATAATTAAAAGCTCCACTACAGGGAATATAATTTAGGAGTCATCCTTCCTATATATCGGCGGTAATTTTTAAGGTAAAGTGGCCATTTATAGTCAGGGTAAAGTCCCTGTTTATAGTCAGGGACCATCAGGTGACAAGTTTGTTTCATGTGTCTATTTGATAATACCTATTTACTCCGGCTTCTGAGGTTTACAAAGGAATCAAACAACTTACATACTTACAACAACATGGAAATTCTGGATTATAATGGAAGAATAATGGAAAGACTACTAAAGATACTTATGATAGGAAAAAGAAAAAATATGAAGTAGGGAACTGATGTTCTTGGGAAGATATAAGGGCCTGGGGACTACAGAGAGTATAAGGTATGTTGCCAAGGGAATAGCACCTACCACCCTGCCCACCTAGACCAAGTGCTATGAATCCTAGAAAAGCTATCTGTCTGGTATGCTCCATTGAAATGGTGTAACCAGTTCACCCTAGCCAAAGCTACAAAGAATAAATGTTATTACTTTATTATCCCCATTACAAAAGCCTCAGAGGAGAGTTATTCCTACTAGAACACACACCATCTCAGTTGACTTTTACCTCACCCTTTGTAATTTCCTCAGGCTGTAGAAAAATGGAAATAATACAAAGTAGCCAGCTCTCACTACAGTTCTTGGTTAACAACAAAAAAAGCAAAAACACATTTCTAAGGAGAGACTAAGTTAACCACAATCTATCAGAGCAAATAGAATGTGTAGACAGAGACTTCCATAAGGGAGCCAAATAGAAAATAAAGCAATCCTGGCATCTAAGTAAATCTATGAACTAAAGGGAAAATAAGGGATGAAAAAGGAAGAAAGAGAGGAAACATGGAAGGAAGAAATGGCCCATAAAAAATTTTCACATGAGATAATGTGGTTATTTGTCTTTTACCATCTTGACACAGATATGTGGAATTTGAAAGTATGTGTTGAAAGTTGTGGTATCACAAGATATAAAAGGCTTGGGTTTGGGGGAAAGAAGATTGGCTGAGGGCCTCCCCGGTGGCGCAGCGGTAGAGCGCTGGGTTGCGAAGCTGCCTGCAGCCTCTGTAGCGCCGGTTCGATCCCCGGCTGCTCCCCGGCCACCAGCGGCGGGTCCCACATGGCGCACAGACCTCTCCTGCCGCCCGCTGCTCCCCTCAGCAGTGTACTTCGGTCCTTCTGCCTGCTCTGCTCCCCGCTCTGGCTCTGGTGAATTCTCTCACCCTCCCGTGCTTCTGACTGTACCCAGTGCATGTATAAACAAAACAAACAAACAAATAAATGAAAAACATGCCTCTATAAAAAAAAAAAAAAAAAAGATTTAAAAAAAAAAAAAAAAAAGAAGATTGGCTGAAAACTGCCCCTTCTGAGGGACCTCCATAAAAGAGATGAAGTTTCTATTAATGTGAAGTTTTATTTTTTCATTCCTTTCTCATGGCAGCTTAGTATTACATTAACAAATTCACAGGGCATTCAGAAAGCTGCAAACAAGCTCATGATAAGTGAGAATTCAAAGATTAGAAGCAAATTTCTTTCAGTTGCTTCATATAAAATCTTAATGCCACAAGAACTCAAAGACAAAATATGAAAGCAGAGTACATAAAATACATGATACCTAACAATGGCCTAGAAAAAAATATATTAAGGGTTTAAGTAAATTAGAAGCAGAAGTAACATTCTGTTATTCCAGTTACTATTATTCTAATTAGTGATATACAGTAAATACAGATTTTTAAAAAATAAGAATAAGCTAAAAAAATTCAACAGATAGCATTGTATTACAATGTTAATTGGTAAAGGTGAATCAAATAAAAGTAAAACAGTAAATATAAGAAAGTGTCTATGAAACATAGGGAAGAAATTTGCATATCAAGAGAATATTTCATACTTAAGAAAAACCTTTTTATACAAAGTTTTATCTTAGTATACTGTGTACAATATTAGAAACAGGTAATTCTTTATAGAAACCCAGGCAAAAGACTCAAATCACTATCAAGGTGAGATTGTAATTTCTGCAAGTATGATTCAATGTCAGAGACAGTGGAAGCGACTTCAGAGTTCTAATTTAAAGAAGTATGGGTCAAAAGATTTTTCCTTGCTAAAATGCCTTGAGGAAAAAAAACCTACTTTTCATGGACAAACATAATTTAGATCAATTTTCCATAAGCAGTATGAACAAAATAAATATATCTAAATACCTGGGAGAAAAGACAAAATTCACTAGGAGTTTAGAGTGAAGGGAATCCCAAAGAGGGGTAGCCTAGATATGTGCCACTTTAGACTTTGCCAGTTCAAATTTGTAGCACTGAGTTTGAAAATCTGAGCAGGATGTAGAAAAATTGAGAATATGAGCAAAGATTCAGGGTAATTCATAGGACTAAACAAAGAAAATTAGAGTTTAAGAACTACCAGGGGAAAATTTTCCACATTTCCATTTGCAATGAATTCTAAACATCTACACACTAGGAGGCCTACACACTAGAAACAAAGGTTAATTGACAATAAGGAGCCTTCACAGGCAGAAGTCCCACATTGAATCAACTCCAGGACTAACTGGATTAAGTTTATCTTTCCTAACCTAACCACATAGCACAAATGCAATTTTTTCTTGGGGGGTGGGGGGGAGGAGGCAGAGTGGAAGAGGAAGATGACATCAGTCAAATTCTGAAATTATCTATAAAAATACCAGTTAAAGTATGAGATCAATGATAACTTTGTGTGACTATATTAGTAGATGCAAGAGAAAAGCAATCAACAAATCTAACACCCATCATGACAAAAAACTCAGAGAAAGGAACTTCCTCAACTTGATATAAAACATCTACAAAAATACTCATTTAACATTGGATTTAATCATTAAAAAAAACTAGTTTTCCCAATAAGATCGGGAACAAGAAAACGATGCCCCCCTCTTACCACTACTTTTCATCATACTGAATTGAATATCCAAGCTCACACAATAACACAATAAAGAAAATGAGAAATAGATTAAAAAGAAGCAA
Organism: Talpa europaea; assembly: GCF_964194135.1. Lineage (NCBI taxonomy): Eukaryota > Metazoa > Chordata > Mammalia > Eulipotyphla > Talpidae > Talpa > Talpa europaea. The sequence goes on from NC_140073.1 coordinate 81,981,880, forward strand.
AACTATCTATGTTCATGGATATCATGATTATTTATGCAGAAATCTGAAAGATATGGGGAAAAAACAACAAAACCCATCTCTGGAACTAACTGATCATATCAAGATCACAGAATACAAATATACAAGCCAGTTGCTTTTGTGCAAGCAATGATCAAGTAGAATTTTTTTTTAAATTTTTATAAGCAGGTTTTATTTTCAAAATGGTCACATTCCAAAGATGTGGTATATATACACAATGGACTTCTACCCAGAGATTAAAAAAAATAATAATAAAAAATAAACTCATACCATTTGCAGCAAATAGATGGAATTGTATGGAATGGATGGAGTTGGAATAATTGGGAGAGATTAATCAAAGTGGATGGAGCTGGTAGGGATCATGCTAAGCAAAACAAGCCAGAGGGAAAGGAAAACTTGAACAAGTAGAATTTAAAACTAAAAACACAATACCATGTACATTAGCACACCACAAAATGAAATATTTAGGTATACATCTAACAAAATATGCACAAGATCTAAATGAGGAAAACTACAAAGCGATAAGGAATGGAATGAAAGAATTAAAGATATTCCATTTTCATGGATAGGAAGAGTCAATGTTCAGTTCTTCCCAATTTGATCAATAGGTTCGATGTAACTACAATCAATTCTAGCAAGTTCTTTTATGAATATCTACAAACTAATTCTGAAGTTTATAAAGGCAAAAGACCTAGAATAGCCAACACTTTATTAAAGTAGTATGTACTACACAAATTCATTTTAAACAAGCTAATTATATTACTTGTTAATCTTTATCCATCTATTTATAAATCTAGTAATTTCTGTGGCTAGCTGGAAAATAACATTCGACTATGTTAATACAATTAAATGGATGGTAAGAATTATTTCTTCCTTAAGAACACTTCACCTTTGAATCTGTTTTTTAAATACTTATTTTTTTGAGAAACAGTTCTAATTTCATAGCAAAATTGAGAAATACAGAGTTCCTCTAAAGATTGCCTTCCTCCTGCCTCCACACACACATACAGCTTTCCCTACTATCTTCATCTCACACAAGAATGGTGTGTTTTTTTACCATGGAAGAACCTATGTTAATATATCGAAGTATGTTATCAACACACAAATTACCTCGTTTAACTTAGGGTTTGCTCTTGGAATTGTACATTCATGTCTCTCTTCCCTCAAACCCAGACAATAAATCAATCATTTTAGAGTCCATAACTTTACCAAAAGTATCACATAGCTGGAATTATACAAGTACCTTTTCAATTTGGCTTCTTTCACTCTGTAATAGGCATTTCAGCATTCTCAATTTTTTTGTTTTGTTTTGTTTTTATGGATCAATAGCTTATTTCCCTTTTAGTGATGAATAAACATTCCATTGTCTGAATCTACCACAATTTTACCCATTCACCTACCGAAAGACATCCTGGTTGCTTGCAAGTTTTGCCAGTTATGAGTACATTTGGAAAAAAAAAAAAAAAAAAAAAAACCTGTGCAGGCTTTCTGTGAACATATTTTCATTTCCTTTGGGTAAATAGCAAAGAGTGAATCTCAATTCCTGGATTTTTTAAGATCATGTTTATTTAAGAAATGGCCAGTCTTCCAAACTGGCTGCATTATTTCTCATTCCTATCAGAAATGAAGGAAATTTCAGTAGCTCTGAAACTTCACCCAGAATTCTGTATTGTCAGAGTTCTACACTGTATCTATTCTTAGAGCTAAGTAGTGGTATCTCATTGCTTAATTTGCATTTCCATGGTGACATGTGATATGTATTAACTATTCATGTATTGTTTTTTTTAAATTGTTTTAAAATTCTGTAAGGGCATTTTCTCCATGGTAAAAACAAAAATTCTGGGCCTCCCGGGAGGCAGAGGGGGTTGTCTCAGTGGTATCACCATGAAGGCCTGAGTTTGATCCTTGGCCAGGGAGGTAACCCACATATGGCACAGCAGACCTCTCCTGTCTCACCTGCTGCTTCTCTCAGCAGTGTATTTCAGTAGATCTGCCTGTTCTGCTCCCCACTCTGTCTCTGGTGAGTCCTCTCACCCCCCGCATTTCTGGCCTACACTCCAGTTCTTGTATGCATAAATAAAAATAAATCCTTTTAAAAAAATATTGAGAAATGTTTAAAAAATAATTGGCTTTAAGTAAATATGCCAAGATTTAGCAGTGGTTAGCTTAGTTTAGGAAATATGAATTCTCTTTGGTATTTCCTATTGTCTTTCATATTTTTCTGGATACTTTTAAATTATATTTTTTTTATAGAGGCATGTTTTATTTATTTATTTGTTTGTTTTGTTTATACATGCACTGGGTACAGTCAGAAGCATGGGAGGGTGAGAGAATTCACCAGAGCCAGAGCGGGCAGCAGCACAGGCAGAAGGATCAAAGTACACTGCTAAGGGGAGCAGCGGGCGGCAGGAGAGGTCTGCGCACCATGTGGGACCCTCCTCCAGTGGCCAGGGAGCAGCCGGGGATCGAACCAGCGCCACAGAGGCAGCGGACGAAGTTCCTGCTGCGGCTTCATGAGACACTGACTGGTGGTGGTCTAGTGGCTGGGACTCAGTGCTGCCTCTGCAGCCTGGGATCCATTCCCGGCTGGGAGACTAGGCCTGAAAACCTACAATTCTGGTATTAATTTCCCAATAGCAACAAAAAGTATTAGGCAATAATAGGAACCAAGTTCTGAACAAGTAAAATCCTCATGTTAAGGCTGGAAGGTACAGTGTGACATAGCCTGTTGTCACCAGAGAACAGCGAAGGCCATCAAGGGGCTATAGTTCTGAGAGATTTCCAATTTTTCAGCATTAAAACTTTATGACAAGGTTGGGGGTAAAAAAAACAAAACTAACCCTCTGCTCTATGCCTTAAACACTTGAGAAATGAAAAATAAAGGAGAGAAGGAGAGATGGGGAATACAGCCACATTAGCCATTAGCTGCTAGTTAAGGAGAATGCCGATAACTGGAGCTTACTTTTCAAAAAGGCTGATTGCCCTTTGACTCCCTGGGTGCTGGAGAATGCACAACTTTCTCTCCTCAGAATTTTAATGTATATCCTTGTAATGACTCTTATTAAACTTTTTAGACCCAGCTTGTATCCCAGTGTTCATTCACTGGCTTTCAAGCAGCTTTCTGCTTGATAATTCTTATTTTATATGCTAAGCTGAAGAAATCACCTTAGCACAACAGAACAAACATCAGGCATCATAAATGGCCCAGTAGTGCTTGTGGCTTGAAAGAGTGATAAACTCCAAATGTAATTCCTCATCAAAAGACCCACCTAATCCCAGGCCTTCATGAAATCATGTAGCATGAGTTCTAGCTCAACTTTGGAGACCATGAAATCAGTAGGGGGCCTGATATGTATCTGAGACCCCTCAAAGTTAGATATGAATGTTTTCATTGGAGAAGCATACAATCAATTTGAAGGATGGACAAGGTCTTAAAAAAAAAAAAAAAAAAACTAACTTTGCTTAGAAATGCTATGAAATCAAGACAAACTTGAATCAATTAGAAAATCTACTTTAATTCCCTCATATGTCTAAGAACAGAAAGTATGTGCTTTTCTATGGCAAATAACCCAATAAACGCTATTTTTAACTCTGGGAATTCAGTGAACATGAGAGACACTTGAAACACAAGATGTAGAAGAAACAATGGGTCCTGAGGTTCATAAGCTGCTTCCTTTATTGAGTAACTTTACTGCCTGCTTTAACTTCTGGGTCTCAATTTCCTTATATGTGAAAAGGATAGGTCTATCTTGCGGAATTTTTGTAAGAATAGAGATCCGAGGTGTGATCAATTTGTTACAGTGCCCAGCACACAATAGGCACACAACAAATAACATGATTTAAATTTGACATTTTTTTATCCAATGCTGGAAAAAAATAAGCAATTTATTCAAAAAACATCATAGCTTTCATAATAATTAAAACAATACAGTACTAGAACAAAAACAGACACAAAGACCAATGGAACCAAATAGAAAACCCAGAAATAAATCCATACATACATGGGCAACTAATCTTTGACAAAGGAACAAAGAATATGCAATGGAACAAGGACAGTTTGTTCAATAAATGGTACTGGGGAAACTGGACCACCACATGCAAAAAAAAAAAAAATATGAAACTAGACCACTACCTCTCACCATGCACAAAAATCAACTCAAAATGGATAAAAGAACTGGACATAAGACCTGAAACCTTAAAATATATAAAAGAAAATATAAAACACTACATGACATACATCTCTGTAACATCTTTAATGACTCATCCCCCAAAGCAAAGAAAGTGAAGAAAAACAAGAGGGATTACATCAAACTAAAAAGCTTCTGTACAGCAAAAGAGACATTAACCAAAACAAAGAGACACCCTACTGATTGGGAGTACATTTTTGCACCCATACAACTGATAAGGGACTGATCATAAACATCTACAAAGAGCTCACATGACTCAACAAATCAAAGTAAACAACCCTGTCAAAAAATGGGCAAAAGAGGTAAAAAGACACTCTCTACAGAGGAAATGCAAATAGCTAACAGGTAAATGAAAAAATGTTCAACATCACTTGTAATCAGGGAAATGCAAATCAAAACCACAATGAGATGCCACCTTACAGTAGTGAGAATGGCACATATTTAAAAAACTAGCAACAACAAATGTTGTGGAAAAAAAGCAACATTTCTACACTGCTGGTGGGAATGCAAACTGGTCCAACCACTATGGAAAGCTGTCTGGAGGTTCTTCAGTCTACGAAAAATGGAGCTACCATATGACCCAGCAATTCTACTCCTAGGGATCTACCCAAAGAACACAAAAACATTAATTCAAAAGAACACCTGTACCCCTATGCTTATCACAGCACTATTTACAATAGCCAAGATATGGAAACAACCCAAATTACCAAAAACAGATGACTGGATCAAGAAGACATGGTACAGATACACAATGGAATATTATTCAGCAATCAAAAAAGATAAACTCATGGCATTCACAGCAACATGGATGGAGATGGAAGGGATTATGTTCAGTGAAATAAACCAGAGGCAAAAAGAAAAATATCAAATGGTTCCACTTGTAGGGGAAATATAGGCAAACCAAATAAGGGACCAGGGAGAAAAATAATGAAAAAAACAAAATTAACAGGCAACAATAATTCAGAGACATTCTGCAGGGGAGGAGGAGGAGTGGGATCAAAACAGGGGAGGGGGGGCCTCCCTGGTGGCACAGGTTGAGCGCCAGCCCACTGTGAAGCTGTCCGCAGCCTCTGCAGCGGGAGTTTGATCCAGTCAGCCAGTGAGAATCCCAAATGGTGCAGCAGACCTCTCCTGTCTCGCCCGATGCTCCCCTCAGCAGTGTATTTCAGTAGATATGCCTATTGTGCTCCCCACTTTGTCTCTGGTGAATCGTCTCACCCTCCCATGCATCTGGCCTGTACCAAGGTTCTTGCATAAATAAATCTTCAAAAAACAAAAAACAGGGGAGGGAAGAGGGATTACAGTGATGGTGACAGTGCACGGATGAATTGGTGGTGGGAATTTTACAGGGACTATACCTGAGAGGAGAAAGCAAATATTGCACAAAAAATTAACAATGATGTAAAATATATATCAATTTGTTTTTAATTTTTGTGTTCATAAAAATTCTGGCTTTAAAAATATACAAAAGTCATAAATTATTGTGAAGGTATGAAATTGCCCTAATTTATCTGTGAAATCAGGAATAGATTCTACAACACCAATGAAAAGACAAGTCACCAAGAAACTGCAATTCCTTCTTAAATCAAGGCATCAACCCACTGAAAGGGCAAGAAAGGTCAGATGGAGGAGAGGAGGTTATCCCGGGACCACTTTACAGCCATTTCTTTATAATTCCTTGTAAATCAGAATAAGCACTAATGCTATTTAGAAATTCCTTTCTGCATGTCACACTTCTTCTCACTTATATCCATTCTCCCAAAACTACTATAAATTTTGGAATTAGAGAGAACTTTAGGTTCCAGGAAATGATTGCCCAGACAGGACAGTATCTGCTCTGTTCACCAAAGCTTTCTGCTTGGCGTGCTGTGAACATTTCCTCAACTTAGGCAAAGAAATTCGTGTTGGAGGAAGATCAGAGTCTGCACATAAGGGACAGAAGTTCAGATCCTCTCCTTCCTCACTAATTGTCACTTGAGTCCAAAGCCTTCCTATGAGAGGCTTCACTCCACTCACCAGGACTCTGTTATGATATTCCCTGGAATTCACAGAATACAAAAGTAAGTAGGACAATTTTAGAAGAAACTTGTTTATAAGGGATGCCTGCTGTTCCAACTTAACATGGCATTCGTTTGTTCCCAGAAGACACTGTGTTTTGAAGGAAGAACATTTATTACTCATTTCATTTTTAAAAGAATGATTTTTTTTCTTAAATATGTCCCAACTCTTAATAGTTTATAGGGCAAAACTGAGAAAACTGCACATGGAAGAATTTTATTACTTTAGTGGGTATAAATATTTATTATGTTCATATATTACCTAGAAAATACATTTAAATGCATGTAACCAAGGGGAAAAAAAAAGTTTTTTCTCAGCCATTCTTCAAAGGGACTGATAATTGACAGCATCTGATCATAAATGCATGTGGGCTCAATTAGGTCTTTGATGTCAGTGTAAGACATCTCCTAGAATACTTTAACATTCAAAATTCAGCAAATATTTTTTGAGTGCCTATTTTCTGACAGTCATGAGGTGCAGAGGTGAATCAAATTTGGACTGTGCTTTCCAGAAGCATACTATATAACAATAACCACCTGATTAAGGACATCACAATACCACCAGTTACAGAATTCTTACCACAAGTCTGGCCCTGTGCTGAACTCTTCTAACACTTTCTTACATACAAACTTCTGATAAGGAAGTTTAGAGGGGAAAAAAAAAAAGTTAAGGCTTAGAGAAGTTAAATTTTTCAAAGTGTTTTCAAATATATATTTGGTTATTCAGGTTTGTTGAAGCCAACAGATAAGGAAACAACTATTATTGGAAAGAAAATTTGTTACTCACAATTCCCAAGAGGAGGGTAACACACCAAGCCACAATACGCCAGGCCACAACACACCAGGCCATAACATGTCGGGTCACACGCAAGCACCAGAGTTCCTCAGGAGGCAGAGTGAGAGGAAACCTGAGCACAAGCTTTTATTGTGGCGTCCTCGGGGAGAAATGGGCAGGGTAAGCAGATTTATGACTGGTGAATTTAAGTAATTTCAGCTGTCTTTAGCAGCAGCCCTTCATTGTCTGATTCTTGATCCTGGGGAATTAGGGTGGGGGAATTAGTAGCCTGGAGTGTAAGAGTCTCAGTAGGAGGCTTTTATGGAAATGGACTCTGGATTGGATGGTTTGTATATGAAAGCTACACTCTAAATGGTCCTTCATATCTTAGGAATTGCCTCACTTTAAGAAAGGTGGTCTCCCCAGTGCCAATAGACCCCTGATGTCAAAATATCAGAAACATATAGTTAATATTCAAGCTCATGAAGCTAATAACTGGCAGAAACTGAATCTGAACCCATGTCTGGCTGGCTAAATAGCAATCAATCCCTTAATGACTGTTAGACTTCAGAGGAATGAGCCTTCATGTCTTTTTTTTTTTTTTGCATTATCTGTCAAAGTCACTCCACCTGAAGGCTTCCATTTAGGTAATATAGAAAGGAAGCTAGTTTGACATTCATACTTAGGAAAAGCAGAATCTAGTTCTTTGAAGTCAAATAACTTGCCTCTAAATATTGATTGCTCCTGATCTCTAAAATGTGAGAATATCTACGCCATGTAATCGTTGCATATTTAAAATGTCAGTACAAGTATATGACATAGAGCTTAAATCCCTGAAAGAGATAAATATTTTTTTTTTGTCATGGTTATGATTATTTTCTCCCTGGTTATGTCAACTTGGTGGCGCTGGATGATTCTGGAAACCATAGGTAGACTGAACAAATGTCCATAAATGCCAGGGGATAATCCATCCACATGAGATAACAAATACATTAAAGCAAGTATTCGCTTGCTCTTCCCTTGTCTATGATCTCAATTCTTTGTATTTTGTCTTCAGAGGGAAGTTTGTAAGCACAAGTCAGAAGATTCATAATTAACATGGAAGGTTCATTAAACTTAATATACTAATTTTTGTGAAGTAATAAAAAACATGGATATACTATATCAGGAAATGAAATGGAACTAGTTGCATTTTTTCCTGAAGTGACAACTAAGCAGCTGAAAAAGATTTGATAACACTAAGTCGAAGTTGGTGTTAGCTTTATAATATTTAGAGACAAGGAATTAAGATTTTTGTTCTTTTTAAATCCTCTGTTAGGTTTTGGGGCCTCCCTGGTGGCGCAAAGGGTTATGTCTCAGCACTGTGAAGCTATCAGCAGCGACTACAGCACTAGTTTGATAGATCCCTAGCCAGGCAGCTGACCCACATGGCACTGCAGACCTCTCCTGTCTCACCTGCTGCTCCTCACAGCAGTGTATTTCAGTCAGTTTGCCTGTTCTGCTCCTCACTCTGCCTCTGGTGACTCCTCTCACCGTCCCTCTCTCCCCCACCCCCCGCACCACCCCCACACATACCTTGGGCCTACACTCCAGCTCTTGTATGCGCTGTTCTTCCACAGTGCCCTAGTTGTCAACTGTTCTGTCACTATGAGCACTATGGTCCCTGTTACTACCAAGCCTCTTTATTTCTTCATTATTAAGTGATATGTGATGGAAACTTTATAATCAGATAGTCCTGTTAAGTTCAGCTATATTCCATAAGATGGCATGACTTGAAGCTTGTCATGAAATTTGTCTGGGCTGTAATATTCTCATGTGAAAAATGTAAATAATAATACCTCTGTAACAGACCTCTGCTCTTTCTGCTTATTAAGGTTTGTCAGATTTAGCAATAAAAATAAAGGACACCTTTCTAACTTGGAGTTTTAAGTTGAATAATTTCTTAATGTAAGTCTGTTCCAAGTATTGCATACATCATATTTATGCTGAAAGTAATACAACATTTGTGACATATTTATACTAAAAACGTATTCCTTATTCATCTGCAATTCACATTTAAATGGGTGTTATTTATTTTATCCAGCAACTTGATGTATGTGCCACACCCCTGTTCTGATAGTTGTAGAATTTCTTTGGGAAACCACCCCTCTCCCAAACTAAGTCCATATGTTTCAGGTAGAGTTTCTATTCCTTCAGCATTTAACAGTCAATAGGATTCAGGTTTCACCTATTGAGCATCAAATTCTCTCACCATCTTTTCCTGCTCAAAGACGGTCATGTGGACTCAGAGTGGTCCAGGTGGACTCAATCCTGGGACTTGAAGTAACTTTGAGAGTTTTCTTTCTGTTGGGACTGATGAGTTACAGCTATAAGCCTGCAGTGACAAACAGGTATTTTGCTCATATGTTTTAAGAGATTACTAAAAATAGAGCCAGGAGCACTGTGTGGATGTGAACTGGAGAGTCAGATATTATCCTGATGATGTGTGAGCCCCTGGATTCACATGAGCCTACCCTGCATTAGTGGTTATATGAAACTGTTTTATAAACCACTTTTTGACTAAAGACATTTTAAGTTGGAACTCTGGCACTAGTAACCAGAAGACTTTGAAAAATATAGAGTATCATCAAATTTTTGTGAGTACAAAATGAAAACCTATAAAGAACTAAATAGAGGGTTTGTCATATGTAAAATGTTTACCAAATATCATTCTGACCCTCTCCCTACACACAAACCCCAAGGCAACACACATATATGCACACACTCCATACTAGCAAAAACAGTGCTATATGTATGAGATTGGATGGAGTCATATAAATTTATTCTCCAAATTAGAAACAATTTAGGAAAAGATATCTCTTAACTATTTGGTCAAGCACATGTTTTCTTTATAAAGGAGAGCACTATTTCTTTTTACTGCTTGGAATTTATGAAATTTAAAAACCTTATTAAAGTTCATAATGTTAAAATATGAGACTTTAATCTTGAACCTATGCAAGAGTGCTGTAATTACTAACTGAATTGCGAGTTTGCTTTCCTAAAGTTTTATAAGGAAGTTTATTATTTGGCAGTTTATGTTAACCTAGTAAGCACTGGGAAAGCTAGCTGATCTGTAATTCTGTGTGTTGAAATGAGAAAACATGTTTGTAGGGTAAGGAAAAAGAATCAGGCTTTTCTGCCCTCCTGCCATCAGAATAGATGAGGGAACCCTGCGGTCCTGAATGCATGCCTGATGGCGGGCACCTGGAGTGGGTACACCTGGGCTGAGAGACTGGGTTTATAAGGGTGGCGTCATGGGGCTGCCAACAGAAGCCAAGAATGAACGGAAACAGGAGAGCAGAGAAGCAGAGAACATGAGAGAATGCCGGAGAGCCCAGATTGAGTGAAGACTTGCTGAGGGCCGGGAGGCCCCTGGCTCCCCAGCGCCCCTGCCTGCCATGTGCCTGGTAAATCTAAATAAAAGACCTGCAAAAGCCACTGAGGATTCTGACTCCTCCTTTACCCAGTCTGTTAGATCAGAAAACCTGCTCTGTGGTCTTCCTGCCCCTACAACGTTACTATTTGAATCTATGTTCAAGAGTATATGAGCCTGTGTGTAATGTAGTGTTTCTAGTGGGAAGCCAGTGAGACTTCATCCAATAAGAGAGACTAGGGATCTGGTTTGAAGATGAGATGCTGAAGTACTGGCCAAGCCAGAGTTAAATCATAGTACATTCTGATGGATTATAACTTTTTCTTGACTTTTTCTTGAATTATACATTTTTTTTTCACATTTCACAATCATGTAACACAAGCAGTGAGTTGTACTGGAGACTTTGGAGTTAGATGAACTTGGATTAAAATCCAGGTTCTAACAATTGTTAGTTTCATGGGTACAAGCAATCATTTGGATTCTCCGATACCATAAATCTGTAAAGCATGTCACTGAAAGAATTAGAGATAAGGTGTAATGTGCACCTAGCAAAATATCTGGAACTCCAAGTTTAAAAGGTGAAGATGCTCTTAAAATGATGAGCTCCAGAGACAGCTGAATCATGACTACATTGGGTTTTGATAGGTAAGTCTCTGAGGAGATGGTTGCCAGATCTAAAACCTGGCAGCATTTTCTTCTGTTCTTCTCAAATCCCCTGAAGTTAGAACATACTACCACCCACTCTGTCTGAGCTACTTTAAATACTTGTTGGGCGATAATCTCAGAGAAATTTATAATATTCCTAATTTCAAAACTCTTCCCACATCCTGATTACCACGGTTTCCTCTATTTCTTTCTGTCACTTTCAAGGAGGTATTTTAGCTTCTATCATGATCTCCTTTTTGTGTCTTTGATCCATTCCTATCTCTTACACACATTTAATTAGACACTTCTAGGTCTATTAGGACACAAAGAGATGGTAAGAGATTCTGTTAGGGCTATTATTGCAGTGCTCAGTTCAAGAGTATGACAGATCACTTATTGAAAAAAATATAGAGCACAATTTGCAAATAGGGGTGGAACCAAGGTGAGACCAGTGAAACTTCTAGTGTTCAAAATGTAAGAAGGCACTCCATTCAGAGGTCGTGCTAGTGAAGTGTCAGCCCTGAGCATGAATGAATGTCTCCTAAATTTTGCTTACCAGGAGCCTCACCCAATGTACCCTGGTCCTGAATTGCAACACTAAGTCATATTGGCTACATATGTATAATAACATTCATAGCTTGAAAAAAGATAAATATAGAAGCTTTAACTTACTGTGAATTGTATTACAAGTCAATGCTAAAATTTGCACACACACAAATATATTTCAGTAATAAGTTGTTTTACAATTAATCAGCACCATATATGACATACCTTTATTATCTTTGGCCCCAGGGATCATTCTGGTTCACACAATAGTAAGAAAATCACATATTTGTTTAAAGAGTGGTTTTCAAAGAGGTATTTGCATAATTTGTTTTCTAACTTTCTTTAGTTGTGAAGTCTTATTTTTTTCCAAAGGTATTCAAAACATAAAATATGACCCAGTATTTTTTTCTCCAATGTGAATTAGTTTTTTTATAAATTGGCACATTTCAGAAGTCAAACTTTGTGAACTTATTTGAAGTGAGAGAAATATAAGAGAGAATTTTAAGGCAGGTCTGATAACTTCCTAGCCCAGCAGAGAAAAAAAAAAAATACTACTGCAAAATGATTTTAAAAATGAAGACATTGATTGGCAGTCCTTCAAGTTTGAAAGATCAGGACTAATTAGTTGGCCACCTGCCCCGGTTAAGCCTCTGCTCTTTTGTGCAGGATCCAAGGAACATGTATACTGAATGTAAATTTCACTGAGCATTCATGTAAGTTCCTATTATTGTACTTTCAAGCAGCTTCTGACCTGATACTCACTGTGCACTGTCCCTCTAAGACTCCTTCAGGCTACTCATTGATATCATTGTTAAAGAAATCCAAGTGTTGTACATTGTCAGCAGCTTGCTCATGTATCTGCAGACTGGCAGCTGTCACATGCTTACCAGTGGGTGAGGATCGGGGCAGGGCAGATTATAAACCTAGCAAAGAGAGATATCACTGGTGTTTTCTATGATTTGCTTTTTTGTCTGTCCTTTTCCTTTCTTCTCTTACTGTGTGTTGGTTCCTTTTTCCTTGAAAGAGTGCTCCTATATTGCTGAGGGAAATGCTGAGTGAGCTACAGCTAGAAGGGACAGGCAGGTTTTTGATGAAGTCTCCAGTTGTAGTTAGACCTTTTCCACTTGTCACTTGATACCAAATTTATAGACTTCCTAACTGCTAGGGAAGACAGAAAGATTTCCAGTCAAGTAGGGTGATTTACTTTATATGACATTAACCTCCCACCCCCTTCTTGCTGATGATTAGGTAGAAGCAAAGAACAGGGAAAGTGGTAAGAAAAACAGAGCTTTCTGCTTCAACCAAAATGGGTTAAATGTTCTTTCAAGGAAAATTATTCAGTTTGCCAACTTTTAAAAATAGTCCCCTACCCTCAACCACGCCCATTCACAAAAGTGGTGGATTATGATCCTTGTGTTTTAGAGAATTTCCCGAACTTTTAAAGTAATTAAGTTTGTCTCAGTACATAGCAGATCATGGACATTATCTGTTATAACAGAAACAACATTAGATTTGAGTTAAAAATTTCATACCCCAGATTTGGCACTGAAACTTTAAAAGACATAGGAAAAGTTATTTTACTTTTCTAAGTCTTGGTTGCCTTATCCTTAAATATGGGATTTGAAATGGCATCAGACAGTACATGAATGCATACTATTCAATGCCCTGGGTATAATATAGAAGTTACAGTAATGACTTGAAGAATCTATAGTATTTTGGACATAAAGGATTATGCATATAAAATAAAACATTATTATAAAGCAGAGAACATTTTGGTCCTGATTTGGGTGGAACAGATCACAAATATCACAATGTTTCAGAAGATGGAGTGATCAGACTGAAATCAAAGGATAATGAGGTTATCCTATCCACTGAAGAATAAAATCTTCCTAAAGTGACTTAAAATGTGGTTGGGCATTTAATGCAGGTAGAGCCATACTGTAGAGGAACGAAAGGCACAAGTAATGGGTGCTGACTTAATTAATAAGGGGCCTTAGAACCAGGAACTCAAATTTGAGAGTATGTTTAACGTCAAATAGGAAAATGGCTCAATCTATCATCAGATTCAAATGGCAGAAATTTGTTCATTTCTAACCTGTATAACCTCCATTTACAACTTTATGCCTGGTTTGGATAAGAAGCAAACTTAGGTTCTCGAGTGTAATCATCTGAGTTATACTCATACATTTGTGTTATTCACCTCCTAGGAGTGCTTTCCCACATTATGGCCCATTTTCCCTTGCTTCATCTCTGAATCAGTTTTGTCTACCTAGATTCCTCAGAAACTAGTCTACCTATGAAATCTTCATTGCTAGAATTAAATAGTCTATTCCATTATCTTTGAGACTTTCCAATGTTTCAGATACAAAAACTTACAGGAAATCTAAAGGATGATATTTCCATTCTTGTACTGTAGAACACAACTATTGCATGGCAATTTACTACCTAATTCTATAGCTTATCTTTGACCACCTCCCTGTGTGTTGAAGTCCCCTGGGTTATGTTCCTGATTTTCTGTTTTTTCAAATCTTAGAGAACCTTAGAACTTCTGTTTATTACCATTTGGAATTGCTAATACTGATTATATGCTTAAGCTGTGGATCTACATTCCAGGCCTCCCAAGCAAAGATCCATGGAATAACTACTGAGTCTTTCATATTTATGATTAAGCTACAAGGAATGAGGTGGATTCCTTTTTTCTTCTTTATACCCATTTTACAGATTCTCAAAATTGTTTTTTTTTTCTACCTACTGGAAAAGAATTAAAATTAAAAGTGCTGGAACACATTTAGGTCAGATCATAGAATTTTGTATTAGAAACAGATGTGTGGAAGGAATGTGCTGAGTCTCATTACTGGGTATCAGAGGCCAATGCATGTATCCCAGTTTCCTCCAAAACTTGTAAGACTCAGTCTAAGAATCTTCTTTGAACCAAGACTAAGGGAAGTGAAAACTTTCCAAGCTCTGCCTCATTTAACTCTGAGAAAACATCTCTTGATGGATGGTGGCCCTGTTTGTTTCATATTCCATCTGGCATTCATTAATTACTGGGAACATTAATGATGACTCAAAAGTCATTTTGCAAAACAATAAAGTGGAAGTTGCTCCTCAGAATATTTAATGCTCTAGACATTCATTTTATTTCACCAGTTTTGAACAGGTGGGTCTATTGTGCTTTTTGCCATTCGTTTCATATGACTGATTCTCATTCTTACAACTTTCACAACTTCATGCTGAAAGACCAAAAGGGTGCTTAATTAAATTTGTGCTTGAAAATTAAAGAGTTTTCACAAGCAAGTACAGATGGAGCAAATATAATTGAATGAAGAACATAGCACATCAGTGAGCTTGTATATAGTGATGGAATTGTTAAGAGCAACATATTAGTAGAATATCTTCATAGAAGTCTAATAATGTAAGGTGTTTTGTTTTGCTTTATTTTTGCCTGTATGAAAATGTAATTGTTTTGAACTCTTCAGATTAATATTCAACTCAAAGAGGAATGGATAATCATTTAGTCCTAATATAGAGACTTTTATTAAGGAGAACATATGTTTCAGTTTGCCTGGGGGCAATTGTTAACATAGCACATGATATTGGGTTTTCCATTTATAAAACCTTGGGATCACTTCAAAGTGCATGTCAAAGGTGTCTCAGTACAAGGATGTGGGTTTCTCTCTATTAGAACTTTCTTTTGGGGGGCCTCCCTGGTGGTACATGGCATTAAAATGCAACCTGTGAAGCTATCCACGGGCACTGTAGCACAAGTTCAATCCCTGGTCAGGGAGCAACCCACATGGTGCAGCAGACCTCTCCTGAAATGCCAGCTGCTAGCCTCAGCAGTGTATTTCAGTCAATCTGCCTGTTCTGTCCCCTACTCTGTCTGGTGAATCTTCTCACCCCCACACACCTCTGGCCTGTACCCCGATTCTTGTATACATAAATATATCTTTAAAAACAAAAACAAGAAAAATAACTTTCTTTTGACTTAAAAGAGGAGGTAGCTGATACATGCATAGTAATTACACTTCTGGGAGTGGTTCTCTGATAATTAAACACGGAAGTGAAAGGATAAACAGCCCAATTTCCTTTCTCCTTGGGCAATAACTGAGGTATGTTCTAGATTGATTCTTCTCAGTGGAATTGAGGTCCAGTGTGTTTCTACTATCAACTTCCTTCATGTCCTTATCTTAGTTCTTCATTCTCCCACTGCTGATTCCTGGGATAACTTCCCTAATAAATGGCTTGTCTTCAAGTTCTTGACTCATGCTTGCATAAACATATTCGCTATCCTTGGGTAGTTTTGAAGAGATTCTAGTGTTTCAAAAATTTTCAAGCTGGATTGTATTATACAATCTTCCTGCTCATTAGATATCACAATATGTCATTGTTGAAGTCATCCAAACTTCAGAAAACTTTGCCTTTCTTATTTCAAGATTTTATTTTGAACCACCAGTTCTAAGTAATCCCTCACTCCCTCTTTATTGCAATTTTTTTGGAGTATGCCAGTCCCTCTAGACATCTCCAGGAAGTTCAACTCATTCCTCCCACGATATGTTCTCATAACATTTTATTCATCTATTACAGAATTTAGCATACTGAATTACAATGACAATTTACAAAATCTACCTCTCTCACTAGATTGTAAACTCTTCTATATCTATGGGCATTGGTTTATTTATCTTTATCTTTTACTTGGCATTTTTAAGTGATATTCATTCAATGAATGAATAAATGAGTGAATTGCATGCATAAATTTTTGGATTTATTCCCTTTGGAAATTAATTTTAGACTTCTAGATTAGGGAAAGAGTATTTACTGGACAACCAAGCCACATGGCCTTACCATATGCCCAGCTATTTTTGCAGGAAGGATGTTGCATAAATAATTGTGGCTCATGTATTAAGCCTTTTCCTCTTATTCTTAACTTATAAGTTTAGGAATTAACTCTTGAAGAAAAGTCTGCAAAAGGCACAAAAGTCATCTCTTGCTACTAAATACCTTGGAGTAAAATCCTTCCCAGTACGGCTGTTCAGTAGTTCTGTGATGGACACAGTCTCAGTTTTAGTCTTGTGGAAATGAATTTCTAGGTGCAGAGGGGAGGCAATACATATGCCTATAATGTGACTCTTGAAGATCCTGACACAGTCTCCAGTTTTCCATATGACTTGCCATACATTCCAACCTTAGAAATACTGGATGCCTAAAAAAATTATCTGGAAGGAACTTTGAAGAAACAATGCCATTCTACATGCATGAGTATCTCTGAAAAGTCTGTATCACCAAATGCAACATGTTTATACCTCTTGCTTACAGCTTTAAAGATGTAAACAAATGCAGATATAGGATTAGATAAATGAATTGGGTCCAAAGTCAGATATCACTTTGTAAAAACAAGTGAGGAATAGGGAAAGGAAGATTATACACTGAAATATATTCACTCAACCTCCATGGATTTCTGATTTACATCTAATAGAATTCTCAAATGTATCAATTAATAGCTGTAGGTGTCTTGATGCCCATGCTTTAATGGATTAATTCTTGCTTCCTAGCATTTGGAAATATGGCATGGACCCCAGCATCCAGAGCACTTCTAAAACTCAAAACAGAGTGACCAAGATCAGGAAGTCACGATGTAACCTAATATTCAATCAGGGCAGGTGACCAGATGTATAGCTCTGTTCTGGGACATGCAGTGTTGTGATACTTCTCCACACTACCTGGAGCTTAATGACATCTGTGATAAAATTTTTTATTACAACATCATAGGAGAATTTCTTTCTCCTCTTTTGAAACTCAACTTTCTCAAATATTAAATGACTTCAGAAGTCATATAAGCCAGACTTTTTCAAGATAAAGGGAAAAAACTGATAATTTAAAGCTAAAACTCAACAAATGGAATTTGAAATAAGCATTTTACCTATATTTAGTATTGTAAAAATTTTCATATAGCTTATTTTTGTTATGCCATTACAATCGATACGCAATGAATCAATTGGGTATGACTATTAAAGAAAACAGTGAGACACAATGAGGGTAAGCCATTCTGTTAGTAATTGACTAAGTCAGTACATAAGCTATTTGCTATCTCAGGAACCTTATCAACAAGTATACCCATTGTTGGTCTCCCCCATTCTCTTCAGAGGACCACCCTTTCCTTAATCTGTTTTCCTCAGTATATAAGAATGAACACACATTCCAAGTCTGGCCAAACATTACATCTCTTTTGGTCCAAGAGATAGACATTACTTTTTTTGTGTTTGTTGACTTTTAACTTATTATATATATATATATATATATATATATATTCAGATATGGAAAGTATAAAGTCATCTTTCCAGTAGGGTTATTTTACTGGTGGTATGATTCTGGGAGCTACTAGAAAGTGTTTTTCATTCATTTGGAGGAAATACATCTTCAACGTGATAATTTAAGCAAAATACACATGTATAAGATTTGAATCCTAGTTTCAGTTTGTGAGGTGAGGTCTTATAGCTATACCTCAAGACTCAGTATGTAGTTCTGATCCTTCTACACCATAAATGCTCTCTATTTTGTTCATTTGCTTAAGCTGTGTTGGGTTATGTTTTTTGTGCTTGCAACATTTAACTTATTATAACAATAAATAAGGTATACTTGTTAGTGGGCAGTCTGCCTAGTGAAATTAAGACTCCTGAATATTTCTCTTCATCAGCTAGTCTCAGAAACATAATGCAACTCTTGATGAGTAAAATGCTTCTTTTTGAACAGGGATTGTAACAAGTCTTATTTAACATTGCAAACATGTAAAAGAAAAAGTCTGAAGAAGTATGCTTTTTTTTCTTACTTAAGTCCTACTTAAGGAACCAAGAAATTAAAGACACTCAGTAAAGTGAGGATAATCCTATTTTGTACTTATTTAAGCCTTCATAAAATCTTTTGATTACTAGAAGGATCATTGCCTCTAAAGAAGAACCATTGACTTAAGGAGGGATTGAATGAATAGCAGAATGTCAATAATCCTGGTAATAAGTCTGCTCTTGTCCAAAACATCGCAATACATCTTTTAAAGACGCATTAAAAAAAAAAAACTATTAGTTCTGAATTTGGAAAATAGAATTTTCATATTAACAACCATGAGTTGAAGGATTGTTGAACAGAAAGCCTGGAGTTGGAATCTAACCTTACAAATTAAGAAAATACCAATCTAATCTGACAGGCATATTGCATTAGTCACAATGCTAGATCCTGGAATACAAGAGTGCACACAGAGCTACTAGTTTAAGAGAAGAAAGGCCATTAAGACAAGTAAGAATGATGTTGTCAGGAGAGAGTTATGATGGAGAAGTTCAGGAAGCAAGGGAAGTTACAGCAGGAAATCTGGCTAACCTAGGGGTATGAAAGGCTTTCCTTTCAAAATTGATGTTCAATCTAAGACTATGGGGATGAATAGGATAAGCCAAGTGAAAGTGGTTCTAAAAAGTATTTTAGGTAGGAAGAATAGGATATGTGAAGGCTAAGTCAAGAGAAAGCACTGACCCTTGGTGGAAATATAATATGTACATTATGATTTGCATATAATGAAGTTATAAGGGGTGACAGTGGAGAGATGGAGCTAGCATTAGCAGTAGAAGAAATAGCTATAAAATTAGAAACATAAAATAATTTATAAGTGTAAAAAGTTTTAAGCATGCAAATTTGAAAATAATAAAAATATTCCAAAGTCCAGGAAAAAAATTTGCATCAGTTAATGACTCTACGTTCTTATCTATGTTCTCTTACCAAAGTCAATTTCTAACACCAAGGTTTGCTCCCTCAGTTACCCATTAATAGCACAATGAGGGTCTTATAAATTAATTTAAGGAATTTAGATATCATGTTTGGAGTTTCTTTAAGGTAACCATATATACATACTCACACATCATCTACTTATTTAATACATACTAAGTTTCTACTAGGTGGGAGGCGCTGTAGGAAAATAAGTTTTGTAATAGAGAAAAAACTAGATATAGCTCCTATCTTTGTAAAATTTTTTACAGAAGTGGAGAAATGAACAATAAACACAAAACAAATATGTGACACTGCTTACTATCAACACAGTGATGGAAGCAACCTTTGTACACCGAGAGAAGGTATCACTTAAGCCACCAAGATAAGGTAATATGAGAGATTTCTCTGAGTAATTGTAATTAATGCTGATAAATGAAGAATATTAAGAAGGCAGCCATATGAAAAGTGAGGTGAAGAAGATTTTAGACAAATGTGACAGGGTCTTGGCTCTGAGCTACAGTGAAGAGTTACTGAGGCATGTTCACATGTGGAGGTGTGAGGTTGGTACTCTCAAAATTTTATAGTTACCAAAAAAAAAAAGTTAAGCAAATCAGTAAAATATAATAACTAAATAGATAAATAGACAGACAGGGAGGCAGGCAGGAAAAAAACTAGGGAATATGTGAATGTTTGTTTGGAATTCTCAAGACAATTCCTGTGTTCAGTGATTCTCTAGCAGAACTAGCAGAATTTAGCATATAGTGATACTCATGGCTATGATTTATTACAGTAAATGGATACAAAACAAAAATCAGTAAAGTAAAAAGGTATATGAATGAGGTTCAGATGAAACTAGACACAAGTTTCCAAACGTCCTCATCCAGGAGGAGTCACACAAGTCATACAAGTCATACTTATTCTGCCGGCAGCAAACTATGATAACATAAGTGCAATATTGCCACCCAGCCAAGATCATTAGTGATTCAATGAGCAGAGATTTTACAGGGACTGGTCATGTAGCCACCCTCAGCCTGGCACATATCAAAATTCAGGACTCCCTGAAGGAAAACACATATTCAATATAGACCATATTGTTGGGACATGTAATTTAGGTTTGGGGGGCCATTCTCAGCTCTGGCAATGAAATGACCTTCCTGAAATCCAAGGATCCAGATGCTGCTGAAGGAACAACCTTGCAAATGAGCCTTTCCAAGAATAGTCAGTCAGACCTGCTTTGTCAACTCTTTTCTGCAAAGTGTTAGTGCCAAAGTGTAAGGTGAAGCACAAAGTCTGATTAAATTGTGAAAGTCTGGAGACTTTGGGAAAGCAAACCACATAGGGCAGGGTAAGCCTATTGGCCATGAGTGGGGCAGAAATGCAGGTTAAAGCACTGACTGTTCCAAAGGGCATCAGTGTAGAAAATTCTTTCAAGAAGACTTGGTTTAGAAGAGGAAGCAGAGTGCAGTAGTAGAGGTGAATACAGGATTAGTGCTTTTTGTGTTAATTGTTTTTATTTATTTTTTATTTTTTATTTTTTTATAGAGGCATGTTTTATTTATTTATTTATTTGTTTGTTTGTTTTGTTTATACATGCACTGGGTAGTCAGAAGCACGGGAGGGTGAGAGAATTCACCAGAGCCAGAGCGGGGAGCAGCAGAGCAGGCAGAAGGACCGAAGTACACTGCTGAGGGGAGCAGCGGGCGGCAGGAGAGGTCTGCGCGCCATGTGGGACCCTCCTCTGGTGGCCAGGGAGCAGCCGAGGATCGAACCGGCGCCACAGAGGGTGCGGGCAGCTTTGCAACCCAGTGCTCAACCGCTGCACCACCGGGGAGGCCCTGTGTTAATTGTTTTTAAACAGAGGAGTCTGCAGCATGTTGAAAAGCTAGTTTGTACAAGTTGAGAGACAGAGAGAGAGAGAGAGAGAGAGAGGTTGAAGTTTCCCAAAATAAAGAAAATAATCAAAAGAATGAGAGATCTCAGGAGACAGCTGAGGTACCAGGAAGACTGGCCTTACTACACAGTCAGAGGCAAGGCGGAACACAGGTTTAAGGGCAGGGAGATTTTCAATTCTTACTAGAAGTTGAAGTAGTTTGTTTCAACAATAAAAACAAATACTGGACAATTATATAGCTGACACATGTGATAATGTAAAAGGGGAGAAGCCTTATACTACTAAAAAAATTAACAAGGATATAAGAAAATAGCACTTCATTTAAAATATATAAAATAATAAACAGGCCAGGAGACATCAATAAGCACCATGAAGGTTCTGAGGTTAAAAGGGAAGGGAGCGCAGGGCCTCCCCGGTGGCGCAGCGGTTGAGCGCTGGGTTGCGAAGCTGCCCGCGGCCTCTGCGACGCAGGTTCGATCCCCGGCTGCTCCCCGGCCACCGGAGGAGGGTCCCACATGGCGCGCAGAACTCTCCTGCCGCCCGCTGCTCCCCTCAGCAGTGTACTTCGGTCCTTCTGCCTGCTCTGCTCCCCGCTCTGCCTCTGGTGAATTCTCTCACCCTCCCGCGCTTCTGACTGTACCCAGTGCATGTATAAACAAAACAAATAAATAAATAAATAAAACATGCCTCTATTAAAAAAAAAAAAAAAGGGAAGGGAGCGCAAATGGAACAAGGGGAACTAAGAGATAGTGGTGGGGAAAATAATAAAATTTAAAAATAAACAAAATTAAACATTTAAAAGAGAGCTAAAGAATGCAAAACACTTATCTAGAATACCTGGAACTTAGTAACTGTTCAGCAAGTGTTAGCTATTGTTATTAGAGTACAGCAGTTGTCATATTTAAAAAAAATACCTAATGTGTTTTCCCATCTTGATAATGTAATCTGTTCAGTAGTTTTCCTTTTTTTTTTAAAAAAAAAAAAAAGATATATTTATTCATAGATACAAGAACTGGGCTACAGGCCGGAGGTGTGGGAGGGTGAGAGGACCCACCAGGGACAAAGTGGGTCCTCTTGCAGGTGCTCAAATTTTGAATAGGCAGACTGACGAAATACACTGCTGAGGGGAGCAGCGGGCGAGACAGGAGAGGTCTGCCACGCCATGTGGGTATCTCCACAGCCGGCCGGGATTGAACCCACACTGCAGAGTCTGCCGAACAGCTTCACAGCACTGTGCTCAAACACCTGTGCCACCAGGGAGCCCCCTACACCCCATTTCTTGTATGCATAAAGAAAGAAATGTTTTAAACAAATTAACAACTTTCTTAATTGAAAAATTTGCTTATCTGGGCAAAATTATTATTACTTTTTTTTTAAAGATTTATTTTTATACAAGAACTGGGGTACAAGTCAGTGGTGCAGGAGGGTGAGAGAATTGACCAGAGACAGAGCGGGGAGCAGAACAGGCAGACGGACCCAAATACACTCTGAGGAGAAAGCAGCGGGCGAGATAGGAGAGGTCTGCCACACCATGTGGGTAGCTCTTGGCTAGCCATGATTGAATCTGTGCTGCAGAGGCTGCGGACAGCTTCATAGCACTGCGCTCAACTGCCTGTGCCACTGGGGAGGCCCCATGCTCAGTAGTTTTCTTATGCCAGTTTTCCCTCAAGAAAGAGAAGGATGAATGTCGTCTAGGAAAAGAAAAACCCATAGTACTACAGGTTTTCCAATATCATTGTAAAAAAAAAAATATGATCTGTTTCACATGATGAGAAAAAAATACATTCTTAGGTAGTTGTCCAAATAAACTAACATCGTATTTTAAGCATAATGATTATAAATGTCTACATGAACAGAAAACATGTCCTATTTATATGAGCCCAGTATTTTAAAAAAGGGGAAAATAGGGACCTCAGAAATAAAATAACAGTTCAATTTAGGAGAAGGGAAACAAAATCAATAGATCTTAAACACATGTAAGCCATTTGTAAATGCTCACTAATTTCTGCAGAGTGGATGAATATTTATTATTTTAATATCAAAGAAAATAAGTATTACTCTATTTTTTTAAAAAAAACACTGTAAAAATGCTAGAAATGACATCCCTATTTTAAGACCGTCTATGACATTCTTTAATAAAAGAAAATAATGAATAAAAAATAAAAATAAATGAGTATATCTGCCCTTCTTTTGTCCATACATATCTTTTGTCCTTTTTCTCTAATTTTTTCCCTTAAAAAATAGTTTGCTTCTGGTATTAAACATTTACTCAGAGAAATATTAGATTAGATTTTTCACAGTGAGTCACACAGCAGTAGGTATTCAAAGAGCAAAGAAAATGAGAACGGGTTGAATAGAGAAATGCAGAAGTGACGGCTTGGTTAGGGTTTCTGACCACAAATTATAAATGCAGTGAATGCCTTGCTTGGTGATTTCTCCAGAGAACATTGAGAAGGAATAGGTTTGTAGTGGTGGCAGAGAGAGAGATGCTATTATTCAATTTAGCAAACCATATGAATTTCATGTGGCACTTAGACATGATAACAGATGTGAATGCAGGTAAGTCCCAGAAAGGGGAGGGTATAGAGCAAGGAGATAAATTTTTAAGATTTAAAAAGGTTTAATTATGGCTTTACTTTCTAGTCTTTTACCTCAGGAAAAGGTGATGGATCCCGCAGATCAGTTTTTTTCAAGCAGTATTTATTAAGTGCTTACTATGTGCCAAACACATGGTCTGGATAAGAGAGATGGACACATAGAGATAGTTTGTTTTTATGGTGAAGTAACAGTTTAATTTACCATTGCATAAAAATGATAGCTCAAAACAAAAAGTGATAAAATAATGTATTATTTGCTGTTTTATGTGGAACTCAATACTTTTACAACATTTGGAACTAGTGTGGTATTTTTCTGGAGTTCCCTTCTGATTGTATACAAAATATACTGACCTGATGTTATTCAGGTGTTTTTCTAAGTTCTCCTATTTCATTATAATGCATCTTAGTAATTGGTGTTTCCTTACTCTGTGGCCATTCAGGTTTTATCTGTTGGGTTTGTTATAGATAGTGTACATTATAGAAGCAATGTGACAAGTTGCTATTTCACTGTTTTTAATAAACCCAGGCTTTAAGGAGGTATCTGAATGATACATGGCCTAGAAATTTAGGAGACAATTTAGATCCATGTGAAAATGAGGATCTAGATTTTGCTAAAAATGCCACAATACTTTGGCAGTCTAGACTGACAGGCGAATAAAGCTATTTTAAACATTCATTTTGTAGTGATATTATTCTTGAATATGTAGGCATATTCTGATGAAAGCATTCCCTTTTTAAATTGAGGGAAAGTCCTGAGTGTAAAAATAAAATGAAAAAATGTAAGATGTCATTTGTATTTCTCATTCAATCTCAGCAATACCCCCACCAAAGAAATATTCTAAAATTAGATGTGTTAAAAATTCATGTGGAAGGAAAAAATACATCTACAATGACACTATGTTTATCCATTTGGCTGACATCCTAAGAAGTGGATTGTCATATCTATCACATTGTATTTAGTAAATATGTTCCTAAACACTTTAATGCATCAACTATATATTTATACCCAGAGCAATGCTAACACCTATGGGTGACAGACAGTCTCTATCTCCTACATGATACAGTCTAACTGGGAAAAATGAAATGTGTGGTATTTTTGATGAATGGAAGACAATTTGAATAAGCCCTGAATGGTAACTCAAGTAGGGAGTAGTTATTCCAGTCTGTAGGACATGGTACTCTTAAGAATAGCTGCAGAATAAACTCTGTCATGATTGAGTTATTTCCATCTCTGACTTCAATCTCATCCATTCCCTCACGTGAAACTTCTGGACTAGATGTATGGACTAGCTAATGTTACCCAAAACTCCACCCAGTTTTGATGCCGCCACAATGTGCACTTGTTAGTCCCTCTGTCTAGAAAGTTGTACTGAAATCTTCACCTTATTTTGACCTCCAGTTTCTAATTATTCAAGAGCAACTCAGATATTTTGACTAGATTAGGAAATTCCTTTTTGTGTTGTTAAAATATCTTCACTTACCTCTCTTAGAACACAGTATCCAGAAGTTGTCTCCTCCCTGATGATCTGTAAGCTCCTCAAAGGCCACATATCCTTGGTAGACATCAGTATGAACGGGAACCACCGCCAGTTCCTAGAAAGATGTCTGGAACATAAAAATTATCACATGATTAACTGAAAGGGATTATTTGGTAAGAGGAATATTCTAATTAAATGAGATACCAATTTGTCAATTATTTCAGAAAAATACAACAAACGCATGATAGACAAAAGCAGGATGATTTCCTCTAGAAGAGATAAATTTCATTATATAGAAGAGATAAATTTCATTACGGTAAACTACAATGAAATATTAACTGTGAGTAACCTACATACAACAGAATTTTCTGGATGTGTACCTACTATATACTTAGGATTCCTGATTTATTATCTCCTCAAATAACCTAACCAAGTATTATGATAGCTTATAAGCCCTTTTTATAGAAAATTGTTTAAATTTTATCAGTTGCCCTAATTTGATAAACATTTTTATTAGAAAAATAATGTGTGCACATAATGGCATTAAAATAATGAAAAAAGCCACTATGCCATTATGATTTCCAGGTACCTCATAGGTAATCATTGTAACTGTTTGTGTTTTCAGATTTCTGTTGGTGAACAACATTTTAACAATACAGACATGAGTCCACCACTTGATTTATCAACTCAGGACAGTTTTCTTTTATTCAACATTTGATTAAAAATGCAGTTCATTTATACTACCAACCACCACATTTTTATTTTTATTCTGAGTTTTGAGTTATATTGTTATTATTTCTACAGAACTAAATGTAAGTAAAAAGTTTGGGACAATGCTTTTGTTCATTAACATAAAGTTACTATTCATTAACTTTAAAACTAAAAAAGAGAAGAAATTTCAAACTAAAAAAGAGAAGAAATTTCAAACTTGCACAATTAACATATTCTACTCCCTACCTCTTTCCTCCTGTGCCATTACTAGAATATCAAGATTTATGAAATGTACTTTAGTGTATAAACTGATAATTCAGATAACACAATAGTTCAAAATTTGAAAAATCTGAATGCCAATAGTATTGTTTTTTTATTTTTATTTTTTAAATAAATTTTATTTTTGTATTCCCCATACAATTGCAACCCCCTTATTTTGACCCCAATCCCTCCTCTCCCCGCCCCCTACCCCCCATAGATTGTCTCTGATTCATAGTTGTTTGTTGATTTTGATTTTCACTTTCTTACAGTTATTCATTTTCCTGGTCCCTTATTTAAGTTTTCTAGATTCCTGCTATGAGTGAGACCATCCGGTATTTTTCTTTTTCTTTTTGGCTTATTTCGCTGAGCATGATCCCTTCCAGCGCCATCCATGTTGCTGCAAATTGCATGTGTTTATCTTTTTTGAATGCTGAGTAATATTCCATGGTATATATGTACCACATCTTCTTGATCCAGTCATCTATTTTTGGGCATTTGGGTTGTTTCCAAAGCTTAGCTATTGTAAACAGTGCTGCTATAAACAAAGGGGTGCAGGTGCTCTTTGGAATTGATGTTTCTGTGTTTGATTATCCAAATATATCATGTGGAATATGCTGATGAAAAAAGAATGTTTCCAGCATCAGTCAAAATAATTACCTTTTAAAATTTTTTCTGTCTGGGCCTCCCCAATGGCGCAGCGGTTGAGCACTGGGTTGCAAGGCTGCCCACGGCCTCTGCAGTGCCAGTTTGATCCCCGGCTGCTCCCCGGCCACCAGAGGAGGGTCCCACATGGCATGCAGACCTCTCCTGCCACCCACTGCTCCCCTCAGCAGTGTACTTTGGTCCTTCTGCCTGCTCTGCTCCCCGCTCTGGCTCTGGTGAATTCGCTCACCCTCCTGTACTTCTGACTGTACCCAGTGCTTGTATAAATAAATAAATAAACCTTAAAAAATTATTAAAATTTTTCTGTCAGTTGTTCAAAATATGCCATATTTTGTTTTGCTTTATACTCTAAGTATGAATTTCTTGTGCAACTACTTTGTTTATCTGATTGTTTCCAATCACCTCTCTACTCCCTTGTTTAGAAGAAACCATGCTTTGCTATGACAACTGACATCCTCCACCTTTTAAGTCACACAGTTTGATGAATAAGGCTACTTTCACCTTTTTAGTCATTCTTGTTACACTCTTTCCTCTATCTCCACAACAGTCATAGGTGTCATGACTGTTGATGACCAGCAGATCCTCATCCTGGAGAAAAGACATTGTGAACACAGCCACAGTGAATCCACTAAGTAGGTATTTATCTTAAGCATGTGGGGTCATTTGTTAGGTCAGTAATATGTAGCCTGTTCTGATTGAACAGGTTTATTATGTACAATTGATTTCTTTCTCATAATTTTGAAATGCTATTGTTAATTACTACCCTAGCATCTAGTAATTTTGATAAAATATTTAAAACCAATTTCATCACTGTAATATTGACCATTGAGATATTCTCTTATTCTCTCACAAAAGTTCAGGGTCTTCTACAGCCTAAGGCAGTATGAACGTTGATATGGAATTATTTAGATTTCAACCTCATTTCACTCATACTTCAATTAAACACTTCTCTTTTAGGAGTTACAGTAAATTTTCTTCTCTTCCTCCTACTTCATTAATTTTCCTCCATAATTAGTTTTCATCTTTCTTAATTAACTTTCAATCTGAACTGAAATCTTCCAGCTCTTAAATCATAACATTGGATAAGCATAATATTGATTCTTACATAAATCGTCTTTTTATCTCTAATTTCCATACCATAATTTTAACTTTAAATTTAATTGGAAATGATATAAATTATAGTCTATATAAATTATTCAAATCATAAGATAGTCTTTTGGCTGCAGATTCTGTGTCACTTTCTCAAGTGTATTGCTCATCTTTTTATTTGGTCAATTATGTTCAAATACTTTCTTGAAATGCTCTTTTAGTCTAAGTAGATATGTATCTTAAGCATGTGGGGACATTTGTTATGTCAGCAATATGTAGCTTGTTCTGATTGAACAGGTTTATTATGTACAATTGATTTTGTTCTCATAATTTTGAAATGCTATTTTTTTAATTACTACCCTAGCATCTAGTAATTTTGATGAAATATTTAAAACCAATTTCATCAATATAATATTGAAATTCCTTTTATAATGAAATAAATATCTTAGCAACCACTTTAAAAATAAATATGAATTTTTTAAAAGTTATTTCATTTTCATTGAATTTTATCTGTCTTCTTCCTGATTGGTTGATCAGTGTATTAATTTCGCTGCTTCTATATCAAGCAGTTTGTTTTCCTCATACACTTAATTGCCTTTGATTTTCTGTCATATTTATGAGTAAACAATGCAGTGGGTGACAATAAATAATGGTATAGTTGATCTAAGTTCTTCTGACAACCTGACATATGGTTTCTATTAAAAAAAAAATCCTGGCATATACATGCGTCGAGGTGTCAAGCTGTACACTTGCTCTTACATTGTTGTAAACCAATGGAACCTCAATAATATATATACACATATATAATATAAAAGGTATCCCGATAAAATTTTTGTTTGTTAATTTCTTATAAAATGCTACTCATATTGTTTAATATAGAAAATACTTAAACGTGAAAAGAAAACGTAAATTAAGTGCAAACAAACACCCTTGAAATTGAAGCACTGACTATAAGTCTACACAATCTGGGTGGCTGGGCAGCACAGTTTGGCTTTTAGGTTTCTTAATAAAGTGCACAGTTAGAGAGTAGGTGGATGCAGTGACTTTTCTTTCTCTCTAAGGAATTCTAATCTTACATGGATAGATTGATGAAATCCGCTGGGAAACTATTTTCCAGTTTTAGCAAGTGAAGCAAACTCTGAAAAGGGAAGCCTTCTCATTCTGGGTATATGTAGGTATATTTGAATTATATAAACAACTTCAAAATTAATTTTTCAGATTATTACCTCATAATCCTTTCATCTCACCCTGCATACTGATTTTGAACCTGAAGTCTTGCCAGTGTTCTGTCACGTAACAGCTCATATTTCTAATATCTCTATTTTGGATTTTGTTCTTTGTTTTTGTTTATATCTCATTGTAGTCCCTCCCACTTTCCCAAAATATCTGATTTGATGAGACGTTTTTCCCATTCTTAGTGCTACTAGGTAATTAGTTCATTCTTTACTTTTTTTTTAAAAGATTTATTTATTTATGTATACAAGAACTGGGGTACAGCCTGAGATGCGGTGGGTGAGAGGATTCACCAGAGACAGAGTGGGGAACTGTAGAACAGGCAGACTGACTGAAATACACTGCTGAAGGTGGCAGCAGGCAAGTCAGGAGAGGTCTGCTGTGCCCATGTGGGTAGCTCCCTGGCCGGGGATCGAACTCATGCTGCAGTGGCTGCAGATAGCTTCATAGGTTGCGTCTTAAGCCCTTGTGCCACCAGGGAAGCCCCATTTTGTATTTTCTTACACTAATTTCAAAGATATTTTCATATGTATGTATCTGAACCTGCTCTCTGGGTCAGGAAGGACAAAAATTATTTTTTTAAGTACTGAGTAATACTATAAATATGCTCGTTATTTGATGCAAATATTAAATGATATAAATATATTTGGTTCCAAGTCATCTGCTATTTCCTTCATAGCATGTTGAATGTCTTTGAGAGAATGATTTAGATAGGAAGCTAAAACATTGAAAGATGCTTTTATCTTATTAGCTTTTTAAAGTGAGATAATAACACAAGAAACAGTAAATCTAACTTATTTGATATGTCCAAACTCAGAAAAATCCTATATTAACGATTTTTAAATGCACTTTATCAGTGGGATAGATGGTGGGGTGCAGTATTGCCCTGCTTTCCAGTGACATATGTTGTTCCTCTCTATAGTTAGATTGTTCAGAGATAGTGACAAAGAAGTAAATATCAGAGTTCTTCAATGTCAAATCAAGGTTAAAACACTAGATGGCATGTGTGGATGCCTGCAGACTAAGAGCGAGACAGTAAAAGAGGGTCAACCTATCTGTCTCCTTCACTGCTTCCTCCTCACCAACAAAATGTTAGGAAAGGACAGCTCAAGAGTCAGACTCTTCATTCAGTCACAAAACAAGTCTGTTTCTTTCCCAATGAGTTAGGATACGTGGCACTATCAGTGTATGCCAGACATTGTGAATTTCATGTCAGTGCGTTGATGGATTTTTTTTTTTTTTATTCCTTCAAATATTTTGAAGCTTTGATCTGGGATACAGTTAAATGACTTGTTTTATCCTTCTGAAATATGTTAGCTGGCATAGAATAACCTTTATTGGGGGGCTAATTGATCTACTTCTAAGGCAATAATCTTATGAAGACCTCACTTGACGCATATGTTTTGGGAGAGATTTCCACCTTGCCTGGTGAAAACAGAAACTATTCCTAGCACTGTGGGAGTCCAGAGTAATTTTCTTCCTTTTACTTTTTTGATGTTTCTTTGTTTAGTAGCTTGTTCACAAGCACTGATCACTGCTAAGCTAGAGGCCCATGGAAAACCCTATGAAGATCTTTAGAAATACCTTTTGTGAAACTATTTTGTCTCCAGTATTAGGCCCCACAATGTTAGTTTTCTTGGTCTCTCAATGTGTTTTTTTCACCTTAGAATGACTATTCAGCTCCATTTATGGTTCCCTTCCCTAAATTGTTATCTAAAATTTTTCTTCAGTCATTAGACCAGGACTGTCATAGTTTGTATCCTTTCTCAGGAATCACTGTTCTGTTACATTCACTATTCAGTGCCTGGAAACTATGGCTCTGCATATTTTGTTTATTTTGTAATTTTTAAGTTCATTTTGTAATAGTTATATCACAGATGCTATAGCATAATACCACAGACTGGGTGAAATAAATGGTAGCATTTATTCCTTACAATTCTAGAGATTAAGAAGCCCAAGATCAAGGTGCTGGCCACATTTTTGGTGAGGATTTCTGCAGCCTTTTCACTGTGTCCTCACATGGTAGAGAGCATCAGAGCTTAAACATGCATTTACTGGGGAAGGAGGTCCACATTCAGTTCATACAGGTATGAACTGTACAGGGTAAGGTCAATCCCTGTTATGCTTTTATCTAGTAGCATTGCATTATTACATCACAAAAACCTCAGGTGTGGGGCCTCCCTGTTGGCACAAGGGGTTAAGGCACAACCTATGAAGCTATCCATGACCACTGCAGCACGAATTCGATCCCTGGCCAGGGAGCTACCCACATGGCGCAGCAGACTTCTCCTGACTCGCCTGCTGCTCCCCTCAGCAGTGTATTTCAGTCAATCTGCCTGTTCTGTTCCCCAATCTGTCTCTAGTGAATCCTCTCACGTCCCCACACCTCTGGCCTGTACCCCAGTTCTTGGATGCATAAATCAGCATCTGTATATTTTCATTAAGTATCCTATGATTTTTTGTGACTTTATATCCACTTGAATATGGTGAAGTAAACTAGTTGTTAATTAGATATGGATATAACCAGCTCTGCTTTTCATTTCCCCTATTTTAGGCCAGACTATGTCAGACCAAAGATCAGAAATTTAAAAAAAAAAAGTTAAGGGATACTGAACATCTTGTAAAAAACAGCAACTGCTTGGAAGATGTCAAGAACCTAGATTGTTTTGACATTACATCCAGAAGTTTTAGAGCCTGTGGGTAGTCTTATTTTACATAAGATGAAAGACATTTTATTGTGTAGACTTCTCTCATTCATTTATTCACTCACACTTTAAATATATTTGAATATAAAAGACAGGAAAACAGTAAAATAGATGTGGTAATCTATACACAGAAAACAGATCATTTGTTGGTAAACAGGATGATTGGTAAATGAGGTCCCGTTACTCAAATTGCTTGTGAGTAACTTAAGGGCCAAACATGGCTACCCACTATGTGCAGCTAAGAAAGACAACAAAAGAAACTCATTTCAGGGTATATGCAGAAAACTTGGTTGTTGGAAAAGTCATGACTTATTTTTTCTTTGAATTTTAGCCATGTTGGATTTGAGAACTCAAACAGAATATTTAGGAAGTGTTCTATGCACCAGGCACTCTGCCAAATAGTTGATATAAAATATCCATTTAATGGTTGTAATTGTTCTATGAAGTAGAAAAGATTATTATTCACACACCCACCCATTTTATTGGGAGAAAGACTAATATTTATAGAAATTAAGTGATTTGCTAATTATACTATTCATGTAGCAAAGCCCAAACAAAAAGTCCTTCTGATGCCAAAGCTGATCAACCTCTGAATCAAAAGACAAGTTGAAGCAAAGGCCACATCTCAAGCTCTGTCTGAGGGCAGGAGCAGAGGATTTGAGTGATCTACCTAAGTCACGACAGAAGAAAATACGGATATCTAAACTGAAATTGTTCAAAGAGGACATCTAGGGGTGAGGAGAAAGATGGCTTTGTACCAAATAGTGTGATAGCTTTATTTGGGCAGAGAGTGGTAAACACGAAGGAGTGGGAACATGGAGATGGAGAAAAATCAGAAGACAGAAATGAGTCTGAGTCACTGAAAATAAGAAATTTTAAGAAAAATCCATAACCCACAGTGTAAACTGTTGCCTAAGAGGAAGACAAATGGAAAGTTTTCCAAAACTTTGGAATAATAATGGCAAATATTTATAAGGTGTTTGTTATACATCAGGAATTGTTTTAAGTACCTTATACATACTAATCATGTAATAATCACACTTTTATTATCCCAATTTACAAACTGGAAGCCAATGCACGGATAAATAATACCCAAAGTTACTCAGCTTGTAAGTGGCAGAGCTGTGATGTGATGCTACCCAGCAAGTCTGACCCAGGCACAGACATCCTTCAGCATTAAGCTGCAGGTCCAGGAGAATGGCACCTGCTCTGACCAGACCAGCATGTTAGAAATGACTATGTGATACCTTTTCCCATCTGCTTTGTAGGACTTGCTTATAATCTGGCTCAGGGTTCCTCCTTTTATGCAGAATAAAAATATAATTCTACAGATCTGGAGCATAGGGAGAAGAAGCAGCTTGGTGCTGCCATGGCAACACTGCAGCCTCTGTGGCCCTGGGCACCCTCTGGATCTTGACAAGTAGACTGAGGACTTAAAGAACATTGTTTCTGTGGGGACTTCTTTACCTACCTGCTACTTTCTTTATAGTATTGTCTCCCCAGAACAGAGGCCAGTGGAACTACAAGTTTACTTAAGAAGGAGAAGAGAGAACCCTGGAGAAGAACAAAGAATGTGAATCAGTGTCACACAAGAGGAGGTCCATTGTCAAGTATGAAGACCTGCTTCATTAGGAGTCAGGCCAATGCCGTTTGCTTTGCTGCATGCTACGTGACTCATGCTCCGCTGATCATCTGTCCTTAATCTTACCAAATGGCAGAGAGGTAGCTACTGACATCAAAGGAAAGGAATGACTATACCCACCACTCACCAGCCCTCTGTCTTGACAAAGATGCTTCTTTCCTTGACTAAACCTGCATCAGGTGCCTGTGAGTCAGATGCTCTATGAGGCCTCAACCTTGGCCTGTAAAGACACTGAATGGATCTAAAAGTTCTTAAACTGCCTGCCCAAGAATGTGCAAGGCTAATGAAAGAATGTATCATTTGCTCCAAGGAACACCCCTGAAGATGGGCACTGTTTCTGTGGGAGGGCAGGAGCCGAACTTAAAAAGTCCCGGTTAGCAAAAACACAGATGAGTTTCACATGGACCAATTCCCTTCCAGTTTTCTGTAATTTTTCAATTCCCCCTTCATTCTAGGAGCCCCCCCATTCACCCTTCATTATTTATGGAAACAACACAAATGCCCCAAAATAGATGACTGGATCAAGAAGATGTGGTACATATACACAATGGAATATTACTCAGCAATCAAAAAAGATAAACTCATGCAATTTGCAGCAACATGGATGGAGCTGGAAGGGATCATGCTCAGCAAAATAAGCCAGAAAGAAAAAGAAAAATACCAGATGGTCTCACTCATAGCAGGAATCTAGAAAACCTAAATAAAGGACAGGAAAAAGACTAATTATAATTAAGTAAAAATCAAAATCAACAAGCAACTTTAAAGACACACTACGGGGCGGGGGGGAGGGAGTAGGAGGAATTATGGTCAAAATAAGGGGGGTGGGAATTGTATGGGGATATAACCAAGATGAAAATGCATACATTGTGCAAAAATGAAAAATGATGTAAAAATACATAAAATAAAATTTTTAAAAACCCTCATGCTTTTGTACCAATTAAAATTGAATTTAGTTCTTGCTGAACTATTTCCCCTATTTTATCAATAGTTTCACAGATTAAAATCTGTCTTTACCCTTTTAACTAGTGTCCAGTTTTGCCTTAGAATATACTCTCTGGCACCTTTAATCTCCCCATTCATTAATTCTTTTGAGAAGGGGCATTTTTTATAAACTTTAAAACTGAAAAACTTATCTGCTTCCCTGGAAGGAATTGTACATTAGTCCTATTAACAAAGTGGAGTGAAACCATCCTGAAGGTTTTGAAAGTTCCAGGGGGAAATAAGCCTTAATGAACTGCTGTTACCATTTTGAAGACTACAAGGCCTAATTTCTTCATCCCACATTTTGCTGAACATGAGACCTTCACAACCTCCCTACCTGCTTTCTACATATCATCCTACATTATTTTGCCTTTGCTAATGAAGGTTCAATAAAGTTCCCAATGATGGATTATATGCAGCAAGAGGAAACAGGCAGGCTAGAGTAGGGGGAGTTGGAGTAGCTGCTCTTCCTTGTGGGCTGGAGGCATGGGGTGTGTCCTTGAAATAGGAGTTGAAAGAACTGAAAGGAACTTGCATCAATGGTTCTGGCACTATGCTGCATATTGAAAAAACCTCGGGATTTTTGAAAACTATATGTAGTTCCCACACCCAGATATTCCCATTAAAGTAGAATGGGAAGGGCATCCCAATTTTGAAAAGCTCCCCAGGTGATTCTAATGTGCAGCAAAGCTTGGGGACCACTGGTCTATATCACCCTTAGCTCCCTAGGCAACATTTGAACAGCCTGATAAATCTTTCAAACTCTTATGGTTGTAACTCTTAGTGATAAAAGAATTTAATAATAATAGCAGCAGGCTCATTGAGTGCTCCAGAGGTAACAAATGTTTAATTCATGTAACAATCATGGGGTAGATAATATTTCTACAATTTTATAAATAGGCAATCTGGATGTCAAGATTTTTTTTTTTTAAATATGGTCCAAACTTACAAAATGAGTAATTAATAGGGCCAGGATCTGAACACAAGATTCACCCCTATACCAGTCAGTTATTAATGCTACACCATACTGTCTTTTCTGGGATCTTTTAAATGTTTGAAAAGTAGTTTTGAAGGCTCAACTTGAAGCCTGTTCAGAAGAGGGTCTGCTCTAAGGAAGACTGAATCCAGCAAACACATTCACTCAGGTTGGCATGATGAGCTTTTTCTGTCAGGATCAAGAATGAGGCTTGTTTCAATGTTTCCTGACCTTTCAATCTCTTAACAAAAGTGGTCAACAGTCAGGCTTTGTCAACTGGGGAACAAGTTTAGAGGAGACATAGACATTGGTTTGAAATCAAAGAGCCCTAAAGGCCAATGTAAGTCACAGAAGACAGGTACTAAATAACTCCGGAGGGACGGAGGAGGAAGATGAAAATCTGTCAATTCAGCAAAACTTAATGAACTGCTCTTACCATTTTGAAGACTACAAGGTCTAATTTCTTTATCCCACATTTTGCTGAACATGAGACCTTCACAACCTCCCTACCTGCTTTTTACATATCATCCTACATTCTACATTCATCCTACATTTATTTGTAGATGACAAATAGCAGACATAATGGGGATATAGTTTGATTCTAGAGCAAAAGGTAAACTGGGTTTGAAGCAGGAATGGGAGTTTGGTTGTCACACAGAATTTGATGACAGATTTCCTAACCATTGTTCTAATTCATTTTGTGTCAATGTGTGAGGGCTATGTGTCCAGTACAAGCATAAATTAATAACTGGATACTGTGATGCACCCAGCCAGAGTGGAAAGACATATTTGGGTAGTGTCAGTTGCTGGACAACACATTAGGTCCCCATACACCTAGAAAGATGGTGCAAAGGAAGCAAGATTATAATGTTGCGTAGGGGAAAGAGCAGTAAGACAGACCTGGGAAAACTTGGCCTCAGTACTTGCTGGTTGTGTGAGCTTGGGCAATTCACATGAACTCTCTGAGCCTTCATTTCTTATTGTTAAAGTGAAGATGAAATTTGCTCTCATAAATTAGTTGTGGGATTAATATAATGACATAAATACTTTGCACATTTATTGGCAAGCAGCATAAATTTAATACCAGTATCCTTTCCTCCTTATGTCATCTTGTTCTTTTATCTCTAGAACAGAATCACATTCAAACATTTCTGTAATATGCAGCAGGTTCAGTATCACTTGAATTTAAATATATTATAGGTGATTAAATGTAATAGTATATGTAAAAGTGTTTTGAAAATTATAAAGTACTAAATGACTCTAAGGTATCATTATTTTAATTACATAATTATATATGAGCAGATCCTGTCTCCTGGCTCTATTACCTCCTGCTGCTGACTCTCAAATCTGCATTTCTAGGACAAATCCCTGAAGGTTCTTTTTCCTCGGGGGTGCTCACAAAACTCCAATTTGAACTTCCAAAAATGAACTGATCACTTTCCTTCTAAGTGCTTCTTCTCCTTCTTACTTCCATTAGCAATCAGGACAAAGTGATCGCCTATGTATTTACATGAGGAAGGCCAAAAAAGAATGTGGATCAAGGTGGTAGAATGAGTTGAAGGAGGATGGCTGTGGAATCAGAAGTGAAGATTTGAATTTTGGGGGAGGCAGAACAATACAGAGTGGAATGTTATATGTTCTGGAACCTAACTCCCTTTGTT
Organism: Talpa europaea; assembly: GCF_964194135.1. Classification (NCBI taxonomy): domain Eukaryota; kingdom Metazoa; phylum Chordata; class Mammalia; order Eulipotyphla; family Talpidae; genus Talpa; species Talpa europaea. The sequence continues at coordinate 82,019,157 of NC_140073.1, forward strand.
CAAATCCTATCCTCACATCCTATAAGCTGTATGACTCAGACAAGCTACCTGACTGACTATTCCTTAGTCACCTCACCTGTAAAATGGGGATAGCAATAACATCTAGTACTTTATAGGACTGTGGAAATAATTACATGAGCTACACAATTAAATTACTTTCAATACTATGTTTTCTGTCATTTATATTATGTTAATGCTTTGTAGCTATGTATTCTTGAATAAAGTCTATTAGTTCATCCAAGAAGTGGAATAACACTTGCAGGTTATTGAGCATGATGATGAAATGAGAAAATGAGTTGGAATCATTCACATCTTGGTTAGTCAGGATCAAGGAACATGGTGGATTGAGCTGAGTTGCCTACTAAAGAGAGTTTCCTTCATTCTTCTCTTTTCCGTGGCCAGAGTGGGCATTTTATCTGGGGTTGGCTATCTACTGATTTTAATTTGAATGCTCAGTCAATACCTCACCTGGAAATTAGTTCCCAGACTCCTGTGCAGACCAGCACTGTGCGATAACACTCTCTCACTTGCTGTCTACCTGCTTCTATTTCCCCATCCTTGCTGGGATTGGGATTCAAGATTAGATTTAAGCAGAAGGTTCTAACTTGAGCAAAAGGAGCTGTGTATGTGGTCCTTTTGCATTTGGGAACTTGAAGAGAGCTCCTGTAATAACCAAGAATAATTTAGTTTCTATTTGTTGTGGGTATGGTTTTCTTTGGGATCACCTATAATCTGGGTCCAGGTTAAGGTGGGTATCCCTGGACCAGAGATAATGCTGCTATATAGGTGGATCCCAATCTCTTCCTGATTTCTAACCATCATAAGTATTAGAAAAACTATTCATTCTATCTCCACATCTGATGTGGTCAGTCAGGCTGGGAAGGGGGCATTTTTCTCCCAACCACTCAATGTGCTTACTTCCTGAAATCCATGCTCCCAATGAAGTAGGCAGCCTTTTCTTTCAGACAGTAGCTGTTTCTTTGCTAAAGACTCGTGGATATTCTCTCAGTCATCTCATTGAGCTGATATGGGCCTTTCCCTCTCTGTCATTGTTCCTATCTTGTCAGTGATGTAATAAGTGATGATACCTGAAGTCTCCCATTTTTGTGAACTGTGTCTGTTGCTCTTTCAAAATTCAGTTGCTTCTCTAACTGTGACAATACTAAATTCAACTTCCTAAAACAACAGTTCCTATGTTGACTCACTCCAGTGTTTCTCCCATTGTTTTTATGCAAAGATGGATTTGCCATGAAGTTAATGAGGCTTAATTCACTGAGAGGGAAGCTAGCATCATGTTCATGTGATCATACGTTATTATAAAATTTTCAAAAGTAAGATATTTTAACCCAAATAAATACTGCCTTGTCCATCTGCTTTGGCTTGCCCTTGTTCATACAGCCCTTTTGTCCAGAGGTGATGGAGGAATGACAGGAATTTCAGTTGAACATACATTTCAATATAATTTCAATAAATAATTATACTGGTATCATTGATTAAATGCTTATTATATCTCAGATAACGTTCTGAGAGTTTTACCTCTATTGACTTGATTAACACTCATACTATGCTGAGGACAGAACTTGCGAGAAGGTATCCCTGCTGTCCACGTTTTATAGATGAGATCATTAAGGCCAGTATTCATTCAATGACATGGCAAGATCACACAGTAAGTGCAGATCTGGATTGAAAATCAGGCTGTCAAGCTCTAGAAAACACAATTCTACCCAAAGTAAGTATCTATTTAGAGAGAATCTTTGAACTTTTTTATTCCAAAGTCTATTTTCTTAGTTATAATGTTTCAATCTCCTTTCCAATTACTGAACAAAAGGTTATTAAGCCTCAGCTGGAACCCCTGTACTGCTGGGGGGACTGGCTGCTTCTGGAGCAAGTTCATTCTATTTTTAGACAACACTGTTGTTAAAAAATTATTCCTTATATTGAGCTAAAACCTACTTCACCATTACCTGGGTAAAGGGAGTGGATTGAGAGAAAATGTCAGTGATTTGGAGGCCAGGCAGGAGGGGAAGGGCCAGAGTGTCAAGTACTTTGAAGGCCTCATCAGTTTCTAAAGCTGAGGTGGAGCCTGAGTCACTGGGAAATATGCAGCTGTGAAGACACATCTCTACCCTGCACTTGGATGGCAGGTTTTTCAATGCCAATGTGGCAATTTACATTTATCCATACTGAATTACAACTGGATATGTCTCCTCAGCATGTAAAGATATTTTTGTCTATTCTGACCTTTAGTATACCAGCTACCTCTTTCAGCTGCCGGCAATCACGAATACCTTTATTCAAGCTATCAATAAGCTCCTGAGAAATGGCTTAATGGATAGTGCCTAAAAATTAGAATTGAAATTGTTGATCATCACTACAGTATTCTTGCTAGTGATGGAATATTGGTCATTCTTTTCCTTATTTCTCATCCTGCATTATACTGGGTCCTTCAGAGCCAAATGATGAAAGTGAAATAGTAAAAGCCATAAAACTTGGACTGTTGTAGCCAGGATGTTTACTGGTTTTACATAGGAAATAAAAGGGTATTTAAGTTTCTGCTTAATGGAGAATCGATATTTAGCTATGACCTAATTGCAAAGCTCCTCTTTACATGTGCAAAGAAAGAAAAATACCATGAATCTTAGAAGCCTACCAATATCATAGCTGTAAGAAAAGCGCAGAAAAAACTGGGTAAACTCAGAGCATTCACATGAGGCCAAGACACAATGATACCGACCCAAGAAAGCAGAAAGAGAAAACAGTCCTGACCACTAAATAACCCAGAGGACGCATACTGGCCTTGCTCAAACTTTAGTGAAGAAAGATCCACCTTAGAAAGACCCAGGAAAGACTTTGTTACTTAAAATCTGAACTTCCAATGGCTGTAGTCATACAGGAAAAATCTCTGCAATTACAAAAAAGATCATGATACAAGGATGCAATCATCTCAGTCACCTGGGAAGGACCCAGAGGAAGGTAGCCAACAAAGGAAATGAACATGCTCTGCTCAAAGAAGGAACTGTAGCCTAACCTAAAACAAAAGCTATTCCCAGCTGACCAAGAATATCATCACATATTAATAAAGAAACTTAGTTTGTCATTTATAACTTTTAGTTTACTATATGTATTTATTCCAAACTACTTTTTAATAAACCACATGTAAATTTCATCTTGAAATAGCCCACCTGTTTCCTCCTATTATTAAAATTCTATTATTAAAAGCATCCTATTATTCAAATTCAATAACTACAGCTCCCCACGTTTTGTCAGAGAGACACCCGGTCTGAACTAACCCAAACTGAAAATCATGTAAGTCTCACATTTATGACTTTGGGGCTTGAAGCAGGCAGACCAGAGAAGGAATATTTTAAGAAGGTTGTCTGAGGCAGATTATTTTCTTTCTTTTTTTTTAAATTTATTTATTTATTTTATTTATTTAATAGAGGCATGTTTTATTATTTATTTATTTGTTTGGGTTTTTTTGTTTTGTTTTGTTTATGCATGCACTGGGTACAGTCAGAAGCGCGGGAGGGTGAGAGAATTCACCAGAGCCAGAGCGGGGAGCAGAGCAGGCAGAAGGGCCGAAGTACACTGCTGAGGGGAGCAGCGGGCGGCAGGAGAGGTCTGCGCGCCATGCGGGACCCTCCTCTGGTGGCCGGGGAACAGCCGGGGATCGAACCGGCGCTGCAGAGGCTGCGGGCAGCTTCGCAACCCAGCGCTCAACCGCTGCGCCACTGGGGAGGCCCTGAGGCAGATTATTTTCAACATACGTAGGCATATGCCCATACAAAACTCATCTTCTAAGATGGCTGACATTTGGGGGCTAGCTGTCCATTCCAGAGCTGTAGCCTATGCCAGGTTTCATCCCACCAGGTCCCAGTAATATCCATGAAATTGCCAGTCGTCATAATGAAGACCATTACAATTTTTGTGTACTCAGTGCTTTCTCACTTAAAGCAATGCTATTCGTTTAGTCCTTTCTGAATGCTCATAGTATCTCTGTTACAGATTTAATCATCCAAATTTCAAATTTGCAGTTCAAAGACATTAAGTATCTTCTCTAAGGTCAGATCGCTGAGAATTGAGGGAGCCTGTATCTGTTTTGTGCCATGGAGTCATTTTCAGGCTTAGTGCACTTCTTGGGTTTTACTACCAATTCCTTTCCAAGTCCCCCCCCCCCCCATGTAGCACTTGCAGCACTATGATTCTGTTTTTATGGCCTGCCTTTTATGGACTGCTGTGTGCTCACTACTCCACCTTCACACAGCACCCTTAAGGAGCCGCACAGGGTGCCACTGTGGCCCACATTCCATTTGTCTACATATTTAATTTATAGACCAGGTATAGTGCAGGCAAACAGCAGGGTGGGCAGGGGGCCTGGAGGGTCTGGAAGCTGGCAGGCCTCCCAGCCCCTGCCGAATCTTTACTCTCTCTGGGCTTACTCCGATGTTCTCTTGTGGTCTCCTCCTCTCGCAGCTGTTCTGCTGCCACTCTCTGCTGCGCACTATCCTCTGTGATGCTGCCCTTTTAGCCTCAGTCTCTCAGCTCAGGTGCGCCCACTTACACATGCCCACACCATACTCCAGGTGTCCACCATCAGGCATTCATACCCTGAGCCCATGCTCCCAGGCACCTCCTGCATTCAAGGCCACAGTGATAGCCACAAGGCCAATGGTACAAAAGCCTAACTATTACTTACCCTACAACAGGTTAACATTTTTTCAACAAAATAAGTTCAATCCTTCTTTCTTGACAAATATACTTATATAATCATCGGGAAAGGCCAAATCTGAGTTTAGAATTAGCCAGAAGGTGGTGGTGCCAGAAAAGGTGAACCATCAACACCAGTGAGCTGCTTCTCCTCACTTATGACTCCATTCTATGCTATTAAGCATCTGGCCCAGGAGTGTGCACACTTGATGTGATCCACCCTAGGAAGGGTAGACCTAGAGAAGAAGCCAGTTTGCACCTTGGGCCTGATGGACACAGAATTCGGGATGCCTTATCACGGTCTGGGGAGGGATGGGGCTGTTTCTGGGGACATGTTCCATGGGTCTCATGATTGCCTTATTTCATGGCAAGATGCATCCTGAAGGTAATCCTGAGTAAGATATGCTTAGACGGCAATACTGCCCATCAATTCTCCACATCTTGACTTTTCTCCTGGTGAGCCATTGAAATAATGAGGAACCACTGGGTCAAATGCCAGCCAAGTTGCTTTGAAATTTAAACTGGTATTTTAAAGCCAATCCCCTTCACCTCTTTAGAATCACTTCCTTCCAAGTATCCAGTGTTTTTCTGTAAATCTAAGACATTCATTCACAATGAACATAATGTGAAAAATCATTCTCTAAAATATGTTACCTGTCCCAAGAGATTTTATGTATTTTATTTTAAAAGAGGCTGCAATTTAAACCAAAGGAATAAATTTTTTAATGATGGAATTTCTAGAAAAAGTGGAAATATTTTGGGAACTGGAATTTTCTTGATATAAATCTGTATTAGGCTAGAAATTACCATGCGTGTGCTAGCTTACAATGGAATTTATTTTCTCAGAATGGAGAGTAGAAATCTGAAATCAAGGTGTTGGCAGAGCCCTGCTCCCTCTATAGACCCTCCAAAAAGAATCTTCCCCTGCCTTTCCCAACCTCTGGTGGCTCCATGCATTCCTTGATTTGTGGCTGCATCACTCTAGTCACTGCCTTCACATGACTTTATCTCAGATCTCCCTCTGCTTTTCTAAGAATAGTTGTGATAGGCCTTACGGCTGTGTTATCCCGTAATTGCATCCACAAAAACCTGTTTCTAAATTAGGTCATATTTACAGGGTCCAGTTGGGCATGTGTGTGGGGGTGGTAATACCAACTCACTGCACTATCCAGTTCCACTATCCTGGCAATATTCTGGTGTACCCATACTCTGAGCTTCAATCAGCTATAGGAATTGCAGGCAGTGGGAATCAGGAAATGCTGAGTATTGCAGTCTCCACTGTGACCTGTCAACAACTAGGTTATGAGTGTTAATCCAGACTTAGGGAAAGCTGACAATCTTCCTTATAGGAGATGAACTTCAACCTTGAGATGACATAGAAGGCAACTGTATTTGAGAGCTTAAAGGAAAGGTTGGGGTATTGTTTGGAAGAAGTTTTAGCCAAACTGAAGCAGAGTGAATAATAAATCATCTCTCACTTTTAAACCACACCTAGAGATGAGATAAACTTATGATTTAAAAATTAAATTTCATTATTTTTCCCCCTAGACAAGGAAGAGAAATCTGAAAATTGAATGTCTATTATGACCTAAAATTATTAGTGGAATCACTTCATTTTAGTTCCATAATAGCTTTATAAAGATATTAATATTCACACCCATTGTACAAATGTGGATATAGAGGCCTTTTATGCAAATACTAGATCCCACAGGTAGGAATTACAGGTGCAGAGATCCACAAAGCCCATATGTCGCCACTGTCCAGGAATCAGTCCAGAACAGCCCAATCCCTTTAAGTTGATTGCCTTGCCGTGGTGAATTTCCAATTCTCTCGAAACAGAAATAAAGCTTCCTTTACCTGCAGGAAAGAACCTAATTTTCTTTTTGCTTACACTACCCTGCCATCTAGTGGACACATCACTAATGGCAGGCAACAATTTTTGGCACGTTAACTTTTTTGGTATTGGTAATTAATTTGTATTTGATTTTTACTTTTTCAGTCGTGACCCCTTTGAAATCCATATCAACATCCCATCCTTATATATTCACTCTCTTTCTGTACAGCTTTCCCACATATATGTACGTGTACCCTGCCTGGTCTTTTTTTAATGTTAACAGAAAAGTAAGAGAATTAGACCCATTACCACAGTCCACCTTCATTTTTTGACAGTCATATTTCGTAGTAGATAAGAGCATAGGTTCAGATAATATTCCGTATGTGCAATTACATACCCAGGCACCTTGTACTGTGAGGCTCCTCTTCTAAAATGAGCAGAGACGTCAATTTTACTTTACATGTAGGTATAGAATGGGTTCAATTAGGCACCGTTAGGCGCAAGTGAATTTGAAGAGAACATATAAGAGGAACATAGTTCTTTCCTATTTTTAATTTTCTGGGATAGGCATACCTATAAATACCTCAGTGACTATATTTTGTTGGAATATCGTTGGGTAAGTGGTGGTAAGTCAGGCTTTTATGCCGCTGCTGGCTTCTGTGGCTATCACCTGCAGCCTTGATTGTGCTAAAGCAGGAGGTTCTTGGAAGGTCGGTGTGGAGTACACACGACTGACTGTGGACACCTGGAGGATGGTGTGGGCGCGCATAAGTGATAAGTGTGCACACCTGGGCCTGGAGGCGGAGGCTGTAAGGGCGGCGTCACAGAAAGCATGGCTGCAGCGGAGAATGGCTAGGGGAAGAGGAGCAGAGGCTTCAAGAGGAGACCACGAGAGAACACCAGAGAAAGCCCAGAGAAAAGAGCATATAGAGATTTTCAGGGGGCTCAAGTTTCTGTCTCCCCGCTGGCTTGTCTCCCCTGCATAATAGTAAAAAACCTGTGGGGATGATGCCAAGGGTTCTAAGTTTCTCTTTTAAGCTGTCTGACCTGATGGTGAACCTACCCAGCCTGGGTTGGTGCAAAACAAATATAAATAAAAAGATGGTTATTCTGACTTATTTACTAAAGTTAATTGAGGAAGCAAAGTCAAATATATGTATGTATGTGCATTGTGACCACACACATAGAAAAATATGTATATCCTATTGTGGAATCCCTGGCCCTCCTTATTCTTGGAGATACTGTCTTGATGCCCAGAGTTCCTGCTTGTCAGCTACGCGTAGGGTCACTCAGGGGGCCTCTCACCAAGGGCAAAAGTCCTGCTATGAGGAACATACTAGGAAACGTGTCTGCTGAAAACAGCAGGCAGGCAGTAGAATAGAGATAATATACTTTGACCAGCAGGACCAATGGAGCGCCCCAGGCAACAGTTCCTGGTCACTCCACCCTAATTTACATCCTGGATAACCCATCCCCCATGCCTATACACTCCTTAAGTACTTACACCTTTGCACTGCCTTTGGATCTGGACTGCAGTTTGTTGTTGTAAGTCCCTCTAGGTCTTTCTCTTTCACTTAGACTTTGAGTTGTCTTTCCTTCATTACCCCGCTCCCAACACTGTTGCCCCATGAGGTGACATCCTATTATGTTATATCAAAAGCTATTTTTTTAAATTTTATTTTATATATTTTTATATCACTTTTCATTTTTGCATAAAGTATGCATTTTCATCTTGGTTATATTCCCCACACAATTCCCAACCCCCTTATTTTGACCCCACTCCCTTCTCCACCTCTGTCAGCCCCCGCCAGTGTGTCTCCGGTTTATAGTTTCTTGAATAACGGATGGTCTCTCTCATAGCAGGAATTTAGAAAACCTAAATAAGGGACCAGGAAAAAGACTAATTATAATAAGGTAAAAATCAAAAGCTATTTTAACCCTAAAAGAAATAGTTTTTCATAATAAAATTGAAAAAAATTTAAAACAACTTAGGATTCTAAAATTTATTTTCAAGTGGATGTTCTGATATAATCAGTGCAAAAGCTCATTGTAGGAGTCACCTAAACAGGGTGCTCAAGTTATTAAAAAAAAACAAAAACATACTTTTAGGTGGGCTAAATCTGTCCCCCCATACACTGACCTCAATAATAAATTGCATTAGGAACATGTTTGTTATAGAAAGGCATTTCTGTAACTATTATAAAATTTCAAAATTTGTAGCATATAATGTTCTTTGAGTGTATATTTCATTTTAGAATTTTATGTAACTCTTTCATGACTATAATGCATAATTCCTTGACTACAGAAGAGCAAAGAGTGAAATGCTAATTTGCACATCAAAATTTAAAAAGGACACTAAACCCCAATATTTTATTTCAACCCTATGGTCCTTAGCCCGAACAGGATCAGAAAACAAAACCCTCCCTTCCAGGCAAGACTTTTACACCTCCAGGGAACAAACAGAGAAGATTCAGCAAAGACCAGTCCTTCCTGGTTTCTGCCAAACTTTTGACTTAGGAGGCAGCATTGAAAAGGGTCACCGCATTTTGGAGGGAGTACAGTTCTACTCCTGACAACACCTCTGTTAAGCTCAGGAGATGGAGGAATCCATGGGGTTTGGAAAACCCAGAACCTGAAATAAGATTACAGCTCTCAATTTTGCGCAAGCTTTATGCTCATTTTATTCCAAGCATTTAGCATGAGGATGTTTAAGGCAGCTCAGTGGCCTGACTTCTATGTGTAGTTTACAAGCCTAAAGCTGAGACTGACCTAGTGGGGAGGGAGTCATGGCTTAGGTAATGAGGCCATTGCAGAGTGTGCAGGCAACTCTACTTTGCAAAGAGCATGATATGGCGCTGTTGTGAATATGTGCATTATCTCCTTCAGAGAAAGTCATGGAGCTTTATATTTGAGAAGTTTTCAACCCTCAGGTCAATTTAATGCCAAGGTTGGCACATTAAATCAGTGTGACAAGACATCGGTTCTGTCTAGTTGGTAAGCATTAAACTCATGTTCTAAAAGAGCCTGGGAATTAGTGAGCCCCACTAAAAGTATGCTGGAAAGGTGTCACTTAATCTATCATATTTTGTTCTTCTCCATGTCACTGGAAACTTTTGAAAACCAAGTTGTATAGAGTTTAGCTTTAAAACTTTCATTCCATTGGCTGGTAAGATTTATTAGTACCTAATGGCAAATCCTCTACTAAGAAATATACATTATTTATTGACCATGCTATCAAGTGGAAAAATTAATTATGATAAAAGGCCTGAAGAAGTCAAATGACTTGTCCAAATTTACACAGAGAATATAGATGAGTGTTGGATATTTTCTCATATCTCTAATCCTTTCAATTTCCCCTATTTAAGAACATAGCAGCCAAATATTTAAAAACAAAGAGGTAAGTCCGAAACACTTTTAATTGACTTTTCTATTTCTGCTCAACTGATTGGGTCCCCTTAGATAAATGTATCTTTGTCTCCCCTCCTATTTTGGTCACCTCCATATCCTCTCTGAGGTAACTTTGAAAGAGATATCAACTGGATCGTTCAGGGGATGGGTTTTCACCAAGAGCATTCACAGTGGTTCAGGGACTATTATTTGTCCTTTGTTTTGGATTAGATCATCTAAGTGAAAACAGTTTTATAAAATATAAAAATAAAAGAGTAGATGAACAAATGGATGCAAAAATTATTAATAGTACCAGTAGGAGACTGTGAGAATCAATGGAACATTTTATCCTATCTATGAAATTAGAAGGAGGACAATTATATGGTCATTTATATTTATGTCATATATTAATTATGACAAAATATATTAGTTTTCTCTATCAATTTCAATGAATTGAAATTTCATTTCTACTCTATGATTATTTCTACAATGAGTAAAAAAGGTTTCAGTGGGTCTTTTTGTTAAATTCTATCAGTAAGTCTCATAAATGAAAAGGATTTTTTTAAATAGATTCTTAATGTTTGTATTTTCATTGATCTGGATTCATGGTGAAATTCCATTGTCCCATTACAATGTACTTTCCTCTCTTATAGTAAGGAGATGATGAGGAAGAGAAATGCATTACACATTAAGGCCCAGAATGTATCATAAAATAATAGCTCATGCTTTTCTTTTCCTGGTAACAGATGTTTCTTATCTAGTTAAGAAATAGGCTACATTAGACTCAAGGTCGTGTGACTCAATATTCTGTAATGTGCATGACCCAGTTCTAAACTAAGGTGCTTATTGCTGCTAAAATGGCTAAAGTCATTACATTTTTTGATGATTAAAAATAAGAGCTAAGGATTAACAGTAATTAAATGTCTCTTAGAAAAGGTCATTGGTAAAAGGAAATAGTTAATTATGCTGAAAGAATAATAAGGAGAAAGTTGAGGAGAATGTATTTTTTTCAACCACAAAACTGAGTAAAAGCTATCCAAGCTGGTAAATTTACTAATTCATAGCAATTAAGTAGTTAATTAGAAGTCTGTAATTATCTTTGCCACTTCATTAAGAACTCTGTACAGATTTCCCAGTATAACTTGTTGGAAACCCTACTTATCTTGGTTATTGGGATTTCATGAGACTACTGCTACCAGAGTGTTCAAGGAGTGTCTCATTAAAAGTATGCTCAGTCATCCATGGAAGCACAAGTTGATTCCTAAAAGCCTAATAGTTCTGGGTTGCTGGTAAGCGTGACTGATAAAGCACAGTAACCTTTTAATCGCCAGGCTCCACATCATATATTTACCCCCTCTGCATGTGTATGACTTCATGGCTTACCTATAAGGGTATTCATTTTTATTGACTGTGGCATTATTCTGATTGATCAGGGCCCATGCTATCTTTGTTTTTAAATATTGGAGGATCACCAGTTCTGCAGGTAACAGCCCTTAGGAAGAGCTAGAACCCAATAATAAGGTACTGACTCCACGTTACCTATCTCAGCAATGACAGAGAAGCTCAATCTTACTTCCATGGTATAACTGGTAACAGCTTAACCCATGAAGACAAGTCACTCCAAAACAGATCAAAATTCAGTGTAAACAGAGATCTATTTTTCTGTATTTCATCTGGTAGACAGGCTCTGTGATTATCATAAACATTGTCAGCAAGCTTTCTCAGAGTTTGTAAATACAGTGGCTAAAGTGCTATTAATAGATGATTGTAAAACAGTAGAAATACCAACTTCACTGGAGGACTTAGGGACAATGGAATTAATGACTGTGTATAATTTTTTAACCCAACTCTGGCATAGAGTAAATAATAAGTGTTAAGAATTTTGAGATGAAGTATGTTCCTAAGTTTTCAGATAGACCTAATTTTTAACAGTATGTGTTTCTTCACCAAATGAATGCACTGTGAAGTTTTTTAATAACCTTGTTATATAAATGGACATTCAGGGACTCCCCGGGTGCGCAGCGGGTTGAGCGCCACACTGTGAAGCTGTCCACAGCCTCTGCAGTGCGGGTTAGATCCCCACCGGCAGGCGAGAATCCCAGATGGCACAGCAGACCTCTCATGCCGCGCCTGCTGCTCCCCTCAGCAGTTTATTTCTGTCGTCTGCCTGTTATGCTCCCTGCTCTGTCTCTGGTGAATCCTCTCACTCTCCCGCGCATCTGGCCTGTACCCCCGCACTTGTATAAATAAAATAAATCTTTAAAAAATAATAATAAATGGACATTCAGGTGACTGAAATTTTTGAGTTGTAAACAAACTCATAATAAACATCATCACAAACTCATCACAAACACAAATACCATAAATACATTTCTACCTTTTGGGTTATTCTTCATTCTCCAGTTTTCTGGGATTTGTTTGCATCAAATGTGTGAATTTTGAAGCACCCTGTTACAAAGAGTCTTCCTTTCCTCTTTTGCCATTTACTGATAATGTGAAATATACCAGCTTCCTGACTAAGTTTAGAGATTTGTCATATTTATCAGAAAGAATAAGACAATACAACATAGCATGTCATAAATGTGAATTACATATATGGAAATGTTCATAGCCCTTCAAATAAGGTTTTGCAATTAGAGGAAACAGCCCTTGAAAAGTCCTAGAATGGATTCTGTGATCCTAGCAGACATCTCTCAGAAGCACCACGTCTTACAAAAGTCACCCAGGTTCTTCCTAAGCAACCTATAGAGGTGTAATGATGTTTAAATAATATCCTCTGTAGCATTCACATTTCACTGAAATCCACTTGATATAGGAGATTAAAAGAGAATTTGCTTTATATGCTCATATTTTTGTACCCATGATGCAAAAATTAAAATATGGATTAAGAATATGGGGATTAAAATTATAGCTGTTTATCATTTGACTTTAAACCAGTCAATTACTACACCAGTTTTTAGTTTCTAGCTAAAATGTGGACACAATATCTTTGTAGTATAAATTGTTAATAAAGTTAAATAACTAAGACTGTTTACATGGTGATTTGCATATATAAATACTATTGTATTAAAGATGCATTTTTTACATAGGCACAGATATAAATTTCCATATGTAATCAAAGATCATTATATATTATAGGTCATATATTAGATGCATATATTAATTTATCCAATACCAAACAGGCCAAAAATCTGTTTGTGAAACCCAAACCATTTGTTTTCCACTAGAAAGACATTGTTAAATTTGAATAGACAACCCACAAAAAAACAAATATAAGGCCTCCCCTGGTGGCGCAGCGGATGAGCGCTGGGCTGCGAGGCTGCCCGCAGCCTCTGCAGTGCCAGTTAGTTCCCCGGCCGCCGGCGAGAGTCCCACAAAAAAGAAAAACAAAAAACAACCCATATATATATTATATATATATACACACACACACATATATATATACACACACACAATATGATCCTCCTATGAAAAATGGAGTTTTGATAAGACCAAAATTTTTTTTCTCAATGTTGTCATATTTGAAATTACTTTATTTCCTCGTACATAAAATACAGACAGTTGAAATTATGATTTCTAAGTCTTGACACTTTAGAACTGAAGTTTTAAATATTCTAACAATCATTCAACCTGGACTACAATCTAAATTGAATTGATTTAAAACATTTTCCATTTCTCTCTTTCTAGTATCAAAGGATAATTTTAGAATAGCAAATTTACCTTTGAACACAACTGTAATATCTCTTTATAAATGACAAAGACAATATTTATGATCGTCACAAAACTTACCTATGTTAGAGGCTTGATGATGATATAGTAGATATAATCAGTATAATTACAATCAAATTTGGTGGTGAATGTTCTAGGCAAAGTTCCATAAAATATTGAATATTAAAGTTATTTGACACAATAACTCTGCTCCTGTGTATCCAAGAGAATCAAAAACATATGTCCACACAAAAACTTAAATGTGATAGTCATAAAACATCTATTATAGCCAAAATGTAGAAATTACCCAAATGTCCACTGACTTATAGAAAAATACACAGCAGCTGTTAAAGTTGAGTAATGAAATAGCATGAATTACTGACATATGCTACAACATGAAGAAACTTGAAATCATCATCTACATTATTCCATTCATATAAAATGTGCAGAATAGGCAAATACAGTCTCAGAAGGTAAATTTGTGGTTGTATAGGGCTGAAGCAGAAAAAAAAATGAGATTAGCAATATGACTTTTATACGATAATATATTTCACATAGAAATACACATATAGTCAGTGAAAGGAACCTGAGAAATACCAAATTGTTTTATTTCTCCTGCTCTCTGATCTTTTGCCAAAGCCTTTTTGGTCAAAGTCAAAAGGCAAGTGATACCAGAACAGGAGGAAATTTTGAAAAGTAATTCATTTTATTGATTAATCAAAAAAGCACACATTCTATTGTAAATCCAAGTATCTTCTGTAACATATGTGTGAGTGTGCGTACATATAAACATATACATATATAAACGTGAAAATAAATGTTAAATTCCAGAAATTTAAAGTCTTCTCTCAACCTGAATTTCTTTTGCAAACAATGAATGATTGCCCAAGTAGAAAAATGGCAATTTTAGAGTTAGAACAATATGAGAATGTCTGTAGTGCTGGAAGTATAGCCGAAGGCCACAGTAAGTGCAGCAGAGGATGGAGGACAGACACAGATAATGACATAGTTGATGAGCAAAACAGTGTCTTGTTAGCTGAGGAGGAATTACCTTGGTTTTTATTCTTGATGGAAAGGAGTAGAGGCTTCAAGAGCTCTTGTCTATCTCTGACTGCTTTTACTCTACCCCTGACACTTGTTAGTATGAAAATAAATTCCTGCTCCTTTAACCTGAATCCCAGAACTGACCTAGTAATTACTACAATATCTTATTATATTTAATAACGTTATAATATCTTGTTGTAAATCATTGATATTTTTGGTCTTGTGCTTTTTTTTTTTTTGCAGTGTAAGCTGAATACTACACTCCAATAGACAATGTGCTTGTTGTGTCTGCTTTTGATCAATATATGGGTACACAGAGCTAGTGTGGTTCCTATCAAATAATAGGTACTCATCTGAAAGAAACTATCACTAAAACAAAGACACCCTACTGAATGGGAGAAAATATTTGTTTATCATACATCTGACATGGGGCTGATATCCAAGATCTACAAAGAACTCATGTCACTTAGAAAAAAAAATGAATAACCCAATTAAAAAACAACAAGAAGTGCTAAAAGACACTTTTCTAAAGAAGACATACTACATACTGATGGCCAATAGATGCATCAAAAAAAAAAAAAAAAACAAACAAACTTACCATTACTAATTGTCAAGGAAATGCAAATGAAAACCACAATGAGATACCATCTAACACCTGTGAGAATGGCCCCTATCAAAAAGACCAGAAACAACAAATGTTGCTGAGGATGTGGAGAAAAGGCATCCTCATGTAGTGGGAACATAGGCTGGCCCAGTCCTATGAACAACAGTAAAGATGTTTTTAAAATATTAAAAATAGGGCCTCCCTGGTGGCACAAGGGGTTAAGACACAACCTATGAAGCTGTCTGCAGCCACTGTAGCACAAGTTATATCCCCGGCCAGGGAGCTACCCACATGGTGCAGCAGACCTCTCCTGACTTGCCCGCCTCTCCCCTCTGCAGTGTATTTCAGTCAATCTGCCTATTCTGTTTCCCACTCTGTCTCTGGTGAATCCTCTCATCCCCCCCCCCCACAAACACACCTCTGGCCTGTACCCCAGTTCTTGTACGCATAAATAAATAAAATCCTACAAAAATATTAAAATAGCTCTACCATATGATGTTGCAAATTCACTCCTAGGTATCTACCTGAAGAATGCAGAAACGCTAATTCAGAGAGACATTCCTATGTACATGGCAGCACTATTTACAATAGCCATGCTATGGAAACAACCTTAGTGCTCAAAGACAGATGAGTAGATTAGGAAGATGTAGTATATATAAACAATGGAATACTATTTAGTTATAAAAGAAAAAAAATAAACCCATGATTTTTACAACAATATGATGGAATTGAAGGAGATTATACTAAGTGATATAAGTCAGAAGGAGAAACAAATAATGGATAGTGTCATTTATATGTGGACAAAGAAATAAAACAGAGGGTCAGATAAAACCAAATCAGTAACAAGAATTTTACTGCAAAATCTGACTGTTGGGCTTCCCTGGTGGTGCAGGTGGTGGAGTGTAGCGCTGTGAAGTTATCCTCAGCCTCTGCAATGCAGGTTCAATCCCAGTTGGCTGGGGAGATACCCACATGGTGTGGCAGACCTCTCCTGTCTTGCCTGCTGCTCCCCTCAGCAGTGTATTTCAATCTGTCTGTCTGCCTGTTCTGTTCCCCGCTCTGTCTCTGGTGAATCTGCTCATCCTCCTGCACATCTGGCCAGTACCCCAGTTCTTGTATGCATTGAATAATTGAATAATTATTGAATAATAAATCTTTAAAAAGAAATCTGACTGTAGAAGTAAGGAGGAGAAGGGAGAGGGGGGAAGTTAAGTGTGGAGGTGGCTCAATGTACTATGTTGGAAGATTTCATTGTCTTGGTTATGCGTGTGGTGTGGGTATGGTAACATTCTCCTGATGGGTATGATCCTATACTTCTCAATCATGCATCATGTTGTAAACCAATACTACCACAATAAAAATAAATAAATGAAAGATAATAGATCCTTAGAAAATGAGGGTGATGTGTATCAAAATCAGCTGAGGAGACCCTAAAATTATAAAGGTCCTTGGGTCATACCTCTTGACTATTAAAGAACCTCTAGATGTTCAGCTTAAGCACTTGCATTAAATAGTTATCAATATTAGAGAAAATATATGTTCTTTGCAAAAAAAATACGAGATACAAAATAAATTTCCTGAACTTATCTTCCCACTGTTACTGTTTTGTGTATACCCCATATAGGTACATATGCATGCATATATGTGTGTATGTGCACACACACATGTATATATGCATACACACATATAGACACACAGTGTGCATAAATGGAATTATAGCATATATTTATATGCAACTTGTTTTATCACATAAAAATTTAAAAAATTTATGTTGCTTTTTCTCATTCTAATAGCTGCAAAGTATTTCATTGTTTATCTATACCATCATTTAACCAATCTGTTATTGTCACTTATTTTTTTAGTTTCTAAGTATGTTTCTATAATTTTTTTGTGTGTGCTTTTACATGTATACCTGTAGTACAAATTTGCAGAATTATAATTGCTGGGTCTCCAGGCATGCATGACTTGCATTTTGAAAAGTAGCAGAGTACTCTCTAAAAGACAATTGCCAATTTCTACTTTTTTTTTTTAAATTTTCATAGATGATGGTAATGTACTCTTGGTTAAAATCAATGGATTATGGGTGATTTTAAAATGTTACATATTTTTGTTATCATCATTAGATTATTAGCTCACTAATTTAATTTTCACCAATTAATACTTTATTACAGTTATGTAAAGTAAAATAAACCTCCTCATTAACTTAAAAAGTTCCTCAGAATGAAGTCCTGTGAAAAGATAATGGCTTCTTATTTTCAAATCTTATTATATATCATCAAAATTCCATACAGATTTACTATGAAAATGGATAAGATACTCCATAGTGCATATCCACAGATAACTAATGAGGGGGCAAACATGAAAAATAGGTCTGAAATTTGTTGTATCAAAGCTCTGGCAGCTGCTGGAGAGGCAAAAGTAAAGAAAAATGATTGGAACATGAGCAGGACTGAAGAAGACACCCCTGGAGAAAATTGTTTCTAGGTTTGGGGGAATGGGATAGGCAATGTTCCATTTCCTTGATTAAATGATGAAAGGAAAGTAGGAAGCAGCTAAAGATTGGAGACTGAAATGTGATTGTTGCAATCAGAATAGGAAGTATAATTACCACAAATAATAAATTTGCAAACTCAGAGCCAGCAGAAATATATGAAAAAAAAAAAAAAAGGCTGACTCAAAAACACCCAAAGCTCACCTCAGAAGGAAAGAATAAGTTATAAGAAGCTCACAGGAAAAGAGGTACAAGTGAAAGTTCAATAGCAGAATGGATGATAGAAATAAAAAGAGAAAACAAAATGAAAACAAAATAAATTTAAAATTTAAGAGTAACGTGAAAGTGAGAGAGAGGCCAAGGAAATTCAATATATATAACTAGAGAATTTCTTAAAAGAAAAAGAAAAAAGTAGAGATGGAATCAGTATTTAAAAATATAATTCAGGAAAAAATTTCCTAAGAGAAAATCTAAATTATATATTCCTGGATGTTTCCTAGTTCAATTATTAGACTTAAACGAGAATAAGAAAGACATGGTGTGTACACACGCATACACACACACACACACAAATAGAATATTATTCAACCACTAAAAAAATAGATGAAATACCCTTCTTTGCCAACAGACTGGATGAAACGAGGGTTATTATGCTTAGTGAGATAAGAGACATAGAGAAAGACAAATAGTGTATGATTTCACTCTTATGTGATACATAAAAAAAAAAAGAACTAAATAAGACAAAAAAATATTTTAAACTATTAGAACAAAATAGTGGTACCAGAAGGGAAAGGGAAAAATCTTGTAAAGTGGGTAAAAAGGGTCAATTGTATGGTAATAGTTGGAAACAGAATTTTGTTGGTAAACACAAGGTACTTTATGTTGATGTTGATTTATTAAAAGACTGCATGCCTAAAATCTAAATAATGTTTCATAACATTATAACATTATAAAACATTATTATGAATATATTTCTCAGGTATCCTTTCTGAGTAAGTTACTAGCAATAAACTTTTTTTTCCATAAGAGCGAATTGAGAAAACTGGCAAAATCACTGGTGGAAAGCATGGAGTATTTAATTTTGACTCTAAGGCTTAAAGGGGAGTAAAGATGGAAGAACAAAATGCATGTGTAATATGCTCAAAAAAAAAGTAACAACACGACTTAAAAATGGAAGAAAGGGGAAAAAACAAAGTCACTAATTGCCACATATATAATAGGTTACAGTAATCAAAGATAGCATTTAAAATATGCCAAACCATACTGAAAAAGTCCAAATAAGAAATAAAGGGAACTAAAGACACTGTATTACTATAAAGATGCAACTACATTATCTATATTATATATTCATATAGTATATATATTTATATAGCAGTCTAAATGCAGATAGATAAGCCACATAGAGAAAAAAACAAAATGAATAAAATATTAAAAATAAAAAACAGAGCCGAGACCAAAATACAGTCAAATAAGTAAACTTGGGCTTAACACTGCTATCAGTGGGGAAAAAAATTCATTTGACACAAAACAAACTCGAACTCTATGCTCTGTAAAAGTGAAATCTATTCTAAAGTGATTCAGAAGGGCTAAAAATAAAGGGGTAGACAATGATACAGGCAAATTGGCAAATGCAAATGGAGGATGGGGGAGATAAGACAAATGTCCCAAGAAGAGCTGCAAGTAATTATGGAGACTTCCTCAAACAGGTGAAGTATAACTTCCAACATTAAGTATGAGGTGCACATACTGACTTTTCACAGTGTGGGGTATGGAGAGGGGGCCAAATATAACTTCTCATTGGAGATACCTGACAAACACTGTATTAGACAGGATAACATCATGGTCAACATCAATAGCAATAAATCATCTTTATACTCTGTACCCTTGATTTGATGTAGTAAAAGCAGAACTTTACCTTTCTGGTCTTCTTCCCTAGAACTCATAACCAACCTCAATATAACTATAACGGAAATGTCAGAGGAAGCCAAATTGCAGAAAATTCTATCACACATATGACTGATATTACTTAAACTGTCAATGTCTTTTCAAAAGCAATGATGTAAGAAATATATATATATATATATATATATATATATATGCGAGAAAAGTCTAAAAAGCTATCTCAGGAAGAAGAGCCTAAGAAGAACAAGATATCTAGATATAATATGGTATTCTAAATGGCGACATAGAATGGAGAAAGAATATTAAGCAAAAATTAAGGGAATATGGAAAAAAAACATGATTTAAGATAACAGTATATTACTTGGCAAAAATTTGTTATACAGTCTAAGTTGTTAATAAGAGGGAAGACTGGGCCTTCTGGGTTGCGAAGCGGGTTGAGGGCCCTGCTGTGAAGCTGTCCGCAGCGTGTGCAGTGTGGGTTTGATTCCCAGCCTGGGAGATGCCCACATGGTGGGGCAGACCTCTCCTGTCTCACCCGCTGCTCCCCTCAGCAGTGTATTTCAGTCAGTCTGCCTGTCTGTTCACCGCTCTGTCTCTGGTGAATCCTCTCACCCTCCCATGCCTCTGGCCTGTACCCCAGTTCTTGCATGCATAAATGAATCTTTGAAAAAAATGAGAGAGAAGACATAGTAAATAATGGTATTTAGGAACTCTACTATCTTTGCAATCTTTTCATAAATCTAAAAGCTAAAAAATATTGTTTAAGAAAAGTAATTGTGGGGTGTTTGTTATATAGAAGACAGGGAAAACTTTTTTTTGAAATTTGTCCTTTTATGTAACTTTGGCTTCTAAGTCATGTAGTTATTTTATATAACAAAAAATAGAAGGGCAAATAACTGTTAATGACCAAGAAGCACAAATTCTTTTGAAATTTTATTTAGTAGTTGTTATTGCCTACAGTAATAATGGGACTGTAATTTTAAAAATATTTGAATGTTTAAAAATCCTGTTATAGAATAAAATAAACAAGTAAATTTTAATGCTGTTAGGTACAACATTATTTAATGAATTAAACTGTGTATAAATATAATGTTAAATTTGAATTGAAAATATCAGAGTGAATAGACTTTTAAATGTGTGTGTGTGTGTGTGTGTGTGTCTTAATTCCGTTCACAGAACATTCCAGGAGCAATCCCACATAATGGCAAAGGGAACAACTAGGGTCCTTACATGATTTCTATATATCATTTTTCACTAAAAACCATCAGAGCTGTTGGCTAATTCCATGCCTAATAGAGGGTAAGTATAGGTTGAATCTGAATATCTTAATTTATATTTTAAAAAGTGAAATGGACATTTTAAAAGGAATCAGGAGATGATTTGAAGGATGCCCATTGATCAGTTTGGTGTAATCTGCGATTTCAGCAGCAGGTGCAGGAGTAGCACTGCGATTGACAGTAATGATTATATTTGATTATAAGACATTGCATAAATAGTTACTTTGTTAGACTTCACATATAAATCATATAATTGTATAGAATTTCTTATATGAACATTTACATTAAAACAAAATAAAATAGAATAATCATCATTTTTCCATTATTAAACTAAATTAATTTCAGGGAAGGATCTAATAAATATTGACCTAATCACACTAGCTTAGAATCTTTTCAAACGAAGCATACCAATCACTATAAGCTTGCTTTCAAATTAAATCTAAATTAGAAAAATGACTAGACGGTTAAAGTATAGTATAACTGTAGTAATCCAATGTATGCTTTAATTCCAAATTGTTCTAGAGTTCTTAAATATGAGAATTAAAAAATATAGGATAACCCATTTCACAACCTTGTGTTTTTCATAGGTCTATAAAAGATGATTCCCAAAATTTATTTGAAATCTCAAACACAAGAGTAGTCCCTTAGAATATTCTGCTATGAGAAACCTTCTGTAATAGTTGCTATTTGGCTTTCCTGTTTTAATATGACTTTCCAAAGTCAGCACAGCTGTGATCACAAATGTGTCTAACAGCTTTGATGTATGACTATTGTTTTTTTTCATCTAGGGAATATTTTCCATTGCAAACATAGTCTCTACTGTTTTCAGAATCTATTTCTTGTCTGTTAATCTTCGAATTTCTCTTGCTTAAAATGTACACTTTCTTTTTGTTGAGTTATATAGATTGTTTGACTAGTTATATTGTCTGTTTACTGAAATTATCTATACCTGAATCCAGGTCAGATAATGCACTCCCATTTGCTCAGAAATTCACTTCTGCTATAATGTATTTTGCTAGAAAACTTAAAAATAAACAAGTATACAATATTAGGACTTTCCTCCTACCTGGTGTTGGAAAAAGTATCCTACACTTTTGCATAACTCAAATAGTTCATTATTTTTAAATTATTATTTTCATCATAATAGACATATCATTACTATTGTCAATTACACTTAGATTTTTTTAGGTGGTGTCAATGAAATGGCAGAATAAAACCGTCAAGGATTCTCATTTTGTCAGCACTCTGAAAATTAACTGAGGGCTGCTCATACTTGAAGTGTATTTGTCCAAGAAAAAAGGCAGACTTACTTTTTTTTTAAAAAGTAAGCTTCATGGCTTTTTTTAAACCTGTTCTATTCTCAACCATTTGCTATAGTTTTGAAAACAAATGTCCTATAATCACAGTAAAAACCAGCAGCCTGATAGTCACTGAAATATTAGAATGGGTTGAATATCCTTGAAAGTTCTTTTCCCAGGGAACTGTCATTATCCATCTGGTGGTTCACTGGAAGTCCACATTCACCAAAATGTCTTTATTTTACCTGACATAGAACTTTCTTCCAGAGGTATTGGTTGAAAACATTTAACATAATTTTTTTTTTTAATTTTAAACTGCATGAGCTGGTAGATAACAGAGGAGCAGTAAATAGTTTAACCAAAAAGCTATAAAGTAACAGTGGGGACATCTGAAAAGTTCTGACCTATTCCTGGGAGTCTAGAAGGACATGTGCATGCACACTGTTGTGCACATGCTAGGAAAGACCTGAAAGTCCCTACTCTCTCACTTCTACTTGAACTTGAGTTTCTGCATGGCAGAGGTAAATATTAAGTAGAGTTATCAACTGCCTAACTTATTGAAGACATGCCCAAATACACCCACACATACCTTTGGCAAAAGATGGGAAATAAATTGGTCTCAAGAATTTAAGAAAATCTCTATCCAGTTATTATTAGCTAACACTAACAAAGCAGAGAATTCAGTGATCACATAGAAAACACATTTCACAGAATTAGTGTAGGAAAGTCACTAAATGAGTGACAATGTCCACAATAAAACCAACCATAGTGAACCCTGGGGAAGGGAGAGAAACTTATTTCCAGAGTGGCCATGATATATTATTTAAAATGTCCAGTTTTCAACAGAAAAGTATGAGATATGGAAAGACACAAGAAAGTTTAGCCTATACACAGAGAAAAAAGTCTATGAATAGAAGCAACATCTCGAAGGAAATCTGTCACAAGATTTAACAAAGACTTTAATTGAGCCACTTTAAATATATTCAAAGAACTAAAGGAAACCACAACTGAAGAATCAAAAATGAAAACAACATCTCACCAAATAGAGACCATAAATAGCAGAATTTATGACAGAAAAACAAATAATATCTGGCATTGAAAAATAAAACTGAAATGGAAAAAAAAATGACTGGAGAGGATTGGCAGCAGATTTGAATTAGCAGAAGGGAAAAATGCACAAAATTGAAAACTCAATTGAGGTGATGAACAGAGCTTCAATGATCTTGAGATAAAATCAAACATAACACGGTATGTATAAGGTGACCCCCCCAAAAAAAAAAGAGTAGAAGAAAGGAACAGAAAGAATACCTGATGAGAAACACAAATTTCTACATCCAAGAAGCTTATCAAACACAAATAGGATAAATTTAAAGTGGTCAAACTGCTAAAAGGTAAACATACAGAAAGAAGCAACTCATCTTGTACAAGGGATCCTCAAAAACACAGCCATCTAATTTCTCTTCAGAAAGTAATGGAAGGATGAAGGTAGTAGGATAGATAACATATTCAATGATTTGAAGGAAAAGGATTATCAATGAAGAAGTCTATATCCAATACCACTATCCTTTGAAGTGGAAGAGAAAGCAAGTCTTTCTCAGATAAACACAGATAAAGTGTGTCTATAAGGGACATACTTCAGATTCAAAGTAAGAATCAGTTTGAAATGAAATGAATGGAAAAATGAAACACTGTGCAGACAAAAGAAAGCTTGGCTGATATGTTGATATTAGACAAAATAGACTAAGACAAAATCTATTATTAGACAAAAACAAGTATATTTTATAATAATATAAGAGCAAATTCATTAAGAAAATATAACAACAGTAAATATTTATGAACCTAATAAATGAAACTTATGAATCAACATTGTTAGAATTCAAGGGTAAATAGACAATTCAAGAATAGCAATCATAGTCTTCAATGACCCACTTCTATAAATGGAGAGAGCACCAATAAGAAAATAGAAGGTTTTAAAGGAACTATTATCTAGTTCTAGATAGAACTAACAGATATCTGTAGAACACTCGCCCAACAACAGTACAATACAAATTCTTCTCAAGTGCACATGCACCATTCTCCAGAACAAATTGTATGTTCAGATATAAAACAAATGTCAGTGAGTTTAATACGATTGAAATCATACAAAATGTGCCCTCTGACCAAAATAGAATAAAATTAGAAATCATAAAAATAAATTTAAATATTTGCAAATATGTGGATAATATTATAAAAACATACTGCTAAACAAAAACATTGCATCAAAGAAGAGCTCACACGGGAAATTAGATGTTTAAACATGAATAAAAATAATGATATAGCATACTAAATTTATGGACTGTGTTACTGAAATAAGCACAGAGGTTTCATGAGCTCCAAATTCTGAATGAAGTTTCATTTAAAGAAATACACCTGAGAAAAAGTTAATTAGAACATAAAATCTTTAGTTATCAAAGAAAATCAAAGGCTATCAAAGTCATCATCCACAACAGTACAACAGTTTTCTCTCTTCCCCCATTCTTAAATCTTCTAACTTTTGGGGGGTTTCTCACTTGTCAATCCCACTGTTTCCTTCCAGAGAAAAAATAGTATATACAGATCTGCTGGCATACTTTTATTGTAATGGTTCTTTCTGTATAGTGGAACTAAGTAACTTGACTATTACTGTATTTTCTTATTTTGAAAATATATTTGTTTAGTAATTATTTTTAAAGACATTTTACTTTCTGAATTGGATTTTATATCTTTGTATAAACAGTAACCTTTCATCCTGTTTATTTATTAATTGCATCTGATTCATTTTTCAAAATCTCACTCAGATTAACTTTTGTCAGATAGTTATTTCCAAATATGTTAACCTTGCTAACAGTGCTCCTGTAAATAATTATCTCTTATGTACTCTTCTTTAAAGATTACAGGGAGAATTATTTTAAGATTTAATGGTTAACAACTGGCAAATGAGTGCTGCCTTCACCAGCTGTCTAGATTTAACTGGTTAATTATTTTTCATACTAATATTAGCCATGTTTTTAGGAACAAATTTTCCATACTCAACTTTTGCTTATTTAAATTAGTATATTTCCTATGTTTAACAAAATAAATATATTAAATGTGTAAATTCAGTTTAGTATGTGTAAGAGAATGTTCTCTGCTGAGTTTGTAAGTAGGAGCCATCTACTTATGTTAATCAATTATTAATTTTAAATGAAGTAAAAAGAGACTCCTCTCATTTTATTTAAATATTACTTGTAAATTAAAAAACATGTCAGATAAACTAAAAGTTGTAAGGAAAACTTTCTTTGTAAAACTGAATATTACTTTGAAACTTATAAACATAACTCATATTAATATACCACACCCCATAACAAAATTTATATATAACACAATTGCAGATTGCCTCCTATCTTTCAAGTGTCAGAGCAGTCTGTAATTCTAGCTGTTTGTAGGGGTAGGGAAGAAGGGTCAATGGAAATGAGAACAGGCAAGGAAAAAGGAAGCAAACATACTAAATCTAAGGCAGAGAGACTCAGGATAAGTCCAGGCATTCTTAGTATTCTTGAAACCCAACTCCAGGAATCAACTTTGAGATAACTTCCTGGAATCCTTGCTGAATGACAGAAGTCCCAACCCACCTTCGAGACCCAAAATTAGCCCTGTCAACTTTTGAATGCAAAATAGACAACAGCCACCAGGTGGTACCAAACTACTGCCCAAACCAGTATGGATTTAGATTACACTGCCAGACTACAGAACTCATTTTGGCTAACTAGACTTGCACCAATTAATTTATGAACTTGATATCAATTCAACCCCATTTTGCTATACACTTGGATTTTTTACTTCAATCACTCTGTTAACGTATTTTTACTACAATTTCTTTGAGTCTCAAAATCCCACCTGAGATAATTTTAAAACATTAACAGACACAGCTGCTTTCTGGGAGATGGGACTTATCAATAACTCTAAACTGTTCTCCATTTAAAGTTATTGGACTCAATACAATTTATATGTTGCTATTAAGAATGTTAACTTGTTCTACATAATCAATGGCACCTAATAACATCCCATAAAATGCTCAGTAACTTGGCCCTTTATAAAGGTAATAAAATAAACTTTGATAAACGCTTTACCCAAAATATTGACTATATTATATATAGATAGCTAAATATTTACATGAAGATAAACATGTTTAATAACTTACATAAAATAATTATAAGTAACTATGTGATCTTAAAATGTCCATCCATCTCTAGCATGAGAATGCTGATGAGAGTAACAAGATAAAGCCTTGTCATTATGTGACTTTAGATGACTATGGAAGACTTGTCCTGGTCTTAGCATTCTTTATAATCCAGGATTTGTTGTTTATTATCTCAGAGTAAGTTAATTGTTTCCTGGAAGTAAAACTGATTTGCAAATTATAGGCATTTTCTTGTTTCTCCATATTGTTATTTAATGGTAACATCTAAAGCATATGTCTATATATCCCAAATCCACGTAATTTTGTTTTGATATTTCTATCTATTTTATGAAGGATTGTGCTAATACAAGCAGTACAGAAATACACATTTCTGTGTATGCCACGGGATTCTGTGTGAATATGTAGCTCTACCGAGGTCACGTCTATGAAACAGGTTTACCAACCAGGCTAAACACTCCTGAGCTTCGTCTTTGGGTTGGTCCCTACCTTTTTTAAGATGGCCTATCTAAAAAGATTTCTTCTCTTTTGGACTGAAACTAGAACTTCACTACAAAGTGATTTCATATTAATTATGTCAATTATAGTAGCCCTATATAAAATAAAAATAGGTCAGCTACAGGCAGAAGTTGTGAAACATCTGGCCATTTATGTCAACTTAGTAATACTGGCTGATCTGACCAGCCAACACTCTGTATATGGACCACTTAACATATTAAACAGAGCATATACTGAATCACATGAAAACTTAGAATTTCTTTAACATCACCCATTTGAAATTGTTATCATACAGCTGGCACTATTGATTCCAATGGAACGATTCAACACGCTTTGTACAGTTAGGATGAAAACAAGTGCGGTGGAATCAGGCATTTACTATCTGAAAACTAGGACTCATCTCTTTAAACTTTCCAGTGTGAGTTTGAAAGGATATTATCACATGGATCTTATACCAACCCTTGGCTTTCATTATGATAAAAGCTCAATTGGTGGAAGCCTGCCAGGTATATAAGTCAGAAGAGGAAAAAATCCTCAGTGGTCATTGAAGCAAATTTAAACTGATGGCACTTCACAAAAGATGAATGTGTTGGTCTCATTAACTTTTTAACATAAAAACAGTCTTTGATAAGAAAACACTCTTACTCCAGAGACTATTTTAAACTCACAAAGGAAGAAGGTAGTTAAGTACAAACTTGGGAACATTAATCAAATTATAATATTAAGAACTAGAAGAAAAATTACTTAATATAAATGTTCTTTCAGCCTCAGAGAAAAGGGTTCTTTTATCTTGAGAAACGGTTCTAGGTCTTGAGAAAATGATACTATGCAAAATCCAGTGACACCGAATAATTATGTCATTATTGAATAAGTATGCTATTTTTAGATGGAACTTGATTTGCTGTCAACAAAAGTGTATATTGCCATTCAACTCTATAAAGTTATTCAATGCTTCAAAAAAACAAATTCTTATCACAGGTAGAATTTTTACTAATTCCTATTTTAAAAAGAAACAGCTTATTATTTTGCTAAGATTAAGGATACATTTCTAGTATGCAAGGTAGTATAACATGCATCATACATACTGTGAAATAGGAAAACTATACATTCCACATATTCTTATTACATATTTAATTATGAAGGCTCAGCCTCCCCAGTCATAACTAATTACATTTTCCTTCCACCCTCCATTTAGAAGACAGAATCACTTAAGGAAGGAGTAAGGGGAAAATATTTGCTTGACTTATAAGGTAAAAAAATGGACATTTTTTGCTGAATTATATGGAGTGAGTGAACTGTGTAGGTAAGGATTGTTTTCTGTAACTTCTAATTATGTTTTATCTAAACTGTTGATCTCATGTTTTCTAAAATTGCCTTGCTTTAAGTATTATACCATTATCCACTGTGGAATGTATTCAGCTTTAGGGAGAAAATAGTATAGTTGGATTTTTGACTATTTTACAGCTTTTTGTAAATTGAAATGCACATAAACATGAACTTTAAAGAATCAGTGCATCTATAAAAATGTTGAGAGTTCTGCATTTTCTTTCTCAACCTTCAAAATGGAAAGTCATTTAAAGTATGTGTGTGAAATTGAAGCTAATAAATGACAATTAAATCTTCACAATTAAAAGTGAATTCTGTATGTTATTTCTAAGTCTTGTCTAAGAGAGAAGAGCTTAAATACTTTTGTTCCTGAGGTCCTAAGCAAATGTTTCCAATGCAAGAGAGAAATCTATGTAGGTATGTTAGTTTTTAAAAAATATTTTTGGTCACGTGTTCATTAATGGCAAAATCTGATGAAGAGCACTGTACAGTGGAAATGTACCAGGAATAACTAACTCTGTCCCTTCTGTCATTAACATTTCAGGACAATGTGTTTTTATCAGATATCACTCACTCTCAGTATTAGTCAAGATAACATTTTAAGAGTTTTGAGGTCCAAATATGCTATGATTTTTTTTTTTTTGCATTTATTTTATAGCCATCTTTACAGTTTATTTACAGGAGGCTTACCTGATTGGAAAGTGACTGTAGATCTTCCCAGGGCCATTTAATGCAATGCCTTTTTTAAAAAGATTTATTTATTTATGTATACAAGAACTGGGGCACAGGCCAGAGGTGTGGGGGGTGAGAAGATTCACCAGAGACAGAGTTGGGAACAGAACAGGCAGTTTGACTGAAGTACACTGCTGAGGGGAGCAGTAGGTAAGTCAGGAGAGGTCGGCTGCACCATGCAGGTAGCTCCCTGGCCAGCAGGGGGATCGAACTCACGTTGCGATGGCTGCGGATAGCTTCACAGGTTGCGTCTTAACCCCTTGCACCACCAGGGAGGCCCTGAAGTGCCTTTGTATTTCATAAACATTTAAAATTATTTAGATCTAAAATTGCAATCTGTGTCTCTAATCGCCATATCATTATTACTCAAGAATCAAGCAAAGCCATCTTTCTTATAGAGTTTCATATTTTAAATAATCCTATATAGAAAGTTCTTTCTAAATGTCTGTTCTACTGTTTGAGTCATATGCCATTTGTGCTCTTTAGCACAAGTCAAAGTAACAACATACAATGAAGTACCATAGGAATGACACAATTATTAAGAACAGGATTTGAAATTAGTATTCTCTTAAATACTGCACAGATGCAATATTTTATTTTAAGGACTGTATTTTATACAGCATTATTTACTGTACAAATGTAATATATTGTGAAAGTGATTAATGTACAGGTTGGGGAGGGTGTAGCACATATAAGGTTATGAGACACAAAGCTATTCCCCAAAACTTATCTTAAAAGATTAACAAATCTGACCCTGTACTGAAATGAACAGTTCATTTTTATTCATGTTACTTCTACTCAGTAAGTTCTATGGGGGCTGTCACAAAGTTTACCTTAGTCATTATTATTTTGTTATCAGGCATGGTACCTAATATTTAGTAGGCAATAAATATACACTCACACACTATGCACATATACTCACACAAACACTATAATTGACTTGTCAGATAACTACATATATGAATAAAAAGGAAAACCTATTTCTATACAAGTATAGGGGTGAAGATTAAGGCTGGAGATAATGGTGTAGATGGGAAATTAAGACCTAAGTTTTAATTTATTCAATCAGAGAAATATCTATGTTGGTAATTGAGATTTCTCTGTAATGAACCATGCTGAAAAATGGAGGATGGCCACCTGCTGTGGCCACATTAGAAGGACTTGCTGTACTGCTTGAGAGAGTGTTCAAGGTAATACATGATTCTTTCTAGTAGTCAACTGTATTTTAAACCACAAAAAACAACACCGGGCCTCCCTGGTGGCACAAGTGGTTAATTCTCAACACTATGAAGTTATCAGCAGCCACTGCAGCAGAGTTCGATCCCCGGCCAGCCAGGGAGCTGACCCACATGACGCAGCAGACCTCTCCTGCCTCACCTGCTGCTCCCCTCAGCGGTATGTTTCAGTCAATCCACCTGTTCTACTCCCCACTCAGTCTCTGGTGAATCTTCTCACCCCACACCCCACACCTTTGGCCTACACACAGCTCTCGTGTATATAAATAAACAAATCTTTAAAAAAAAAGCACCACCTTGGATATTGGATAATTAAGACATTAATTAAAAATTAGCTGGTCAATTTAGTTAATATAATTGATTTTGTCATCTTGTGTACCAACCCAAAGAAAATTTCCTGCACTCAACAATTTTGCATGACTTATGGTATAAAACAATAAATAAACTAGACTATTGGACTGCTTATGCACTATCTCCATTGTATAGGCAGTAGTCTTGCTTGTTATTCCCTTATTGCAACAGAGCTTCCCAGCAAGTATTTGCCCTCCTGTGAGCTGGAATGTGACTAAATATGTTATTGAAGAATTGACAGGGAGCAACGACATGGGAATATGTCATTACTTGGACTTAATATCTTTGAAAAGATCTCCAAAAATGCCCTTTGTCATCATAAGTGTTCTGGAAATTAAAGTGGGAGCTGGTTGACAACAATCTGAGAGGAACAGTCATTAGTTCTAAATGCTGAGTAATGGAGCATAACACTTTTCATCAAAAACATACAGGAGAAATGGCCCTTAAAATACCTACAGCATCAAGTGTTATAAATGAACAATTACTGGGTGATAGAGAAGCACATTGGGCACACATGGGTTGTATGTCATTACTTTAGTTTGCTCCAAATTCAGACACAATGATACTCCCTTTTAATTTAGGAACAGACTTTATATAACTACCTCTCAGATTCCCTTCTTCCAGAGAAGGGTTTGCTTGTCATTTTCCCATGGCCTTGTCCTCTGCCCAGGTCCTTTCTGATTTCCCCCAGAAGGTAAAAACTATCTCACCTAGAAGAAGGAAGTGCAGAAGTAGAGAAAAATGGATACATTCTTCTGACTTTTTAAAAAAAAATTATTTAATTATGCATACAAGAGCTGGGTTACAGGCCAGAGGTGCAGTGGGGGGTGAGAAGATTCACCAGAGAGAGAGCGAGGAACAGAACAGGTAGACTGGCTGAAATACACTGCTGAGGGGAGCAGCAGGCGAGACAGGAGAGACCTGCTGCGCCACGTGGGTTTCTCTCTGGTGGGCCAGGAATTGAACTTGGATTGCTTCATAGTGCGGTGCTTAACCTCTTGAGCCAACAGGGAGGCCAATTCTTCTGGCTTTCACCCTAATTTGCATTAGCACTGAGCTTTGTATTACTGCCTATACATATGTAATTTTCAGGGAAAACTATTCCCTTCTTTTCAGTTTTGTACTTGAAATTATTGAACAATTTGTTTACTACTGAGTCACACTAGGAGTCTCTTAAAATACACTCACATATTATGTGTCTGGCAATCATGCACTGATATATGCTATTGTGAAATGTGTGCTGGCTATTTAATGTCAGAGATAATTATTGTTTCATTTCAATTTCAGTCCACAGCATGGAACCGCGTCTGAAAGTGCATATACAAAAAATGATTATGTCCAGTA
Source organism: Talpa europaea (assembly GCF_964194135.1). NCBI lineage: Eukaryota > Metazoa > Chordata > Mammalia > Eulipotyphla > Talpidae > Talpa > Talpa europaea. The sequence continues at coordinate 82,051,090 of NC_140073.1, forward strand.
TGGTCAAAGTGTTGTTTTTATTTCTTCTCATTCCTAGAGAATATGACATTTGGTTCTTCCTCCTGATTATGTAATTACTGTGGGGAAAAGAAAAAGTAAATGATGCTGAATTTGCTGAGCACAAATCTTTTGAAACTTCTCAGATAAAGTTGCCACAAAGGCTTTCTTTTTTTTTTTTTTTTTTTCAAAATGATTCCTTCCATTACCTAGTGAAAACATTAGTGGAAGACCTATAGTTTGATATGAAATTATAATATTTTCATAGAAGCTTTGTGTGATTAAAATTTATTATTCTTATGTATTGTTCTTTAGTTTTATTACCTGATATCTATAAAATAGATTAAGGTAAAGTGAATTTCCTGTTTTTTTTTTTTTTAAGATTTTATTTATTTATTTATACCAGCACTGGGTACAGTCAGAAGCGTGGGAGGGTGAGAGAATTCACCAGAGCCACAGCAGGGAGCAGGACAGGCAGACTGAGGAAGCACACTGCTGAGGGAAGCAGCGGGCGCAGCAGGAGAGGTCTGCGCGCCATGTGGGACCCTTACCCGGTGGCGGGGATCGAACCAACCCTGCAGAAGCTGCGGGCAGCCTCGCAACCCAGCGCTCAACTGCTGCGCCACTGGGGAGGCCCGAATTTCCTGTTTCTATCCCATTTCCCTAGTAGGATTTTTAATTGGTCTCATTTACCGAGACAAGTTTAAACGTCAAGCATGAGAGAAATATTGAGGAAACAAAACATAGTGATCACGGAATCATAACTAAACAATCACTAAGACCCAAGTATTGTGCTAAGTACTTGGCATTCTTTCATTTCTTTCTCATAACATCCTTTGAGTTAGGAATGATGAGGGGCTTATTTTCCTAGTGGGAAAACAGACCTGGAAAGTTGATTATAAGGGGTAAACATTTGTCACTCCACCGTATGTTTGGCAGAAGTATTATTTCACAGAGTGCTGAAGGCTGGGTGGAGACTGCTCTTGTAAGACATTCACATGTATAAAGGATAATCTTTCTGTAAGGGAGTATCCCTCATTTGAGTGGGGAAGACCTAACCTCCCTCACTCTTTACAGTGGAAAAGGCAGAACAGTCATATACATTCATTACTGTTCCTTCTCTGGTGGCCGCCCTTAATTAACCCCCCCCAATCACCCCAGTGTTCCTTGTCTTTAGCTGAGCCTGTCTAAAATAGTAACTGAAGTGATGAGGATAAGTTACACATTCTTTTTTTTATTTTTTATATAATTTTTTATTTTATTTTATATAATTATTACATCGTTTTTCATTTTTGCACAATGTATGCATTTTCATTTTGGTTATATTCCCCATACAATTCCCAGCCCCCTTATTTTGGCCCTAATCCCTCCTCTCCTCCCCCCGCACCCTCCTGTGTGTCTCTGGTTTATGGTTGCTTGTTGATTTTAATTTTTTCATTCTTACTAGGTCTCTCCCATGTGTTCAGGAGGAGTTCATGTTATTATTAAACTTTTTTTTTCTTAAATTTATCTAACATGTCTTAAATTATTTGCCAGCCTTGAAAAATCAGAGACATATGGGGGAATTTTCTTTTTGTTCCCACATCCTACTGGCCCTATAGCTCTGGTCAGAATGCAGCAGGTCTTTTAAAAATTGGGCTTGTGTCACTTTACACCCTGTGAGTTTGATAATCATCACTCATTATTTCTTATGCTTAATAAAACAAGAAAGACAAGGCATTTGGACACTCATGTGCCTTCTGTCTGTTATGGCATGGTTATGTTAATTTCTGTTTGTCATCTGCAGAAAATTTCATTTATTCCTAAAACATTCTGGACAGCCTTGCTTTCCTGGGTATTGAGATTGCTTTAAGAACATGTTTTCTAGATAATTTCATTCAGTACCATAACTGCAAATATTTTCTAAATGCTGATAATACCCAAATTAGCACATCCAACTTTGACCTCTCCTCAAACTCCAGATTCAGATTCTGTCTCTAAATAAACACTTCCACTGGGAAGCATGACATCTGCAGTGTATAGTGTATATCCAAACAGACACTTGACACCTTACTGTAGAAATTCTCTCAGAAAGAAAAGCTAACAATACAAGGTGGGATAAGATAAACTTAACAGAATATGAAATTCAGTGTCCTGCTTGTCACAAAATGAGGGTCAGTATCTGGTCACTGATCAGTTTGGGAAGCAGTACCTCAGATAACATTCCAGAGCAAACAGGTCCCAAGTCTTTTCCCAAAGCGACTTTGTAGTTTTAGAATGAAATCTATCCTCTGAATAGAAATATTCTATTTTGAAAAATCCACAATCTTGCTGAACTTAAAATGCAAGGTTAGCTTCTGTGGCAGTTCCAGGGCCAAGAGATAGTGAAAGGGTTGTGTATTCGGGCGAATCAGCAGTTTTCAGAGCGGGAAGAAAGTCTCTTCCCACATCCTGAAGAGCATCAGGCTGTTCCTGAACAAGGGGGACCTTAGGCCACGAGAGGGCGCCCTCACCCAGTGAGACGAAAATCTCGAGCGCACCACATCAAGGGACAGACAAGGAAAAACAATCTTCATCTAACATACTCTGCTTTCAGTGGTTTTAGCATTCCATTTTAGAGCATGTTAGCTTTAACTGTAAAGTTATTAAATTCTCGCCTATCAAAAAAAAAAAAAAAAGGTAGTTACAAGCTTTATTTCAGCGCGTTACCTGGTCAGGGATTTGCCTTCTCACATCAGAATGTGCCTCTGAGAAACCTTCACTTCAGAGGTCACAAATCTCTCCTGACAGGATACCAAGGACCAAAGTGCTGCAAAATGTAAGACACGTTCCAGCAAGTACACTGCAGCTGAAAGGTCAGCTAAGGCGGAGACATTTGCCCAGATGTAGCACAGTTGATGCTAATTTGCTTAAGCAATTCAATAAATGCCAAAGAGTGTTGTTGTTGGCTAAATACATCATAACTGAGATAATTTAAGGAATGGGGGGATATGGTAGTGGGTGAATGTGGCATAGTTTGGGACTACAGTTATGACAACGTAGGTTTAGGAGTTGCCACAGAATATTCTGTTAGGAAAAAAAAAAATCTCATAATTCTTATTAGTGTTTTTTTTTTAATAAAAAAAAGAAGCTGTGAAATCCTCACTGCAATTTTGAGAGAAATCAATTAACCCCTAGGAACCTTAGTTTCCTTAAATATATTTAAACTGCACTCCCAAGACCTCATCTCAAGGGATTGTAAGCATTTGTCATGGAACATTTTAGCAGGTTTATTTTTTTCCCTTCCTCTGTACTTCCCACATGAAAGAAAGAATTTATGTAACCTTTTCCTTATATAAACCTGGTTTGAAATCTATCTGCTTTGTCAAGTAAATTCTTACTTCTTTCTGTCCCTTCTGACTTCTTTTCCTTAGTATTATCAACTTTACCTATTTTTTTTCAAATTACATTCCATCCACTAGATATTTCTAATGAGTCCCATGAAATTTTTGGCACCATTGTGGAACAAAAATCAAATGTTTGCCCTTAACAGCAGATTGCCACATCTGTCTAGCATTAGAAAGTTTAAGGGTGACATGTTAAAAATAATAAGCATTGTTCCTCTGGCTGTACCTACAGACCTGCAGTTGTGAGGCCTCTTGTGTTTCTCTATTACAGCTTCTCTTGCAACTTTCTATGGAAGTTTCTGGGGGTAATCTTACAAATAGGGTCTCAGTCAGGAGCAGCTGCTGCTTCTGTGTGACCCTGACTTTGAAGAATTGCTTCCTGACACTCACTCAGGCCACAGTCTAACTGCCTCCATCTGAAAATGGCCGCTGCCAGGCATTTCCCTCATACCTCATAGTACTCTGCTTCCAGGACATGCTTAATCTTATCATGAGGCATTTCTGGTCCCTTAGGACTGCTTCCAGGACATGCTTAATCTTATCATGAGGCATTTCTGGTCCCTTAGGAGCCCTCAGTGTCCCAAAATAACTCTGCTTTGTCTGAAACATCTATGTATTGTAGTCACTTCTTCCCTGATCCTCTCCATTCCACTTGACCAATGTGTGCATGCACGCTTGGCTCTGGAGCTTGGTTCCGAATGCCTTGTACCTACAATCTCCTGTAGAGGCTGGTGATCAGTCAGTTCAACCCCACACAGAGAGAGTCAGATGTGACTTAGTGGCTTAGTTCTATCTGAGAAAACCTGTAGCCAATGACTATCGTAAAAGTTTGTAAGCCTGACTCCCTAGTCTCAAAGCAGGGAAAATTCTGATATGATTTATCTTCTAGAGCTCCCCAAGAGATCATGCTAAGCCTGGGGCATTGTCTAAAATGGTGCCTGTCTTTATTCTGCATTCCCTTCTATTTTACATGCTTCTTCTGTTCCTTAGTGAATCCCTTACTCATGAATTTTTAACTCAAAATCTGCATCTGGAAAGTCTATAGAAGATACTTAGTGCAGGGATGTTTTTGAAGGCAGATGCTGTGGATAGGATATTAGAGTTTTGTGATCAGCTAAATGGCAATACAGAACCTATCACAGGTAGTATGTTCTAGCAAACTAAACTCTAAAAGAGTGGTAGTAAATTTTACTACATGAGTAGTAAAAATTACTAGAATATTGCAATCGCTAAGTTTTCAACTGTGGTGAATGAGGATGCTATGGGTTGAATTGTGTCCCCCATGGAAATGATGAAGACCTGAAGGCAGTGCCTGTGCATGTGACTGAATCTGCAAATAGGATATTTACAGTAATCACATTAAATGGAGGTTGTTAGGGTGGTTCTGTCCAATATAACTGGCATCCTTATAAAAAGGGGAAATTGGGACACAGAGACAGAAACATAAAGGAAAATATGTGAAGACACAGGGAGACTGAAGGTCATTTACAAATCATGGACCACCTGTGGCTACCAGCACCTAGAAGAGAGGCATGGAACAGCTTCTCCCTTACAACCCTCAGAAACATCCCTGTGGAGCCCTTAATTTTGGACTTCTAGCCTCGAGAACTGTAAGATAAAATATTTCCGGGCTAAGTGACCCAATTGATGGCAGGCCTAAAAATCTTATACATGTGGGTTACTGACAGGGTATACAAGGTTGTGCAATTTTCTTTGGCTCTTTAAGAGATATGAGGTGAATGGAGATTACAAAGATGGTGAATAGCTTTCATGAAGAATTGAAAAGAGGGGCCCTCCCTGATGGTGCAAGGGGTTAAGGGCAGCGCTGTGAAGCTGTCTACAGCCTCTACAGCACGAGTTCGATCCCCAGCCAGGAAGCTACCCACATGGCGCAGCAGACCGCTCCTGACTCGCCCGCTGCTCCCCTTAGTAGTGTACTTCAGTCAGTCTGCCTGTTCTGTTCCCTGCTCCGTCTCTGGTGAATCCTCTCACCAACCACACCTCTGGCCTGTACCCCAGTTCTTGTATGCATAAATATATAAATCTTTAAAAAAAAGAATTGAAAAGAGAATGACAGGCTCAAGATGAAGTTGAGTTTGAGATCTCAGCAAGTCTCTAGACAACAGTCAGGGGGTTGTTATGCAAGGAATGGGAACTTGAGGCTTGAGTCTAAAGGAACGTATCAATGGATGTTCTTGACAAACTTGAACCAACAGGACACTTAAAGTCCCTGAGCCTGCAGAAAGACCAAAATTCTCTTGCTAGAGGGGAGCAACTCCCTTGCTTGAAGATTATGACCACATGTACAAATGTAAGCACAGAGGGCTAATGAGACTTATCCTATAGCTTGTAACTTTTATTAGAGTTTAAACCAAATAATCCAGTTGATCTTGCAATTCCATCTGTGTCGGAGAGACAGGCATGGTTTCAGTTCTCATCCACAAGATTTGAAACCATAGACAAGCGCTCTTAATGGATTTGAGTCTCAATTTTCTTATCTGACAAAAAGTGGTTAATGATCATCTTACCATAACATATGGAATGTAAAACTACTTCACAAAGATGCTGCTTGACTGTTATAATCTATGAGATTTCTTTCTAGCTCCAAATACCCTGATTCTAATAGTGGATAAGAAGTCTACCACCTAGCAAAGTGCCCTAATTGAAAGGTAGCCAGGCAAGAAATACAGAAAGAAGCTTTTTCTCTTTTTCTTTTTCTTTTCAACCATTGAGAGGGAGATAAAGTCAACAGATGTTGGAACAAACAAGCTCACTTAGTGAGTTGAATAATATCAAACTACTGCTCAAATGAAAAGAGCAGCTGGCTTCTTACCGAAGCTTCATTGTCATACACACCCTCACATTTGGGATCATTAGAAATTTACATGGGGTGAATAGCACTGGAAAACTATATTTACTTTTCCATAAATCATCAGAAAAATGCTAACACACTCTCAGTGAGATAGGAGAAAGGAAGAAAAAAACACACATACATAAGCAGATGTGTATTTTTCATGTGAATGTGAGGGAAAGTGCTGAAAATAAATTGATGTTTCCCTGAGACAAAGACGTGGCAGGCACTCAAAGAAAGATAGAGGATAGATAGAGGAAAATGGGCAAATGTAGCAGAGAAAAATGTGATCTATTTTAAAACATAAATTAGTTCAAATGTTTTAGATAGAACTAATTATTCCTCAGTCAGTTAAGAATTGTTACCTTAGGATGTTAGTATTTCAGACTGAAGTCTGCAAGTATTTAAGCATATACCTCCACATTTAAAAGATTTATTTATTTATGTATACAAAAACTGGGGTACACGCTAGAGGTGTGGGGGATGAGAGGACTCACCAAGACAAAGTGGGGAGCAGAACAGGGGGATTGACTGAAATATACTGCTGGGGAGAGCAGCGGGCAAGTCAGGAGAGGTCTGCTGCGCTGTGTGGGTCACCTCCCTGGCTGGGGATCGAATTTGTGCTGCAGTGACTATGGATAGCTTCATAGTGCTGCGTCTTAACCCCTTGTACCACCAGGGAGGCCCTGCCTCCACATTTTATTAGGTATGCTTGTATTTGACTGTAAAATTTCAGTCCACAGTATTTGTAAAATGTAAATGAGAATAAATTCATAATGGTACAGTATATTTCTTTTTGTGTATTTCTTATACATTTAAAGATTTGATTCTGCCTTTGTTATTTTATATTATCTCACTTATCAATGTTATTGTATATATATATATTTTTTTTTTAAGATTTATTTATTTATGCATACAAGAGCTGGGATACAGGCCAAAGATGCCTGTATGGTGAGAGGATTCACCAGAGACAGAGTGGGGAGCAGAACAGGCAGATATATTGAAGTACACTGCTGAGGGGAGCAGGGGGCGAGATAGGAGAGGTCTGCTGCCCCATGTGGATTGCTCCTTGGCTGGCCTGGGATCGAACTCGCGCTGCAGAGGCTGCTGATTGCTTCCGAGTGCGGTGCTTAACCCCATGCGCCACCAGGGAGTCCCCTGTTTTTAATGATTGTACAATATTAGCTTGCATGAATAGTTACAATTACCAATAATCCCCTAATAGTGGAAATTTCACTATATATATATATATATATATATATATATATGCATTATAACACAGTCAAAATTTAATTTATTTTTAGGTTATAAAATACATGTTATTGTGGAAAATTGGGAGAATAGAGGAAATTATGTAGCAAATAAAAAGCAAATTTATCACATTTATTTCCTTCCTCAGGTAATCACTTATTTTTATTTATTTTTTTTCCAGTTTCCAGAAGTCTGTCATCTTTGGCTCTTCCAGGCTTATCTTTCCTATATGCTATTGCCTCAGTTTTCCCACACAAACCTGTATCTTAAATGCAGTAAAAGAATACTTATATTTCAGGTTCTGTGGAGAACTTCTAAAGGCGGTACTTTCACATTTTACTGTAAATTTACATATGAAACAGATTTCTGACAATTGCATTCTAAAGTTAGATATAAAACAGATTGCCAACTTCCTTCACCTATTGGGCTGGCCTCATTTCATTAGACCTCATAACCCCTGAGTAGAAATGGAATCACTGTAACAAGTCCACTTATATTAACTTGTTACCAGTCTCATGCTAGTCATTACACTTGCTCATCTTAAGTATTTCTGTGGCATCCCTAAAAATTATTGGACTGCTGTAGGATGAAGATGAAGTTCTATATGGTGACACATGGACGTTTCTGTTCATATCCTGGTCACAAAAGTCATTCTCTTATTTTATTGTAAAGTTCTTTGTTTCCATGTTATCTCCAGTCAGGTTCTCCTCAAAAATTTCAGAGGATTCAGGTGGAAGTCATTCATTCATTAGGAGAAAAACAGTGGGGTGAAAGCAAGAGAGACAAGCCAAGTAGGATTATAATTCTGGGCTTGGCTAGCCTCAGCTTCATCCAACAGGAGGCGAGAAGCGAGGACTTGAGATACTTGAACCTGAATGTCAGTCATTGCCAAATTGCTGCTGGGACAGCTCTAAACTCCCTAAGGACTCCAGTTCTCTGAAGATATCTGTCGCCAGAGAATTTCAGGTGCAGGCTTCCAGAAAATAAGAAACACCTGACAGAAAGTTCACAGAAAGAATATGGGTCCAGGGCATCTTCAGGAATGTCAGCAGTGTTTACTATTGCTTTGGACTGAATATTTATATCAGCCCAAATTCATATGTTGAAGCTTAATCCCCAATGTGTTGGCATCAGAAGGTAGGGACTTTTACCAGTGATTAGGTCCCCTCTGATGGGATTAGTGCTTTTTAAAATAGAGACTGAGATATTCTTTCTTTCCTCTGTGTGAAGGAACAACTCGAAGACAGCTGTCTATGAACCAGAAAGCAGGCCTGCCCAAGACACTGAATCTGCGGCAGACACTCAATCTTTGACTTCTCTGATTCCAGAAAGAACTATAAGAAAAACATTTCTGTTGTTTAACCCACCCAGTGTAGAGTATATTGGTATGGCAGCTTGATCTGATTAAGACAAACATATGAAGATTCTCATGAAGCTGTAGATCTGGACTTTACATTTCTCACATCTAGCAAAGGACTCCACTATTTATGAATGTTGAATTTAATCCTGTTAAAAACTTCCAAAAAATCACTTTATTTTTAACCATTTCACAGTCAAATTAAATGTGATTAGAAATACAAGACAGTTTAAGTTTTGTAAAATTCACGTATTTCTATAGATTATTTTAGCCATAAAGAATGTATAAAACAGTTGATATTATAAGTGAAACATGTAGTTAGAACTGAGGATAATGCATGAAGTATCTTAATCTCACCAGAAATATAGCTTTTTAAAAAAAGTTACACTGGGACCTCCCTGGTGGCACAAGGGGTTAAGATGCAGCACTATGAAACTATCCGTAGACTCTGCAGCATGAGTTCAATCCCTGGCCAGGGGGGGTTACCCACATAGTGCAGCAGACCTCTCCTGTCTCACCCACTGCTCCCCTCAGCAGTGTATTTCTGTGGGCCTGCTTGTTCTGCTCCCCACTTTGTCTCTGGTGAATCCTCTCATCCCTACCCCCACATTTCTGGCCTGAACCCCAGCTCTCGTATGCATAAATAAAGAAATCTTTAAAAAAATAAAAAAGAGTTAAGTTTTAGCCAGCTTAACAAGGCAAATAAATCTACAAATCATGGGGACTGGGAATGGCAAGGAGTTACCTATCTTTTCCCTTACATTCTAAGGTATGGAAAACTAACCAATATTCATATTATGATTTGAAGTACTGAATGCATCAACAGATGCATCCTATGCATTAAATCCTAAAAATTCCTATAGGTCATATTTATTTGTTATGGCTTAATGAGAAACAGTTCTGGAACTGAGCTCAAGATGGAACTTGAAAATAAAGAGAAGTGAGTCTAGGAGGCCAAAATGATATGACTTGCCCATCAAAACTCTGGCAGGAAAGCTGCAAAATGTTGACGTTTTCCCCTCAATGACTTGCAACATATGACCAAAAGGAAATGAGCTTGCTGTGTCTGAGTCCAGACAAAGTAAAGGGAAAGAAACTAGATTTTTAAAATCTGGAAGAAGCCTATTTCCTATTGGGGGCACTTAGTTACCTTGTCCAATAATAAGGTGACCTAATTTTTCAGGCATACAAACTCAAGCCTCACAAAATAGGCAACTAATCAGTATGGAGATAGAATGAGATAGTACTCCTCACAGTCTCTAAAGTAGAAGAGAAGCAAAAGTCTCTTTGTTACTAATTTAAACAGAATTAGGAGAAGAAAAGTAGTTTTATGCTTTCCAATGCCTCACCCCCAAATTTGAGCTAAGTTTTTGTTAGTACTTAACCTGAGGTGTTCAATTTCAATGAAGAAATCCAAACCAGATGAAAAATTATGCAATTGCAGTAAACAACTTGCATCTGACTGTTTTATCATGTGTTATATGTTATATACTACCAAAATAAGTTCAATAAAATGCAATGACCATTTTTACCACACTCTCCAATTAACCCCACAAGTCCCTTTGGTATTAGAACTATAAAACACTTCTGCTGACATGGGACATTAGTTGCTCAGCAACATTGAAAGGGAATTTAAAAAAAAAAATCAAATTGTATGCAGTGTGATTATTTCAAAATATTTCAGGTGCACCAATTCCAGGCCCATTAAGTGCTAACATCTCTAACATGCTTTTCTTGAATATCTGATTTATTTTTTCTTTTTCATATACAATACTAACCCAAAAATATGAGGAGACAACCGAAAGACCTATAAATTTGGGAAAAACATCTTTGTGAAATGAGTTTGGATAAGATAGTTCAGTGGAAGACAAAGTTGAAAGTTCATTAAAGATAGGCAACTTGAGAGATTGGGTGAAATGCTGTGGACTCTGAGCCTAGTGATTTCTTATTCTACCAATATCGGGAGTTGGCATCCTAAGCACAACTAACTTTTCTCTTTGCTCCAGCAGGAAGGAATCAGGCTTACCTGAGCCTTTGTTCAGGTTTACACGGAAAGCACTGCCATGGAGATTTCCTCTTTATGTCAAAGAATAAAAGAACAATATCAGATGCACTGACAAGAACATAGACTGTCCAGAGAAAAGTCTGGCTTTCAATGCATCTGAAGGGACATCTGGAAGAATGACATCATGCATCTCCTACAAAGTGCTGGATTTCCTGATCCCCCATAAGGGAAGAAACTGAGTAACTAGTTGGAGAATTTTGGTATTTACAAGTAAGTAGAGTATTTGGTGTCCAAAGAACTAAAAGGATTCCTCTAGGTACCTTGGCATGAGTCTGACAGAGCAGGCGTACAGGGACAAGCCCCCTTTTTATACCACCTATACTTTCCAACAATAAAAATATGGGTTTCAGAGAGATGACAAGGAAATGTAGGCCCTGTGCAGAGAAAGGAAAATCACACAGAACAATCAGGATATATATCCAGTATAATAAAAACGCTAGATAAAATCTAAAGCAAAAAGAAAGAATGTAAGGAGATCCATATGTAACACCAATAATAAAATAGAGCATGGAACTCCATAGAAATACATTTGAAAACCTAAATTAAATTAATTCCTAACAAAGTACCCATTGCCAAATTAAGAAGTGGGAAACTTGGATAGACTAAACCCAATAGAAAAGTGATAAAAGAATTCAGGAAAAATATACAATACTTAGAAAAAAATTTATGCAAATGGAAGGACCTATATTTATAATTCTTAAGCTTGGTTTTACATTAAAGTTAACTAGGGGAGTTTTAAAATATCCTGATTTTCTCAGATTAGCCAAATCAGAATTATAGCCCAACCCAAAGCATCGGCCATTTTTTAAACTTACGAGTCATTCCCATGAGGTACTGAATTCAAGATTCACTGGTCCAACATTGAGGCATTATCTCAACCTCATGAGAATGGCCTGTCAAAATATTGGATAAGTGTTGGTGTGGGTATGGTGAAAAAGGAAAACTCCTTTTCTGCTGGTGGTAATATAAATTGGTGCAATCTCTATGGAAAACGGTATGGAGATTTTTTTTTTTTTTTTTTGCAAATGAAAATTACATACTGTATGATCCAGCAGTAATGCTCCTAGGTATTTATCTGAAGAATATAAAAACATTAGCACCGAATGATTTATGCACCCCTATGTTTATAATACCATTATTCACAATTGCCAAGACATGGAATCAATATAAAGGTCCATCCACAGACGACTGGATAAGAAATAGTGGAATAAATGCTCAATGGAATACTGTTCAACTCTTTAAAAAGGTGGGATAATGACTATTAGAAGAATATGGATGGAGCTTGAGGTCATTATGCAAAGAGAAATAATATAGAAATTGAAAAACAATTACTGAATAAGTGATCTCATTTGTGGAATATAAATAATCAAAGAAAAAACTATCAAAAACAACAAATGTAATTCTTAGACTTTGAAAACTATGGTAGTTACCAGCAAGTGGGAAAGGGAGTGGAGTGGAGGAGGAGGGTGCAGGGGTGATATTGGAACTTCTGAGGAAGGCAAGTGAAGGTTTCACATACCTTTAGGTGTGAAGTTATACTCCCAAACTCATATGCTTTAGTATATGGTTGGCAAATCTATAAAATTTTGATGGGAAGAGAAAAGTCACTGGCCTATATGAAGAAAAGTATAAAATTGTATTAAAAGGCATAAAACAAAATCTGATAGGAATGCACAGATTTTTATAAGAATGCTGAATTTTATGGTGCTGGTCATTCTCCTGAATTAACAATCAAATTGCAATAAAAAAACAACTGTTTATGAGTGGAGAAACTGAGCCTAAAGTTTATATTAAAAGTATAATAATTACCTTACCAAAAAAAAAAAAAGACAAACAGGAACAAAACCAGCAGAACTTACCAGTAATTTGAAAATATGAATTACTAATTCAACATTGTATTTGTAAAAACAAGACAAACAGATCAGATGCATAGACTAGAGAATCAGGAAACGGCATCCAATATATTTGAGAAGTAACAGATGGTCTATGTGGCAGTTCAATTACATGAGAAAATAATGAATTATTTAATAAATAGTGCTGCTACAAATGAATGTATATCCGGAAGAAAATAAAAATGGATCTCCATCTTTTAACATATACCATAGTAAACTTAAAATGTAAGTTTTGAGTATAAATGCTAAGTTTATACTAAGTATAAAAGTATACGTAAGTATCAATGTATGTATACACATATTTGAAGATTTTCTGAAAGACTTCATATTAAAAATAGAGATGAGTGGGATCTTCTTAACCAGAACTGCTAAAAACCTTCAATTGTTCATTTTTCTCTGGTAATCAATTTAATTCTTTCCCTTTTCTCTTATCCTTCTCAATTGTTGAGAAATTCTTAACATTTCCACCCACTCTTCTACCAGAGGCTTTGGATATATAGGAGGTAAATGGAGCCTAGAATCATCATGCATGTCCTCCTGAAGCCTCTTTCATGGTGCTCTCACCACAACCTGAGCATCAGGACCTAGAGGCCACCTTTTCTCATTTTTTGTTTTATTTATGGACATAGATTTTCCTTTCAACTTTTCAATTGAAAGAAAAGTGTTTGACATCTTGAGTTGGTCAAGAAATATAATTGGTGAAAAAATCAATTCATTCTGCCAAATTAGAAAATCCCTATGGAAATTAACTTCAGTATATGTTGGTTAATCCAGCAGAAGAGTCTGTGGGAATTTATATTGACCTCGTTTATAAAGTGAGTCCATATCAAATGACCATACATACACTGAGTCTAATTTTTTTCACATCTAAACACCTATAAACACCTTATCACGTGCTATGTATACATAGGTTCTGAATTACTTTATTAGGAAATTGTTTCCTTTATCAAATTTCCTTTCTCAAACAACAGAATTTATGTATTCAAACAAGTACTGCTTCTTCAAAGTATCCCATGGCTTTGGCATTGTTGTTACTAGTAATAGATCTGTTGCTCTTAGAATTTTCCTTAGAATTTATCTAAGATTCTTTATATGTCTTCATTATTCCTACTGCAATATGAAAAAAGTCAAATTACAGAATAAAGTAGAAAATCATATAGACTAAAGTTGGAAAATATATGTATATATATTTATATAGATTATCATCGAGGAAATTGTCTGAATATTACTTTATGTGTGCATTGATAGCTATATGTGACAAACTAACAAGTTCTAAGAGTCTCAAAATTTTGAGTATAATTCTAAATATTTACATTTTATCTACCTACATTGAAGTACACCATTCACTTGGGATACACCTGTCATTTTGGAGGTGTTATACTTCACTATCTGATGACCTAACCTTGTAAATATCTGTATTTCTCCTTTCAGAATCTCATGGTCCCTTTACTGTAACCAAGCCAATCTACTTAACACTTCCATAAGGGTTTGCTCTCTCCAACTTCAAAATGCTTTTCATGCTTCATATACCCCAGGCCAAAAGACATTCCCCAAAACTTTGTCAAACTCTGTGCAGCATTTCTTTTGAGACCTAACTTTGAATGCCTCCTCAAGGTGTTCTCTGTAAAAAGAAAACTTTTCACTGGTAGCTGCACTTGCCTATGAGATAGCAAAAATAATTGTTGTTTTATTAAAATGGATCCTAACAAGCTGAAGTTGACTAACCACTATGTACTTTGAGTGACCCTGTATACCAGATCCTTTCTGCCTCTGACTGAAGACTTTCATGATCAATAAACAAGGGAACAAGTTTATAGAGCTCATGCACTGACCTCAGCCCTGTGTGAAAGGAGAACTTTTAGTAGTTAATTATCATAGGCACCATGACCCTTCACTTTCTACAACTTAAAATCCTGAGCTCTGCCCAAATACACAAATATTCAGTGAATTCATTCACTGGTATGTGTTCCTAATAAACTCAGCCCTCCTCCCCTCCCCAGTGTCTTTGTATTATTATTTCTAATTAATAATTTCTGCCTTATGACTAAGTGGGTATGTTTCAAAACTTTTCGAGTGTATTGTACTGTATTTTAAATTTAAAATGTTGCTTGTCAGTATTCTTTATTCTATAGATTCTTAATAAATCTCCTTAAGAGTTTCATTCAGGAAAGATTTCTGTTACCTAATTAACTTTTTCACCCCCTAGACAGCTGTCCCCCAAAATGCAATCTTCGGATAGAAAACGGAGCATCACCTGAGAATTTCTTAGAAATGCATGCACGTTCTCTAGCCCCAGCTCAGACCTGCTTAATCAGAAACTGTGTGTGTGGAGGGGGTGGTAAATCTGTGTTTAAATCAGTCTTCCAGGTGTTTTTCAGCACAACTCAAATTTGAAAACATTTTACCAATATATCGCCCCAGTCAAGAATCTCAATTAATAGTCTTTGAAATTGGCCCTGCTAATCCTTTCTCTCAGATTAAAGTTAAAATTAAGGAAACTTTACAATTCTGGGAGAAAATGGGAAAAAGACATAAAAAATATAGTAGCATTTTTAGGTCCATGTAAAATTACATGGAGCTGAATGTTCAAAAAGAAAAACTACACCTGTTTCTTATCTCAGACTTGTTTTTCCTACCTTATCACGGCTGTGTGACCCACATATTAGCTGACTATTCCAGTTTCTTTCGGCAAGAGTACAGAGGTGCCCCAAGAAAAATCTTTAACTTTCTGTCCTTTATTTTTACTTCAGGTTGTCTCTTTGTAGAAACCAAGCATCACCTCAAAGCTGCACAGTATCTAGAGAATCTTTCATCCTCACAGAATTCTCCAGTAAAACCTGCTTCTCTTTGTACCTCTTCACCAAGAGTGAGCAGTAGTTAGTAAATTTCCCAGGTGGCTCCAATGAGTAGCCAAGTTCGAAAATCACTGTCTTGGATTTCCTATTTAGAGATTGCTAATAGTGAGGTGTCTTTACCTATTTTTTCAATAGCCCTCCTCCTACAGTCAGTTGTAGGTCAGATCACAACTGGTAATACACACACATACACACACACACACACAGGGAGAGGAAGGGAGGAAGGGAAGGGGAGAGAAAGAGAGAGAGAGAGAAGGAAAATAAAATCACACCTCTAGAATCAAAATATAAGACACAATTCAATGAAAAATATAAGTTAAAGGAGAAAGAAAATGACATCAGGAAATGGAAAAATACTTTGTGCTTGTAGATTGGAAGAACAAGCATTGTTAAAATGTCCATCTTACCCAAAGCAATATTAGATCCATGCAATTGCTATTAAAGTTTCCATTGAATTCCTCTAAGAAATAGAGCAAACATTATTGAAATTTATATGGAACCACGAATGATCATGAATAATTAACTCAATCTTGACAAAAAAAAAAAAAACAGTAATGGAGATATCACAATCCCAAATGTTAAACTATACTACAATGCTGTAGTAATAAAAACAGTATGCTGTTAGAATAAAATAGACACACAGGCCA
Organism: Talpa europaea; assembly: GCF_964194135.1. Taxonomy (NCBI): domain Eukaryota; kingdom Metazoa; phylum Chordata; class Mammalia; order Eulipotyphla; family Talpidae; genus Talpa; species Talpa europaea. Next base: position 82,067,370 of record NC_140073.1, read on the forward strand.
ATGCAACATAATTTGTGATCCTATAAATCAAGCTACACTTATTATGAACAGCTAATCAATAACAAAAGAGGCAAGATCATATAATGAGGAAAGGAAAATCTCTTCAACAAATGGTGCTAGAAAAACTGGACAGTCACATGTAGAAAAATGAACTTAAACCACTGCCTCAAACTATCCATAAAAATTAACTCAAAATGGATTAAACACTTGGATGTAAGACTGGAAACAACAATAACATACATAGAAGAAAACATAAGCAAAACAGTCCACATTATATTGGCTTCAGGGATGTCTTTGGGAACTCAACTCCAACAGCAAAGAAAACAAAACAAAAAATAAATGAGTGAGACTGCATTGAGTAAAAGGCTTCTATATAGTTAAATAAACTCATGAAAACAAAAAACACCCAACTGAATGGAGAATATATTTGCACAACATGCATCAGGCAATGTGACTAATATCCAAGATCTACAAAGAATTTATACAATTTAACAAAAAATGCAAAGCACATAATCAAAAATGGACAAAAGAGCTAAATAGACACTTCTCAAAAGAAGACATACAGACAGACAACACATGAATAATGTTCAACATCTTTTATTATCATACAAATACAAATAAAAAACACAATAAGATACCACCTTACTCCAGTGAGAATGGTCCATGGGGTTGTGGAGTATAGGGGGAAGAAACAACAAGTGTTTGCAAGTGTGAGGAGAAAAATGAACCCTCCGTGCTGTTGATGGGAATGTGGGAATGCAGACTGGACCAGCCCATACGAAAACTGTATGAAAGTCCTGCAAAGTAGTAAATTTAGATCTACCATATGATCCAGCAATTCCACTCCTAGGTATCTATCTAAACAATGCAAAATCACTAATTGGAAGGGATAGATGCATTTATATGTTTATTTCAGCACTATTACAATAGCCACATTATGGAAACAACCTAAATGTCCAATAGCTGAGAACTGGATTAAGAAAATATGATACATATACATGATTGAATATTACTCAGATTAAAAAGATGAACTCTTGCCATTGGCAACAGCATGGATGGAACTGAAGGGGATTATGCTAAGTGAAATAAGTCAGAAGGAGAAAGCCAAATACTAGATGATTTAACTCATATGTGTAATATAAAGAAAATTTTAAAAAATGAAGGAACTAACCAAAATAAACTCTAGAAATATAACTATGCAATTGAGGTTACTAAAGGGGTGAGGGGAAGTAGGTGTGGGGACAAAGGAGGCAGACAGCACAATGGTCTATGGTAAAAGAATATGAGTGCTTGATTGGGGGTGAGTAAGAAGATACATTAAGGAGGTTTGAACCCATTCCCATAAGTCACACAAAGTGTTGTAAACCAATGTTAGCTCAACAAAGAAAAACATTGAAATAAAAAAGACACAATTTTAAGTTTAATAAATGCTGGTGCTTATCCTTTTTTTTTTTTTTTTTTTTGCATCTTTTCTTTTTTCCTACCTACCCAGGATCCCTATTCTACCTTAATGACAGAGAACCCACGGTTGATGAAGAAAACCGTTGACAAATTTGCTTATGTAGAAATTTCAGTGACCCAAAGCTGACTACTATTTTCTGTGGCTGACGTTTGCATTTTCAAAAATTATATGAAGAGGAAAACATCTGACTCAATTAACTGAAATGCTGGTGGCTGTTTTTCAGTGGAGATATATTTAATCCAAGAAATTTTCTCATAATGCTCTGTGTGGAAAAAGGTGCTACATCCAAGAAAGGCAATTGGAGATTTCTAAACCCAGCATCACAGGGAGAGGTATAACAGGTTAGAATTGGAGCTGAGTGAAGAGCCATTATTAACTGATACATAGACATGATACAAGTGAATATCTAGCACACTACCTGATACATAGCAGACATTCAATAAAAGTTCTCACTTCCATCAACTCTTTCCTCCTTTCATTACTAATATTTTAAATCCTTGAGAACATTTCATAATTTTTAAAAAATATTCAGGGAACTTAAAATAATGTCTGATTTAGAGAAAGGATATTGATCTTACCAATTTCTGAAACTATAAATTGCTTTTAGCATGAGATGGGAATCTCTTCCATTCCAATGTCAACATTGAGATCTACTAGTCACAAACCTTGTTAAAGCATCCCTTGGGCAACAAAATTCATTGTCTTGGTTAACTTGAGGACATTCCTAACATAAATTCCAACAGCAAAGAGCAGATTCCAGACATTTGTACAGAAAACTTGAAATGTAGTACTTAATAATTTCTAAATAAAATATTTGAAACTCAGTACTTTTCACACATCTAACATTTTGATTATCAACTTTCTTTTAATTAGTATCTCAGTAGAAAAGTTAGTAGGTGAAAAGGATCAAGAGGACTTTCATGATTTGCCAAGATTTTATGCATTTTATTTCATTTATTTATAATAAAACAAAATACCAGTTGCAAACTAAGAAGGAAGATAGTTCTTTCATGCATGTTTCCTCTGACTACTGTCTGTAGCAGAAACTAGCCAATGACTATAGAAGCACTACAAAGCCACTATTACACTGAGGTCACTTCCCTCAGAGATAAGGTTCAACCCTATGGTCACTTATGGTGGTGGATCATTAACTCAAGACAGGAGTGTAGCTGGTAAATTTAAGTGTTAAATTAGATTTCCAGTATAATCAGTCATTTAACTGCGCATTCAAATGTATTCTGCATTTTCACATTTAATTAATTATGTCTTAATTGAAAGCAGGCTGCTTATAATGATTTGTTCTAATTTTCTTTCAAATCAAATTACCAAGGGAGAAATTTAGGCTTGTAATTCATTTATAAAAGAGTTTTTATGTGTGTGTGTGTATATATATCTATAGATATATATACACACACACACATACATATATATGTATGTGTATACATATATGTATGTTTGTATATGCGTATGTATGTATACCCATATATGTATATATACACATTTGTGTAAAATATATACAGTAAAAAAAGTAAAATAAAATAAAAAAGTAAAATAAAAGAAGTATATATATATAGATATATATACACACACATACATACATACATATGTATATGTATACATATATGTATGTTTGTATATGTGTATGTATGTATACCCATATATGTATATATACACATATTTGTAAAATATATACAGTAAAAAAGTAAAATAAAATAAGTAAAAACAATGTATTTTCAAAATGCTTCTTAAAAACATGTTGTTCATCTTTCAGGCACAAAAGAAAACATTAGAGACAATCCAGATAAATAAATTGGATTTCACTTCATCTAACTTTGAGGATGGAGAGAGAGAATATTCTTTTGTATTGCTGTGGATGTGACCATTATAATATTGGTGTAATTAGTCTTTCAGCTACAACTCAGTTGTTTATTTAGAAGAGGCAATTTTCTGAGAAAGTGGCTCATTAGTCTTAGATTCCAGGCACACACAGTCTGGTCTACAAATTAAAACAGCCATTTAAATTCCCTTTATGAAAACTGTGCCTGGTAGAGCACTTCCACATGCAATAAGGTCTTTATTTCCATAACCAGAGGTTCCAGAAAGTGTGGTCTGTATCTTCAGATATGCTATAGCTGATAAATCCTAAGGTTCAGTTATTAACATGCAATTCAGTTATTAAATGCAAGTAGGGTCTTGCACTTCCCATTATTTTAACTTTGAAGCCATCCATTAGTGCTAGGGGGAAAAAAATATGAGGAAATTTGAAGAATGAGATACCAGCTATGTTTTTTGGCATATAATTTGCAAGAAATCAGATTAGGTTTTTAAAATCAATACAATATATTGTCACACAAAGTATTTCCTACAATATGTTCAAAGAGGTAAATTTGTGCCTCACTTGGGAATTATAGTTCTAAAATTACTGACATGTGCATGGAACAGTTTAGCTCTAACTTAAGCATTTAATTTAGCATACATTATAGCTTCTGTTCCACACTGATCCTTGCCCTGAACAAGATGTCATTTCATAAAACCAATTAAACATGGTACTTACTGTGGCTTAAATACCAAGTCAGATTTAATATATTGCCCAATTTCACAGATCAACAATGTTTCTCTTCCTGCAACACTTGCCCATGACAGCAACCTAAGTGAAAAGTCTTTGCTAGTGGATGGCCATATAAAAAAAAAAAGTGTAAATATTGTGGTCCTAGGGGTAAAACAATTGGGAATTCTTCACCTAAACTATCAGAGAATTGTTGGATATATGTGAATTAATACTCCATGAATTGCAACCTTTTTGAAATAAGGAAGGATCCTTTTTTGGGAGGCTGTGAGACTTTTTTTTTTCCCATATTTTTTATAGAAGCAACATTGGTTTATAACATTGCATAGGTTTCAATTATACATTATTATAAATCAACATCTTTAGATACTACATTAAGTTTGCCATTAAAAGTTTAGTTCCATCTTCCACTATAAAACTGACCCCTTTTACATTGTTGACCCTAGGCCCTTTCCTTTTGATAACCCCTAATTTGTTCTTACAGTCCAAAAGTTTATTTTTGTTGAGTTTGCTGGATCCTTCCCTCACATAAGCCAGCAGGTATCTTGTCACCTGGAACTTGCAAAAACCTGCATCAGATATTCTAGAGAAGATGGGCAAACTGACAATATCTTTGAATAGTCACTTCCCTCAGGATTACCAAGGATAAGCACCTGGAGGTAACAGCCACATCTAGAATGGAGCTGGGGAACTGAGGGCCCGTGTCTCAGCAAGGAGGGGAAGCAGAAACCATTGGAATGGGAAGGAAAGACTGAGAAACAGTAAGTCCAGAAAGGTGCCAGTTCACTGGGAGTGCTATTGGCCCTTCCCCTAATAGTCCCCTAGGCTCTCCCACCAGCCTGGGAAAGAGAGAGTATAATTCACTGTGAGAGCATAATATATTTGATATTTCAACAAAAGAAATCCAGGTGACCAAGTGCAGGGATTAGCAGTGGAGAGATTATGTGTTCATCTCCAGCATAGTCTCTGGGATCACAGGAGTGTCTGTGACTACCCTAGGGAGCCAGGAAAGACACATACCCCTGTACCTCACCTGCCCAAACTCCAGCTTACATTTATAAGTGTGGCACAGGAAACCACAGCAAACTTGGTCTGCTTAGTGATTGATTCAAGTCTGCCACTGAGCATGTCATGCATACAGGAGTGAGTTGCTAGACTTCAGGCTTACCAGAGACTAGAGGAATGCCTACCACTCCCTCTGCAGTCCCCACATGACTCCTGGCCTGTGTTCACAAAGAAACTGAAAACAAGGGTGCCTGTCTAGCTCCATTGTGGGGGAAAGCACAGCACTGCTAGTCATATCATGCCCACAGATGTTTTGGCAGGGGGTTTCTGAACCTCAGGCTTTGGGGAGACCAGGGAGAAACCCACATGGTGCAACAGACCTCTCCTGCCTTGCCCACTGCTCCCCTCAGCAATGTCTTCAGTCTGTTTGCCTGTTCTGTTCCCCACTCTGTCTCTGGTGAATCCTCTCACACTCCCATGCATCTGGCCTGTACCCCAGTTCTTGCATAAATAAAGATATCTTAAAAAAAAAGAAAGGTAATAAGATTGCAGGATGCAATAAGATCAATAGGAAGCTAAAAATTTATGCAGAAAGCTGTAGAAGTTATTGAAGACTAGATAAAACTAGTGACTTTGAAGATCATAATGTACAGAACACATGGGTAGAAGAAGAAAGAAAATTATTATGAAGAAAAAGTTACAAGAAACACTCTGAAACCTGACTCCATTAGGAAAAGCAACATTAGGATTATGCAAATCCCAGAAGGGAAAGGGACAGAGAAGGGAACAGAGAATTTATTCAAAGAAATAATATATGGAAAATATACCAAACATGGGGAAGGTAATAAATAGTCCAGTCTCTGAAGCTAAAAGGGCACCTGGTCATCTCAATGTAAGGAGACCTACACCAAAATGCATAGTTGTGAAACTACCAAGAATTCAAGAGGAAGAAAGAATATCGATAGTGGCTAAGGGTCATGGCAGATAACATACAAAGGATATCACGTAAGACTGACAAGGAAACAGTAGCCTTAATTAAGGAATTAGACCACATAAGCTTAATGGACATTTTTAGGATATTTCACCACCCAACATCTTAATAAACATTCTTCTTAAGTGCACACAAAACATTTCCCAGGAGACACCACATGTTTGCTCACAAAATCAGTATCAACAAATTCATGAAGATTGAAATCATATTACCTTCTCTAGTCACAATGATATCAAAGTAGAAATCAAACACAAGAAGAAAGCAGGAAAAGAATATGGAGATTGAACAACCACTGGATAAATGAGGAACTCAAAGGAAAAATTAAAAACTATCTAGAGATGAAAAAAAAGGAAGAAACATCCTATCAGAACCTATGAGGCACAATGAAGGTGGTACTAAGAGGAAAGTACAAAGCAATTCAGGCCCACATCAAAAATCAAGAGTTCAAATTATCAACTCTACCTCTCACCTCATAATATTAGAAAAAGATGAACAAATTAATCCAAAATCCAGTAAAAGGAAGAAATAAATATCAAAAAGACAATGCAAAGGATCAGTGAAACCTAAAATTGTTTTTTTGGAAAGATCAACAAGATAGACAAACCTCTAGCTAGAATCACTGAGGAAAAAAAAAGGGGGGGGGGAGAACCTAGTAAGTAGTAACAGAAATGAAAGAGGATAAATTACAACAGACATTTCATAAATACATAAGAGGTTACTATGAGTATCTACATACGTGAAAACTGAATAAACCAGATAAAATGGAGATGTTCTTAGAAATCTACAACTCTCCAAAACTGAAAAGGGGAGAAAAAGAAAATTGAACAGATCAGTTAGAAGCAAGGCAATTAAGCCAGTAATTAAAAGTGTCCTAGTGAACAAAAGTCTGGGCTTAGTTGGTTTCTAGTCCAGCTCTAAGTTCTACCAAATATTCAAAGACGAATATCTATTCTACTCTTCCAAAAAAAAAAAAAGTATATATATGAAGACAGAAAGCTTCCAAAGACATTTTATGAGGCTAACATCACTCTGATACTAGAATATGACAAACACCTAACCAAAAACAAGAATTACAGAGAAATTTCTCTGATGAACATAGATATAGAAATCATCAACAAAATTTTAGCAAACTGAATTCAACAATATATCAAAAGGATCATATCATGACCAAGTGGCATTTATTCCAGTGACACAGGTATGGTTAACATCTGGAAATCAATCAATGTAATTTATATCAACAAAAAGATAAAAACCATAATATTATATCAATATATGCCAAGAAAGCATTTGATAAGACTCAATATCCATTTACAATAAGAACTCTCAAAAAACTAAGGATGGAACATTCAACGTGATAAAGTCTATACATGAAAAATCCACAGCCAACATCATATTCAATCTTGAAAAATTGAAAGCTTTTCCTCTAAGATGTGATACAAGACAAAGATGTCCACTTTTCCCACTACTATTCAACACAGTAATACTTGTTCTAGCTAGAGTAATTAGGCAAGAGAAAGATATAAAAAGACTCCAAGTTGGGAAAGAAGAAGTTAAACTGCCATTATTTGCAGATGACACAATATACATGAAAAACTATAAAGACCCTTGTCCGGAGCCGCCTGGAGCATGTGCATTGTTGCACAACACGTGCCATCAATTAAGTTTCCCTTTACCATTTCACCTGCTGAGAAACCACAAGTGTTTCCTGTTAATCACATGAGTCTGGGAGGTACGATGAGAGGAGCTATCAGGATATAAGAAGAGAACCACGAGAAGGTCAGGAGGTCATTGTGAGAGGTTATCGTGAGAGGAGCAGAGAAAAGGTCAGGGAAGGTAGAAAGACAGGGAAAAGTAAGAGAAAGGTAAAGGAAAAATAAAAAAACAAACGCTAGCGTCAAGTTGTCTCAAGCCCCTCATTTCAATCCTCAGCCCTTCTCTTTTTTTTTTTTTTTTTTTTTTTTTTTTTTTTTTTTTTTATAAATTTTATTGTTATATTCCCCATACAATTGCAGCCCCCCATTCTGACCCCAATCCCTCCCCTCCCGCCCCCGCCCCCCTAAAAGTGTCTCTGGTTCATAGTTTTTTGTTGATTTTGATTTTCACTTTCTTATAGTTATTCATTTTCCTGGTCCATTATTTAAGTTTTCTAGATTCCTGCTATGAGTGAGACCATCCGGTATTTTTCTTTTTCTTTTTGGCTTATTTCGCTGAGCATGATCCCTTCCAGCGCCATCCATGTTGCAGCAAATTGCATGTGTTTATCTTTTTTGAATGCTGAGTAATATTCCATGGTATATATGTACCACATCTTCTTGATCCAGTCATCTATTTTTGGGCATTTGGGTTGTTTCCAAAGCTTAGCTATTGTAAACAGTGCTGCTATAAACATAGGGGTGCAGGTGTTCTTTGGAATTGATGTTTCTGTGTCCTTTGGGTACATACCTAGGAGTGGGATTGCTGGGTCATATGGAAGCTCTATGTTTAGTAGGTCCAGAAATCTCCACACAGCTTTCCACAGTGGTTGGACCAGTTTGCACTCCCACCAACAGTGCAGAAGAGTTCCTTTTTCTCCACACCCTCGCCAACATTTGTTGTTGCTAGTTTTTTTAATATGTGCCATTCTCACTGGTGTAAGATGGAATCTCATGGTAGTTTTGATTTGCATTTCCCTGATGACAAGTGATGTTGAACATTTTTTCATATGCCTGTTGGCCATTTGCATTTCCTCTTCAGAGAAGTTTCTTTTAAGCTCTTCTGCCCATTTTTTGACTGGATTATTTTCTTTGTTGTTGTTGAGTCTCATCAGCTCTTTGCAGATTTTTGTGATCAGTCCTTTATCATTAGTGTTGGGTGCAAAAATGTTCTCCCAGTTGGTGGGGTTTCTCTTTGTTTTTGTTATTGTCTCTTTTGCCTCAGCCCTTCTCTTTTCGTGCCTACGAATCCCTCGGGTCGGGACAACCCTCCTGAAAAAAATTATTGAAATGATAGATCTATTCAGTAAAGTGGCTGGGTAGAAAATCAATTTGCAAAAATCAGTTATGTTTCTATATGAAACCATGAGTTAGAAGAGAAAGATATCCACAAAAACAGTTCCTAGGCCTCCCTAGTGGCACAAGGGTTTAAGACACAGCCACTGCAGCACGTGTTTGATCCCTGCCAGCCAGGGAGCTACCCACATAGCGCAGCAGACCTCTCTGACTTGCCTGCTGCTCCCCTCAGCAGTGTATTCCAGTCAGTCTGCCTGTTCTGTTCCTCACTCTCTCTCTAGTGAATCCCCTCACCCCACACACCTCTGGCCGGTACCCCAGTTCTTGCATGCATAAATAAATGTTTTTTTTTTTTTAAAGTCTCATTCACAATTACATCAAAATAGCTTGGAGTAAACAAAGGATGTATTCAATGAAAACTTTAAGACATTGTTAAAAGAAGTAGAAGAAGAAAAAAAATGGAAAGATATTCCCCACAGGTAATGGTTGTCTACTCACTGGCCACTTTCCCTTATTTCTTTAGTTTGTAATTATATTTTGTTGCATCAAGTTCACAGAATATAGATTCCTCTCCTAATCTGAGAGGATGAACCATGATTAGTCTAAACTGTGATTGTTGTTGTAGGTTATTTTCTTTGTTCATAATTCTTTGCTCCCTCCTCAAACTTGCCACATTTGAATGAGGGAATAGAATACATCCCTGTTTTACTGCCTCTAGCTAGGCTATATGATTGCTTTACCCATTGAAATGTGGGTAGAAGTGAGAAAGCACCTACTTGAAGCAGAAATTTTAAGAAAGACCAAGTGTTTCTGCTTTCTTCTTGAACTCCTACACTGCTCTATGAAAAGCATATCCCTTAGGTGGTCTCTGTCCTTCAACCTGATTGCAGGAATGAGGGAATCTTACCTATGATCTAATGTTTAGATATGTTTGTGTGTTTCTTCAGCTGAATTACTGGAGCCAAAGCTAACTAATACAAAAGTTGGTTTTTATTCTTCTCTTCCTGCAGGTGGTTTAGAGATGAGCATTGACCCTGTTTAAGCTAATCCAATGCACTATTAAATTTTCTTTGCTTTATTTTTTTAAGATGATAATGATCTTTAACTGTATAGAATTACATCAGATGAAAATCAAACATGTTCAGGATAGCAAAACAGAAAGAAAATTGTGTACTATTGCAGTAAACCTGGTAGCTACCACCTGCCATTCTCACAAGTTTTGTATATAGAAAGATAGAATTATATATTTTGGCTTTAACATTTCATTATTTTCTTTCATATTTTATGCACCTGCCCCTTGTTTACATAATTATATTATTTGGGGAGTACAAATTCCGTATGTGCACATAACTTCACTCAGCCTCCACCATAGCTCCAGTGACAGTGCCCTATAATCTTCCCTCCCCTACCCCCTCATGAAAGATGTGTGAGAAAACTTAAGTGACATGAAAATTAAGCCCATAAATTGTAATATCTACCTACAGTATTCATCAAGGTATAAAACAGAGAAAGTGAAGAGAAACACTCATAGAAATATTGCAATAGAACTTCACAAGTAGAAGCAGCACATACTATATCGCTACTAATCAGTGCTAAATGAATTTGTGGAAGCACCCTAAAAATGTATATTTTTGAGTATGTGAGTGTGGACATTTGTGTGTACAACATAGGTTATTTTAAAACTTTACTTTTATTGAAATATCACATAGGTAGATATATGGACAAATTTTCAACTTGATGAATTTTCACAGTAACTGCTACCATTTAACTGTCAAGTCAGGAAATAATTCTTAACCAGAAACACTTATCTTGTTTTATGTTCACAATCAATCAGTATTCCCTCCCTTTTCCACAAAGGCAATTATTCTGATTTCACATACAAAAGATGGGTATTGCCCAGATATTGAACTCTATATAATTGTAATCATCAAAATGGTATTTTATTTGCCAGTACTCAGTATATTTTTGTAATATTCATCTACATTGTTTTCAAAGCAGTAGTACATAATCATTTTTCTACAGTATTCCATGTGCAAATAAATCACAATTTATTTATTCTTTTTTCTCATGGTGGGTTGGTTTCAGTTTTTGGTTATTATAAATTTGATGCTTTAGATATTCTTTTCCTTTTATAAAAAAAGTGAAAATATGTTTAGATCTACAACTCAATAGGGGAAGGATGTTTGTGAGGTGCACATGCGTTGAACTTTAAGTTACAGCTAAAAAGTTTTCCAAATGGTTGTACTAATTTTATACTCTTACTGGCAGTGTGTTAATGTTCCAATTTCTCCATATCCTTGCCATTTCTTGGCATAGTCTCTCTTTTTTGTTTTTCATTATCCAGTCATAGTTCTTTTATTTTTTTAAATATAATTTTAAACAAGATGGAAAGTACAATACAAAGAAACATTTCCTTGAATTATTTGAGAGAAAATTACTGATGTGAAGCCCAAATTTCCCCTGAATACTGTGGTGTATATTTCTTACCAAAAATTTAAAAAGAAGATTTCTCCTAAATACCCACAACACACTATCAGCATTAGTTATATTGTCATTAATATATTGTTACTATCTATTCCTCAGCTCTCACTCAAAACCCTGGCCTTCTATCCTAAGCTACCACTATGTGTAGTCACCCTTTTTGCTCATCTTATTCTTCCTAGATAAACCCAATGTAGGTGTACACTCTGCTCACACCATGTAGGTTTATACCTTCCCTCACCTCCACACCATGTCACACCCTCTGTGGTGATTCCCTTGTCATCTTTCTTGGACTCAGACATTCTCTTTTGGCCTACCTCCACTACAGGGACCCTTTATTTCTCCAATTACTTGAATTCAATCCTTGGTACCATGAGACCTTCTATACAGATAGTTCAGTGTGAGATTTCATGGTCACAGTAAGATGAGACTATCACTTCCAATTGGACACCTTTTATTTATCCCCCCTCTTGCTGAAGTTCCTTTCTATGATACTGCTATATATATGTGTGTGTGTGTGTGTGTGTGTGTATGTATATATGTATATACATGTATATATGTATATACAGCATGTATATACTGCTATATATATGTATATGTGTGTATACCATCTGCCATATATATATATACACACACACACATATATACACACACACATGCTCTCCTCCCACAAATTCTGAATATTTAGATATCAAAAGCTAGACATCATTTGGATGCTCTCCTCACTCTATCCGGGATCTGACACTCTATCTGGGATCTGACACATGCACTGAATCCCATACCAGCTCAGATTTCAACCCACACTAGGCAGTCATATAGACATCATGCATTCCTTAGTCCATCCAACCTAATGATTTTAGGGTGGAATTGTGCAAGAAGAGAAGTAAGGGAAGGGAAAGAAAAATCAGATGAAAGAAGACATGAGAAAGGGAAAGAGGAAGATAATTTAGGAAGTACAGAGTAGAAACACCTAAACAAACTAGAAGATGGGAGGAGAAGGGAATTGAGGAAGCACTAGAGGTAAAGAATCCAGGATTCCAAGCTGCTGCCTGAGTCCAGGTGTATAGCTGTGTAGAATTTGAGCACCACAAGGGATGATAGTGATTACCTAATCTCTCCCTCTTAGAGATTAGGCAATAGAAGTCTAGCAATCTATAAATTGAACTGAAATGCAGAAGGTCTTGTAGCAAGTCAGTGGCACTGGTAGGATTAAATTTGAATCTGGGTCCATTAGCTGCAAGCCATGTGATGCTCCCCCACAAATGTGCTTGTAAGACTACATGAGCCCTGCTACAAGAGAGGGGGGCAATAGTGCAGATCTAAGCCTATAGTCAGCAGTGCAGGTCTAAGCCACATGACTGACACCTCTGTGTGCAGGGTAGCAGATTCAGCTCACAGCCCTGGCTGTGCATGCTGCAGTGGCTTCTGCCCAGAGCAGACCAAATTGTCCAGAGACAATTTGGCTTGAGCATAGACTGCAAGAGAGAAGCCATGTGATTTCTAAGGAGAAAGGGTAATCTGATGTAAGAAGCACTTTAACAAATGTTAGGTATGTAAATGACAAAGCAGTTGTATCTAAACCGATGTTGTTAACTTGGAAAATTTATAGGATCATGAACAAGTTGACTTTGGAACCTGTGTCTAAAAAAAGGGGAGAGGCATTTTTGGGTATAGCAGACAATGAACAGACATCTACCACCTAGTGGGGAACTTAGACAAACTCACAACAGGTCTTTAAAAAAAACAGTCCATATGGATTCAAATAAGAGAAGGTAGATCATTTCTCAACTCACTGTTTATAGTTGCTTTAAAGTCGAACCAAATTGGACAAAGATATCATGCAATGTGTATGTTCCTGTGTTAGTAGTTTTCTCTTTTCCTTTATCTATCACAAGGGACTAGCAGAGAGACATTCTCTCCATTCAGTTAGTTTTACATCCCCCAACTTCCACATTTGTAATTATAACTCAGGAATCTTCTTTGCCTAGACAGAGATTTTCTTACATTAAAACAGAAAACTTTTCCCAAGTGTCCACTAGTTCATCCTGTAAGCAATTTCTTCATTACACACCAGAGGTCAGTATTGGCTTATTAATTTATATGAGCTATTAATTTTTATTTTCCCAGTTAATATAAATGAAAACCCAAATAAAAAGGATCACTGCTATATTGGAGCTTTGGTATTAATCCCTAAGCAAGCATCATCAGTGTGGATATGCATTAGAATAAGGAAAAAAAGAAAACAAGGGGAAAAGTCATAACAACAAAAGTGGCTTTTGTTCTTTAGGAAAGCATTCAAAATTCATTGTTGGCATATTAATCAAGCTGCTTTTACATGACAGTTACTATTTTGTGTGAAAAACAATCACATGTGGCAGTATTAACTGACATGGTGCAACAGACATGAAAAAAAAAAAAAACTCTGTTTAGAGCCCAGGACACAAGAATCTTATTTAACTCTCAATACCTACTATGGTATACTACTTTTAGATAGCAAAAGGTTAGATGATTTGTACAAATAAGACAGAGGTCTAGCAAGATAATGATTGTGATCACCTCGAGAAGTTTAAAGACTCCATGGAAAGAAGAAAACACTAAATTCAGATCTGATAGCTGTCCACTGATACATTAAGGGTTTTTCACAGGAAAAGAAAATATTTTTGTGTTGCTCAAGTCAGAATTTTCTAAAAACTATAGTTGTTCCAACCATTTTTGCCTGAGGTGCCACAGAAAAGGTTCCAGCCTTGAGTATCAGAATAAACTAGATGAATGCCCAAATCTTGTACTTTGAAGGTTACATGCGTATGTGTGATGTAAGAGTAAACATTTTCATCGATTCCACCAAATTCTAAGCTTCTTTCAAAGAGTATATATTCTAAAAGACATCTGCCTCTAAAATACCCCTAAAAACTCCAGAACACATCAGAACTCATTATTAGCACCTTTAATATTTTAACTATATACTGCCTTTTGTCATCTTTGAGACACGTACATTTTAGTATTATTCAGCTTTGTTTTTAATGTCTCATCTACTAAATACATTCCTCCTTTAGGAATACATGTTATTTTATCCTTTATAATAGTTCATACAATACAATTGAGTTAGTAGATACTCAGATAGTGTTTGTGGAATGAATAGATTTCTTTATCTATAAGTAATGAATAAAAACACCCACTTTCTCTGCCTCACTGAGTTGTTTTGAGGATCAAATGATATAATATGTCTGAAAGCACTTTGAAAATTATAAAGTGCTACACAAATGTAAGACATTATTATTTCAGAGGGGGTTCTCTCAGTTACAACCTTCCATGTCAATTTGAACATAATGGCAACTAAGGAACATTTTTAAAATCTTAATCTGAAAAGGAACTTGTCCCTTCTGGGCACAAATTTAAGATTCCTGAAAAAAATGTGTTGGTTTTTTTTGTTTGTTTGTTTCTAAATAGCATAATGAGTCATGATCTTTCAGGGAAAATGTTGCTCTGCTAGAAGTAATTCACAATGTAGAAAATTGCCCTTGTGTACTTCCAGAAAGGAATTGCAAACAAATGAACTATTTTGTCTTCTCAAGCAAAGGGATTTACTGGGCATGGGTGGCAGCTGTTCAAGTCCATCTGGTCAAGAATTCACGAAGATCATAATGTGAAACTAGCTCAAATGCAGATTTGCACAACAGCCTGCAAATGTGCCTTTGGAGACTAACTGGCTTCTCAGGCCAATAATCTGCATTTTTAAAAAGTCTCTAAATATGGGTTTATAGAACAACTTACACAGCTTTAAGGAATTATTGATGGCACACCAGGATAGTCATCCATATCACAGGCCTCACATGTTCTGTCAGCCTGGGAACATTAGTTTATAATCAGCATTGACCATACTATAATTTTATAGATAGGTTATTGTAAAGGATAGCCATTAATACTATATACTAAGTCCCAGACATATAAATATACCAATATATTTAAATAAATTACTGATAATAAGAACACATCTCCCTTTGGTTCCTGTGTAGAGTGCATTAAGACTTTATACCTTTTATTTTAATTGCGGTAAATTTAGTTCACAACTAATTTTTGTTTGTATTTCAGAGATACGATCTCTCCATTCAAACCCCCTACGCAAGATTCAGTAGTCCTCTACCACAGTCTGTTTTGCTCCCTTCCCACTCTGTTCTCCAGGACCCCTCTCCACCTCCCTCTCTGGTAGCCTCAGTTCCACGGTCAGATGTCTAGAGTTTGTCATTGGTTTGGTTTTATGGGGCCCTTTGATTTGTTTCTTTATATTCCACATATAAGTAACACCATCTGGTATTTGTCTTTCTTCTTCTGACTTATTTCAATTAAGCTAAGCGAATCATAGCACATAGAGGTGCATATTTCCCTTTAAATAAGTGTTTTTGTATTCTTTAGGTAGATACCTAGGAGTGGAATTGCTGAGTACATACATTTTTATTATTTTGAAAAACCTCCATAGTGTTTTCCAAAGGGGCGGGGTCAGTCTACATTCCCACCAACACTATGAGGGTTCCTTTTTATCCAAAACCTTGCCAATATTTGTTTTTGATCTATTTGATATGGTCCATCCTAACAGGTGTAACATAGTATCTCACTGTGGTTTTTATTTGTATTTCCCTTTCTGTCTGTTTTTGATTGGATTAATTGTATTCTTTTTGTTGATTTGTATGAGTGCTTTGTAGATCTTGGATATCAGGCCTTTGTCTGATGTGTGGTATATAAAATTTTCTCCCATTCATAGGGTATCTTTTTGTTTTAGTGACAATTTCTTTTGCTGTGCAGAAGCTTTTTAGATTGATGTAGTCCCAATTGTTTATATTCTGTTTTTTTGTTATTGTTGTTTGTTTTTACTGTTGGCGATGAATCCACAGTCATCTCATAAGCCAATATTATGGTGTGTTTTGCCTATGGTTTCTTCTCTGTATTTTATGGTTTCAGGTCTCACATCCAAGTCTTTTATTCATTTACTCATTATGTGGAGAGTAAGATGGTGGTCTAGTTTCATTTTTTTGCATGAGGTTATCCAGGTTTCCCACCACCATTTATTGAAGAGACTTTCCTTGCTTGTATATTATTGGCTTCTTTATTATAGATTAACACTCCATATAGGTGTGGAGTTTATTTCTGGGCTCTTCAATTCCATTGATATATGTGTTTGCTTTTGCTCTGTACCACACCACACTGTTTTGCTTATTATAGTTCTGTAGTCTGTTTTGAAGTCTGGGAGTGTGATATTGCCATTCTTCCTCTTTTAGTCAGCATTGCTTTGCCTGTTCAGTGTCTTTTGTGGTTCCAAAAATATCTGTTCTATTTCATTGAAGAATTCTATTGAAATTTTGACAGTTATTGCATTGAATCTGTATATTGCTGTTGTTGAGATGACCATTTCAACAATATTAATTCTTACAATTCATGACCAGGGAATATCTTTTCATTGCTTTGTGTCTACTACTTCTTTTACCAATGTCTTATAGTTTTATATAGTTTGTGTAAGTACTTTACTTCCTTTGTTAAAGTTACTACTAGGTGTTTAATTATTTTGATGCAACTGTAAATGAGATTGTTTTCTTGATTTCTTCCTGTTCTAGTTCATTGCATATAGCAAGGCAACTGATTTTTTGTGTATTGATTTTGTGACTTGCCACTTTGCTGAACTGATTTATTGTTTCAATTAGTTTTATAGTGGAGTTTTAGGTTTAGGGTTTTCTATGTATGTAACCAAATCATTTGCAATTGATGATAATTTTACTTCTTCTTTCCTAATTGAGATTCCTTTTATATTTTCCCCTTGCCTAATTGTTCTAGCTAGAACAACCATTGCTATATTGAATAATAATGGTGAAAGTGGCTATCTTTGCTTTATACCAGATCTTAGTGGAAAAGCTTTCAGTTTTACAGCATTAGGAATCATGTCAGCTATGGGTTTTTCATATATATTTTTATTATGTCGAGATATGTTTCATCTTTCCCAGTTTGGGGGCATTTTTTAAAATCATAAATGGATGTTGTATATCATCAAATGCTTTCTCAGCATCTATTGATATGATTATGCTTTTTATCTTTCCTTTTGTTGATAGGGTGAATTACACTGATTGATTTTTGAATTCTGAGTTATCCTGTGTCCCTAGAATAAATCCCAATTTGTCATGGTATACAATCCTTTTTGCATTGTTGAATTCAGTTTGCTAAGCTTTTATTGAGGACTTTTAAATCTATGTTCATTAGCAAAATTGGCTAGTTTTTTTTTTTTGTGCTGTCTTTGTTATCCTTTCAATTTTTTTTAAGAATAACTTTTCCAGACAAAATATTATAGGCAAATAAGAAGCATGATGAAATTTTTGCCATCAAACTTTCAAATGATATTTGAAAATATTAAGACATGCATAGTTCATTACTAAGAGAGGAAGGAAATATAATTAACTGAAAGTTCATAAAAGCTAAATAAACAGGAAGTGAGAAAGAATGGATAGAACTATACAATCTACCTTAATAGTATATTATATTTACATAATACTGAATTTTTTGTAACCCTTTAATGTGAGTTTTCTTATTAGATTATGTGAAGAATGTTGTTAGAGTGTATATGTTTTATAGTTACGAAAATGGATATTAAAAGAGATTAAGTGGCTGAATTTTGTACTTTCATTGTCTCACAAATACAACTGAAATAAACACTTAGAATTGTTGCTTGTGTCTGGGGCCATTGCTTCAGTTCTATTTACTACAAAGCTCTAGAGTTCTCTTCATTCACCCCACCGGCTCTGAGAGCTTGCCTCACCTTGGCCTTCCTGCCTTCTCTAAGACATTCATTCAGAATCCTTATAAAACTTCAAGAACATTAGTGGCTTGGAAAATTATTTCCAGACTTGTT
Source organism: Talpa europaea (assembly GCF_964194135.1). NCBI lineage: Eukaryota > Metazoa > Chordata > Mammalia > Eulipotyphla > Talpidae > Talpa > Talpa europaea. The sequence continues at coordinate 82,085,748 of NC_140073.1, forward strand.
TCAGATTTATTCTCTGTTAGGCTAGAACTGGTTTAAAGTTAGGAGAGAAGAGCAAAAGGTCAGCAAAGTGAGCATTAAGGTTAAAGATAGAATGAGAGGCAGCAGGGCAAATCCACATTTCCCTAGAATGTGTTAAGGAATCTTTGAGATTCCATCTCAAGTTCAGATAACATTCCATCAATCAAAAGTCATGCATGGCCTATTTTAACTCAGTATAGAATGTTTTAGAAATCGTTGGGCAGTCACTATTAAATCTCAGAGTCCCAGAGACTGTTCAATTGTCTCTTCAGTGACTCAGGACATAGTTGGGACATCTTGGCAGGCATTTCCACCAGAAATACAAATTCTAAACAATTCTACTACTCAGGGGTTAATTCTGACTTTTGAAATTTATAGTAGATTTATCACCACAATCTCCTTTCACCTGTTCCAACAACATTGCAATCAGTTCAGAAAACTTTTATCCCTTTAGGATATCTCATTTCATCTAATCCAGAAGTTTCAAAAGAAGCATATACTCAATTAAGAGGTCCTGAAAGAAAGCAGTGACTGAAAGTACTACCTCTTATTTTATAATATCAGGGTCCAAGATAGATTAACTGGCGATTGAGAGAGCAGAGGCAAGATTCAGAGACTACCTATTATAACTTATTAGTGTCAGAAGACAGTCTTTGTGAGGTAAAAGATCAGGGTGACTGTATGGCTCTGACTTAAAATTCTCAGAAAGGAACTCTGGTCCAGGACTCACATGCTAACAAAATGCCTAGCATACAGTAGGTTTTAAGCAGATATTAGTAGAAGGAATGTTAATAGAAAGGTCATTGACTGACATACAGCACTATATCCTGGTGAGAAATGTTCTTAGAACTTAATATTAAAGTACTGTAGTTAAACTGCTTGTTTGTTTGCTCTGTCATCCAGAATGAATTTCTTCAATAGAAAACTGTGTCTTGTCCAGATCTATCTCCCATGTGGCCATAATTTTATCAGGCTTCTAAGAAGCACTCACTGTTTTCAGAAAGAACAAACCAGTTAAGTCCAGTTACTTGTTAGCGAATATGTCAGGGCCAGGATCCAGAAAAAGACTCAATTTCTTAATACAACCTAAATGAATGGATCCTGCCATAGATGTAAACAGAGACGAAGCACATACCCAATAGGATAGAATGATAGCAGATTACAATGAAGATAAGTAGATATCAACAAATGGTTACAAATGAAATGTTGTACTGTTTAAAGATATGTTTGGAATATAATACAATTCATTCTTTTAGGGGTCTCCCTGGTGGCCTAGGAGTTAAGGCTCAGCACTATCACCATTACTGCCTGAGATGGATCCCCAGTGAGGGAGCTACCTAGATGGCACAGCAGACCTCTCCTGTCTCGCCAGCTGCTCCCCTTAACAGTGAATTTCAGTAAATCGACTTGCTCTGCTCCCCACTCTGTCTTTGGTGAATCCTCTTACTTCCTGCACCTCTGGCCTACATCCCAGCTATTCTATGCAAAAATAAATTTGAAAAGTTCCTTCTTTTAAGAATGATAGCAAGTTGGAATGAAGGATATCAGAGGAGGGTCCAAGTCAACAATCCAGGATCAAGGACTGGGTGTCCCTTCCTAAGAAAGGTCATGGTAGACAACAAGAGAAGAATTCAGGAACAGAGATAAAGATAAAAGCACAGTCATCAAACTCTGGTGCCTGGAGAACAGGCATATAAGATCTAAGAACAGACAGATGCATTTAGCAAAACTAAGGCACTACATTGGAGCAGAAGCAAAACAAACATAATCAAACCAGCAATCAGACATGCAGTCATGTAAATCTCTTCAGCAATATTTCAGGATTAGTGTTGAGGGTCAAAGCAGTGGTAGAATAGAAGAAGGGTTTTAGATGGACACATCTCGGGAAGGAAGATACTTCTAGAGACTATAAACCAAGCTTCTGCTAACATTTGCAACTGTGGATTTGATTTGGGATGTGCATCCTACTAACACACACCAATTTAATTTCCTAATGTAGTCCAGGATGTTTACAAGAGCTAATTTCCTTGGAAATACTTTTTTTAAACATTCATTATAGAAAATTCTTTCACTGTGCACATTTTAGAAAAAAAAGTATATTATTTATAAAAGTTGGTATTGTTGAACTATTATAGAAAGCAACGGGAAAAGCCTTCAAGAAGTGCCTTTTTGAGCTACTCCTTACAATTGTATTATTAAAATAATTACTTGACATATTTATATGTACATCTTTAGTTTAATATCTTACCTAATTGCCCAACAAACTAATTCAATGTTGTTTGCGATGCATTAAATGAACAAAAGATAAACTGGGTAATAGAGAGTGCAGAGAGCCTAGTGGCCCATGAAATCACTGGATTTGCAAAGTGGTTTTCTTTTCTGTGCTGCATGCTATCAGAGAACAAAATCTGTTAGCAAAGCACTTTAGTGACAACCAATGGATTAGAATATAGAGACATTAGGAATGGCACCTTCGTCAACCCACTGGTCCAGAGGCAACATGAGAATTTTTGGGAGATCAAAGGCTGTCTGATACAGTAGCAATTTATAAGGATGGAATTATTTAATAGATCTGCCTAAAATCTCTTAGTGAACTAACACATAACTTTAATCTACCATTTTATACAAACTTCTAGATTTTTTTAGCAGTCCTTCTTTATGTTACAATCTCTATAGATATAATAATACATTGTGAAGAGAAAAATGACATTTCTCTTCTTTTACTAGCTGACTTCTAAACAGCCTCACACTCCTTAAAACTTTAAATTCTTACTGATATTTCAAACTGTCCCTATCTCATTTTGCTTTGTAGCATGAGTTCTAAATATGTGGCTTCCAGATCATAAATATCATCTGAGAAATTGTTAAAAATGCAAATTACAAGGCCTGCCCTAGGCTTACCAGATCAGATAATCTAAGGTGAAGCCCAACATTATGTATTTATTTTAGCAAGCCCTCCTGATGACTCTGAAGTCTAAGCTTATCCATTCACTCTCTGGAAAATATATATCATTGCATTTACTTTGTAATTTTATGATCTTGGTAACTTTTGATTAGTCTAATGTTTTAGTTGCTAACAAAACCATGTAGAATTTGATACACTGCAATACCAAAAGGGAGTGAAAAAAAGAGACAATATTGGCAGTGAAATCAACAACTATAAGGTAGTTTGGTGTGAGTTAGTTCAGAGGCAAGCATTATACCTCCAAACCCACTGAGCATCACATTTTTAAAGTACAATCCCAAAGCCATTGATTTCCAATGATGATCCTAAGTCACAGGGAGATAACTGAATCACATTCCTTATATCCAAATTCCTCTGACCAAAAAAAAAATTATTAAGGCATTTCTGGGGATATTTTCATCCAAGTGAAAATAAAAATGTATTTTAAAAGTAATGGGGCAATCTGAGATATATATATATATACACACATATATATACACATATATACATACATGAAATATTTACTTACTTGGATGCTTATGCTAGAAAGATGTGTCCTTATATTACTCTATTTGTCCTCTTTGAAATGAAAGACAATGTTGCCCATTAGCTTTGTTTTTTAATTTGTTATTGTGGAAAAATACATATGACATAAATTTACCAATTCAAGCAATTTAAAGTACACCATTCAATAGTATCACATGCATTTGTAATGTTGTGCAACCACCACTACTATCCATCTCCATATTTCTTTTCATCTTCTAAAACTGAAATTGCGTACCCATTAAACAGTAAATCCCCATTCCTCAACACTGGCAACCATCATTATTCTCTTTTCTGTCTCCATGATTTTCATTACTTTAAGCAGAATCATACAGTATTCATCTTTTCATGAATGATTTATTTCTCTTAGCATATTTTCAAGGTTGATCCATGCCATAGGATATTGGAGAATTCCCTTCCTTTTTATGGCTGAATAATAGTCCAATGTGTATATATATATATATATATATATATATATATATATATATATACACCACATTTTGAGCAGCCATTCATCCATCAGTGGACACTTAGGATGTTTCTATGTTTAAGTTATTGTAAGTAATGCTGCTATAGTCATAGGTATAAAAGTATTGCTTCAAAACCCTGCTTTCAACTCTTTTGTGTACATACCCAGAAGTAGAACAGCTAAATCATACGCTAATTTTGTTTTAAATTTGTTGAAGAACTGATACACTATTTTCCATAGTATGTCCATTTTACATTCCCACCAACTGTGCATAAGGATTCCAATTCATCCACTTACCAATATTTGTTAGCCCATCTTTTTAAATGGGTTGTTTGCTTCTCAGTTATGGAGTTTTAGGAGCTATCTTCCTGGATTTAACCCCTTATTAGATATATGATTTGCATATAAATTCTCACATTCTGGAGGTTGCTTTGTTATACTCTAAGTAGTTATTTGATGCAATTTTTTTAAAAAAAAATTCATGAAGTTCAATTTTTTTTTCTTTTACCTGTGCTTTTCATATTATATCCAAGAAACAATTGCCAAATCAAATCCAATGTCATATATCTTTTTTTTCCTAACAGATTTGTTGAGGTACTTTCCTTCTATTCCTGTTTATTTTTCAGTGTTTTTATCGTTAAAGGATGTTGAATTTCATGAAATGCTTTTTCAGCATTGAATTATGATACATTTTTTTTCTCTTCAACCTCTTTATAAAGTGAATTACCGGCCTGCTTGGTGGCACAGAGGTTAAAGTCACAGTGCTATCAAGATATTGCAGTTCACTGCAGCATGAGTTCAATCCCCAGCCAGGGAGCTAACAGATACAGCGCAGCAGACCTCTCCTGTCTTGCCCACCGCTCAGTTCAGCAGTGTATTGCAGTTGATCCACCTGTTGTGCTCTGTGTTCTATCTCTGGTGGATCCTCTCACCCCCCACACCTCTGGCCTAGACCCCAGTTCTTGTATGCATAAATAAATAGAAATAAATATTTTTAAAAATAAAAAAATAATAAAGTGCATTACACTGATTGATTTTAATATTTTGAACTATCCTTGCATTCAAAATAATATCGCTTGGTGATGGTATGTATTGCTTTTGTATGTTGTTGAATTCAGTTTGCTAGAATTTTGTTGAGGAATGTTGTATCAATACTCACAAGGGCTACTGGTCTGTACTTTTTTTTTTTTTAAGATTTTTTATTTATTTATACAAGCACTGGGCACAGTCAAAAGCGCGAGAGGGTGAGAGAATTCACCAGAGCCACAGCAGGGAGCAGAGCAGGCAGAAGGACTGAGGTACACTGCTGAAGGGAGCAGCGGGCGGCAGGAGAGATTTGCGTGCCTTGTGGGACCCTCCTGGTGGAAGCGGGTAGCAGGAGAGGTCTGCGCACCATGTGGCACCCTCCCGGTGGCCGGGGATCGAACCGGCGCTGCAGAGGCTGCGGGCAGCTTCGCAATCCAGCTCCCAACTGCTGCGCCACCAGGGGAGGCCCCCCCCCCCAGTATGTACTTTTCTTATAGGTTTTTTTTTGGGGGGGGGGCCTGGCTTTGGTTTAGGGTAATATTACCCTTATAGAATGAGTTAAGAAGTATTTCCTGGGCCTCCCGTGGTGGCGCAGAGGTTGAGCGCTGGGCTGCGAAGCGCCTGCAGCCTCTGCAGCGCCAGTTCCATCCCCGGCCACCAGCAATGGTCCCACATGGCGCGCAGACCTCTCCTGCCGCGCCCGCTGCTCCCCTCAGCAGTGTACTTCGGTCCTTCTGCCTGCTCTGCTCCCCACTCTGGCTCTTGTGAATTCTCTCGCGGTCCCGCGCTTCTGATTGCGCCCAGTGCTTGTATGTATGTATGTATGCATAAATAAATAAATATTAGTTTAAAAAAAAAGTATTTCCTCCCTTCAATTTTTTTGAAAAGGCTGAGAAGTCTTATTATTTCTTCTAATTCATTAGTAAACCCATTTACCAATTCAATTTTTTCTGTTAGTTATATGTTTATTCAGATTTTCTATATTCTTTAAGAGTTAATCTTGGTAGGTTTTGTATTTGTAGAAATTTGTCCGTTTCCTCTAGGTTATCCAATTTGAATTTAGGTTAGCAATTTGATTTTTTTTTTTCAGTCCACTTTGCTTAAGGCTTCAATTTCATTGCTCTCACTAAAGAACTAACTTTTGAATTCACTGATTTCCTGTATTTTTTTAATTCTCTTTTTCATTTATCTCTGCTTTAATCTTTCATTATCTCCTTTCTTTTAGCTTCAGGATAATTTTTTTTTCTTTTTTCTAGTCCCTAAAGTTGTAAAGTTAGGTTGTTGATTTCATATCTTATTTTTTTTTTTAATGTAAACACTTCCAGCTATCACTTTTCCTGTTATCTCCACTTTTATTGTGTCCCATAAGTTCTGGTTACTAGTAGCATAGAATATCTTCTACCACTCCTTCACTTTCAATCTGCTCGCCTTTTGATCTAGATTAAGTCTTTTGTAGACAGCATGTATAGTTGGATCATGGGTTTTTATCAACTCTGCTAATCACTCCCATTTGAAGAGTTTAATCTACTTATATTTACTTACTGAGCAGTAGGAATTTGTTTCTGTCATTTTGCTATTTGTTTCCTATATGTCTCACACATTTTTGCCTTGATTTACTGTCTTCTTTATGTTTATTTGATTTTTTTTTGTAGTAAAATGTTTAAGTTACTGTCTCATTCCCTTTTCTGTAATTCTATAGTTATTTTCTTTGTGGTTATCATGGGGAGTCCATATTGCACCATAAAGTTGTAATGCTATCATTTGAATATGTACCATTCTAACTTCAATAACTTAGAAATTTCTGTTCCTTTACAGTTTTGTCCCCACTCCTTTTGTTTCTTGATGTCCCTAATTACATCGTTATACACTGTGTGTCCACTAACTAAGCTAGTAATTATTTTATCTGGATTAGTCTCTTAAATCATATAAAAAACAAAATTTGAGTTACAAACAAAAATAACTCAATAATACTAGCTTTTAGACTAATAATTTGTTTTTTAAATATATGTCTCTTAAATCATGCAGAAAACAGTAAGCCCAACTGTAAACTAATTTTACAATAAAGCTAGCTTTTACACTTGCCCAGGTCTTCACCTTTATTGAAATATTTATTTCTCCATAACATTTTGAGCTATTGTCCAGTGTGATGCTATAATATTCCCTGAACTTTTCTTACAGAGCAGGTCTGATGATAACAAACTTCTCTTGATTAACAGTTTTTGTTTTTCTTTTCTTTTAGCACTTTCAATAAATTGACCCACTACTTTCTGGCTTCCAAAGTTTTTAATAAAAAAATCTGCTCATAATACTATTGAAGATCCCTTCAATAGTGTATGAAAATTTACTTTTTTTGTTGTTTTTAAGATTTGCAAGCCAATAATAAATTCTTAACATATTACTGACAAACTGAAGCAACCAGAGGGGTGGGTGAGAGTAGAGGAGTGAAGGGGCCCAGTGGACCATGGTGGAGTATTTCTGAGGCACTAATGGGTGACAGAGTATGAAAGTTTGCCTGTGTAAAGGTTTGAACCTATAAGCCCCCAAACAGATACAGAGATATAAACCTACTTTGTCTCAATTAACATAATTTGGAGGGAAAGTAAAGATTTGTTCTTTAACAATTGTCCATTAACTGATTATAATCTGTCTTTATGCATGTCTCAGTTCATTTTATTGAGAATTCACTGAGTTTCTTGGAGACTATATTCATTTTTTTCCATCAAATTTGAGAAGTTGTCAGCCATTATTTGTTCAAATATTATCTCTGCCCCTTTTTCTTTCTCTTCTGCTGTAAACCTCCCACAGTGGTCTCCCACAGGTCTTTTAGTCTCTGTTTGCTTGTCTAATCTTTTTTTTCTGTTCCTTAGAAACTCCAGGTCTTAGTTTCAAGCTCACTGATTCTTCGACCTGCTTGAATTTGCTTTTCAATCTCACCAGTGAATTTTTCACCTCAGTTATTATACTTTAAATAACAAATTTTCCTTTTTTACGTATTTCTCTCTTTTTATTGATATTTCCATTTTGTACATACATCATTTTCCTAACTTTCTCCACATCGTCATGTGGAGAAACTTCATGTTTATAATTTTCTCCACATTTTCCATGTTCTTGGAGAATCTTTAAGACAGTTGTTTTAAAGTCATTGCCTACTACAATTACCATATGTCTTTTTGGAACATATTTTCCTATTTATTAATATTTGTCTACCTTATGATTTTTTTCTTTTTTGCTGAAATGTGGATATTTGTACCTAATCATATAACTTTGGAAATAAGATTTTCCCCTTTAAGGGTTAGGTTTTTTTGGTTACTATTGTGTATTATTTTTTGTTTTTGTTTTTTGTTTTTTAATTTTTGTAGCCTATCTCTCTGCTGATGGCCAACCTGATTATAAATTTAAGATCTTTTCTTACTCTTTCATTTGGTATGCATGGTTACTTTCTAATTTTCTCAGTATATGCCGTTGTTTTCAAAATTCCTTGTCATTAATGTCTGACTCTGAAAAGAGGCAAAATAGAGAAGTGGATGGGGGGTACCAACCTTTTGAAAGCCCTGAAAGATACTTCAGCTGGACATGGAGGAGCTTGCAACATAAATATTTGGCTGCTCACCTCTTTGTATTTACTTCAGTCATCAGAGGTAGCAATCAGTGGTCACAATCAGAGATGTCTAACATTTGGGGGACAGAGCCCTTTTTGTCTACCCTGGCTCCTAACAGCTATGTGCAAGCTGTTCCAAGAACATCATGCACAACTGCCTGCCACACAGCTATGGGAGGGGGTTAGGTAGCTACTACTATGCTAAAAGTCAAAACTGACCATAATAAATTGCAATTAACCATGTATGTTTTCCCCTGAAAAATGCAGTCCTTCAAAAAGATTCCAGAGTTTCAAAATTGTTCCATCAGATAGATTCCTATGTTCTCTAGATGGGGAGACAAATTCCTGGAGCTTTCTACTCTGCCATCTTCGTGTTTATTAGCATAGGATGAGACTGATGAAGTGGATGATTTTATATCAGATTTCACAATGATGCTATTTTATGTGTTTGCTCAACAGGGTCACAAATTTTACAAATGAAACTTTTTTTTAATTTAAATTCAAACTGTATAATCTACTTTGTTTTGAATTATACCCCTAGTACCAGGAGAAGTCTGATTTTGTGTTCATTAAATGTTTGTTAAAAGAGGAACTGAGTACTTTGTGTTCTGCTGAGAAATTCTGCAGGCTTGCCGGCCAGTACAGCATCCAAATCACAGATTAGGTGCATCGCAGATTGGCACAGTGGCAGAAAGACTATGTCCCTGTGTTCCTATGCTTACAGAACCAGATTATTCAGTAAGCCAAGTAAGAAACTTAGTGCAAAATATTGTTAAATTCAGCAGGGGAAATAAAGTTGTAATTTTCTCAAATTCATTGTCACCAACTGTCTGACATGTTTTTATCCACTTAGTTCTTCTTTTCTAGATTTCAAATAGGATTTCTAATAATAAATCTGAACCAATTCCATCATCAAGTTGTTCATATTCTTTACATTTCTGTCTTCAATAATTATATGCTAGTCTTGAATATGAAAATGATACCTGATCCAATATTCATAATGCACATACTTTGAGTGATTATATTTTGCGGAGGTGTGGGTTTATTTGATCCCGACTTTCCCCACTCCCTGTTTTCATGTAACCATGAGTACCATGTATAAGACTGTCACATAAATGTGGCTCACACCTTATACCAAAAATCGGGCTGATGGGCTGATTCATCAAACTAATTGTGAATTCAGTAAGGTCCCTTCCTTCATCTCATTATCAACAGGAAGCAGCAAAAGAGAGTAGTTGCCTATCATCCATCTAAAGGGATACTGAAATTTACCCAAAGGACAAAAATGAACACTATTTACTACCATAAATCTGCTGCTATGGATACTTGGATGATAAAAGATAAAATTGACAAGCCTGGGAGCTTTGCAATGATCAGATTGTCAGGAAGGATTAACAGTCTGTTCTGACAATAAGAGAACAGGAGCAAAGAATGTCCTGGTGATACATGAATTTAAAATATTGTGGGGCATGTTTGGAAGACAGGTCAACCTAAGGGCACAGAAACAAAGGGAAGTAATCTGAGAAATCTAGAGGCACTGGATTTAAGATCAAAGTATAACTCAGTCTTCTTCTCATAAACACTTTAAGTATGAAAAATTTGATTACATTATTATAAATAGTACTGATTCACTGTTAAAACAGAATACAAAGTCTCTTAAGTTAATGTAGCAATATATCCTGGTTCTATATCATGCTGTTAGTTCAGATGTAAATAATAACAGTGTTTCCTTTTACTCACAAAGCATTCTGCTAGCTGTGTGTGAGTACATGTGTGTATGTACGAGCATATGCACACACTTGTGCACATGTTTATATGTTTTTTATATGCACATAGCTTTTGATTTTATTCTTTTTGGTTTTGCAAAAATAGAATGACTGTGATTCTGTTATCTTTTTCCACTGAGTTTGTGTCTTAAAATCTTTTTTTTCCTGTTATTCAAAATAACCTTTTTAAAAAAAATTAACACATACTCACCATTAAATAGCTATTTAATCCTCTACTAAGTCATTTGTATTAATTCAAATTTTGCATGATGGCAAATGGTTTTGCCACATATATTTTTTACCCATAACTGTGCACATGCTTTAGTATTATCATAGGACAATTTTTTATCCTATATATAGCCTCCTTTTTTATCCTAATGATATTACTGGATCAATGTTAAAATAATAATTAAATTAATTAAAATAATAATTAAAATAATATTTTATTAAAATATTAAAATAATATTAATGATATTAAAATAATAATTAATGTTCCCAAGCACAGCCCATTTTTGAGTCTTCAATTTAAAGTTCAAGTATTTTCCTTAATAATGTTTCCACTTTAGAGTTTCAATATTTTAAGCCACCAAGATTTCTACGAGGAACACAACATAAAATATATTGTTCTGTCATTTATCTTTACAAAAAAAAAAAAAGCACTGTTCTTTGAAGTGAGAAACTGGTCAAACAAGTAGAAAACAGACTTACCATCTGTCTACCATGATGTCTACACCCAGGGAGCCTGGAGTCCCCCTAATATCCCTATTGATAAAATGTATCAAGCCAACTATCAAATAGTATAAAATTGTTGTCTCTTCTTATAAGTAAAATTAGACAACTAATCTTGCATTATTCTTTTACCAATCTTCCCTCTATTCACTCCTCTTTCCTTCCATGCAAGTCTTTCCTACACTATCAGACTATACTAATAAAATGGTAAGTTCAAACCTTGAAGGCATAGATGACTCAGATGGAGCTCTTGCCCTTGAAAAGTCCACAGTCGAGTCAGGGAGACAATCCTGTAAACAAAGAATTAGACAGCCTGATGAGTGCCATAATTATGCATCTAATATCGTTAGCAAGATAAAACTGAGCAACTATTTTTTCCTTGGAGGAACTAGGACAGCTTCACAGAGAAGATGGTAATTGTGATATGTCTGGAAGGTCATTGCTTCTGAGGGAGGGAGACAGAAAGTGGGACAGCTGGACAGATGGCACCTGGGCTCTGACTGCATCATATACAAGCTGCAGTGTGGAAGGAAGATGTTCTAGAACCTGCTTAATGCAGACAGCAGTAATATGGTGGTTTTTACTAGTACCCTAATATATCACAGCTAGCTGAGAGGGAAAACCAGCTCTGAAACAATGTGTCTAGCTTCTCTTAGTTCCCTGCCTTTGTAGAGAATGTCTCAGAATTTTGATTTCCTGTATTTAAGAGAAGCATATTTTGTGCTGTCTGCAATGTATTTTACTCACTTTATTACATTACAAACATTCCTTATTTTTTTTCATATTACCTTCTGATGCTTTTGAGATGTGTGTGTGTGTATAATCTACTTCATTATTTTTTACATTCATAACTATTTCTTCAAAAATTGAATCAAGTGCTTCAATACACCATTTTTTTTGCACACTAATCTCTACCCTAGCTTATCCTTGGAGGGCAATATTTGGCCAATACATAGGTGCCCATCCTGCTGATCAGAAAGGAAGATTCACGAGGAGGCTCAAACTAGGTAGATGTGTAACTCTAAACATCACTGGGATATTCTAATCACAACCACCAGACCATTTGCAATATCTGAAATGAAGCCTCTCAGGCATGTCGGGAATGTTTGCGTTTTCCTCTAAGTAATTGAAAACAAGTTTCTCAAAGTTTGGCTATGTTACAAGAACCTTAGATTTCATATTTTATTACAATATACAATTTGATATTTAATCATCGTACCTTCAAACTAGAGATAATCTGGTTATATTAATATGAACAGGTTTATTATGCTATGGTAACAAATCCTCAAATCTCAGTAGCTTTAAAATAGCATGGTTTATTTCTAGATCACACTACATGGCCTTTGCATATCTATGGAAGCTTTGCTCTGTGTTATCCTTTTTCTTGTTCTACCATATGGAGCATCTCCAAATATGGCAGTAGGGAAAGAAGGTTCAAGAACATCTCAAGTAAATGTGCTGTCCCAAGAAGGTACACATCATATCCAGCTCTAAATCACTGCTTGGAATCAGTTATATAACCATGCCTAATTCAAGGGAATTCCTGGAAGAGAGTGTGCAGGGAGGATGCCTGTAGGCAATAGCTAGGGTTTAACTAGAATGTGAGGTTTTCCCAGGAAGGCAAACATAAGTGCTAGAGGCTGCAGATTTCACTGTATGACTTTGGGTAAGTGCAGTCCTGCTGGAACAGCATGGAGAGAATGGGCTGAGATGTGCTGAGTGTCAGGGGCAGCTCAGAGAACTCAGGAATCAGGTCAGAGGGGCTGTAGTACTGGCTACTCTTCCCAGAAAGAGCCCTATCTAGGGAACTAGGGTTCGGGCAGGATGGAAGATCTAGGGAATTCTAGGGCAGGAGGCAGGTAGGGTATGCTGCAAATCTAAAGACCAGTGATCCAAGCAGAGTTGTTGGCTCCTGATGCAGAAACTTGGGCGCCCAATGCAATGTCTGTGAATACCTAGGACACTACAACCCCAAACTGCCATTCTGCTTCACAACGTCAGGCCAGCTTCTCCTCCTGGTCAGAGGAGGTTATAATATGTCCCAGGATACCCTCATTTTCAGTCCCCCCTCAGGGCATTTGTCTATCTTCTTAAGGTAAAGCCAAGGGGATTTCTTCAGAGAATGGAGTGAGAGAAACAGAGGCATAATGGATGATGCTCAGGTTAATGGTTAGAGCAGGGCAAATGGGCGGTTGGGGAGAGGACTACTGTGAGGAGAGTGAGGTGTTTACAAAATATTAAGGTTAGCATTTAACGGTATTCTGAATGTCCAATTCTGTGCATAAGTAACTCATTTGTATGGCCTTAAGATCACTGAGGTCAGGAAAATCAGGAATGTGTGGTTCTCAGGGAGATAAGGGAAGAAAATGCTTCAAAGAGTAATGAATAAAAAGTTGTTTTGTGCCATGTGTCAAGGCAGACAAGGATTAAGACGGAAACGTGGTGTCCATAAAATGGAGGTCATTGATGATGATGATTTAAAACAGCTTTGGTGGAGAGATGAGAACAAAAGCCTGAGAGAGAGAGGGAGAAGAGAAATTGAATGTAGCAAATATAGACAATTCTTCAGGGGAGAGGGGGAAAGGAAAAGCTACAGGGGGAGAAATGTCCATAATTTAGTATTCTCCCAGTTTCTTTCACCCCAAACTTCCATCTCTGGTTTTAGTAATGAGTCCTTTGAGTTCCTGATTTTTCAGCAGGGATGGAGTCAAAAAAACAAACACTTTATTCTGATGGGTGAGAAAAGTTCTATAAAAAATTTTCTACCAAGACACATGTGAAAGGAAGTGGCAACATGTGGGAGTTCAACTGGGATCAGCAACTTTTTCTCTGAATTTGTTGATTTGGAAATCATTTGCCTGGCTCTGCAATTGAATCATCATTTGCTCTCCCACTTTTTTCTTAAAGTCTCATATGCTGATGCCAGTTAAGAGTAATACGTTTTACTCTGTCAACTTTTGCTTAGCACTGAGGATCTAAAAGTACGTTTAGATGGTAATTTGAACAGACTCTTTCAAGATACTGCATCTTTTAGTAGATCCACAGACAGTAAATATAACTTAATAATCATGCCAAACATTTCTTTGCATTGTAAAATTGAATTGGCGGCTTTGCATAATAAAGGGCTAAAATTATGAACCACATAAGATTTGCCTGAAACTTAATTGTTCAGGCTCAAAATCTCCGCTGAATACTCTTATGCTTGCTTTTGTATTTATCCATTTTTGTGTGACTGCTTACAGCAGGCATTTCATTTTCATCTATTTTCATAAAGATAAATTTTAATATGCCAAAGCCACTCCAATACCATTCATAATATCATATGTATTATATATAAACATATTTCCCATCATAATTGACATACCAGTATTTAGGAACTTGGTTCTTTGTGGATGCATTAAGAGCAGTATTCCTTCATAGAATGTAATATTTTATAATCTTTTGTTTCTTTATTGCTTGCTATGCTTTACAATAGGTTTATAAAATGAGGCGTTTTTGTGCAAAAAAAAAAAAAATCACCAGGGTGATACAGAAAAAGAGAAAGTAAGAGTGAAGATCATGGTGCATTTCCATTTTTCTCTAAGACATAAGTTTTAGCTCCATGGAAACTCCTGAGAAAGAATCCAGCAAGAGTGACGTCATGGAGTTTTACATTTTCCAAGTAAAAATTCTGGAACATAGTTGCTGCTTGAAAATTTAATCTTCTGTCTTCTAATTGAAATTAGGGAATTAGGAAAGGGCAGGAGGGACCTCTGAATTATTCTAATCTGATCTTACTGTGCAGATGAGAAAACTAAGCAATGTTATTCTACTAATCACCTTTCTGTGACATAGCAAATAGTAAAATATAGGTTTCTGATGCTGTTCTAGAGGTCCATGTATTACAACATACACCTATCAAACACAAGAACAAGCATCATTCAGATCTTCTCTGAAAGATACAAAGGTGTGGAATTTCTCTTTGCCCTTAGATGACTCACTCCATTATCCAAGGATAAGAGAAATTTAAATATCTAAAGTACAAGATTCATTTTGTTAAGTGTCATGAGAATGATGTGAAGGTTTAAGGAAGGGAAGATAAAATGAAGTTTGGGCAAACACTATAAATTTCTTAAATGAGTAGGATTAAACTAGTGATGAACTTGCAAAGATAAGATTGCAATGAAGAAAGAAGTAAAAGAGGATGATAAACCTGACAGAGGGAGTGTCATTGGCAAGGACATAAAAGTACACAGTGATAAAAAAAGAGCAACTAGTCTAATGTGACTGAATTATAATTTACATTTTTCTGTCATGTTACTTTATGCCCAGCGATCATCATATTTTAAAGGAAATTAAATATCAGAATAGCTTTGTCTTAAATAGTAACTCACTGGAGTCACTACACAAAATAGCCTTGATAACCATTCTCTGGACTTGGAGAATGTTGTTGTGCATCCTTTACCAAAGTTTTTAATGCATTTGAAAGAAAAGAGGAAAATGTGTGGTGCCCTGACCACTTGTTTTGGTCATTTGTTTGTGTGTTTCCTCGCAAAGTCATTCCCTGTCCCTCTCCTGCTCTCCTGTAAATTATAGTCTTACTTTCCCAACCAGATTGCCCAGGCTCCCTTTATCAAATAGCTACCAGTTAGATTCCACATTGGCATCAAAGGATGGGAGGAAAGAAATAGCATTATAGTGATCTCCTCTCCTTTCTGGTTTCAACTCTTGCATAGTCTCTGCCATGTTTCCAATTTCAGCCTGGCTGTCTCACATTTTCAGATTCTTCCCCATGGTTGTAGGTCCTACTAAGCATCTCCAGCTCATAGAATCTGGTAATATCAAAGTCTCCCTTCGAACCCCAGTTCTCGCCTGATACCATTCTGTTGATGCTAAATTCTGGCTACTTCACAATTCCTCATTTGTCTTTTCAACTCTTTCAACACATAAGATTAAAGAGTCACATAACTGCAATGTTAAAAAAGTGAAACTGTCTTAAGATATAATTAGAACTGAGGCCTCACAGTTATCATGGATCGGTCTCTTTATTCCCATTTCTGAAATCTTCTGTCTTCTCCCTTAGTCTTCACTTCAGACCAACTATTTCTACATAACCAGAATGAGACTGCTGGCTGGCACAAGTGTATACATCCTTG
Source organism: Talpa europaea (assembly GCF_964194135.1). NCBI lineage: Eukaryota > Metazoa > Chordata > Mammalia > Eulipotyphla > Talpidae > Talpa > Talpa europaea. The sequence continues at coordinate 82,101,976 of NC_140073.1, forward strand.
CTTGTTCTCTCTATATAACACATATGAGTGAAATCACTCGTAGTTTAAGATTTTATTTTGTCAGAGCAATTTTAGGTTCATAGCAAAATAGAGAGAGATACAGATATTTCCCACATATTTCTCACTCCCGCCTCCCCCGACAGCACAGCCTCCCTCATTATAAATACCACCCAGCAGAGTGGCACATTAATTACAACCATGATCCTCCATTAACACATCATAATCGGACAAAATCCAATTGTCCAGAGAAAATTGGGTTCATTCATGGTGTGTATATTCTATCATTTGGATAAATGAAATATCATTATAATATCACACAGAGTATTTTCATTACCCTAAAATCTGTGTCCTGCCTGTTCTTTCTTCCCTTCCCGACCAACCTCTGGCAACCACAGATCTTTTTACTGTCTCCACAGTTTTGTCTACTCCATAATGTCATACAGTTAGAATCAAATAATATGTAGCCTATTCATGATATCTTTCACAAATTAATATGCCTTTACATTTCTTCCATGTCTTTTTATGGCTTAATAGTTTATTTCTTTTTAGCACTGAAGAATGTTCCATTGTCTCAACGTACCAGGTTATCCATATTGAAGGGCATCTTGATTGCTTCCAAGTTTTGGCAATTATCAATAAGTTGTTCAAACATCTGCATGCAGATTTTTTTCAGACATATTTTCAGTTTCCTTGGATAAATACCAAGGAGTGAGACTGCTAGATCATATGGTAAAACTATGTTTATTTTTCTAAGACACTGTCTTCCAGAAAGACTGTATCATTTTGCATTTCTATGAGCTATAAATGAGAGATCCTGTTGTTTCACATCCTCACCATAGTTTGGCATCATCAGTATTTCAGATTTGGGCTATTCTAGTAGGTGTGTAAGGTATCTTGTTATTTCAATTTGCATTCCCTAAATACATATGATGTAGTTCATCTCTTCATATTTTTATTTGCTCTCTGCATATCTTCTTTGGTTAGGTGTCTGTCAAGATCTTTGATTCCCCCCCCCCTTTTTTTAAAGATTTGTTTTATTATTTATACAAGCACTGGGTACAGTCAGAAGTGCGGGAGGGTGAGAATTCACCAGAGCCAGAGCAGGGAACATAACAGGCAGACTGATGAAATACACTGCTGAGGGGAGCAGCGGGCGTAGCAGGAGAGGTCTGCGCACCATATGGAACCCTTGCCGTTGGCCAGGGATCGAACCAGCACTGCAGAGGCTGCAGGAAGCTTCGCAGCCCAGCGCTCAACCGCTGCGCCACCAGCGGAGGCCCTCCCCCCCTTTTTAAGATTATTTATTTATGCAAACAAGAGCTGGGGTACAGACCAGAGATGGGAAGGGGTGAGAGGATTCACCAGAGAGGGGGGAGCAGAACAGGAAGACTGATTGAAATACACTGCTGAGGGGAACAGTGGGCAAGTCAGGAGAGTTCTTCTGCACCATGTGGGTAGCTCTCTGGCAGGCCGAGAATAAACTCGCGCTGCAGTCAGTGGCTGCGGATAGCTTCATAGTGCTGCGTCTCAACCCCTTGCGCCACCAGGGAGGCCCTGATTCCTCCCCGCACCCGTTTTTAAAAAATCAGCCTATTTGTATGTGTATTATCAAAAACAAAGCAACATTGGATTTGTCCACTAGTCCCTTCTTTTTAATGCAACAGCGATTTTGATTGCAGGGGCCAAAAGCTGTGTCTGCCTGGTCCATCATATTTGGTACAATAAAATCAGACAAGGACAAATGACAATGGACAATGGACTATGCCATATTGGTTTTCAATACCAATGTTAACCCCTCCGACCTGTGTGATCTTGGGCAATTTTTGGAGCTTTGGCTTGGATGGATATAGAGTGGACTTCTGATCACAATTGTGAGCTAATAAAATTCTGCTATTTTATGCCACCTACAGTTTGTGATGCTTTTTTCAGCAGCCTGAGGAAACTAATGTAGTGGGTTTGGTATTTAACATAATGCAAGGCATTGACTTGAGTAGGAAGGCAGATTTCATAGAGACACAGTTTGGTAAACTCTACTAATTAACTTCATATTAAATATAAACACTCGAAGTGGTAAATGAGCACTTCTATCAAAAACAAATACTGCACTCTAACTGCATTTACAGTGGTTGAGTAAGAGCCTCTCATTTCAACAGATTCCTCTAAAAACTGCCTTGTCAGCTATTCTGACTATAGACTAAGGATAATCTCTTCCACATGTGGATTTTATATAAACCATATAAATGTTAATTTAATAAATTAATAAAACTATATTGAAGCAGTTTCATAGCTATATCAAAGCAATTTTAATAACGTGTAATTAGTCACTCCCTTTAGATTCTCAATAAAATAATATGTATTAATAGCCCTCAGTTTTATAGGATTGAATCTTGATACTCATCATTCCTACAAATTATAGGCTGGGGGAGAAACATTTTGTAGCTTTCCTTTGAGAGACCAGTTTTGAATCCACCTTTCCATAGAATCATTTTTGAAAATTTCTATATCCACAAATATTTCTTGAGAAAACAGAGATAAAATCATCAGCTACAGTAATTGCTGCCCAGAGCATGCTCAATTGGGACAAACGCCTGGACCATTACAACAAGGCATACAGGCTCTTAAACTTCATTTTCCAGGCATTGGTTATTAGAGTCATCATTTTGCACAGAAAACAAATGAAGATCAAGCTAGTTAAGTGAATTGCCCAAGGTCATGCAGCTAGCAAATGGCAGAATCAGGTACTAAATCCATTATTGTCTAGCTCTAGGGCTATGAACCACACTGCTCCCCTCAAAAAGTGCTTAAAATTCTTTGCTTGATCACTCCCCTTCTTGAGCTTAGGAAGAACAAAAACTATGTGTCTATTTAAAAAAAATAACAAAAACATAATTACTGGGGCTCTGCTTTTTGCTAGACACTGTAAGAGTAAACAATGGTTTATAACTCTATGAGCATGGGATTATCTTTCCATTCCATATATATGTTGTTATTTTTTTTTATAAACTGACCCTGTTTTCATTATACAGGGATCTTTAATGTATCTTGGTTTCTGATTTCAAACTATATTACACAGCTATGGTACTCAAAAAGGGTACGGTACTGACAAAAATAGACACACGTGAATAAACTGCATCAAGATTTCAGAAATAAATGCTCACATATATGGTCAACTAATATTTGACAAATGCACTGAGAATGAACACTGGGACAAGGATAGTCTCTTCATAAATTGTTTGGGAGAACTGAATAGTCACATTGAAAATAATTAAATTGGACCCTTATCCTTTTACATATGTATACTTACAGCACACAAAAATTAACTCAAAATAGCTTAAAAACTTAAACATTAGAGGGCCTCCCCTGGTGGCACAACGGTTGAGAGCTGAGTTGCGAAGCTGTCTGCAGCCTCTGCAGCACTGGTTCGATTCCGGCTGCCAGCGAGGGTCCCACATGGCGCACAGACCTCTCCTGCAGCGCCCACTGCTCCTCTCAGCAGTGTGTTTCGTCACTCTACTTGCTCTGTTTCTCCCTCTGGCTCTGGTGAATTCTCTCACCCTCCCATGCTTCTGAATGTACCCAGTGCTTGGATAAATAAATAAATAAATAAATGATTTTTCAGATACCCCATTAAAAGTGCAGTCAACAAAAGCAAAAATAAACAAATGAAATTACCTCAAACTTAAAGACTTTTGTACAGCAAACAATCAACAAAATGAAAAGACAACCTACAAAATGGGAGAAAATATTTTCAACCCATATGTTTGCAAAGGTGATAATATCCAAAATAGATGAAGAACTCCTAAATTAATAGCAAATAGATTGACCTAAAAATAGGCAAAAGGCATGGTAGATAAAGAACATACACAACTAGCAAATAGACATATGAGAAGATATTCAACATCAGAAATCAACAGGGACATGAAAATTGAAACCACATTGAGATATCACCTCACACATGTTAGAATGAGTATTACCTAAAAGACAAAAATAAGTATTGGAGAGCATGTGAAGGAAAAGAAATTTTTATCTATTGTTGGTAGTAGTGTAAATTGGTCTAGCCATAATAAAAACCAGTATGGAGTCTGTTAAAAATTAAAAATAAAACTACCAGCAATTCTACCTTTGGTTGTGTATTCAAAGGAAATGAAATCAGTGTCTCAAAGAGATATCTGTACTATTGTCAATGCAGCACTCTACACAATAGACCAGATGTGGGAACAATCTGGGTATCTGTTGATATCAAGATGGATAAAGAACATGTGAGGGAAATGTAGGGAAATAGGGAGATACTAATCAGAGTATAAACTTTCAGTGAAAAGAAGAACATTACTTAGAGCTAATGTACAGTAATAGTGTGCTATTTACTTGAAATTTTCTAAGAGAGTAAATCTCGAGGGTACTCAGCAGCCCAGCCCTAAAGGTAACTATGTGAGTTAATGGATATGTAGTTAACTTGAATGTGGTAATAATTTCACAACATGTGTGTACATAACTACCATGTTGCATACTGTTAAAAAAACAAAAATAAATAAAGATGTATTACCTTTCTTCCTGTTTTAAAAAATTAATCTATAGAGCTGACCCTTAGGAACATTTTACACTGAGTTAGAGTTTGCATAAAAACCCAGCCTGTATACTTTGAAAAAAAAGGATATCATAAATTTAATTAGCTCTGCTTAGTTTTTGTATTAGAAAGGTAAACACTAGCTGTTGTAAGAGATAAAGCCTGAAATCTCAGTGGCTTAACAAATAGAGGTTTATTTTTCATCATGTAAAATCCAGTTTGCAGCAGGGGTAGGATTTAGAATGAGATCTAACATTGTATTTGTCAGCTCAGGCTGCCATAACAAAGCCCACAGACTGGGGGCTTAAACAACAGAAATTTATTTTCTCAGAGTTTTGGAGGCTGGAAGTCCAGGATCAATGTATCAGCAGGGTTGGCTTCTGGTATGGTCTCTCATTTTGCATATGGCCACCTTCTCACTGTGCCCTCATATGGATTTAATCCATTCTGACTTAATTTTTGTGCATGATATTAGAGAGTGGTCTAGATTCATTTTTCTGCCTATGGCAGAAAGTCCCACTTGTGGGACTTTCCTTTCATCATTGCATACTTTTGGATTCTTTACTGCAGATTTGCTGTCCATATAAATGTGGGTTTATTTATGGTTCCTAATTCTATTCCATTGGTTTGTATATCTATTTTTATTATAATACCATAATACTGTGATTATTATAGACTTATAGTACAGTTTGAAGTCTGGGAGTATGATACCTCCCTTCTTTTTTTGTCAAGATTGCTTTGTCTATGTGGGGTCTTTTGTAGTTACGCATAAATTTCAATAATATTTGCTCTATCTCTATGAAGCATTCCATTGAAACTTTGATAGGGATCAGATTGAACCTATATTGGCTGTGGATAAGTTAATCATTTCACAATGCTAATTCTTTTGATCTATAAGCATGGAATATCATTCCATTTCTTTGTGTCCTCTATTTCTTTTAATGATGTTTGTAGTTTTCATTAAATGATCTTTCATCTCCTTTGTTACGTTTATTCTTGGGTTTTTAACATACTTTGATGCTACTGTAAGTGGGATTGTTTTCTTTCTTTCTCTTCTAATCTAGTTCATTGTTTGCATATAGGAATGTGACTATTTTTTAATGCAGATTTTGCATTCTGCCACTTAATGCAAATCTGCCACAGATTTTGCATTCTGCCACTTATTTATTGCTCCTCCTAATAGTTTTTCACTGAAGTCTTTAGGATTTTCTATGTATATTAGCATGTCATCTGCAAATAGTGATAGTTTTACTTCTATTCCAACTTGATTTCTTACTATATCTTTCTCTTGCCTAATAGCTCTAGCTAGGAAAATATTGGAAACTACTATGGAAAATACTATGTTGAATAGTAGTGATAGGAATAGATATGTTTGTTCATGTATCTGATCTTAGAGGAAAAGATTTCAGTTTCTCACCTGTGGATTTGGCATATATATGGCCTTTACTATGTTGAGGAATGTTCCTTCTATACCCATTTTACTAAGAATGCATATCATAAATGGATGTTGAACCTTGTCAAATGCCTTCTGTGCATCTATTGATATGATATGACTTTTATCTTTTGGTGATACAGTGAATTACACTGTTTGATTTATATATGTGAATCATGGTGGAAATCCTGGAATAATTCCCACTTGGTCATGATGTATGATCCTTTTTTTTTTTTAGATTTATTTATTTATTTATACAAGCACTGGGTACAGTCAGAAGAGCGGGAGGATTGAGAGAATTCACCAGAGCCAGAGCAGGGAGCAGAACAGGCAGATGGACGAAGTACACTGCTGAGGGGAGCAGCGGGCGACAGGAGAGGTCTGCGCTCCATGTGGGACCCTCGTGGTGGCCGGGAATCGAACCGGTGCTGCAGAGGCTGCGGGCAGCTTCACAACCCAGCACTCAACCGCTGCGCCACCGGGGAAGCCCGATGTATGATCCTTTTAATGTATTGCTGAATTTGGTTTGTTAAGATTTTGTTGAGAATTTTTACATCTGTGTTCATCAGGGATGCTGGTCTGTAGTTTTCAATTTTGTGCAATATCCTTATCTGTTTTTGGTATCAGTAATTTGGTTAACCTCAATAAATATGTTAGGGAGAAGTCCTTCTTCCTCATTTTTTGGGAAGAGTTTGATGTGATATGTATTAAATCCTCTTTGAAGGATTGGTAGAATTCATTAGTAAAACTATGCAGCCCTGGACTTCTGTTTTTTGAGAGACTTTTGATTACTCTTTCAATATCCTTGCTTGTGTTGGTCTGTCCAGGTTTTCTATTTCTTTCTGATTCAGTCTTGCAAGGTTAAATGCTTCTAAAAATTTGTCCATTTCTTCCATGTTTTCTAATTTGTTGGTATAAGAAATTCATAAGTCTCTTATGAATCTTTGCATTCCTGATGTGTCTGTTGTAACTTCTCCTTCACTTCTGATTGTATTTATTAGAATTTGCAGCCTATTTTTCTTTTTTTTTTTTCATTGTCGTGAATGTGTCTAAACTCACCATTGATGCACTGTGGGAAATATCAAGAATTTGGACTCTAATACACCCTTCTATCACCCAGTTTTACGTGCTAGATCTAAGTTTATGTATTGGACTACCAAAATTTTATTTATATGTTTTTTGTTTTTTTATTTAAATTTTATTTTTTATATTCCCCAATCAATTACAACCCCCTTATTTTGACCCCAAGCCCTCCTTTCTCCACCCCCCACCCGCCATAGAGTATCTCTGGTTCACAGTTGTTTGTTGATTTTGATATTTTCTTTCTTATAGTTATTCTTTTTCCTGGTCCCTTATTTAAGTTTTCTAGATTCTTGTTATGAGTGAGACCATCCGGTATTTTTTTTTTTTCTTTCTGGCTTATTTCGCTGAGCATTGGTACATATACACCATGGAATACTACTCAGCATTCAAAAAATATAAACACATGCAATTTGCAGCAACATGGATGGAGCTAGAAGGGATCATGCACAGCCTATTTTTCTTAGTGAGTCAGGCAAGCAGTTTGTCAGGTTTTGTTTCTTTTTTCAAAAAACCAGCATCTTGTTTCCTTTTGAACCATCATTTTTTACTTCTATTTTATATACATCCACTCTAATTTTTATTATTTCCTTCCTTCTATTGACTTTTGGTTTCATTTGTTCTTCATTTTCTAGTTCCTTAAGTTGTAATGTTAGATATTTACTTGAGCTCTGTCTAGTTTCTTGATGTGGGTCTAAATTGCTATTAGTGCTGCTTTCACTATATTGCATCCAATGTTTTCTGGCAAGTTGTGTCTTCATTTTCATATGTCTCCAGGTATGTTCATTTTATTTTTTTTAAGATTTATTTATGCATACAAGAACTGGGGTACATTCCAGATGTGTGGGGGGTGAGAGGATTCACCAGAGACAGAGGGGGGAACAGAACAGGCAGACTGACTGAAACACACTGCTAAGGGGAGAGGTCTGCTGTGCCATCCCCTGCCTGGCCAGGGATTGAACTCATGCTGCAGAGGCTGCAGAGGCTGTGGATGGCTTCACAGTGCTGTGCTTATCCACTTGAGCCACCAGGGAGGCCCTCCAGGTATTTTTAATTTCTTCCGTGATTTCTTTGTTAACTCAATAGTCATTCAGTAGTGGGCTGTTTAATTTCCACATATTGATTGTACTCTTTACCTCCCGAATTTTGGTTATTTTCTTATTTAAAGCTTCAATTTCTGCCTTCTGTTCATTGGTTTTATTTCTGAGCTCAATTCGTTTTTTTGAATTTTGTTAATATGTTTGACAACTTTTTCTGGTTCTCTTATATTTTTTGGGTTTACTTTTCCAAGTACCTTGTATTTATTTGGCTTGCCTTTCTCTGTTTTTGTTTTTGTTTTTTTTTCTCTTTGAGTGTCTTTATTATAGCAGTTCTGTACTTTATTTCATAGGGAATTATAATCTTCCATCTTTTTGTGTTTAGATTCTGGGGAATTGTTCACAATTTGTTATGTTATACTCTCTGGAGTTTCTATATTTTTCTTTGCTATATTTTGCCTGTCCATTTTGCTACCTGAAGCTTCCCTACTTTATTACTGTTTTTAATATCGTTAGTGTTTATATGTTTGTTTGTTTGTCTCTGCCTTTGCTGGCTTCTGTATGTACTCAGATCAAATTTTTAATTCCTGAGTCAGCAGGTTGGGGAGGGACTTGGAAGAGTCTAGATGTTGCTGTGAATGAATTGGGTTGGGACTGATTCTAGTTTTGGCACCCAATATATCCCTCTTCCAGGGTTTAGGATGAGACACTCAGCAGTCAATGTGCTCTTAGTATGCCTCATTATGCAAATATCAGTCCAGGGGTGAGAAAGAGGAGTGCAGATCAGAATTTCTGCTCTGCTATCATCTGTACTGAAGATGCTGTCTGCATCTCCTCCACAATGTTTTGCTCTCTTTCAAGGGAGCATATCTCCCCACATCCTCTGCTCCTCTCCAGGACCTCTGGCTGACCTAACTGCTCTGCTACTATGGACCCCTAGTCTAGAACCCAACCCACAGATTCCTCTTTCCACCCACCTCCTCTTTAATGTAGCCTCAATCTTCTCAGTGTCAACCCTGCTGAAGCCTGGACTTTACTGACCAAGGTATAATCAATTCTACTTTATCTAAGAGATTGGCTGTATGAACAGTGTCCTTCTGGCTTGTTGCTCCAGGAAACACAGCTCAGAGATCAGGGCTACAGTTGTCTCTGTTAGAGCCTGCCATATCTGCACCCCTTGACAGGGCCTGCTCCACTATTTTCCAGGACCTACCATGGGGCTGCTTCCAGGATGCTCTCTGGGACCTGCAGGGTTTCATAAGAGTCTACCATGGAGGGCTTGTTTCCCTGCCCCATCCCAGGGCTCACTGAGGTCGGTCAGGGCCAACCATGGTGAAAGCTGCTTCTGGGGCCCACGTGGGCTCACTGAGTTCTGAAGGGGACCTACTGCCGGTAAAGCTTCTTCCAGGACCTTTCTGAAGGCCCTCTGAGATCTATAAAGGCCCACTGTGTAGGTCTATCTCCAGGAACCTCCTTGAGCTCACTGAGGTCTGCACAGGTCCACTTTGTTAGCTCTATTTCTAGGTCCTGTTCCACCACTTGATCAGATCTGCTGAGGACTATTTCTGGTGGGGCTGCTTCCAGTTATTGACCCAGGATCCAGTGTGGTCTGCCAAGGGTTACATGTAAAGGTCCTGCCAGTTCCACTCTGCTGCTTGCATGACCTGCTGGGCTGCCAGGGCTCACCCTGCCTGCCTAGGCAGGTTACCTTCTTCATGCATTTCATTGCTGGCTGGGGTCCCCCTCCTCCAGATGTTACATCTAGCATTTGCTGAAATTGGTTTATTTTTTCCTTTAGTATTTATTTAGTAGTTGCAGCTTTGTTCTGCTGCAATCTAGCTGTGAGTATGTGGAGGAGTAGAGGTCAGCATCTTCACTCTGCAGTCACCTGGCCCTCACCCAGTTTTGTTTATATTGTTTTTAGCAATTTATGTGTGAGTTTAAAAATTCTAACTTGTTTCCTAAATACAGTAAAATTCCATTGTCATTTGTTATTTTTTTCATATAATATCCTTTTACTGCACTTTCAAAGTAAACCTTTTCTCATATCCCTGAAGAATATTTGAATTTGGTTTGTCAGTAAAAACAATCTTGTCTCTTTGACTCAGTTGGTAGAGATATGAGTGCGCTGAAATGTTTCCAACAGGCCATTGCCAAAGTTGCTGTTTTTTAATTTCATTTCAACCAGAAGAAAACAAGGAGAATTCCACTTGTGTAGGTTGCTTAAGAGCCAACAAACAAAGCTGAATTGGATAAGAGTGTAAATAAAATAGGAGTTGCAGAATAGGAGATAGAGGCCACAGATACTGCAGTACAGAGAGCAATATGTTGACAAGGTGAAAAGAGGCTGCAAATTTATTAAGTGGCTCAATCCTTCCTGAGAGCTTCCTGCTATATCTTCTTTGAACAGGTGCAGATTTTGCCTTTAGTTTTATAAAGATTAGAGCAAGAAAGAGGCTGCTTTATGAATAGGAAAAGAAATCAGTTTCCCCATACCAGCTTCTAGTATATCCTATTGTACTTAAAGGTTGATGCATCATCTTATTCTCACCTGGTGCCATGTATGAAGTTGGAGCTTAATAAATGTCTTTTGCATTGAGTTATTCAATTATATTCTCTCCTATCCAATTAAATCACACTACAAGCTTCTTGTACTTCCTGAGCAATCAATATTCTTTTGTTTCATTTCTGCAACAAATAGCCCAAAGATGCACTATTCAGTCTTTACCTTGTGATTTATGGAAGAACTGAACCCATGGCCCTAGTTATGCACAGTGACATCCAGATCTACTAGCATGAATGCAATTCTGCTTCCTTTATATCTCCCCACATATCCAAGAAAAAGTCCCTTAAGACAAAAGGCACAGGGAATCACCACCACTGATTATATTTAACTTCCTTTAATTACAAAACATCGTGTTTCTACATTTAAAAAAAGGAAATAATGAATCATAAGTAGAAAACCATGGCTTTTAGAGATAGACTGATCTATATTCTATATCTTAATCTATATTATAGTTCTAACTGAGAAACATTGAGTAAGTAACATAACCTTATCAAGCAGGTTTCATCATCTGAAAAAATAGTACTGCCCATTTACAGGGCTATTCTGGGAGTTCAAAAGAAAAAGCACATATGTAGTAGAGTTACAAACAGACTTATATTATAGTTAAATGCAGGTGAAAACATGTAGCTTCTTTGTAGTTTATAGATGAAGTAGTCTTTATAAACATGCACCACAGTGGATAGTGCAGGCAGTCATGTGTTCTTATTCTGACCAAGAAAATGAAGGTCATTCAGGTAATACAATCTGTTTAGATGCTACTTAGACTTTCAGACTACCCTTACTCTAATCTTTCCAGGGATGTCACCAGGAACATGAGTAGATTTACTTTGTCCTTGCAGTAGAGGGGACCAGAAAGCTCAGATCATGCAAGGTTCCCTAATACCTTCTATCTTTGTTGTGAACAGAATGGTCCACCTTTCCCTACATTGGCGACTGCTAAGTAATGACTAGTTCTGCCCATTCCTGGAGTGAAGCTTTGGCAGCCACTACCAGGGTCCATGGTTCCAGGCATTTGTGTTCCCCACCCTCACGTTCTACTTCTCACTCTGACTCCGAGCCACTGAAGAGCTTCACTGTTCTTCTCTCAATGTTTGCACATTCATACTAGAGTATTCAGGAGCTTTTGGATTCCTGTCATACCAAGTTTAGACAATAAATCAGGACCTCCATCTTGGACATATGTATAGTAACCTACCCTGCAGTCTCCTTTAAGAATTCTTTCAGTGCCTCATTGGAGGTAGCCTCAGATGAAGTACAGTCTGTTCTAGTAGCTACAGCTTTTCATACAGGCTGTCCTGGAAAGTGGGCTATTTCTTTGATATTTGTATGCTACCTCATGCCTATTTCAATGTTTCTTGTAGACTTCTGCATGTGCTGTATGATTACTAAGTGGAGCAACAGATATGATGATGGCGAAAACATCTCACACATATTCTGAAACATATAGATCATAGGAGGGATCCTTTTCTGTGTCTACTCTTCAATCAAGAACATTAAAAACTTCTCTATGTCTGATATATTCAAGAAAATTCTTCTTGAAATTTTATTGGTCTCATTGTTTCAATGAAACAGATCACTTAATAACCTCAATCAGTTCTTATTTTTCAAGATTGTAGCTATGGTGGCATGGGACATACTGATTTGTGAGCAATAACCATTACTGGCTGTCTACTTTCATAGCCCTTAATCACTTTGAATTTTGTTTCCAGGTCAATCACTTGACAGAGCCTCTTACTGGCAATATTTTCAGTGGGTTTTGTATGTTTAGTGGTCATGAGGAACAAAACAACACAACATTATATCAAACACAAGGGAAAATGATGCTATCAAGAGAGATGGTAAACATGAAATACTAGAACATTCCAATCATTCCAATGATGACTTAACTATTCAATAAGAATTTGGGGGCCACTGTCATATCTGCAATCTCATAATGTTTTATGCTATATGACTAGAATTCCATTTTTTCTTTTATCCCTCATGGCAGGAAGAGGTAAGTTTTTCCCCCTTCCTATTTTAATGGAATTTGTCTTGCATCAGTTGTTTTTCATTTTTAACTTCCTTGAAGTTTCTAGTCTCATAGTCCATTCAAAATGCTGGGGTGGGTTACAAGGAAACTTAGGCAAAAATGTATTTGAAAGCTTTATGATTATTATAGGTTGAAAGCACTTGCTTCAAAGCCTGGGATCTTCTATAAACCACTACAGGTAAATAACCCATACTATTTGGGTTATTTCTCTACAAAATTCAATTTTTGCACATCTTGTATCTATCACCAAATTCATTTTCTCCACTCCAACATCCTTAGCAAGGCTCTGCCAAACCTACCTGTATTAAATAAAGATATTTGTAAAGGTGTCTCTGATGGTTGCAACACAAATCTAGGAACTTATCTCTGTATTAACCAGCAGTCATTCTTTTTTTTTTTTAAAGATTTATTTTTTATTTATACAAGCACTGCGTACAGTCAGAAGCGTGGTAGGGTGAGAGAATTCACCAAAGCCACAGCGGGGGTCAGAGCAGGCAGAAGGACCGAAGTACACTGCTGAGGGGAGCAGCGGGCGGCAGGAGAGGTCTGCGCGCCATGTGGGACGCTCCTCAGGTGGCCGGGGAGCAGCCGGGGATCGAACCGGCGCTGCAGAGGCTGCGGGCAGCTTCGCAACCCAGCGCTCAACCACTGTGTCACCGAGAAGGCACCCAGCAGTCATTCTTAAGAAAGTTCACAACTAAATGCAACTTGTAAACCACATCAATGTGCCTTTTCAACTTTTGCCTGATTCAGACATGAAAAGGTAATCATTTGACTGCTTTTTATATAAATATAAGTGCATATTTTCACAGCTTTGCTTTAAGATTTAAGCTCCTCCAGCTGATTATTAATTGCCAGGAAATGTCTGCCCAGTCTATCATAGTGTCTTAATTAAGCAAATACATAGAAATTATAAGGGGGTAGAGACCTATGAATTCACCAGGTGTAATGAATTCTGAAAAAGTGGTAGTTACAGATTTCCCAGGGTGTGCTAATAATACATACAAGGCAGAGGACAACTGAATTAATAATTCTTTTTTTCTCCCTTTTACCAATCTCTTCCCTTTTGAAAATATATTAACTATGCAATCTCTAACTCTTAATTGAGGTGTTTCTTCTTTTCAGAGAATTCCTTGATCTCCCGTTTCAATACTCCAGTAGGCTGCATTAAGCGACCCCTCCTCAGCATTCCTATCAGTAAACAGCATTACTAATTCTCTAAACATACCCTGTCCCACTATCTTGCTATATATAGTATTTGTCCCCTTCAATGAGTTTATGGTCTTACCTTGTCCAAGCCTTATAATCAGAAATATATAACAATCCATTGCACACTAATTTCTCAAAACTTTGATTGGTTATATAATATGTATAAAATCATCATTTTGAGCTATCTAAAACATTTTAGAAACCACAGGGGCAAAAGGAGTTAATTATTTTCTATTTTTAAATATGCTTAGAAACAGAGTTCTCTGTAAGCAAATTTTCAACACATTCACTACCTATTTTTTTTTTTTTTTGCTGGCTGGGAATTCAATCATTTTGGGTTGTGTGCCCTGGGCTCTGTTTTTTCCATTATTTATTGCTCAGAGGGCTTTACTAGGGAGCTGGGGGCAGGGAGAGGCCACTGGTAAATAGCAGATGCCCAGTAGGCCTAAGGCATGTGTGACACATGGATGATGAAGAAAGTGGAGAAAAAGAGCAGCAGTTCTTGGGATGACATATTTAAGAGCCTGAGGAGGTGCATTGCTGTAAAATTACTAATCATAAGAGACAGTTGCTACAAATGGTGTATGCACCCTTCTGTCCACATCAATTCTGTGGGTAGAATGAGGGTAGGTGAGCATACTTTAGGGTTTACAGTCTTAACTCCTAGGTGGTGGTCACGTACTCCACATTTCTTCTAGAGGTCACCCCAGCTGCCGGCTTTCAGAGCCTCGAGGCATTGACTCAATCCTGTCTATCTCTATGTCCTCCAACAACTAATAAAGTGGTGTGTTACACTGGAGTTTCAAAATAGATGTGTCAAATGAAAAATGAATAAAGTATAATTAGAAATCCATAACAGCAAGGAGTGGCAATACTAATGCAGGCAATGCTGTGTTCACTGAGGAATTGCTTAGAAGCCCACAGTTTGAAAATGCTATGCTCATGGGGTGCACTGTTAATTAATGAACAGCCAAGTGCTGAGTTCAGGAACAAGAGAAGACAATTATAGCTCTGTTGCTAGTGAGGCAACTCTTTCTTCCATGTGTGAGTCCTGTATAAAGCCTTGGAAATTTCCATTTTAATAATAATAAAAAAAAAACAAAACCATTAGAGAATCATAGGAGAGAGAAGAATCTGTTCTTTCTCCCCGACAGCTTGCATCTCCTAAAATGTGATTTTGCCAGTCTGATGCAAAATATTGGTTGCAAGATTTGTCTACATTTGCAGCCTACCTCCTGCAAGTGGTACTCCATAAAAGAGATCAGAGAAAGGTTGTGGGTATTAAACTCCCACCACGCCTCCCTTCATGCTGAGTATAATTAGATTTCAGTCTAAGGTCAGAGGGATATGGGTAATTGGGGCAAAATGCTATCAAGTCAGGCACTTTCTCATATGACTTAGAGTCAGTATTCAAATGAACTTGACCTATTTTGAAGAGTCCTGCCTAAGGGGACTCTTTCCTATCACTCCTGGTGTCACCCCCATTACCAGTGACCGTCTGCATTCAGCAGCCTTCTTTGGACTCTATCAGTCATTGTTTATGTTCTTGATAGATGCATGTACTATTCTTTCCTTAGATCACTGGCTATAGAGCCCTGCTCTTAGCAGTGTTTGCAATCTTTTGCAACTCTAAAAGTAATAAGCCTTACTTAAAAATTATTTGTGAATAGGCAGGAATTGAATCCCAATTTCTGTAAGATAGGTTTTCTGACTGACATCAAGAATTCAGTCAGAGATGAGCTAGGTAATTGAAGGCAGTTTTTCTTAAAAACTATGTGGAGAGTTTAATCAAGATAAGATCTATCCAAATGTTGAAAAACATGGGGAGAAAAGAAGACATAATTTGAAAGCTTCCCTTGGTTCATGAACCCCTTCCATAAAAATCTTTCTCATGATGTCACTTCTTTAGTTCTACCTCTTCTGTTTACTTTCCCCACTTTTCTTTTGCTTTTTTGCTCCCTTTTTAGGTGCTATCCTTAATCTTATCTTCAAACCTTTATAAGTCATTTTTTCATTGCTATTGTATTTATAATTTCTATTTTCATAGCATACTTAATCTTGTAGATATAGTACATTTTCTTATCTATTTGAGATTATAAATGATAGTATTATATTGCTTTTTAATCTTTCCTCTTTTCCTTGGACTATCTCTCTTTCCTCCATATTTTACATATATATTCTTAAGTTTCCTGTATTTACTTCCTCTCTGCCTTGTTTCCAGTGCACTGACTGGCACTCAAGAGCTGCACCACTGGCAGAGTGGAGGAATCCTCACCAGTGAAATGGAAAAACCCAGGAAATACATCACCATATTGCCTATGAAAGGATCTTCAGTGAAAGAGACAAACTTTTAATGAACCTTTGAATCCATTTGCTGGCAAACTCCACCTAAATATCCTGAGTGAGTAGGTTATAAGCAACTATTCAGAAGCTCAGGATCCAGAGGTGTTACAAGTCTGTAGGATTTTATTTTTTTAAGTTTATTTTTTAAGATTTATTTATTTATACAAGAACAGGGGTACAGGCCAGTTGTACATGAGGGTGAGAGGATTCAACAGAGATAGCGGGGAGCAGAACAGGCAGACGGACCAAAGACACTGCTGAGGGGAGCAGTGGGATGAGGCAGGAGAGGTCTGCCACGCATTGTGGGTTTCTCCCCGCCAGCCAGGAATTGAACCTGCACTGCAGAGGCCGTGGACAGTTTCACAGTGCTGTACCCAACCCGCTGCACCACCGGGGAGGCCCCAAGTCTGTAGGAGTTTACATAAGCTATTTTCTTTCCTCAAGCCTCACAGAACCTGACACCTAGGTTTATCACATGCCTCTTTAATTTCTTCCCAGAATTATCCTCCTGGGTTGTTGTTTGAAAGAGACATTATCTACTTCAGCAGCTATCAACCATAACAATATCTGAAATACAGAATTGAAGGCAAAGTGTCTGATCCAAAAGTCAACGTATAGTCTTACTGGTATGCATCTAAACAGGTATGATACACATTGTTTTGATATGAATATGGGGATTTGAAAAGACTATAGTAAGATGAAAACAAAATACAATCAGTAGTGGCAGAGAGAAGTGTTTCGGGAAGTCTTTCCATCTTAAGGAATTTTTCAACTAGAAGTTTCTGAAAGAAATGTGTATGCAGCAGAATGAAATGTCCAACAAGCAGGAGGTGTTACGAAAGGTATTGAAAAAATCTTCAAATGTCTTGTTATTCTGAGAAATAAATTATGGATGATGGAATGTTGGTTCTTAGCAGAAATATCCATTTTCAGTATCAAGATCAGTAGCCATTATGTATCCATTTCATGATTTTTAAAAAAAAATACAATTGTTAATCTATCCATTAGAATGTTTCAGGTTGTTTATTTTCATTATTTGTCTCACTGTGACTCTGTATGCCCATATACATCACTTCCTCTCTCTTTAACTTCTATGTTTTCTGTCTTCTGTGACTCAGTACTTCAAGAGACATAGGGCTTATTGAGTCAAAAGGAAACAGAAAGGCGGAATTCAAACACAAGTGATGGGAATCTACATCTACTACCATCAAAGTCTTGGTGGATTCCAATTTTATCTGTGGCTTTCACAAACTGCTAATGGACATATAATTTACAGATAGAGAGAATTTTGACAGAATGGATATATTATAATGTGGCACAAGGGCACATGGCTCTTAACCCTTATACTCCAAAAACTTAGATTTCTGATATGCCAGGTCAGTGCTCTCTTTCTTGTTTCAACTCTGCTTCGGTATGCAGTCAAGAATCAACAGACAGGACTATATCAAATTAAACAGCTTCTGCACAGTGAAAGAAGCTATCCATAAAACAAATAGACACCCTTCTGAATGGAGAAAATATTTGCATATCATACATCTGACAAGGCCTGATACCTAAGATACATAAAGAACTCATGCAAATCAACAAAAAGAAACAAATAATACAATTAAAAAAAAAATAAGGCAGAAGAGGTAAACAGGCACTTCTCCAAAGAAGAAATACAGATGGCCAACAAGCACATGAAAAATAATGTTCATCATCACAGGAAATGCAAAGCAAAAGCACAGTAAGAAGCTTTCCACACCTATGAGAATGACCTATATCAAAAAATACCAGAAACAACAAGTATCGGTGATGATGTGGAGAAAAATACTCAGATACTACTGATGAGACTATAGATTGGTACAATTCCTATGGAAAACAGTATGGAGGTTTTTAAAATACTAAAAATAGATCTATTTAATGATCAAACAATACCACTATTGGATAACTACCCAAATAATGTGAAAACACTAATTCAAAGGATATATGCATGCATGCCTGTGTTCATTACAACACTATTAACAAGAGCCACAACATGTAAATAATCTGAATGCTGAAAGATAGAGGAGTGGATTATAAAAATGTGGTATAAATACACCATAGAATATTACTCAACTGTATAAAAGAAGAACTGTTAAGCAAAATAAGTCAGAAGGGAAAGACAAATACTGAGTTGTTTCACATATGTGGAATGCAGAGAAACAAAACAGAGAGTCAAATGAAACCAAACCAATAACAAACCCTAAAAATCTGACTGTGGAAGAGAGGCTAAAAACAGGAAGGAGGAAAGATAAAAATAAAGAGGGGAGGGGGCACAAGAGACTCTGGTAGAGGGCTAATTGTGCCTTGGTGGTGGGTGTGGTTTGGTGACATGCATTTTAGGAGGTATGATCCTATGCCTTTGAATCACATACAGGTTTGTAAACCAATGTTACCTCAATTAAATACATATGTGTATTGATATATACACATATATGTGTATGTGTGTATATATATGTTTATGTGCATATATATATATATATATGTATATATATAATCTTCCTCAATGAAAACAGGGTCATAAGCCACCAGATGGCAGTGGTTGTTAAAGATGAATATAGTCAAGAATATTTTGTACTTGTTTGATCTTTTTATCATTTTGGCCATAAATGAAGACTTTTACACATTATAAGGTTTTGTCTAAAACACCCATTCAGACCTTTTCCATGGACAATTGTGAGTCTTTCAATTTCCTAAGTTAGGGATTTTGAATTATATTTCATCCTTCTAATTCCTTAACTGTTATTCAATTAATCTTTGTTTTTTACTAAAACATTGCTATCTTGTGACACTTCTCAAATACCTCCAATCATTTCTTAACTAATGAGCAGAATCCAGGTTTTTCAACTAATAATTGAGACTTTAACAACCATCCAAATCCACTTTTATATAACCGTAGAATCACATGGTGGTATACACTGAAGGTGCTTAATAAAATTTGTTGTTTGATTGTTATGTGTAGTAATTATAAAATTAAGAAATTGAATAAATCATAATAAGGGGCATTGTCATAAGGGGCATTGTCCCTCAACCATTTTTATTACTGCTGGAACTTTTACCTATGATACATCAAAATCCAGCAACTCATTCAAAGCCTTGAAGTATAAAGACTATATAAAATTTCAGTATCACTTCAGTATTTAACCACAGAGCCACGGTGGAAGGCTCTGTCCTCTTATGATAAGAATTACTTTTTCCCATCATATAAACTATTTTAGTTCATGTACAACCAGGAAACAAGCTTTCCAACTGATTTAAGATTTCATGCTGACAGTAGTGGTAATAATAATTTCTCTTACACTCAGAGAATAATTTATAATGGCCTAAAATAACTTATCATTTGAGTCTCACAGGCATTATATGGGACTGAAAGAAGAGTATTAGTTGTCCTGTTTTACAGAGAGAGGAATATAATTTTGTAAAAATAAGTATCTGTCCAAGGTGACATGTCTAAGAAGTGACAAATATCATCTACTCTGGGTCGGACACCAGGCCCTGGTTACAAATATAAGTTAGGCAAACTTTGAATGTTGGAAACAGAACAGGCTTATTTTAACTACTAGACTCTTCCACCTAGCTGTGCCTTAATGAGGAGAAGATAAATTAATAGAATTTGGTAGAAAATAAAGAACTTCTTCCTGCTACCCAAACATAGTTCCAAAACTTTTTTGGGGTAGCAGAAATATATTTTCATGAGAAAACTTTAAGCTGAGCTGCTTTGGTTGGAAGAGACCAAGAACTGCAGATTTGGCTTAACTGTCTTCTCCAAATTGTTCCTGAGGTAACTGCAGAGTAGTAAGATTCCAAGAAATATAGTCAGGGAAAAAATATTTGCAGTAATAATCAAGATCCCAATTTATAAGTAACAGGATCTGATTGTAGCTGGCTAGGCAGAAAAGGCATTTATTTACTTTAGTCTTCTGAAGGATTTCAATTCTTTTATCACAGGGGAGGCTGAAGAAGTGGATCTGGGAATTTCTTGACAGAAACAAACCTGAAATGATGGATCCTTAGAAACTGAGTGATGAGGATACTGCTAGTGCTGCTGCTAAAATGGATGCTCAGTTGTACCTGCTTCCACCACTGCTCAAGAAAGTCATTCTTGGTATCACAGTCACCGTCATCAGTGAGAACGCTCTATGACCTCTACATCCTGGGATCTCCAGTTCCCATTCAAAGTAAAGGGCCGGTGTTTATGACTGAAGGAGCCATGCTCTCAGGCCCTCATGTTTTTCCTCTAGCTTCAAAGGATTCTGGGAAACTTGAGAAAATGTTCTGCCTCAACTTCAATGTATGAGGTGGGAGCGTGAGTAGCCAATATGAGTGACACAAGTATATTTTTCCTTTGGATCATATTTGTCATTCTCAACCCTGACTGCACAGACAAATCACCTGCGGAGCCTTTGGAAAAAAATTAAATGACCAAATGCCTCGAATCAGTTGAATCTGAATCTCTGAAGCTGGGACCCAGACATCCATACACTTCACTTACAGTCATTCCACAACTTTTTGCACATTTTATAGAAGAATCTTGCATTTCTCACACCAAAATGTAGCAAGACATAGGAATAAACATGTTAATTTTTGCCCTCCATCCAATCTACGTGTCATAAGAGAAAACATTTTCTCCTTATTCTAAGTGTAGAGTGTCTTTATATTCTCCCACTGTTGCGTATACCCCTGGTGGACTGCCTACGTATCGCAAATTGTCTGACATGAGATACAGTTTTCCTACTTATCAAGTAAGGAATGCAAAGGAGGGAGGAAAAATCTTTATGTGTCTTATAAAGGGAAAGCAGTATAGTTTTTGTGGAATAATTATGGGCAACCATAGCAGTCCATCCACTTATTATTTGAACCTATATTATATACCAGGATCTTCAAGAGACACTGGAGATACACACAGCTCTAACCATGGCATAAACAACCATGGCATTTCAACCTAATTAAAGAAATCTTCATAAATGTGTTGAAAGAAAATGTCTCAGTTATATCACAGAGAAACAGGCTTGAGGTTGTCAGAAAGGGGATGGATCATGTTGTTCAGGGACCATCCCTCTGATGAAATAACTTTTCCAGTTATCTCTCCAGATAACTGGCCAGATCAATCTGGAATGGAGCCACAATTCTCTTACGTGTTTTTCCATAAGTCAAAGGCAATTTCTTTTTCTCTATTTAGAAAAAGGAGATTAGGGCAACCAGATGGGCATTTGTGCAATGTGTTTGCTATTTATATTTTGAAACATATTGAGAAATACTGAATCCTCTACATACTACAAAACACAACAGTTGGCAAAACCGAAGTCTCTTGAGGAAATTTCTCAGGAAGTGCTGGGGCCCATTTTTCTTGAACTATGTTTGGTTAATAAGACTAGATCTGTGCTTTTCTAATTAGCATCTCAAATCATTTGTAGAACAAAGCACAGAATAAATAAAGATATATATCTCTAGTTAATCACCTCCTGTCTCGTGAGGGAAAACCTGCCTGACAGTTCATCCTTCAATTGATCTAATTCTTCTCCTTCAATACATAGCAGAGGAGTCTCAGGTACTCTTTTCTGAGTTTGGTTATCAATTTGCCTTTGCAGAGGTGGCCATTGACTGAGAGAACACTGCCCCAGCTGCCTATCTCTGTGGCTTTTCTAAACCAAAGTAAAAACTAAGTATAAATTGGAACAGCACAGAATTAGCCACAAGGCATCTTTAAATTCACAGTAGAGTCCTGACTTTCCACCCACACCCATTAGGCAACCACTGCCCCCTGCCCCAAGATTGCTTTGGTTTAACCTTGTCATTAGTAGCTCTGGACTCTTAGCAATTGGGCAAAAGCTAAATGGGAAGAAAACTAACGTTAGTGCTTAGAATTCTGAATCATAGCTCAGGAACAAACTTTTTCACATACTACTCTTGACCACGGTAATTCACTTCTTGGGGTAACAGTTTTTTCATCTGTAAAATGGGTGCAACCATTCCTACCTGCATTCATGCTTTGATACAGTAGTAAAGCAGCTAATAAAAAGACTAGAACATACTTTACAAGTAAAGGATAGGATTATTATGTTATCCTTTTTTTCATTACTTCCCTGAACTGTCTGCCTTTCAGACTTACAGGGATATTGCTAAAAAACAAGCCCTCCATGAATCTTCTGTGTGAACCTCCCCATTAATCATTTCCCCCATGATTAGAACGTTCTTTAATGAATCTGAATTATTTTCATCACCATGATTTATTGTAGTTTTGGTTTCCCAGGATTTTTTGTTTGTTTGTTTGTTTTAAGATTTATTTATTTATGATAACAAAAACTGAGATACAGGCCAGAGGTGTAGGAGGTGAGAGGATTCACCAGAGACAGAGTGGGGGCAGAACAGACAGATAGACCAAGTACACTGCTGAGGGGAGCAGTGGGTGAGACAGGAGTGTTCTGCTGCACCATGTGAGTAGCTCCTGGGCCAGGGATCAAACTCACACCACAGAGGCTGCGGACAACTTCACAGCACTCTGCTCAACCCCTTGTGCCACCAGAGAGGCCCTGTTTAGTTTTATTGCAGAAAAGATGACTAAATCATAATAAACCTGGAGGAAGTTGGGGAAAGCTGAGGCGAGACAGGATGGTAAGGGAATTTGAAATAGTAACTACAGAGGTGAAGTACCATTAGACGTTAAGTCTACTTGACACGAATAACATAAAGCCAAAATGACATACATTTTTAGACTATCAAAATTGCTGATATTTCCTTGTGTATTCATTTTTAAATTTACATAGAGTAAAACCTCCTCTTTTTGATGTTTACAGTTCTTGGAGTTTTCCCAAATGCCACATCATGCTCAGAAATAGAATAGGGCCACCACTCCAAAAATACTCCCTCTTGCTACTCCTTGGTAGTCCAGCCCTTCCCTGACCTTTAAACCCTGGCAACTACTGACTTGTTTAAATCCCTACTAGAATTTTAAAATTAGATGTGAAAATTTCCCCTCTGGGTAGTAGAAGTGGGTTAATTCTTAGTCTACATTTGTGTACTATACTCATAGCAATAAAGTTCAAAGAAGAACTATTGTCCTTACAGCTTTCTTATCACTATTTTGGCAAATTTTCCCCTCTCTGGGTGCCAAGGGACAGTCTTCAGAGTGGGGATATATTGTGTTTGAAAAATGAACAGATCTCATTTCAGCACAGATTTGCATGCTGGTATAAAGTATAAAATTAGAATTACTTCTCAACGAGAAATAGCCTGCGTTAAAGTAAGTACAAATTCTTTCAGGAGAATCCCAGGTTTTATATAACTTTTAATTAAGTTTCTCAAAAGCTGGAGCTCATTTATTCTTCCCTCTGCCATTTAGCAGCAGTGTACTTGGCCCTATGCTCATTGAGACCTTGCTTTGAATTCTATTCCAATCTGAGTTTTTTGACATAATTTTTGTTCATTTCATTGATTTTCTAAAATCATTACTTGAATACATCAATATCTGCCTCCCCTTTAACAGCCAACTATGGAAATCTCCCTGGATAAAGCTATTAAGGAGTTTGCACTATCTCGTCTCAATACTAGATTGTAGCTAGTATTTTAAAACCAAATTAAACAAAATGAATTCCCTAAACAAATTAAATTCAAATATGCATTAATTTCTTATCCTGACTACAGATAAAAATGTGATAAAATGAACCTTAAGAAAATGAGTCTAGGAACTATAGTATGGTAGGTTTTTCAGTGTTTACTTGACTAGTGAAAGATGAAATACTCTAAAAAGTTTTAAACAACTTTGAAATGCCAACCAGCATTTCCTTTGGCATCCAAACTAAAAACCGATCATAAAACCCAGCAGGCATGGTGGGAAGCAAACACTACTCTGTGCTTTTGTTTTGTCATGCTTTGTTCTGGTGGCATGACATTTCAGAGGCAAAGAAGCCCACATGTATTCAAAATTCCCCAATTTTTCTTTTAAGTTAATGATCTAATTCCACATACCTTCATCATCTTTGGTTGAATCTGCATGTCACTTATGTTAAAACTGTACTAAATAGAAGCATTTATTTGGACTAGTAATACAGAGAAGTGTGATGTGCCCTTTGTGTACATTACTCTTCTACCTTAATCGTGTGTTTATTGACCTCAAATTTCATTTGCCCACACAAAAATGCATTCAAAATCATTAACTCTCAAATGTAACAGTGATTGTGTTTATGGGAGACCACTTTCTACCTACTTAAACTGGCTGACTCTGCATACATAATGTCTCATCATAGAACATCCTGGGAAAGAAGCTAGTTCTTCAGGTTCTATAGATATCAAGAACTCTCAGAGTCCTTTACAGGGAATAATAAAGCAAACACTGATATATATGTTTTTGTATTTAATTACATTGGTAACAGATCTTAATTATTTTCTAATGCCTGAGAGCACATGGTAATTACTATGCTCTCCTTATGTTTTCCAAATGGTTGATGTATAATCTATGCTTAACAATGGAAAATAGCTTTGAATTTGTGTTAAGGAAGGAGGGGTACCAATGCGTGACAGAATGAGGCATAGAAAGTGCCAAATTTCTTAGACATGACTTCCTGCTTCCAAACTGGAATATTAGCTGTGTCTCTGAATAACCAGTTTATTTTATTTTTTTAAAGATTTATTGATTGATTGATTGATTGATTTATACATACATGCATACAAGCACTGGGTACAGTCAGAAGTGCGGGAGGGTGAGAGAATTCACCAGAGCCAGAGGAGGGAGTAGAGCAGGCAGAAGGACCGAAGTACACTGCTGAGGGGAGCAGCGGGCGGCAGAAGAGGTCTGCGCACCATGCGGGACCCTCCTCCTGCGGCCGGGGAGCAGCCGGGGATAGAACTGGCGCCGCTGAGGATGCGGGCAGCTTCACAACCCAGCGCTCAACCGCTGCGCCACCGGGGAGGCCCTGAATAACCAGTTTAAAGCCAAATAATATTAAGGGTTTTAGAAGTGGAAGGGAGATGATGGAATTTAGTTCTTTACATTTGAAGAAACTCAGACCAAACTGAATTAAAAACTTGTTGAAAACCACAAAGGGAGCTAGTAAGTAGAATCACAAGAAGTAGAACCAGGGAGGACACCCACTTCACTTACTAACTCTGACTTTCTGAGGAGATAGGGACCTGTGGAGCCTGCCTATGCCAGCTCTGAAATTCTGAGCCTGATAGTTTTCTATTTCCAAAGAAAGAGTCCCCAACCAAATACCCTACTCATAAAACAGTCGATCTTCTGATGACTCTAAGGAAGATCATAGTCAATCACTTCAACTCTTTAAGATTTCATGAATACAAGTCTTCCTTTGACTAGGTAGCTATCATAACAGCACCTAATATAATATAATGTAAAATAACATGATATAATGCAACATAATATGTATAACAAAATCATAATAGCTAAAATAATATAGTGAAAATAGCTTTTATTTTCACTATTTTACTATGATTTTCCAGCTTCATTCATTCAACATTTGAACTGTTTCAGATGCTGTGATTTATAGTTTCCTTTCTAAAAAAAATTAATTCTTACAATAATTTATTTAGGTGCTGCTCATTACCTGTTTGCTGCCAGATTCATTTCTAGTCCTTTCTCTGCTCTTTTTAATACCACTTGTGATAGACTCCAGCAATTACATTGCTGAACTTTGCTTGCCAACTGGTTTTCAGTTAGTTTTAGTAAAGGGGGAACCTGCAGAGACAAGAGGGCAGAATCAGGGGAGATGCTGGAAGTCAATGTCCATTGCCCTCCATTACAGGCAGTATCTCCAAGAGTGGCTATGCCCCTTCCTTGTTTTCACTCTTACTAGGAAGCCCAGGAAGCCCAGACTCCACAGCTTTGGTAATCCCATGTTTCCTCATTTCTCCTCCAACCACATTTGAGAGGAATATCCTGATGGGTTGGCTCACCATCTCTGATTGAACTCAGCTCTTGCAACACATTTATAATTAATTCCCAGTATTAAAACAAAAATTCTCCCTGGACAACTTGACATGAATTTTGCCACTTGAACTGGAATCCAACTTATATATATAACATCATTATCATTACCCTACACATCAAGGAACTAAATGTCAGGGAAATTTTCCTCACACCAGAGATTCACAGTGTGGTGGATATTATGCTAAACATCTCATACACATAATTTCATTTAATCTTTATAAAAATATCACGAACAGTTATTAATATCCACATTTCACAGATAAGAAAATGGGGCTCAAGGAACACAAATAACAAACCTAATGTCATCCTAGTTAGTAGCAGACCTCGTGACTGTGCTTAGCTCAGAGTCTAGATCACATAAAAGGTACAACAATGAACAGATGCTGGTATGTGGTAACACTCTTCAGGAAATTCATGCTAGAAATTGGAGAAAGGAGTCCACATGGCCACAACTCAGCCAGTTTATAAGAGGGCTCAAAGTCACCACAAATGTTTTGTAAGTAATCTCAGGGTTATAAGCAGTGGTGTGCTGTTGTTTAACAATCTACCCTCCAGGGAAAGAAATCCTGATTCATAGCATTTGCCAATTCCAATGTGTAAATATTCTCATCATAGCTGATTTCAAACCACTAATGTGATGTTATTAAGCTCATGTAATTCTTGAAACTCTAACAACCAGCTCTACTACACATGGCTGAACGTATAAAAGGCATATCATTAACTTTTATTACTTAATATTCTTAAAGCAATATATTTTCAGAGTAAGTCAAACCTTAAAAAATATAAGCTGATGAATTTTTGTTCTTCAAAAGACATCATCAAAAAATTAGCATGCCAAAATCTGGGAGAATGCATATGTGTGTGTGTGTGTGTGTACACACACACACACACACACATACATATATATATATAACAAGATTCAACTATAATATATAAATAAATCTTATACAAATCAATAAGAGAAAGCAACACACAACTTTAAAATATGGATGAAGAGTTCAATAGGAAGAAGGGAAAGGTGAAGATGGTATAAAGAACCTGACCTTAGCTCCTCCAAAGATCACAACAAATTTCTACCTAAACTACATGGAAGCAGACCTGAAACCTGGATATAACAAAGGACAAAATGGCAGCACCTAGAGGGATAGGTGAGACAGACATACTCTAGCCATGGAGGGAACTGCATCGTGTAGAAAATTAGGCACAATTAGAAAGAGTTCTAAGGATGAGGAACTTTTTCCTTGGGGAGCAGGACTAACACCCAGCACCCTAACCCTACTGTGCTGAGAACTAGAGGGAAATGATCATAGGAAAGTTGAAGAAAATGTAGAGACTAAGCACCAGTCTTTTGTAGACCCATGAGTCTTACTTGCTCTGGAGCCTAAAGCAACAAACACCAGTCTGAACAATGTCCAACCCATAGAAGAAGGAATTACAGATATCATCTCACAGCATGGGCCTGGGAGGCAGACAATACTGGGGAATAATCTGGAGTTGTAGTCACCAGAAGATACCATCTTGACTTATCTTATAATCTTGCCATTAACAGAGCAAGAGGACATGATTGTAGAACTTACCCTCCATATTACTAGACCTTAAGGGTGAATCCCTATTAAGTGCTCTGCCCACCTAAGTAGCCTTGCTAGCTGGGGCCCAGAGATAATAATCAAGATATACCCCTGGAATATAGATGTGTACAACCCCTGAGAACTACTACTTACTTGTCAGCAAATAAAAGGGTAGTCAGCAAGCACCCTGCAGAACATCCAAAGCATAGGAAGCTAGGACACAAACCCTCCTGCTACCCAGTATGCTTCCTTATTGGCCCATCGCCTGCCAGAGAACATATATTCTTGGTCCAACACATGTGTGCCATCCCCTGCAAGACCCTCCATGGGATTTCACACATATTTCCAGCCATATTAAGTGCTGTAGCATCAAGTTGTGCCACCCTCAGGTACATGCAGAGCCTCAGCAAAACACTGAGCATCATGGGCACATACTACAGCTACCATGGCCAATAGTCCAGCTAACTCAGCACACCTACTAAAGGCAAGTATCTAGCTGAAGGCTGGTCTCCAGCAATTACTTGCCCTTGTGATACAAGCACTGTGCCCTGTTGCAAGCTCAGTGGGCACCAGTGTGGCATACACAAGTTCACATCCTATAGCTACTCTAGGCAACCACATACCAAAGCTGGATCCACATCACTACCTACTGAAAAAAAAACTTTAGTGTAAGGCTGATACCTAACCCAATCAAAGCATTACTGCCTGACAGGTGGACAGCCATACCCAGAGTGCTGCTTGGACACAGTAGGCAGTGAGTGTGGTGAAGAGATAGAAAAAATAATTCATACAAATGGAGCTGAAAAGAAAGTTAGTACAGTTATACACATAGAGGACAAAATATACTTCAAAACAAACCCAGTTATTAAAAAAGGTACATATTATATAATGATGAAGGGGTAATACATTAAGGAGATATAACAATCATATATATATATATATATATATATGTGTATCTCCAACACAGAAGCACTGAAATATATAAAACAAATATGAACAAATCTAGAAGGAGAAATTGACAATAACACAATAATATTAGGGGACTTCAAAATACACATTAATGTATATAGCTTCTCCAAACAGAAAATCAATATGGAATATTACTCTCATATGATACATAAGACTAGACACATGAAATAGATATATACAGAACATTCCATCCAAAATCAGCATAATATACATTCTTCTGAAATGTTAATGGAAAATTCTCAATGTTAGATCCCATGTTGGAACACAAAAACAAATCTCAACAAATTTAAAAGATCAAAATAATACTAAGCATCTTTTCTAACTACATGATATATTAGGTTAGAAATAAACTATAAGAAAAAAACTGAGAAACAAGTATGTCGACAAAACTATACTACTGAATTACTCGGTCACTAAAGAAATCAGAAAGTATTGTGAGACAAATGAAAATGAAAATACTATTTATCAGAATATTTGGGACATAGCAAAAGCAGTACTAAGAGAGAAGTTTATAGTCACACAGGCTGATCTCAAGAAACAAAGAAATCTCAAATAAGCAATCTTATTTTAAAAGTAAAGGAACTGAAAAATAAGTAGATGGAAATAAGAAAAATCAGAGTGGAAATAATCTAAACAGAAAGCAAGAAAATGCAAAGTATCAATGAACCTAAGAGCTGGTTGTTTTTGAAAAATCAAAAAATTTGAAAAACCTTTGACTAAACTCATTAAGAAAAAAAAAAAAACCTCAAAAATTAAAAAAAAAAAAGAAAAGAAGTCATGTTGGATACCACAGAAATAGAAAAGATCATAAGAAAATACTATGAACGTCCATATGCCAAAAAAATTAGACAATCTAGAGGAAATGGATAAAATCATTGAATTGTACAACCTCCCATAACTGAATCATGCAGGAAAACTTCATAATCTGAAAGTGAAGAGATGGTTGGAAAATAGTCCATGCAAATGGAGGTGAAAAAAAGCTGAACATAGATTGAACATACCTATCACAAGGAAAGAAATCAAAACAAAAAGAAAAATAGTCCCTGACTAGGTGGTTTCACTGGTAAATTCTACTTAACATTTAAGTATCTTATACTCCTGCTTAAATTTTTTCAAAAACTTGAAAAAGATAAAAAGTTTTCTAAATTCATCTGAGACCAGTATAATGCTGATATCAAAGTCAAACAGGACAGCCCAAATATATATATATATATATATATATATATATTTATATATATATATAAATATATATATATGACAGTTTTTCTGTTGAACATAGATGCAAAAATACTCAACAAAACATTAGGAAGTCAAATTTAGCAATGCATTAAGAATGTCGTAGATCGCAACTTAGTGGGATTTATTCTATGGATAAAAGATGTTCAGTATCCACAAATCCATCAATGTGATTTGAAAAATCAACAAAATGAAAGATAAAAGTCATACAAGCATCTCAATAAAGGAAGAAAAAGCATTTGCTAAAATTCAACATTCGTTTATAATAAGACTCAAAAAATGGGTGTAGAAAGAACATCCATAAAGATAATAAAGTTCATATATTTCAGATCCATTGCTAACATTATCCTCAGTGGGGATAAAATGAAAGCTTTTCCTCTGAGATCCGGAGCAAGACAAGGAGACCAACTCTCACTACAGTTATTTACTATAGTACCAGAAGTTTTGACCAGAAAAGTTATCCAAGAAAAATAAATAAAAGGTATTTCCATCTGATAGATTAAAAAGGAAGAACTAAAACTGATAGTATATGCAGATGACATATTACCTATAGCACACCTTAAAGACTTCACCAAAAATTTATTAGAAATAATAAATGATTACAGTAAAGCTACAAAATTCAATAAATAAAAGTCTGTTGCATATTTATATGCAATGACCTAGCATAGAGAGATGGCAAAGACAATACCATTTATGATGATGCCAAAAAGAATAAAATACCTTGGAGTAAATATGGCCAAATAAGTGCATACTGAAGCTATAAGACACTGTTAAAAGTAATTGAAGGGGAAAAAAATGGAAAGGGATTCCCTGCTCAAAATTAATATTGTTAAAATGGCTATTAAATGTAAAATTATAAATAAATTGAACTTAATTCTTATTCAGCCCTCAACAACATTCTCCACAGAAATAGAAAAAAAAAAAACTGCTAAAGTTTGTGTGGAAACACAAAAAAATCTCAAATAGTCAAGATAGTCCTGAGAAAAAAAGAAAATAATGGGGATATCATGCTCCCTGACTTTCAGTACATTGCAAATCTATAATAATCTAAACAGTATAACATCAGAATAAGAACACACATACAGATCAATGGAATGGAATAAGTAGCCCAGAAATAAAGCCACAAATGTGACTACAATTTATGACAAAGAAGGCATGAGAATACAATGGAGAAAGGAAAATCTTTTCAGTAAAAGATGCTGGGAAAATAGAACAGCCACATGCAAAAGAATGAAACTAGACCACTATTTTACACCACAGACTAAAATTATTTCAAAGTCGATTATAGATTCGAATATAAAACCTGAAACCTTGAAATACAGAGAAGATGTAGGTGATAAGCTCTTTGACATCAGCCTTGCTGATGTCTTTTTGGATTCATCTCTAACAGCAAGAGCAAACAAAAGAGAATATAAATAAATGGGGCTATAGCATACAAAAAAGCTTTTGCACAGCAAAAGAAACCATTATCTACTGAATGGGGGAATTTATTTGCAAACAATGTATCAGACAGGAATTAATATCCAAAATATATAAACTCATACAACTCAACAAAAGCAAAATACCCAAAATGTGTGGACAGAGGATCTAAATAAACATATCACCAACGAAGACATAAAAATGACTACAGACACATGAAAAGATGTCCTACATCATTTACCTTTAGGGAGACGCAAATGAAAATCACAGTGAGATTTCACCTCATACTGGTGAGAATGGCTATTATCAAAATGTCAAGAAATATTAAATGTTGGCAAAGGTGTGAAGAAAAAGGAACGCTCATGCACTGCTGGGAGGAATGTAAATTGGTGGACTATGGACAACAGTAAGGAGAATGTTCCTCAAAAAATTAGAAATGATCCAATAATCCTACGTCTGCATACTTACCTGAAGAATATGAAAACACTAATTTGAAAAGAGATATGCAACCCTATGTTCACTACAGCACTATTCACAGTAATCAAGAATGAAAGCAACTCAATTTGACAGATGGTTGAATTAAGAAGATTTGGTATATATACACAGTGTTACTCAGTTATTTTAAAAAGGTGAAATTTTGTCATTTACAACAATATGGATGGAACTTTATGGGATTACACTAATTGAAATGACTCAGGGAAAGACAAATAACATGATTTCACTAGGGTGTGGAATATAAAGAAAAAAAGAAAATAAATAAACAAAACAAAAACAAAACAAACCCTTACACTCTGACCTGAGAAGGAGGGGCTAGGGAGGGGCTAGGGGTGTAACTGGTTGGTGGTAGATGATGTCTCAACATTTGGTGGTAGGTATGGTGTGATATTTACAGTTACAGAGGTGAGAGACTGTACACCTGAAACCTCTATGTGTTGTAAAGTAATGTTACTTTAATAATAAGGAAAAATATTTCTTAGTACAAAGAAAAAGAAAGTCTTAAATAGGCCCTTTTAAAAAGACTGCATACCTTTCAGGGGTCACAAACTTTTGAAAACACACAAACATTACTGACAGGAAAATGCAAATTGAAATGAGAAGGAATGTTGCTATATCTCCCTAAAAGGAATAAAGCAAAAATGACTGGTAATGCTAAAAATTGGTGAGGAAATACTAAAATTTGTACTAAAATTTTTAATATTTGAGGAAATACTAATTGTCAAGTAACTAACTACCTACATTTTTTAAAAATGTTAAGTAGGCACATACGTGCTGGCTACACACATAGTATTGCCTTTAAGCCAAGTACAAACTATTCCTGAGTGAATCTGGTAGTCCTGGCATTGCCCTTACCACTGGGAGACCCAGGTTTCATAGATCAGGACCCTCAGAAGAAATGAAAATCAAGGAGTGAAGTAAAGAAAACCTATGCACAGAATAGAGCTTACTCTGGAACAAAACAAGAGGAAGCAGTGACTAACATCACTCCTCAAACCAAGGTCAAGCATTACAGCATTAGACACCCTTCTACCTCAACTTCACACCAAGGTAAGCTAAGAAGAGAACAAACAAAGATAAATCTCCAGGACCCCAACCACATACACATGCATAAATAGCAATAGAGTAATATACATGCCTAAGAAGCAAAGAAGCATCTCACCAAGAACTGGAAAAGCAAAATTAGAAGGACAAATATAAAGAAGACAGAAATAGAGAAACTGTCTGACAAAGTTTTCAACAGCAATATTAAAAATGTTAAATGAGTTACAGGAAAGTTAGTCAAAGACAGACAGACACAAGATCTCAGAAAGGGACTCAGGAACAAATAAAGTTCTTCAATGAAGAGACTGAACATATAAAAAGATCATAAAAAGAGATTCTGAATGAAATGCAGGTAAAATTAGTGGTTTATATAGATTCAAAATGGCAGAAGAATTTCAGCTGTAGAATACGCCAATGAACAAATCACACATTTAAAAGAAGGGTGACCATCAAAACAAAGGAAAAATGAGAAAACTCCACAAGAAATATGAGACTCAATTAAAATAGGAAGCCTGAAAATGATTGGTCTCTAAGAAGGGTAAGAAAAAGAAATAGGAGTAGAAACACCATTCAAAAATTGAATAAATAACTTACCAAACCTACAGAAAGAATGAAATATAGAAGTCCAACAAGCAAACAGAACACCTAAATTCTTACATGCAAACATAATTACACCAAGACACATCATTGTCAAACTATCAAAAATCAAAGACAAAAAAAAAAAATCAAAGACAGAAAAACAATTCCAGGAAGCAAGGGAAAAAATAACTTATAACTACTTCCAAATTAGTACTTCCTTGGGTTTCAGTCTAAACACTCTCCAGGCAAGAAGAGAGTAGGCAGAAATATTCACAATCATAAAAGACAAGAACTGACAACCAAGAATTCTCTATCCTGCAAAATTATCAATTAAGTATGAAGGGGTAATAAAGGTTTTCTTAGAAAAACAGAAGCTAATGGAGTTTGCCACCACCAGAACTACTCTTTAAGTAATACTAAAAGGAGTTCTAAAGAAAAACAAAAAATGAAGTGTAAACTCCTTGGCAAAATGACAAGAGCCAAACAAACACCAGTACCAAGAGCAAGAACACTATGAGTTAAAAACACCTAATACTAAGGGGGAGAAAGATATTGGTAGAACCAATGTAGTTAAATGTCAGAGAGCAGACGCCAGCTCATAAAGAACCCAAGACACAGGAATTCAAGTAAAACCCACATGGTAACCAAAATTCCAGAATAGATATCCAAAGACAAAGAAACAACTAAAAAAAAATAGAAATACTAAGGAAAACCCTGCATAAAGAGCAGAGAGGGGAAAAAAGGAACAGAAACAACAGAAAAATAAAACAATCAAAACCAAAAAAAATTTGAAAATAAACAGTTTTTATCAATAATTACCCTAAATGTGAATGATCTAAATTGATCAATAAAAGACAGGCTAATAAATGTGGGTGAAAAAATTCCAGCCATCAATACTTTGTTTACAAGAAACCCATTTAAAACCAAAAGATAAATACAAACTAAAAATAACAGGCTGGAATAAGGTTATACATAGTAATAAATCAGAGAGTAAATCAGGGACAAAGATGGACACTATGTAATGATCAGAGAAACAACTCACCAAAAAGTTATAATTCTAATTAATATTTATGCTTTATATAGGAGCAACTAGTTATATAAAGCAACTATTAAAAATCTCAAATAATACATCAACAAAAATACAATCATTGTTGGAGACTTCAACACACAACTGATACACAGGGATTGATCAACCCAACAAAAAATTAACAAAGATAAAAGGTCTTAAATGAAGTATTAGATCAGATGGTTTTATTAGCTGCTTTAAAAGCAGTACTATGTGGGAAGTTCATAACAAATACAGGCCACATTATTAAAAAAGAAATCTCAATTTAATATTTTAACTATAGTTAAAAAGTCACTAGAAAAATAAAAACAACCAGAAAATTCAGTAGAAGGTAAGAAATAATAAAAATTAGAGCAGAAGGAGATGAAACAGTAAACAAAGGACAGTCCAAAAGAGCAATAAAACCAAGAATTATTTCTTGGAAAAAATAAACAAAATTGACAACTCACTAGTTATTCTTATGAACAAAAGAAGAGAGAAAATGAAAACTAATAGAATCAGAGATGAAAAGGTGAAATTATAATAGACACTGCAGAAAACATGAGAACCTATTATAAAAGTCTCTAGGCAAACAAATTGGACACCCTAGAGGAAATGGAAAAATTCTTAGATTCACATAAACTTCCAAGACTGAACTAGAATGAAACAGTCCAATCACAAGTACTGAAATTGAAAGAGTAATAAAAAGCCTCCCCATGAACAAAAGCCCATGACCACGTGTCTTCACCAGTGAGTTCTAATCTTTATAGATTTTACTCACACTCTTCAAACACAATTGAAGAGGGAGGAAATATCCCCAAAATATTCTATGAGGCCAGCATTACCCCAACCTTGAAATCAAACAAAGAATACAAAAAAGAAAATTAGAA
Organism: Talpa europaea; assembly: GCF_964194135.1. NCBI lineage: Eukaryota > Metazoa > Chordata > Mammalia > Eulipotyphla > Talpidae > Talpa > Talpa europaea. Next base: position 82,137,442 of record NC_140073.1, read on the forward strand.
AGCAGTATCTCCGATGAATGTAGGTGCGAAAATTCTCAGTAAAAACCTAACAAACCAAATACAAAAACATATTAAAAGAATCACTCACCATAATTAGGTAGGCTTCACCCCAGGATGTAAGCCCGGCTCAACATATTTATTTATTTATTTGTTTGTTTGTTTATATTTTTATTTATTTATATTTTAAGATTTATTTATTTATGCATACAAGAATTGGGGTACAGGCCAGGTATGGGGGCGGGGAGAGGATTCACCAGAGAAAGAGTGGGGAACGGAACAGGCAGATTGACCGAAGTACACTGCTGGGGGAAACAGCGGGCAAGTCAGGAAAAGTCTGCTGTACCATGTGGGTTGCTCCCTGGTTGTTCAGGAATAGAACTAATGCTGCAGAAGCTGCAAACTGCTTCATAGATTGCTTCTTAACCTGTTGTGCCACCAGGGAGTCCCCCTCAACATATTTAAATCAGAGAATGTCATACTTAATAACAAAAATGGAAGAAAAAAATCACACGGTCATCTCAATGGATGTTGAAAAAACATTCAACAATGTCCAACATCCATTTATAATAAAAGCCTACAAAAATGGAAATAAATGGAACCTATTTAAATATTATAAAAGCCATAAATGACAAATCCACTGCCAATATTATACTCAATGGTGAAAAGCTTGAAGCATTTCCACTATCAAGAATAAGAGGATGCCCATTATCACTTCTGTTATTCAACATAGTCCTAGAATTTCTAGCTGAAGCAATTAGGCCAAAAATAAAAAGACAGAAAAGGAATTCAAATTGGAAAAGAAGAACTGAAACTGTCATTATTAACAGATAACATGCTTATATACTTAGAGAAACCAAAAGATTACACAAAAAATAAAAAACTCCCAGATATAATAAAATGAATACAGTAAGGTGGCAGAATATAAAATCAATACATAAAAATCCGTGGCATTTCTATAGGTGAATAATATATCAGGAAAATGGGAAGTAAGGAATACACTTCCATTTATAATCACACCAAAAAGAATGAAACAACTTGGAAAAAATAAAGGAAGTGAACTACTTATACAATAAAATCTGTAGAACTTTATTAAATGAAATAAGGGAAGACACAAAGAAAAGGAAACATATCCTATTCTCATGGGTAGGATGAATTAATAAAATTAAAATAGCTATATTGGGCCTCCCCTGGTGGCGCAGGCAGTTTGAGGGCAGCACTGTGAAGCTGTCTGCAGCCTCTGCAGCGCTGGTTCAATCCCGGCTGGCCGGTGAGGGTCCCACATGGCGCAGCAGACATCTCCTATCTCGCCCGCTGCTCCCCTCAGCAGTGTATTTCTTCAGTCTGCCCATTCTGTTCCCCACTCTGTCTCCGGTGAATCCTCTCACCCTCCCATGTATCTGGGCCTTTACCCTGGTTCTTGTATAAATAAATAAATAAATCTTTAAAAAAAATGGCTATATTACCCAAAGCAATTTAAAGGTTTAATGCAATACCTATGAAAGGACCAACCTTTTTTGAAGGAAATAGAAAAAACAATTATCAAATCTATATGGAACCACTAGAGGCCCCAAATAGCTGAAACAATCTTGAGAAAAAAGAAGGAAAGGGAAGCATCACATTTCCTGACTTCAAAAACTATTACACAGTTGGGCCTCCCTGGTGGCTTAAGGAATTAAGATGCAACCTATGAAGCTATCCACAGCCTCTGCAGCATGAGTTCAATCCCCAGCTAGCAAGCTACCTATATGGAGCAGCAGACCTCTCCTGTCTTGCCCACTGCTCCCCTCAGCAGTGTATTTCAGTCAATCTTCCTGTTCTGTTCCCCACTCTGTCTCTGGTGAATCCTCTCCCTCCACCACCCCCCACACATACCTCTGGCCTGTGCCCCAGTTCTTGTATGCATAAATAAATAAATCTTAAAAAAATTAAAAAAAAACTATTGCACAGCAACAGTTATCAAAACAGTATAGTACTGGAACAGAAACAGAAACTCAGACAATAGAAAAGAATTGAAAGTCCAGAGATGAATCCATATAAATACAGACGGCTAATTTTCAATAAAGGAATTGTGGCCAAACAATGGTGGAAAGATAGCCTTTTTAATAAATAATGCATGGATAGCTACAAGCAAAAAATTATAAATCAAGACCCATATTTCACACCATACATGAAAATTCACTCAAAATGGATTTAATATTTGAATGTAAGAACTGAAACTATAAAATATTTGAAAGAAAATATAGGGGACACACTACAGGCCATCCATCACAAAGATGTATTCTCTTGACCAACAGCAAGAGAAACAAAAGCAAAAATAAACAATTGGGCCTATTTAAAGGTCTTTGTAACTCAAAATAATACATCACAAAAACAAAAGGCAATCTACACAATGGGGAAAATATTTGCATAACATTATCTGATAAAGGGGTTAATTTTCCAAATTTATAAAGTACCTCAATAGACACTTCTCTAAAGAAGACATTCAGATGGTCCATAGACACATAAAAAAATGTTCAACATCATTTGTTATAAGACAAATGCAAATTAGATCACACTGAAACACCACCTCACCCCTGTGAGAATGGCCCATATAAAAAAGAATGGAATTAACAAATGCTGTAGAAGTTGCTGGACAAAGGAAATCTCATCCATTGTTGGTAGCAATGCAAGCTGGCATAGTATGGAAATTTCTCAAGAAAATAAAAGTGGAAATTCCATTTGGCCCAGCAGTACCACTATTAGGTATTTACCCATATAATACTAAAACACCCATATGAAAAGATCTGTCTACACCTATGTACATTGTGGCACTGTTTACAATTGCTAAATAATGGAATCAACTCAAGTGCCCTTCAACAGATGAATGGATAGAGAAATTGTGGAGCATATATTCTATGGAATATTACACAACTCTGAAGAAAGATGAAAAGGTGGCATTTGGGAAAAGAAGGGTGGAAATTGAGGTAATAATGTTGAGTGAAATCAGTCAAAATATGAAAGACAGATTGCAGAATATAAATACACCCCCCAAAAAACATAAAAAAACAAATACATGCATATATTAGAAGAAATAAAATTTTGAACACAGCAAAAATAAGATAATGGTTACCAAAGGGAATAGGGGAAACTGTGGAAATGGATGGGGAAAGCGGCAGATGGGATATGTGTACAGGTGGTTTGGTAGAATGATAAAAAAAATATATGCTTATAATTTGCTGATGACTGTGAACATCTGCAAAGCATTTTTCAAATGCCTTCTAAAGCTACACATTTGCTTTTCCTAGAAATAATTTCACTCATGCATTCATTCACAAATGAAAGCGTATATCTATGCAAAGAAATGCAAATGAATATTTCATAAGTGACAGAATGGTGACTATCTGGAGGAGGGGGTTAAGTATTACTGATTGAAGACAAGAGTTAATCTTGCAGGATGTATACACATGTAAAACTTTTTCAACCAGCACACTTGGGCTTTGTGTACTTTATTACAAATAAATTATGTTTTGACTATTTTTTAAAGTAATCTTTGGGCCTCAAGGGTATATGTATCCTTTTTAGTCTCTGAATCATTACTAGGCCAGGCTTTCCAGATGGAAGAATGTCCTAGTCTTGAGCATATGCCTCTGAAGCAGATGCCAGACAAGTTTGCTTACCATTACCATGCTCTATGCAAAAACTTTCTCTCTTATAAATACTTTCCCTTTACCAGATCCCTAAATCAACGTTAGACCTACTCACTGAGTAGGCCGAGTCACTGAGATGATCTGTATCATGGATTCAAGCAAAGCTCCTTTAATGAATTTTATTATGTTAAGTTTGGTTTGTTTTATTTTGTTTTTTTTTGGTATGTCCACTTCTTGGTAACTTACCAGTTCTAAATACTCATCAATTTCTATGTATTTGGAAGGAGATCTAGACCTTCCCAGGTAACTTTAAACATTTTTGGATTATTAAATAGGAACTAAGTTCTCAGACAATTTCTTGTGTTAGTTATGACTTGTTTCTACCCTTAACCATTTCATATAAGTTTTATGCCTCTAGGATATCACTGGTTATTCTTCTACCACTTTTAAAATTGTCTTTCTTGGGGTCTCCCCGGTGGCGAAGTGGTTGAGCACTGGGTTGCGAGGCTGCCCGCAGCCTCTGCAGCGCCGGTTCAATCCCCAGCAGCCGGGCTAGGGTCCCACATGGTGCACAGACCTCTCCTGCTGCCCGCTGCTCCCCTCAGCAGTGTACTTCATCAGTCTGCCTGTTCTGCTCCCTGCTCTGCTCTGGTGAGTTCTCTTGCCCTCCCGTGCTTTTGACTATACCCGGTGCTTGTATAAATAAATAAATAAATAAATCTTTAAAAAAAATAAAAAATAGTCTTTCTCTTCCTCTCAACTAATTACTGCCCAAATATTTCTTCTGTATCACTTCATCTGATTTGTATCATCTCTAACTGGGTGTTTTGGGTCTTTTTTTTTTTCCATTCTAAGTTAATTAAAACAAAACCATTATAAGCTACATGTTAATAAAATGTAATTGAGATAACTATGCCATTAAAAGAAATAAGGTATATGTCATTACCAGACAAGTTGAGTTTAAGCAACTCACACTGATATAAGGTTTTATATAAAGTCAAGAGACTGTATCCAAAGTCGGCCTCCAGGTTATCATTTATGATTTATTAACAGTCTTTGGATACAGTGGTTTTATTAGCTATGAACATATCTATTTTTAGTTTTACAAGCCCACAATAATTTTTAAAAGATGGAGACAATAATTAGAACTCCAAGGAACTTTAAAGATTCCCCAGTTTTACTTCCATTTATCATATTTATATATAGTGGCAGAGTAGGGGTTGGAGGCTAGTTAGAGCAGTTACCTCCTTTATCCAATGTCATTTACTTACTGTGTGGCTGAGTTTGCATTACTATGAAGGTTTGTTGCTTGTTGGCTTGGTTTACACTGTGAGAAACTTAAACAAATGTCCACTTGAAAGCAAGTTCCCCAATATTTATCATATTTGCTTAAAACTACCAGTTTAATTGAACTCTAAAACTTTATGTACTATGATTTCAAGATATCCTTAAAGACCAGAATTGCATCAGCCTGCTGCTAAACTGCTAATAAACCATCACATTGGCTGAGTCAATTAGTTTGTATAAAAGACTTTACTTCTCCATTCTTATTGAGAGAAAATAAAATGGAACTCTTCTAACTATTTAAGATAATTTAACAACACTTTTATTATCATATACATTTATGTTATGTTATGGGTCATTTAATGAAGGCTATATAAGAAGACAGGTCAACTAGAACAGTGTTTGGAGGACTGCAGACCAACGTGAAGGGAGACAGAAAAAAAAATGCTATGTATAATAAAATGGATCCTTAGAAATTTGCTATTGTTTATTCTTCTCCTTTGCTCATTTGCTTTCTGATATAGTACATTCAGAGCAATAAGAATAAACAGGGGAAAACTTTTGCTTTTTGATTTAGCCTGGATAGTATTACGTTAATAGGTGATAGGAAGAATATGGAATCATTTTGCTTTTTGATTGTTCCAGTCTTCTATAACACGGAAAATTATCTTTACATTGGAAAGGTACAGAGTGGTGTCAGAGAGTGTGATGTCATTTTAAAAACATGGTCCCCAGAAATAAGCAATGTGGATTTGAATCCCAACATTCCACTTGTGAGTTATATGATTTTCTGCAATTTCCCCTGAGTCTTGCTTTGTAATATTAATAATTCCAAGCTCAGGTTTGATAAGATAATTAAAAGAGATAACATATGTAAGGTACTTTGACACAGTAGCAGTTTAATAAATGGTAGGTAACAGGAGCTAAAGGTCTAAAGTAAGAATATCTCAAGTAGGATGGAAATGATGGGAATGGAGAGAAAATCCTAACGTGGATGTACGTGAAATGCAGACTTGGAGAAGATAAGACAATTAAGGCAGATGATGACCTCAGGGGATGAAGTCAGTTAAAGGTAGGTTTTAGCAAGAACATTTCAAAACAAGGTGAAGAATATTGCTTCACAGCAGAGTAGAATACAATAGAATCTTACCAATATTTATTTAGGATAAGTGAATAATTTGGATAGCGTTCTTAAAAAAAAAAAAAAGAGCATGCACAATGACAATAGATGAACCAAAAGCTTGTCAGTGTTAGCTTGAGGAAAGTGAGGCTGGAAGAATAGAGATGGAGGTTAAGGGATAGGATATGGAGGCCTATGAGCTAGGTTAGGAGCTGATTAGGGCCACAGGAAAAATGCAGCCCACCACCTGTTTTTGAACAGCCCATGAGCTAAGAATAACTTTCATATATCTATATATATTTTTTAAAGATTTATTTATTTATATAAGCACTGGGTACAGTCAGAAGCGTGGGAGGGTGACAAAATTCCCTAGAGCCAGAGCAGCAAGCAGAACAGGCAGACTGATGAAGTACACTGCTGAGGGGAGCAGCGGGCATGGCAGGAGAGGTCTGCTTGCCATGTGGGACCCTCGCTGGCAGCCGGGGATTGAATCAGCGCTGCAGAGGCTGCGGGCAGCTTCGCAGTCCAGAGCTCAACCGTTACGCCACCGGGGAGGCCCAACTTTCATATATTTTTTAAAAGATTTTATTTTATTTATTTATACATACAAGAACAGGGGTGTTGGCCAGAGATATGGGGGGTGAGAGGATTCACCAGAGACAGACTGGGGAGCAGAACAGGCAGATCTACTGAAAAACATTGCTGACAGGAGCAGAGGACAATACAAGAGAGGTCCGATGAGCCATGTGGGTCAGCTCCCTGTCCAGGGATTGAACTCAAGCCAAAGAGGCTGGTGATAGCTTGATGATGCTGAGACTTTAACCTCTACACCACCAGGGAGGCCCTATATTTTTTAATAATCAAAAAAAATCCAAAAAAAGAATATTTCAGACGTGAAAATGATGAGACTGTAATTTTAGTGTTGAAAAGTAAGACAAGTTTTTGTTGTTTTATTATTTAGAATGATCCAGGCTGCATCTCAGAGAACAGGAACAATGTGTTAGGAAGTACTTTATAAGCATTATCTATAAATAAAACCCTATGAAATAAACTCAATGTTCCTATTTTACTGATGAGCAAACTGAAACTTACATTTCAACCAAGGTCATGCAATTCATTAACAATAGACTCAGAAATATTACCCTCACCAACTTGCCTTTCCAGATTTCCATTTTCCCAGACTAGGCTTAAAATCCTGGCTCCAAGTTTAGTTAGACTGTTAAAGCATGACAGAGGGACACCCAGGCACTCCAAACTATTAAGGGGTACATGATCTAAAGGTATCTGACCATCCATTTGCAAAAAGGCAAAGAAAGCAAATCGTTAGTATGAAGAGTTTTAATAAAATGAATGTGTAGAGAGAGAAGAAAAGAAAGGCTATTCTTATTAGTTTCCCAATAAAAACCTTCAAAATTACCTAATCCCTTGTGGGCAAATTGCCAGTCAAAGAGGGTCAGCCCAAAGCAGGGCCACTGAAATCTTGCCACAAGTCTAAAGTACTTACTGGCTGGGAACCACAAGAAGGGGGTTAGACAGATCTCAGAGAGCTGGGATAGGAAGACATATCATATCAATATAATGACCGAAAAGAGAGAAACAGGCAAAAAAAAAAAAAGATAATGGCTGCCATTTTTAAGCCTTCCCACATGTCTCTCATCTTGTAACAGGGTAGTCCCCAGGAAAGGGGGAGGTTCCAGGTTTCCTGCCCCACCTAAAAAGGAGGGTGGATCTGAGAGAGAAGAAGCTGCAGAGGAGACTGAGGAATGAAGCAAGCAGGATGAAGAGCCAGGAGACCTGGAGGAGGCACATGGAACAGAGAGACATGTGAAGAAACTGCATTTGCTTCTTGGTCCTGGACTGGTTGAAACAGATGTGGGTGAGAGACCTGTGGGGAAGTGCCAATGACAGTGTTTATCTTGATTTTGATTTTGCTCTTTTCTTCCCAGACTAGTCTGGCTGTTTTTTATCCTTTTCCATGGGTCCCCACCAGGAGGGGCCTTAGACTTGGGCAGGCTTTTGGGGTTGCTTTGGGCCAATCCTGTTTGGCTGGACGAGGGAATGGGTAACCCATGAGGGAATGGGTATTGTTGGGTGCTTGATTTGGAAACTATATATCTTGTCTTTTCTGCATTGCACACTAATTGTATTAAAATTCCTTTTCATTAAAAGTCTATATGTTTTGTCTTGATGTGGTGGCTGACAGAACCTATTTAGAGTGTGTAGGTTTGGGGGTTCTAGGGTGCCTCTCTCCCTGCCCTGTAACAAGTCCCTCTTCTGCAAGTTTCCTTACAAATCAAAGTCTGAGAAGCAAGCACGCCATGCTCATCTGCCTTCCATGTTATATCTGCCCCTAGTATCTAGTAGCTCTTCCCCTTCAGAAGTCCAGTTCATGAAATAACAGGATTTGTAATCCAAGGTGGATGTATGTTATGGAGGTAAGGAAAATGGCACCTCCCCTTATTTGTAACAGGACCACGAGATGTTTATAAAATAAGGTTTGAAAATATGCTGAATGGTTATGTTGTGGTTTTTGGAGTCAATGGGTTTGGAGTGCGGAGTCCTTGGTTTCACTTTGGGAAAGGTTTCACCAGGGCTCCTGTTTCAGCGACACACGGTGAGTTTCCCAGGCAAATTTCTCCACAAGACAGAGATATTAGTTATATTTAAAGGGCAGGTTTATTAGGGAAGGCATAAAACAGTTAAAGACACTTGCATAGACGCAAGCAGGCAGGAAGAGCTGCCCCAGAAGGGACAGGTTTGCTAAGAGAGGCCTCCATGGTTGTGAATGTGAAGGACAAGAAAAGAAAAAAAAAAAAAAAAAAAAAACTGAAAAGGAGGTGTGCCACCAGACCAGAAACCTGGCTCACACAAGGAGGTGGGGGTCGAAGAGATTAGCATAGCTATTGACACAGCTACAGAAACAAAGATCCTTAGGCGCAGTCCACACAGTTATGGAAACTAAGATCCTTAGGCACAGACACTAGTATCCTTAGGCATGGATGCCTAGATTACAAAGCAAAAACATAACAGTGCACACAGAGATTGAGCCCATTGTAGAACCTTCTGGTCCCTTTCAAATTCTATGTAGTTATCCAAAATTGGCAACCAACTGATGGCTCACAAGGAGAGACCCCTCCCAAACAGAAGACAACTTTATCAGTTCAGTGTCTGCACTGGCAGAGGGCGGCGCACGTCTGCCCACCTGGACCCGCACGTCTGCCCACCTGGACCTATGCGGGTGCGTCTTTTCACCAACTCTCTCCTGCAGGGCAGCAGCTTCCTGCCTGCCCGTGACCTGTAACCTGCCGGGGCTTCTCTTCACTGACCTCCCTCAGTGGAGGCAGCTCTCCTCAAGGCTGCCCGCCTGCAACCATGCAGGCCTTTCTCAGCAAACCTGAACCTTCTGGGGCAGATCTTCCTGCCTGCTTGTGTCTATGCAAGCGTCCTTTAATCTTCTGTCCCTTTCCCTAATAAGCCTGCCTTTTAAATATAACTAATGTCTCTGTCCCGTGGAGAAACCCTCCTGGGAAACTCGCCGCGTGTCGCTGAAATGGGAGCTCTGGTGACACCTTTCCCAGAGTGAGCCCAAGGACCCCGCACTCCAAACCCACAGACTCCAAAAACGACAACAGTTACAGGTTACTTCTGGAACTGAATCAGAGGAAGGGAATGATTTAGGCAGACCCATTTCTTTCTTTCTTTCTTTCTTTTTTTTTAAAGATTTATTGTATTTATTTATCCAAGCACTGGGTACAGTCAGAAGCGCCGGAGGGTGAGAGAATTCACCAGAGTCAGAGGGGAGAGCAGAGCAGGAAGACTGACAAAGTACGCTGCTGAGGGGAGCAGTGGGCGGCAGGAGAGGTCTGCGCGCCATGTGGTACCCTCGCCCAGTGGCCGGGGATCGAACAGGTGCTGCAGAGGCTGCGTGCAGCTTCACAACCCAGCGCTCAACTGCTGCGCCACCTGGGAGGCCCTAGGCAGACCCATTTCTAAGAGCTGTATGTGAATTAACTCAGTTAATCCTCATGACTCCCTCCTGGGTAGAACAGAGGTGGCCTTCCTCAAGGCTGCATCCCAAATAAAAGGTCTAATGTTTGGGTTTGTTATTAGGAGATGCCACTGAGCCTCCAAAGGAGCATCCAAATGTATGTATCTATACTCCCTTCTTCAGAAGCACTCAGGGGAGGATTTTTGAGACCTTTACCTGTTTCTTGCAGTCCTGCCCTCATCTCTTTCACTATCCCCTCTCAGGGCTTCTCAGACTTAACTAAAAGCTCAATGGTTTCTCCAAGATCATTTTAAAGAGACTAGCTGAATCACAAGAAATGAATCAGCATTTGAAAAAATGCAGCAGATGAGTTTAAAGTGCAAGTGTTGATGGGCTGAAGGCATGTAACTCAGATGAGTATTTTGTCAAAGATCTCTGCAACTGTAGATTTGAGAAAGTTGTAGCTGGGGTGTTTATTCCTGAGTTCCTCTCTTTTAACCTACAAAGCAGCCACTTTGTCACTTTGAACTCACTTCTGGCAGCTGCTGACAAAACAGGAAGCATTAGAATGCAGTCTGTCTTTACAACTCTCTGAACATCAGGAGTTTTAAAACAAGTTTCAGAGGTGGATTTGCTGTTTTATGGCCTCCGTTTCTTACAAAACAAGCAGGTAGGGGTTAAAGTATCAATGCAAAGTCCTAAACACTGACTTCATAATGAGTGTTACACAACAGCCTTTCCAACATGTTAAAGTGAAAGCAAGCTTTTTTTTTTTTGCTTTTTTTTGGCTAGAAATTGGTGGGTGTGGGGAGAGAAGAAGGAACTGGGAAGAGGAGGGGAAGTTAAACCTATCTTCCCTGCCTGCCTTCTCAGAAAACCAAATATGGCATCTTCCATGAGGAGCTTGTTTTCTGACCACAGCAGATATGTCGAATCTTTTCGGAGGTTTCTGAACAATTCCACGGAACACCAGTGCATGCAGGAATTCATGGACAAGAAGCTGCCAGGCATAATAGCAAGGTAAAAAAAGGGGCATTTTTGTCAAAGGGAGGAGCCTCGGGCTCTCTCTGCTGTGGTAGATGGTGGATCCCAGGCTGGCAGGCTGGCCTCAGGGATGAGGATTTCCCGACAGCAGCTCTGCTTGGCTGCCCGCGCCCCTGCGCCCTTTCTCCCGCGGTGCTTTAGTTAGATGTTCCTTTTAAGCATTCAAAGGCTCTGATTCATGCTGTATTCCAGCTGCACAGAGATAAGGTTAACTATTTGAAGGCACAAACCCACCTTCATTTAGGAAAAGATAAGATATAGATCTTTGAGCTCAGATTTGTCAGTCCGCCTCCAAATTTTACATTAAAAAAAAGACCCTAAAGGAGTCTAGTATTCTTTTCATTAGAATCTAATGTAAATAATTACCAAATACTATTTGCCCCCTGAAGATTAATTGGGTGTCTCTCTATTCTCTTAATATCCATTTAAAGTCATTTTCCTTATCCATTATTACAGGTATCACTTTTCAATAAATTATCTTTTCCTTTCAACTTAATATTAGCAATGTGGCCCTTAAAAAAAGCATTTTTCCATTATCTGTGACACTCACTAGTTCCTATCCTTCTTGCAGACTTTTTTTTGTGTGTGTGTGTGATTAATGTGTTCAATTTGTGCCAGAGCTGATAAGCATTAAGAAAGTAACAGATTCCACATGCTAAAGATAATCAAATCACCTATCTAGGGGTGGATTGCTGTAACTTACTCTGCTGTAGGATATAATGATGGAAAACTGGGAAGAAATGACTGACTGTCAATCCAATTTGCAACAGCGCAGGAAACTGGTAGTTTATCTTTTGCTGTGTTTCCCTATTGTAGGCCTGAAATTCTTTCCCAGCAGAGAACATCAGCCTGAACAATGTTGGGTGTTTCTAGAATTCTGCTTCCCTTTCCATGTTTCATGGTTCAGTTTTTAAATGTGTTTTTAAGAAATAAGAGTATTATATAGTATAGTAATAGGTAATAAGTCATAGAATAACTGCAAATAATTAAAGCAGAGAGCAAATACAAATTATTCCTTATCCAGGTACTAATTATAGTTTGCTACTTCGGGTCTTTTTGCTTATTGATAAAATTTAAGGTGGTGAGCTAATTTTTAGTTCTTTTTGCAATACTAAACACCTGTGTTCATGGCTGTAGCTAATTCAGATCCTTGGAATTCTTCAATAATCAGTTTGTTTTGAAAAGGTACTATGGATGGATATAACCTAATGCAATACATGACTGTTGCCTGTCTTCAGGGTGTATACACTCTAACTGGATATACTGAACATAAAATTTGTAAAAGACTGAAGAACTTTTAAAAGCCTAATTAAGTTTGCATTAAAGTAGTAATATATAATTGGAAATTATTTGAGCCAATATAGCATTTATTTTAAAAGTAATTTCTTACCTGAAAATGATGAGATTTAGCTAAAGCACTTAAAATTGCTGTTTAAAGTTATTTATAATTGGGCCCACCAGTGCTGGGCTGCGAAGCTGCCTGCAGCCTCTGCAGTGCCGGTTTGTTCCCGACCACCAGCAAGGGTCCCACCTGGTGCTCAGACCTCTCCTGCCATGCCCGCTGCTCCCCTCAGCAGTGTACTTCAGTCCTTCTGCCTGCTCTGCTACCAGCTCTGGCTCTGGTGAATTCTCTCACCCTCCCTGCGCTTCTGACTGTACCCAGTGCTTGTATAAATAAATAAATAAATAAATCTTAAAATAAATAAATAAAATAAAATCTTAAGTTGTTAAAACCCTCAATTTAAAAAAAAAATAAGTTATTTATAATTGAATAGTAGGCAACATGCTTATTTGATTTTTCATTTTTATTAAAATAAGACATTCTCATATTTTTAAAGTCAAATTATCCTAAAAATACCTATAACAACAAATACTCATCCTTTGCCCTTCCTATTCCTAACCCCAATTCCTATTCCACCACTTTCAACACTCAAGATCCATTTTAGTTATTTATTTTAGAATTTTGTTCCTAATTCAAAATATCACATTGCTCTACTCTTTCTTAATTTGCTATATTAAAATTGCCAAATAAACATGCATATTTCCTACCCGTGTCAATATATTTGACAAAATTTGTTGCTAAATAATTTGTTTATATCATTTTACCTATGTATATATTATTCATAATTGAACAAAGCATTATACAACTAGACTTCCTTTCATGTACAACCTTTTATTCTTTGGTAGATTTAACTTTTATCTGAATTTTAGTTTATTTTCTTAGTTTTCTATGTCCTGTCGCTATTAAACTCCAAGCGGTAGTATTAATCTCCTCCAAAAACATCTCAACAGATCAAGTATTTTGTTAATTTCTCCCCCTGGAAAGATCCTTTCTGGAGTCTCTATTCTTTTCCCACAACTTGGGTGACTTGCTCTTGGTCTGCTATACAACTATTGATGAAGGAATTTATATTTCACCTTCTAGACATTCTCTTTTCCTCTTTCCAGTAACAGATTCCCTAAGTCTGGATTTCACACCATTCTTTTCTTATTTTCTTTAGTCTTGTTTTGCTAAAAACTCCCCAAGAAAGAATACATGGGAGGAAACATTTCGAGATTCTGCTTAAAAGTGCCTTTACTCTATGCTCATCTTTGTTAGTTTGATTTGGCATAAGACTCTATACTGAAAATAATTTTATGTCAGAAATTTAGAGGTAATTTTCAATTGTGCTTTGGTAAGCAGAGTCCCTGCTGAGACATTTAATACCATTCAGATTCCTCATCTTTGGCTTGTAAATTGTTTTGTTGCTATTACATTCTTTTGTTTTCCCTACTTAGAAACTTTTAGGAGCTTCTCTTATATCTAGTATTGTGAAACTTTAAGGAAATGATTTTCATGTGTGTCTTTTTCATCCATTTTTGTGAGTACTCCCTAGGCCATTTCAACTGAGATACAGATCTTGCAGTATTATTTAATCATTTTCCCCCTTTGTGTTTCTCTTTCTGCGACTTGTATTCATCAAACATCAAACCTCATTAATTGATTCTATAATCTTATATTTCCATTTTATCTTCAGCACGTCTATTAATGCTTTGGTATTAGTTTTAATTTCCAAGAATGTTCCTTTTTGTAAAGTATCCTATTCATATTTCATATGAATAACTTCTCTTATCTTTAATTTTATTTTCCTCTGCTATCCTTGCATTTCTTTTGAGTTTCCTTTTTCTGTTTCTTTTGATCTGTATTCTATCACGGTACTTCCACAACTACTTCAGGAGAGTTGACTGTCCAGCCAGTCAGATAATGAGGTACTAAAATGCAGTTCAGATTTTCTTTGTCTATCTAAGGGAAAGGTTTGTTGAGTGATTGACTCAATGCAATAACTGGAGGTGGACTCAGGTATTTCTGGGAGATTTTCAGATGTCAGTATACATAAGGTTATTCACTGATGTGGTTTGCCTCAGCAGGGAAGAATTCCTCAAACACTCTTTTGAGGTGAAATTATTGGAGAATTACAGTGTATAGTTGTAAATACTTAAATTTGTTATTGTTATTATATATAGTGCATTTAAAGTCTGGTCTACCTAGAAAATAGTAAGTTTGCAAATATATAAGTTTGCATAATATATAAATATATGATAGTATGATATAATTAATTATATAATACATAGCATGTAATATATGATAATAGTATCTAGCTCATAAAGGAATTGTGATTATTCAAAGAGTAATTCATGTAAATCACTTACCTGTGCCTAGAATAATGCTAATTCTTATATAATAATATTAATTAGTGAATACTTTTAGGGGCAAACACATTTCTTAGAGATTTACTTAACTTAAATCATTTAATTTTCATATTTCCTTCAGAATTTAGATACTATTATTAAAATCCTATAAGGTAGGTAGTAGTAGTATCCTATGTCATATGAAAGTACAGAGAAATTAAATACCTTATATAATATAAAAATAAGCTGGGATTTTAATCTAGGTGCTCTGCTCCATAGTTTATGTAAGCATTTTTAAGAATTAACCAAGAGCATAGAGAGGAATGGGTATATTAAGACTTATGAGAGGGCCTCCCCGGTGGCGCAGCAGTTGAGCGCTGGGTTGCAAAGCTGCCCGCAGCCTCTGCAGCACCGGTTCGATCCCTGGCCACCGGGAGAGGGTTCCACATGGCGCGCAGACCTCTCCTGCCGCCCGCTGCTCCCCTCAGCAGTGTACTTTGTCAGTCTGCCTGCTCTGCCCTCCACTCTGACTCTGGTGAATTCTCTCACCCTCCCATGCTTCTGACTATACCTAGTGCTTGTATAAATAAATAAATAAATCTTTAAAAAAATAAAATAAATAAAAATAAAACTTATATTTAAAAAAAAGACTTATGAGATAGAAGATAATTAGAACTAAAGTAGGTAATTCATTCATAGCTGCCCTTGACTTTATGCTTTTCAGTTTCCTTAAGAACTTTGCTTCAACCTGCCTTCATCATATTCTTTGTGCAGACTTTTTCACTTCAGCTTAAACCAGGCTTGTTTACCTACAGCCCAAATTAGCAAACATCATTTTACTATTCATGTTTACCCTCTATCTGTCATTCCATTCCCTTCTTACTGTGTTATCCTATTTCAGCTATCACTAGATCTTTCCTTCTTTGAGTTCACTTTTAATTCTACTGCCATCTGACTTCTGTCCTGAACCTTCTTTTAAAACTGCCAATATCAAAACTATTATAAGTATAAATTAAATAGAGATTTTTCCTGTTTTATTTTTCAGTAGTATACTCTGCTCCTTTGCCACTGCATCACAAACTCAATCAGGCTCTCCCCTCTTATTCTCCCATCCGCCTAAGCTTTACTGTTTTCCTTTGTCTCCTTTGTGTATTTTCCTTAAACAGTGACTTTGAAAAGTTTGTATTGCATCATTATTTTACTGCTCTTGTAACCCTTTGCAATATCCTTGGATGATGAAATCTACTCTCCAGTTTTCATCATTACTTTATGATAATTCTCCAGTTTATAACATTGACATTGATCTAT
The DNA here is from genome assembly GCF_964194135.1 of Talpa europaea. Lineage (NCBI taxonomy): Eukaryota > Metazoa > Chordata > Mammalia > Eulipotyphla > Talpidae > Talpa > Talpa europaea. The sequence continues at coordinate 82,153,481 of NC_140073.1, forward strand.
CTCCTACCCAGCTTAAATCTTACATATCCAAATATCTATTGATTCAGTTATCAAAACAAGACAAAACAGACCAAAAAAAAAGCTATGCTCACAAAAAAACACCCCCCTCCCCCCAACAAAACATAAACTTGCTGTCAAACTATATTCTCCAGCTTTCTTTTTGGTGCCACACTTAATTCAGGCATACTGGAAAACTGGCAATCACTGTGTACTTGTACATTTCTTGTCCCCTCATCCCCCACTTTTTATATCAATCTAAATAAAGCAAGTCCTACTGTTGCATCACTGTCACTTTATTTCTAGTACGAGAGCCATGATGCCAGGTTTTATTATCTCCTGTTTCAATGTTTAAACAAAGTTGTATCATTCATTTTTATATCCTCAATATCAAAGTAGGTACACAATAAATGTTTAATAAAATTTTGACCACTGAAAGGAAGTAAGCAAGAAAGAAAGAAGGTAGATATCACAAAGCTAGTATGAATCACCTAAACCTTTTCCCAATCTACAGTGAATGGCTTGTTATATCACCAGATTCAAAGACCCATTTTTTTCTGTTCTTGTTCTCCAACCTCTAACCAAATGGTATTTCCTACCTCTGGGATGTTTATATTGCTGTTTCTAAAAGTCTCTCAGTAGAAGATCATTAATGAATGAAACCTATATTTCTATAGATTTCTAAAGCAACAATATAACTTACTGAAATTATTGGAAGCTTTCATGTCAATCTAGTTTTTGTTCACTGTAATTCAGTTTGTTTTATTCAACAAGACTGGATAATCAGACTTTACAAAGCATCTAACTCATTTTTCTTTAATTACTTTTATTTTTCAGAATTGGAGACACAAAATCAGAAATTAAGATTCTAAGCATTGGTGGAGGTGCAGGTATGAATAACACATATTTTAAATTTGTATTTCACGCCAAATATCATGTTGTTTGATGGCAGTATTGTTCATTCTTTTAGAAAAGCTATTTTCCTCTGCTTTTAGAAAAGATTATCTTATTTAAACTAGTAAGAGCAATACCACTTCAACTAAGATTTGTGCCCCTCTAGATTTATAGGGACATTAGCCTTCTTTATTAGTAATATGGACAAGATGTGGCTTTCTTATTCTCTTTATAAATGAAAAATGTATTTGGAAAAATTTTAACCAAAGTGATTTAACTATTTTCAGAAAAGGAAAATTTTCATAAGCTATTTTCTAAGATTATGTCACCTAAAATATGGTTGATAAGATAGTTGCTGGCTTGAAACTATTATTGACACACAAGGAGATAAGAAGGATGCACTGAAATGCAAATCAATGCATAGCTCTCTTCATTCAGAAAGTATCACTATGGGAAAAATAGTCTTATGAACATAGATAATTTATAGACTGTGACCACATTCTTTGAGTTACACTGGATTAAACCATTCTTTTCCTCTGATTCATTACTAAAACCACCCTCTAAGCTTTCAGCACACTCTGAACCCTCTTTCATAAACATTTCATGGGCTTTCATCCTAAGGTGAAATGGGAAGTCTGGAAAGACATTGATATGGGTATAGTTTCTGACTCTGCTGCTAATGAACTGTGTGATCTTGGCTGAAATCTAAGTTTCAGTTTGCCTGTCAGTAAAATGGGGAAAATTAGCTATATCTCATAGGGTTGTATGAAAATTGTATAGATTAATGCTTATAAAGTGCTTCTTAGCACATTGTTCCTGTTCTTGCAAGTTGCAGGCTGGTCCATTATCCAGAAACACAACAAAATGTTTCATCTGCAGACTTTGTCCCCATATCAGTCTTTGAGTAGTATATTACTATTTAAAATATAGTCATATGTGTTATTTATATATGTGTTTATTTATCATTTTCTGTTGGAACAATCACTGAATGATGGTTTAGTTTCCACATGGTAACTAGTGGCATTATATTACCATTTGTTTTATGGTATCAAGTATGCCTCTTGCTCTTTTAAATATGAGTGTTTCAGTGCCTGGTGGATAAGCTGAATTCTGGCCCATGTTAACACCATAACTGAGAGCCCTCTAATAGAATGGGATAGCTAGTTTTTTAAGTCATTGTTGTTCATTTTACATAAAATATACAATGATATAATAAAGACTAACACTTAAAATCATTTTCCTTTATCATCTTATCTTCCCCTTAGAAAACAGAAACCAAAAAGGCCAAATAATAAAGGATATTGTCATGAATGATCCTATACAGAGTGCTTAAGCTAAAATACTTTGTTATTGCTTACTGATATTTTAATAGTAATCCTTAGGATTATTAGAGTGATGAATTGTACAGTGAGTGTCCTATTAATTAGTTAGCCAAGACATTTCCAGGATGTTTTGAATATGATTTTTAGGAAACTGACAAGCAATGAGACTATCATTTGATAATGTCACTTGTGCTTGGACAAGAAGAGAAGCCCTACAAGGAAAAGTAATTAAAAACAATCTCTATCGTGGTTAAGTTAATTGACCTTTTAATATAAAGTTAATTGAATTTCTAAAGTAAATTTATCCAGATGCATATAAGGTATCTAAAAAAGGAATATTTGCCCCACACAGTGATTCCTTACATAAAGATACACACTTGAGCTACTATAGAGAACTTATCAAAATAAAGGAGCAACACCTAGTGTTCTCCTTGAGCTCTAACATTTTATTAATAACAGGCTCTGCCTTGGGGAGAATATGGGTGTCCTTTAAGGTCACTCATAAGAAATTGATCAGAAATGCAAGATGAATTCCACCAGAAATATAAGCTATTGTTATTTAGCGCTCATTGCTCAATTAAGCAACAATAAATTAAAATCATTACATTTAAAATTGCAAGGTATAGATTTCTTTGGCAACAAAGAACAGTGTTTTGGGGGAAAGGAGACACTTTCTCAGATAGTCTGAGTGTCCATATGCCAATTGGGTGATGCTTATCTGTTTGTCGAATGCAGGTATCATGCAAAAGAACAATATATTACCATACAGTGAGACACTTCCTATACCTGCCTTAGACATTGACCTCCCAATGTTTCCCACCATCTTACAGTATGTCTGGGCCTTTGCATTATTCTGTGGCTTTTGTATCCTTCCAAATCACTGAATTTCGATCTATGGCCTCATTGATTTCACTTTCTAGATGTTTTTTTTTTTTTCTTAGTTGCCCAACACCTACAGACAGATTATATTCTGCATATCTTCAGTCATTTATGATGATGCTACCACTTCTCCCTACCACAGTGAAAACACAGAGCAATATCAAACAAAAAACTTTCCAAATGAAATTACTCCCATTATGTTATCTAATGCTTGTGTTCTTTGGGGGCAAAATCAAAAGAAAATTTGATTTTCTTTTCAGAAGCAAGAGCAGGGGTTACCTAGGAACACTTTCTGTCTTCAGTCTCTTTCTATTCAGAAAGGTTGATGATTGTGCGGAGAGAGGTTTCCTATTTTCAGAGAGAATGTAAGAATTTTGAAAAAGGCATTTGGCAATTCAGCACAAAAGCTAAACAATTATTAAAGCTCTGAGCAGATCAAAAGAAAAGAAATCGATGGCAAACTTTTTGATGTTGTGTTTAAGTAATTTACCACATCAATAAACTATATTTTATAAGAAATACTATTACCCACAGATTATATGTTTAATGTTAGGGAAATGTCTGAAATATTTTTTGTGAAGCCAAAATAAAAATATCAAAAGAAAAACAAAGCATAAGCAGAAATAGAGATCATGTAGCTTTTTCAGAGCCCAAACTAGGAAGTGTAAAGTTATGTGTATATGTGTATAAGTTTATGTGCCTTAATGAAACACAGCAAGCATCTGAACTGCTTTATTCAAAGTCTTGAAGTATTCATATCACGTTCATTCCAGCAATTGTTTTTAGATACTGCAACCAATTGCACTATGTTCTAAATCTCACAGAATATTCTTTTTGGTCCATCTTCAATACTGATGCTTCCTAAAATTAAACCATCCAGTGGAGCTTCATTATTATTCAAATTTTAATGAGTTTTGTCTGTATGCTAGATGGCACATGGAGGAAAAAGAAACATATTCCTATAGGTAAGGGTATGTAATTTACAGTACATACATTTATGCCTGGAAAATGCTCCAGAAGGCAGTAATGAGCAATGTGTTCTCTTGCTCTGAGCTCTGCTTGAAGGGGAATCATTTTTTTCTGGTGCACTGTTCAGTTCTTATGTTCAAATGCCCAAAGTTTTGTAAGGCCTGGAAAGAATAATAACTCCATAACCTCATTGTATCCAATTTTCCACTTATGTTTTTATTGTATCAGACTATTTATCTGTGTCTTTTCATAAATGTGATGTTAAGGTGACAGTGAAGTTTATTTTTTTAAAACTAGTTGGGTAGTAGTGCAACAAATGCGGTAAGAGCTGGTAGAACCATGTCATTAGTTTGAGAGGTCAGGGGGTGACAGCAAGCAAATGACACTATTTTCCAGTGGTCAACAGTATATATTAGCAAATTAGGGTTGATTGGGGGAACTGTGGGAATTGGAGGACATTTTTCCGTCCAAAGAAAAAAAAAATTAAATGTGCTTACTGCCATCTTCAGATATTTCCTGTTGCATAAACTACAGAATATTTGCCCCTTGATGGCAGATGTTCAAAATAGAGAGCGTTCTTGGCTGAGTATTAGCTTTTACTAATGACCAAATTTGTCTAGAAATGAAAGCACATATCTTGGGAGACAAAGAGCTACCTGTCAATGTACAGATTTTAGCCTAGACTGGAAACATACTTTTCAGACATGGTATGGAAGGAACTCAGGCATTGATTTTTTTTTCCATAATAGTATTGAGAAAATACCATTAAAGTTCTTTTCAGTCTGGAAAAATCTATGGTTTTATGAGTAACTTCCTTGTAACAGGCATGCATCTCTCCAGTGATGTGGCTAACACCATATTTGGTTATGCTAAGAAGTTAATAACTTAAATGGGATGCCAAACATGTAGACAGTTTTTAGTCTGTATTCTAATCGCTTTGTAACTTGAAATGGCAAGAATTGTTTTACCCCTTGCAGCATGCTAGTAGTTACTCCATTCTAAGAAGGATATGATTCACTAATCCACAGGGCCTAGGACTGTTTACTTTGGGTAACAGTTAGGGGCCTCATATATAAAGTTTTATTAAAGGCATTCAGAACTATATTATTAAAAGAAAAAATATTTTCTTTTAAAGAAAATAAGTCCATATTTTAAAGTCTGTAAATCCATATATCAAGTGACTGAAATTGTTAGCCCATTGTACTGTATTTATATATGGAAATACTGTTAAAGACAGATACGTTACAGACTTGAGATAACTGAACATAACATTTCAAAATTGGAGCCATTGTGAGTAAAACCAGAGTAAACAAGATTGTTTTGGCTGATTCAATAAGGCTTGAAACAGGAAAACACAGGATAATGAGCAGAATGAAGACAAAACTATCATTATTTGCAGATTAAATGACTGTATACTTTGAAAAGCAAATAAACTTGGTTGCACAGCCTTAGAATTAATAAGAATGTGGTAAATGGTCTGAGAGAAGTAAAATAGATAAAAAGCAGTATGGCAAATCTACATTCTTATTCTTATCCTTTGAGTGGTTTTCATTCACAGCTTTGATTATTTACAGTAGGGTTTCATTGCTATCTTCATTTTATACATGAACTAATAATACACACCACAAGGGATTTGGGAGATACAGATATTGGTTGGGTGTCAATGTCTAGGTTTTTCTGGAGCTTTATCTCTATTAACAGTAACAAACTGTTACTGTTTGATTAGTTATACAATAATATATTTGATTAGTTATATAATAACTATTTGATTAGTTATACAATAATATATTTAATACAAAATAAACTTATTTGAAATAAATTCAAATGTTTGCCAAGAACAATTTGAGAAGACTTAAAATGACAACAATAGGTGATACTGATGAGGAGGTTACAGTGATTTGGACACTTTCATGTTCATAAGGTAAGGGTAGTAAATGAAAAGAAATTTTCCTGAAAACAATGCATCCTTATTATATCAAGAACAGCTCTAATATTCACCTAAATACAAAGGCCTGGTTAGCGTGGTTGCCAGAGTCTTGACAAAACTTTGAACATAGCCTTCCCTACTGTCACCACAGCTCAGATACTGCTTTACCTTCCTCCTACTGTGTTCATACTCCCACCTTGACTGCATTTATACTCCACAAAGAATTTAATCTTTTCTATTTATGGGCAGAAGTACCAGGAGAGTATCTATATGTTTAAAAGTTATAAATTAAAAATAAATAGAAAATATTCAGTCTTTTCTGAGTTGTCTACCAAATATCTATACATTGACATATTTCATCACCCTTTGGGGCATTTTCTGTAAATCTCTGTTTCATAGAGCATTTTGGTAGCATGGTTTTCTTATGCCTTGTGCCACTGCAAAGCATTTAGGATGTAGATTTCCTAGGCCAAGAGCCAAAAGACACATGAAAGCAAATAGCAATGACCTTTTGACTCAGAATTTATATTTATAATCCCTTTCCTGAGATCCTGTATTTATTTTAATATTCTACTTTTATCTTTCCATACAGACATGACAGATTTAATACTGAGGCACCCTGTAATAAAAAGTGGAAGTGAGGGAGGAAGGTAGGAGAGAGAGAAAGAGCTAAGAGACAGAGAGAGTGAGAGAGAGCGAGAGAGAGAGAGAGAGAAAAGAAATGAACTTGTCAAGAATCTTCTAGTTTCACACTTGAGCTCACCATCAGGTTGTTCTTTGTTTTTGCTCTGGTTGTAAAGCTGTAGCTGAAATTATTTTTTATCACTAAGCATGGAGTTATCTGGGCAATTTTTACACTAGAAATAATTTTTTGTGTGTGCCTGATTCCATAGGAGGAACAAAGGAGATAATAATCTTAATACAACATGTAATAGAATAAAAATTTTTCCCACTGATAATCTAAAGAATTCACATATATTTTGATATGAGAAATGAAGCAAGAATAGACTCAAATCAAATGGTAGGTAATATCTCAGCAGTCTTTAATCCTCCATTTTCTTGACCTGCAAATTTTCTCATTTGGGGAGGCCCCAGGGTTCTCAAGCTGGGATTTGTGTTTCATTTGATGTAGGCTTAGTCAGACATCACAAATACATGAAGAGTTCTATTCCAAGTTGGAATTTTATTATGTAGCTACCAATTTAGGAAGGCAAATCTTCATTTCCCTCATTCCCAGTCTCCTTTAGACTTTTCCTAAATGTCACCTATACATGAAGTTACTTGACTACCCAGTTGAACTCTTAAAGCCCCTTTCTGTGGCTTATCCTATTATTTTTTACCTTGGCTTTTATCATGAGCCTTATGCTCATCTGTAAATGTTGAATATTTTGTCAGTTTTATATATTGCTGTATCTCTAGTGATTAAAACCTGGTCTTTAGTAGGTGCTCAAATGTATGTATTACTACATGTCATAAACTGTGGTAAATTATCTGCATATGCAGTGCCTCTAACCTTTACAATGACCCTATACCATAAATCACATTATCCCTAATTTATCCATATGCAACTTAAAGGACAGAGATAATAACAAATATGCGTAAGATAGTTTTGGTGAATACTAAATTGGGGTCCAGTTACATTTTACTCTTAGAGTCTTAATTTTTCCTTTTCTTATCCTTTCCATTTATAATCAAATAATGTTGGGTTTCAAGCAAAAATGCAACATTCCTCTGTTAATCATTAGATATATCCTTGAAGTTCACAAGTGAAGAAAAGTTAGAAGATAACCCCCCCCTTTTTTTTAAGATTTATTTTATTTATTTATACAAGCACTGGGTACAGTCAGAAGTGTGGAAGGGTGAGAGAATTCACCAGAGCCAGAGCGGGGAACAGAACAGGCAGACTGACGAAATACACCGCTGAGGGGAGCAGTGGGCATGGCAGGAGAGGTCTACACACCTTGTGGAACCCTTGCCGGTGGCTGGGGATCGAACCAGCACTGCAGAGGCTGCGGGCAGCCTCCCAGTCCAGCGCTCAACTGCTGCGCCAACAGGGGAGGCCCGATAATCCCCCCTTTTTTTCCTTATTTTTGAATTTTTTATAATTTAAAATGTCAGGGGTCTAATTATACATCCTTCTTTAAATGTAAAAATGATGCATTCAAAATATTTCATGCATTTAAAATATCTCGCCATACATAGCCGCCAAAGGAGATATGAAAAGTCATTCTCATGTTATAGACAATTTAATGAACAGGGTGATACAGAAGAAAGAGATTCAGAGGAAAGGTTATTTTTTAATTTTAGTTTTCATTTAACTTCCCATGTCAAAAAGTCAGTATATTCTGTTTGATGAAAAACAAAACAAAACAAAACACAGGAATGAAAAGGACTGAAAAAACAAACAAACTACATTCCAGTCTATTAGACTCAACTTTTGGTTAAAAGTAAATTTATTAACTTTTGAAATACTTTATAGCCAGATAGCCTTCAAAAATTCACTGATCAATAATTTTCAATAAAAGTTGCTTTTCTCCTTTATATGTTGTAATAACATAAATCACCTATCTATTATGTGTTATAGAAGAGAAATCATAGAGGAACTAAGCTTTGTTGAGTGTCTGTTATTTTCCAGGCACATTACTAGGTACTTGATATATGTTGTCACATTTTACATAACATCCCTTTGGAACTTTGTTTAAAAATGAACACAATGATGTTCAGATGTTTTGAGGTTGAGATGACTCAAAATATGTATCATCAGGTAATGTATGATGCTGCTAAGATTTAAGTTCAGTCCTAATTTTTCCTGAAGTCCAAAAAAGCTTTACTTTGCTAAAGTAAAGTTGTTGTGAATTTCATGGTGCAAATCTCCTTTTGAGCTGTAGGAGAATTTCTTTGGATTATGTATATTTCAAATATAGAACTCCTTGGTCATAGATATATTTAATTTAAACCAGTATTAGTAAATTAGTGTTGATACTGGCTGTACCAGTCTAAATCCTTACAAGCCTTCTTGAAGTTTTCTATATCTGAATATCCCTGGCAACACTTGACTTTCTCTGGCTTTCTGAATTTTGTATAAAGTGAAATCTTATAGTCAATTTAATTTTCATCTCTCTGTGTTTGAACTATGTGTTTGAACAATTTTTAATTATCTGTTAATATCTTAAAAATGTCATTGTAAACTCAACATTTTAGACATTTTCTGGCATATAGCAGATCCTTACTCAGTAGACATGACTGAAAGAAAAATATATAGTATGAAAAATTCCCACTCTAGTCCCTGGCTTTGATACTTTATACTATCTCAAACTCTGAATAACTAAACATTGTAACTAAATTTTAAGCCAATTTTATTAACCAGTTGCTCTGATTTTATGATTAAAGATTGTTTATAACTTTAACAGAAAATTAACTTTAAAAATCTGCAAAATAATGAATTAAAAAAAAGTTTACTGGCCAGTCACTAGGAAAACCAGTATGGAGACTAAAAAAAAATATATATATATATATATGTATATATGTAACTTTTTATGATCTAGCAATCCCACTTCTGGGCATATATCTGCAGGAAATGAACTTACTATCTTAAAGAGCTGTCTCCACCCCCATGCTCACTGCACCATTTTTTTACAATAGCCAAGACCTGGAAACAACCTAAGTGTCTATCAATGCAAGAATGGATAGAGAAAATGTGAGATATGCCCATCGTATTGATGATCTCACTACTATGTGGAATCTAAAGACCGAACTCATAGAAACAAAAAGTAGATTGGTGGATGCCAGGGATTGTGGGTTGGTAGAAAGGAAGAATGTTTGCAAAGGGTACATAATTCTAGTTTTGAGATGAACAAATTTTGGCATCTAGTATAGTCTGGTTATTATAGTTAACAACATTGTCTTATATATACTTCAAACTTGCTATGAGAGTATATTTTAAATATTCTCACAAAAAAGAAATTGTAATTTTGTGAGATGAGAAAGGTTTAAACTATATTATGGTAATTATTTCATAATATATATCTGTATCATATCATGGTGTACATTTTAATCTTACACAAAGCAATGTGTATGTCAATTTTATCTCAATAAGGCTGGAAAAGATAAGTTCAGCTGTGGCATATAGAGTGAACATGAGTTATATTTTCTCATTTCATAGATCAAGAAATGAAATTAGGAGGTTTAAATATTCTACTAAATTTATTCAAAAATCTGGTAAACCTATAAGGAAAAATTAAAAGAATTGGGCCATTTGGTAGGACTGGCATGAGTTAATTATAATCATCAGTAAATAAAAGATTTTATAGCCCATTAATCATGTTATGAGGTTTTAGTCACTGTCTTCAAATAGTAGCAAACAAGGGTTTTCATTTTATAATAACAACCAGTTTAGATTATAATGACATAATATACAAAACACTCACTTTTCATCTGCCTAAAATGTACAAAGACAGGGGTCTCCCTGGTGGCTCAAGGGGTTAAGCACAGCACTATGAAGCAGTCCACAGCTATTGTACCACGAGTTCGATCCCCAGCCATGGAGGTGACCCACATGGCACAGCAGACCTCTCCTGACTCGCTCACTGCTTCCCTCAGCAGTGTATTTCAGTCAATCTGCCTGTTCTGTTCCCTGCTCTGTCTTGGTTGAATCCTCTCACCGCCCCACACCTCTGGCCTACACCCCAGTTCTTGTATGCATAAATAAATTATTTTTAAAAATGTACAAAGACAAAATGTGTGTGTGCTAGAGACAATGTATAGAAACCCAAATCTATGAATAAGAATTTTTAAAAAACATTCCAACTCAAGCCATTGAGATTGCCTTGTGATCTCAGAGGATATATATGACATCCATCAGAATGCAAGTGGAAATGTATGTTTGCCTTAAAGACACAGTGTAAGAATAGGCTTCGCACAGTGTGCCAGTGGGAAGGTGATGAGGGCTGTCAGGGCTTTTGACAGGGATTTCCTTCTACCCTATTTTCATATCTGCCCTTTAAACATGGCTTTATGTCATAGTAGACCACCTAGAAAACCCGTATTTCCAACTTATGCCTCCCATTTTTCCCTACATATTTTCCTAGTCACCCATAGAGTTTTTTCACTGGTAGTTGTCAGTTTGTTGGTCTGTTGGTTTGTCCATGTATTCATACACTCATCTAACCAGTTTTTTACCTACCTGTCTATATTTTCAAGCAATAATCAAGTCTTTTATTTTAGAATTATTAGGGTGCTCACCCAAAAAGAAAAAAGTCTCCAACTTATAAGACTAGTTCTTTGAGCCATGAGTTAACGATCTATTTTTCTCATCTTCAATGTACTAACATTTCCTGTAATGCAGTGGTACCTTATAACATCAAAAATATGCTTCCAATATGTGAGAGGACAACTTCTGTATTAAAGAATACCTTATTTAAAGATGTTTCATTAGAAACTTATTGGTAAGGTGGTTCTAACCTTAAATGGCTATAAATGCCTCAGGCCAGTCATTTGCATATAAATTTTGTTCTTGTGGTTGTTGAATGGAGAAAGAAAGGACTCTATATTTTGGACTTGAAAATTTAAAAAATAATTCAACAAACACTTATAGAAACATTTTAAGCAAAAAGACAATGAGAAATAGCCTATAATTCTACCTCCCTGAGATAACCATCAATGACAATTTGGAATCTTTCTTAACACTGTATATTGAGAGGAAATGCTCTATAAGTCACTGATTTATGCTGACACCTGTTTGTATTTTCCTAACTTTGCTCAAGTTCCAATTATTGATCACCTGAAAAAACTCAGTTATATCATCAGACTTTCAAAATCATTCATGTGCTTCGGTGGTGACATAAAGAGAGGAGAACAAAATTAAAAAAGTGGAAGGGAAGAAAACAGAAAAGAAGAGAATGGCATATCGGAGTATAGTTGTTTAATTACTGTAAGTTTTCCATTTCTCACAGGAAATTTTGCAGATTTTATTGAAAAACTTTAGGGAGAAACATTTAATAAGGCTTTAGAACCCAAACAACTCTTGGTGTTTATGCATCTAAAGGCTTAGGATGTTAAAAATAAGTAGTCCACAATTGTTAGTATTAGGATCAAGCAATGCTTAATAAAAGATGATATATGAAAAAAGACCAACTATAAAATTGTGTGTATGTATATATATATATATATATATATATATCTTATTTCTCTTAAATATTTATCTCAAAGATTCCAAGAAGACTTTTAAAAGTGGGCTCCCACACTTATTTTGTTAATCCCTGAATTTGCCAAGAATTTCTGAATTAATCAATAATCAATTTGATTGATTATTTTGTTGTTTACTTTCCCCCAATTATCTGACACACTAGTTTGCTTGTGTGTTCTTTAAAAACATTTACACGATGCTTAATGTCTCATATTGAAAAACATTCATGATGTTATGGTTCCTGCTCAGAAGGATTCAGCTGAAAAAGAACAAATTGTCTCCTTTTTTTTTTTTTTTATTTCAATCACTTTACTGCTGGCTCATGGTACTGTAGGGTCTGATAACCTCTCATAAGCTTTTCAGTGATTGATGATCAAACCTGTTCAGCTGTTCAATGGAGCATTTTAGACTATTTGATACTTTTTAACAAACTCACTGGAATCAAACCTTTGCTAGTACATAAAATAAGTGAAGGAAAGCAATAATTTAGATCAGGGAGCACAGAGGTATTATCTTTATTGCCAACTCCTATTAATCGACAGGTAGTCTCTGTCAGAAGGATTCTCATGCTTCCAAGCTCTGTAGAAAAATCTACCAAAGTAAGTTGTGATGTGTGTGGAAGAATTTAATATGTACACCAATTGGTCTGATGAAGGGAAATGTTTCTAGAAGAGAAAACAGGAGCAAAGGATAAAAAGTATGGAGAGCATGATGCATATGGGGGAGAGGGAGGGTGGAAATGCAAATGCAAGAAATTAAGGGTTCCTGAAGCTAACAGTTTCAAAATATGAAATTCTGAGATGAGAATCAGGGAACATCAGACAGTCCATGTTCAGTTAAGGAATTTGTACTTGAACCAGTAGGCTGACTTGTAAGATATTTTTGCAATAGTCTAAGGGATAGATAATTTAGGTGTGGACAAGGGCATTGGTGATAAGGATGGAAAAGAGAAAGTAAAGAAACATTTTAATAGGAAAACTTGCTGACGGCCAAAGAAGGATTAAGAAAGCAGCAAATCTTGAGTCAGTAGATGGATAGTGAACAGTACAGGTGATGTATCAAGAAATTCTTTATAACTAAATGCTAAATGTTTAGAAAAGACTGTAATACAGCTAAACTGCCTTTCTGTTGACTCTTTTGGTGCTGAAAAAGTTAATAAAAATGATTTAAAAAATGCCTGTTTCCTATTTTTGAGGGATACTAGAAAGCAAACTCTAGTATATAAGACCAAGGAATAAATTATCTTTATTTCTCTCTGTCTTCCTTTCTTTCTATCTATTTACCTACTTAGCTGTCATCACCTATATATCCATGTCTGTTAATACTTATAATAGAATTCATTATAAATAACAAAAATAGCACAGAAAATGAGTACCTTATGAGCACAGTTGCATTATTGTCAAACTCAGGATACTTTTAAGAGAGTTGCAGGGATTGAACAAAATAATTAAAATTATTATGCATTCTGAAATATCTATTGAGCAAGTTGTTTTTATTACATTGGTCAATTAATAATTTATTTTTAAAACTATTTTCATAAATAAAATTGTAATAATATTTTGTTAAGAATGAAAAACTTGGGTTAAGAAGCAAAACAAAGTGGACTACCAGAATAATAAACATAAAATGGAACGTCCCCTGGCAAACAGGAAGTTTGGTACCTGACTTCTGAAGTTAGTTAGAAAGAAATTTTATATGCTACCTCTTGAGGAAATTATTTGTCTTTTATAGTTAATTTATTACTGCTAGGGCTCTAACAATAATGCAAAACTGTTTCATGTCCACATATCCTAGATGTTTTTAGGGGAGCTCATGGTTTCCCTCTCTCAATTACAATTCTAGTATTGTGTCCTGTATCAGTGCCTAGGAGGGGGTGTTGGCTAGCTCTGACTACAGTAGAACATCCGCTAGGTCAAAAATGACAAGAGAGAAACAAACCAAGGGAGTATGCTGGATACATTTTGCCTTTTGGGTAGTTTAAGAATCAAGGTATACAAGGACACCTTATATCCCATGATATTGTTATTTTTACATATTTACATATTTTTACCTGGCATCTTAAGGCAATGAATGCTTATCAAGTAAAAGGGGGAAACAACTGTATTTCAGCTATCTGAATTTTAAAATGTTGGACTTGTAATCCTCAGAATTTATGATTTTATTTTTTAAAATATGTGGCAAGGACAGAACATTTGCCTCTGGTCCTTTGGGCAAACTGCAATATCACAATTTCTCATTAGCCCACAATTTGTTTGTTTTTTCTAGCCTTTTCCTTTAGTTATTATTTTCCTCTTCAAAAACACTTACTGTAAAAAGGAAAAAAGCATTCCTTTTAATATTTGTGATATTTCTACTTCTAGCATCAAGCAGTTAGAAGAACAATACCATAGTCAAACAGATGTGCTTAAAATTTTAAATTCAGGCATTTAATATTCCCTGAAATCAAATTATTCAAACTACCGTATCTGTTGGGAATTATACTGTGGCACTTATATTTACATTGTGGTCAGGAGTAAATGGTGATATATTTCAAATAAAATGCCTAGCACAGTGTTTGACAAATAGTAGGTAGTCACTAAGTGTCAGAGCGAGTTATTCGGGAAAGAACAAAATGTTTCATGTTGGTGGGATCAGCTTTGAAAAAAATTGTCACACATAGGCTCTATCATCCTCCATTTTAGCTTCCTAACCTTTCTTTCCTGTCCTGCCTTTCCCACACACTAACTCCTGTTATCAGAACTTGGGGCTTGCTTTATGCCGTTAGACTGACCTCTTTTCTTAGTCCACTATTTTTTGTTCCTGATTTTTGTTTGTCATCTCCTTCCATCCAGACTTCCCCATCTTAAGACCTATGCTTTTGTTCCAAAGGTTCTATTAATATTATTTATGCTAAAATATCAAAGACTGGGCCTCCCCAGTGGCGCAGCGGTTGAGCGCTGGGTTGCGAAGTTGCCCGCGGCCTCTGCAGTGCTGGTTCGATCCCTGGCTGCTCCCCGGCCACCGGAGGAGGGTCCCGCATGGCGTGCAGACCTCTCCTGCCGCCCGCTGCTCCCCTCAGCAGTGTACTTCAGTCAGCCTGCTCTGTTCCCGGCTCTGGCTATGGTAAATTTTCTCACCTTCCCACGCTTCTGACTGTACCCAGTGCTTGTATAAATAAATAAAAATAAATCTTAAAAAAAAAAAAATCAAAGACTAAGATCATTTGTATATGCTCATCTTACCAGCTGATAATTCTATTAAAATGAAGGTTAACATCCAAAGAGAATAAATATGCAAAACTTAAGTTGGAAACATCAACAACAGGGAAAGAAGACACTAAGAGAATAAGAAACTACTGTACAAAAATAAGCAAAAAAAGAAAATAAATTTAGAAAAAAAAAAGAGGGATTCAATGGTAATAAAAATAATGAACAGCTAACATTTTTGGGGGAGTCAGCTCTGTTTTTGCACTGTGCTTTATAACCATTGCTTCATTTAAACCTCAGTTATTAAATTATGTACTGTTATTATTATCTCTAATTTAAATACAGCTTGGAGAGGTAAAGCAATCTGCTGAAGGTCTTCTACACTTAGGACAAGGAAGGTCTGGAACGCAAGTCTATCAGACTTACTAACATTTCTCTTATGTAGTCACTTAAAGGCTAAATTCCCTGCAGGGCAGGTATCTATATGTTTTTCTTATCATTTGCTAGAGCCTAGTGCAGAGACTGGAACAGAGTAAACAGTCAAGTTGAATTAATGAATATCTGTTCTGCCATAACTTCCTCTCCATTTACCTTTCCGGGATCACTATTTTCTTGGGGGCCCTGTCCCCCATTCCAAATATTCCCAAACTCTGAACCACCAGTGGCCCCACATGTACCATTCTGTTTCCTAACTTCATCCCTCTGTTTTTCTTGCCTCTCATCTGCAATTCTCCATTATTTCAGAAGTCTCTTTGGTAACTTCTACATAGCCTGTAACATGTAGCTCAGGAGTGCTCTTCTTTCATGAAGTTTTCCATGTCTCTCCCTCCCCTCCCATCCTTTCTCTTACTGTGTCCTTTGCTCTTACACCCAGGCCAAAACCAGGGTTTTTTTTAAATTTTTTTAAAGATTTATTTATTTATACATACAAGAGCTGGGATGCAGGCCAGAGGTGCAGGAGGTGAGAGGATTCACCAGAGACTGAGTGGGGAACACAACAGGCAGATTGACTGAATTACAGTGCTGAGGGGAGCAGCGGGCGAGTCAGGAGAGTTCTGCTGCACCATGTGGGGTGCTCCCTGCCCAGGGATCGAACTCGTGCTGCAGAGGCTGTGGATTGCTTCATAGTGCGGTGTTTAACCCCTTGTGCTACCAGGGAGGCCCCCAATCAAGGTTTTTGATCACTTTTTTGTACCTGACATATTTTCACTTGACATATTTCACTTCTCTGTAAGCTTTTGTTTAGCCTACTCTATCAGTTTTAAGATATATATTTTTTAATTTATATTGTTTAACATGTCTGAAGTTGGGATACATCTAGTTGATATCTTAAAGTTATAATTGACAGTGTTTCTTCTGACATAGTGATACAAAAAGAAGTGTTGACTTCATCTCATCATCAATGGCAGCTTTGATTTAATGTAATATAAAAATAAATATTAAGTAGGGGTTATATGAGTAAAGGAATGAATGAATGGCAAGCATAGCCCTCCTCAAATCACATTATTTCTACTTACACTCTGGATGTTCTGGCAGACTAAGAGTTGAGCATTATTCATTATTTATACTGTGCTCTTCTATTTGTTGTTGATATATAATAAACTAGCTCAAATTATTCTTAATAATTTCTTTTTGGGTTGATGTCACCTGTTCCATATGTTTATCTTCTAGGTGAAATTGATCTTCAAATTCTCTCCAAAGTGCAGGCTCAATATCCAGGAATTCATATCAACAATGAAGTTGTTGAACCAAGTATTGAACAAATTACCAAATATAAAGGTACCTAAAACCCATATACTATATGCCAAATTCTATCCTAAAAGGTTCATCATCCCAAGTTTGTCCCTTGAATCATTAGCAACAGTGTTACTGTGGTATGCTTAATGTAAGTTTTTTTGGAGAAGAAATTAGTTTTCTTAGCAGATATAATTAAACAACTTGGAAAATAAATAGTGAATTTCTAGATTTTTTTTTACTGACTTTACATCCATTCCACTGTAATCAACTATTTTTGATATATATTCTTAGAAACAGGACATTTAATTCATTTAGAAATAATTAAGCAGAATGTCTGCCATTAGAAAGTTTATGTTTAATGTGTTACATAAGAATCGGCAAACTTTTTTTGGAAAAGGTCAAATAGTTAATATTTTAGACTTAGAAGGCTACATAGTCTTTGTCACAATTAATGAACTCTATTATCATGGCACAAAGGTAGCCACAGAAGCTAATGACCATGGATGTGTTCCAATAAAACTTTATAATCATGCTAATTTGAGTTTTATGTCACTTTCACATATCACAAAATACTATTATTATTTTGATTTTTTTAACCATTCCAATGTTTAATGCTATTAAGTAATAAATTCTGGAAGTAGCATAGAACATATCTTTAGGAGGTGGGTCAGATTTGGCCTGTGGTTTGGCCTTATAAAATCCTAAGACCTGTTCTACATCAATTTTCCACTGATAAAGTTTACTAGTTAATTTTCCATTATTAATGAGATATTGTAATCTATATCTGATCAGGGTTCTCATAATTATTTCTTATTCTTTCCTCTCTAATTTCATTTAATACTAGGGAAAAATAACAAAACACTATGAACTCCCTGGTCTCCCAGAGCTACATAAACGAAAAATGTATTTTATATCTGTTATGTATGTAACATTGATTGCATTAAAATTCTAAATGGAAATGGGTTCCACATTTGCAATTAAAATTGATGGTGTGCCACCTCTTCTCTGTATTTTAGAGCTTGTAGCCAAGACATCAGACCTCCAGAACATAAAGTTTGCTTGGCATAAGGAGACAGCATCTGAATATCAAAAGAGAGTGACAGAGAAAAAGGAACTTCAGAAGTGGGACTTTATTCATATGATTCAGGTAGGAAATACTTATTATTATATATACTTAGAAAAGAGGTTTTTTCAGAAATATGTATAAAGAGCACCTAATATTCTAACTTTGAAAAGAAAAATGAAAATCTAATTTATTATTTGTAAGTGAGCAGTATCTATCCAAATTATTAAGAGATTTTCTGTAACAATCAAAACAGCCTGCTTTCTCTCCTCAAAATGCCTCTAAGTTATTAATCTTTTTCATTGCTTGGTAAATTAATTTCCAAGGAATGAAAAGTTCATCGATAGATTTAAGGACAGTAGAGTATAACAATTCTGTAGTAGCTCTGATGGGTTAGATAGACCAGTGTCCCAGAATTTCTCCTACATTTGCTTTCTATTGACCTACATGATTTTATAGGCTTTGGATGTTACTTACTATTTAAGAACATCACTTGACTTATTTTAAGATACTTCTTTCTTCCTATAGTCCACAAGTACATGTATCTCAGGAATAAACTTAAAAGAAATCAAAGGAAGAAATAACTATAAGATACACTATCTAGGCAAGTGTACATCTCTGCTCTCCTAACTCACAAAATTTTGTAATTATAAGGAAGTACTTAACAATGCCCATCAAGCTCTTGATTTTTCTTTATTGAACTTGCTTTTCCACATCCTCAGGTAATTATTTCATACCTTACCCTCTAGCTCCTGTTATCCCTCCCCCACTACTCATTCAAACTCACAACCTCACTTTATACAATAGCGTAAATATAAACACTATCTCATGGAAACTCATCATTCACCACACAAACTCTTAAACATTGCTGTACCTATACACATAGCTGGACCTATACATTTCTTCCTTCCTTCTTTTTACAAATGTGTCCTCTTATCAAGATCCAATCCCTTCACTTATGCTCTGGATCCCATTCTTTCCTTATAAAATACTGGAATTTCAGAGATCACTATTTTTTCCCCTTTTCTGTCAAAACATTCATATCCATTCCTTCTTTCTTATAATTCTGCTTCCTCTGTATTACTATCCTCATCCACTGTCTCTTGTCTACTCTGTATTTTTCTGTGTTATATCCTTGTATCTTCATTATTCCTTAGTCTTAACGCTCTCCTGACATTCCTTACTGGTCAACTGCAGAGAATCTTTCTATCTACCAGATAAAAATTTCAGGTCATTTGTTATGAACTACCTCCTATTTTTTAGCCAGGTGATATCATTGATTGTTAGCCATCTTATGGACTAGCTATGTATGGATACCCTGTCTATGAGTGGAAACAGCATGGAGTGAAATTGTAATAACTATGTCCCCTAAGGTGGCACAGACCATGTGTAGGTCCATTTTATTTCATTCATTCATATGAAAGGGGCATAGCTTAAGTTGTTTTCACTTTATGCAATAATTCTGTCATGGGCATCTACATAAAATAAAATATTGTATTTTGGTCAAGAGAGGAGATGTGAAATAAGAATTATGTCTGTGGATGTAGATTCTAAAGATGCAACAATTCCATAAGGAAAATATTCCACTACTGAGGTATTATTTCAAGTTATATCTGTGTTTGTTGAAAAAAACCTCACCTTGAATTTCACCAGAGATGATCCAGTTATTAAAAATAGGTGAGCT
The DNA here is from genome assembly GCF_964194135.1 of Talpa europaea. Taxonomy (NCBI): domain Eukaryota; kingdom Metazoa; phylum Chordata; class Mammalia; order Eulipotyphla; family Talpidae; genus Talpa; species Talpa europaea. Next base: position 82,173,322 of record NC_140073.1, read on the forward strand.
AATCCCTGAAATCTTGCGATCAATCATGTAACCCCATGCTTTTTGAGTCTATTTTTCAGAGAATCTGTCAACATCAGAGTCTGTCACATTTTCTATGATTTATTAAAAAGCACCTTCTGTGTGCATACGGTGATGCTAGTGCAAAGGGCTTAATTTTAAAGCAGTGTTCCATGAAATGGGATCTGTTTTTATAGTGTTGGCACCATTTTTCTCCCAGAAGAACTGTAATTCACAAAATATGGAGTAAGTTCAGACTCAGTGTCCCAATGTTGAATGGAAACTATGTGTCTCAGCTATAAATTTATGTGTTATTAAAGCCAGAAAGAGTAAATTTAAAACTATTTGGCTCTAGTTCAGCAAATATCATCGTTTTCTGTTCCCAAAATTATTTTTATATTATTATTCTATTTTGCTATCTACCATCTTTAATTTCTTTTTTTTTTAAGGATTTATTTTTATTTATGCATACAAGAACTGGATGTAGGCCAGAGGTGGTGGGGTGTGGGCAGTTATGAGGATTCACCAGTGACAGAGTGGGGAGCAGAACCAGCAGATCTACTGAAATACACTGCTGAGAGGAGCAGCAGGTGAGACAGGAGACGTCTGCTGTGCCATGTGGATTAGCTCCCTGGCTGGTAATCGAACTCATGCTGCAGTGGCTGGCAATAGCTTGATAGTGTTGAGACTTAACCCCTTGTGCCACCAAGTAGGCCCTCTTATCTGTTTTGTTGAGTAAAAATCCACTGAACTTGAAAATCAAATGTTTTACTATGTAGTTTAAGCAACAAAGATATTGAAATGAAAACTGCCTCACTTCTCTTTCCTTCACATTTAGATGCTGTATTATGTAAAAGACATCCCAGCTACTTTGAACTTCTTCCATAGTCTTTTAGCTACCAGTGCTAAGATTCTCATTGTTCTTGTGTCAGGTAAGTTATTTTCATTCAGCCTGAATTTTAAAATAGCAACAGTGCATGTATGTGTGGATTCATTTGTTTGAAGGCAGCTGGTATTTTCCATTTTCATTATGAAAGTCTTGACTTGGCTTCTGATCATAGTTAATTAATTAGCACAATATTAGGAAAGTCCTTCATAACAGCTCTCAATTTAAGGGTTCTAGTAGAATTAAATGTCTATTTACTTCTTTATATTGGGAAAATTTGTCTTTATCATCTCTATATAATTTTTTTTACATAACTTAGAGAAAATACAACTGGTAGGATTTCTTTTAATGAGATTAAAAATAGAATGTCTCTTTTCCCTCTGTGATATCCATTAATAAATAAAAATTTAAATATTATACCTCATATTTGATGAATTTGCACTTTAGAGCCATTGTCAATATTATTCATTATAAGTTTTTTTTCAAATAGTTATCAGAAATGGTTCACTTATTTTGCTTTGTGATATTTTATTTTCCAAGAATGCATTTGATTAGATCAATTCACTTCCAGTAATATAGTAAGTAATCCAAAGAGAGTATAAGTAAACATAGTAGTTAATGAAACATTGATATTGTTGAATTCATTCATTCATTCATAATTTTTCATTAAGCAATCTTTATGGGTTTTTCACACAGTGCTAGGCAAGTTGAATCTCTATCTATCTATCTATCTATCTATCTATCTATCTATCTATCTACCTATCTATCTACCTATCTATCTATCTCAGGCTCTATCATCCTCAGCTTATACCAGACACCAAACTTAAAAACTTGTGTTACAAAATTCACTGATTCTTAAATATGAAATATGGCTCTAAGGATGGCAAGTAGAGTTGTTGCCTGTAATCTTGGATTTAAAGTCATATATATCTGATTTCAGAATATATTTCATAATAATAACAGATCTACTCCTATTTATATTTGCTATATTCTATTTTCAGATTAAATGAGAGTCAGAAGTCATCTATGAGTTTTTTCTACTAATAAGAAAGAAAACAGCTTCTTAGGTAGAAAATGACACAAGTGGTCTACATGCAACTGAGAACTGACTAATTGCCTACATGTACATTTATCTCTTTATGTTGGCTATTTCATTAGTACAGTTCATGTTTTATTGTCATCAAGAAGTATGTAAGTAAAAAAAAAAAAAAAAAAGTCAGGGCCTCCCCAGTGGTGCAGCGGTAGAGCACTGGGTTGTGAAGCTGCCTGCAGCCTCTGCAATGCCAGTTCGATCCCCGGCCACAGGGCAAGGGTCCTACACGGCGCGCAGACTCTCCTGCCACCCACTGCTACCCTCAGCAGTGTACTTCATCACTCTGCTTGTTCTGCTCCCCGCTCTGGCTCCGGTGAATTCTCTCACCGCCGCCCCCCTCCCCCGCCCCATGCCTCTGACTGTACCCAGTGCTTGTATAAATCAATCAATCAATCAATCAATCTTAAAAAAAAAAAAAACAGTCAGAAGTAGAAGAAACAAAAATGCTGAGACACTTCCTAGCTATGTGAACTGGCTTTATGAAATATGCAAGGGCTATTTCTAAATAATAATACATATATTTTGTATATAATGATATGTATATTATATCTATGCATATACTCAATATGTGCATGTGTGTGTGTATAAATTTATGGGGAAATCAAAAGAAAATGAGTAAAATCTCAAAATCATTAACTTTTTAAAACAAGTATTTTGAGTAAAAAATTTCAATCAATATAGATTGATGGTGGAAATATTTTACCTACCTGTGTGGTATGCCATTCACAATTCTCCATTCATGCACACAGCATAGGAAACAGGTGACCTAAAGAGGAATAAATTGTTAATACTCTCTTCAGACATAAGAATTAAAAAATAACAATTGTTCTGTTGCATTAATAAATACAAACACTGAAAACAAATTTAATCACAAGTAGTTTCCATTCAGGTTTATTTTGTATCATGGTTAATCACCATGTATAGGGACAAGTCAATTTTTTATTAGTCATTTTTGTCATAAGTGATAGTTCTTCACAAATCTCTATCTTCCCAACTGATTGTGGAAACCAAATGGGTACTGCCAAGCTTCCCAATCATCTGAAGTGCTGGAATAACTTTCCTCCTCATTCCTGTGTAAAATCCACTGCTTTATTCTGCCTTCTCAGCCCAAACTACATATAGTTCTTAAAACCTTATTTTCCGGGGCCTCCCCAGTGGCGCAGCGGTTGAGCGCTGGGTTGCGAAGCTGCCCGCAGCCTCTGCGGCGCCAGTTCGATCCCCGGCTGCTCCCCGGCCTCCGGAGGAGGGTCCCACATGGCGAGCAGACCTCTCCTGCCGCCCGCTGCTCCCCTCAGCAGTGTACTTCGGTCCTTCTGCCTGCTCTGCTCCCCGCTCTGGCTCTGGTGAATTCTCTCACCCTCCCGCGCTTCTGACTGTACCCAGTGCATGTGTAAACGAACAAACAAACAAACAAATAAATAAATAAATAATACATGCCTCTTAAAAAAAAAAAAAAAAAAAAAACCTTATTTTCCATATGAAAACATTCCTTAAACATGCTCTTAAAAATTGGAAAAGCTACACCAAAATGGTTCATGTTAGGCACCATTTTTATCAAGTTTCTTAGGGTAACTTTCTAAATAGTATTTGTTTCATAGTTACCTAAAAGAAATCTATTTGAGTGTTTCCTTAGTTTCTAGGTAATATTGTCACCCATGGCTACAGTGCAATGCAGAAAACTCAGTGCTCACAATAGGCAGACAAGCCTAGATCCAGTTACTAAGTTAAAATTTGAAAAGCACTCATCTAGCCAACATCTCATCTAGGCTGATCACTGTGTCCTGATCAACATCTTACTCTAAAGGATCATCTTAAATATGCCACACAGCAAGGACACTTGGCCGTGCAACTCAGACAATGACCTATTACAAAATTAATGAGTTATTTCTCTGAATAGATTGAATTACTCAGTTATTTTGAGTACCAGATGGACACTCATTTTTTTTTTTTGAACGGCATTAGTTTGAAAGACAGTGAAATATGGGGTTATCATCTAGATTTAATTATTCAGAGCACCGAACTTGGCTAAGAAGCCATGCATGTTCAGCATTATTCAAAATACTGGTTCCACCTTGGCTGCATAGGAAAGTTATGTAAATTTGGTTCATTCAACTTTTATTGAGCTTCTATAGTCAGTCACTGCTAGACTCTGAAGGTTGCAAGATGACATAAGATTGCTTTTCCTCTGCCTTTGAAAGGCGTGTGATATAATGGAGAATTCAAACAAGTAAACACTTTCACCGGTGTGCTAAGTTTCCTATTAGAGGCATACAGGGAATTTAAGGAGAGTTCTTGGAGAGTAGGAGACTCTGTCTCTTATATCTAGTACCAGGATTTTACAAACTCTTTAGGATCTAAAGGACACTCAGTTAATGTGTTTGAATTGAACTGAGTAATTGTTTATTGTTTCTATTTTATGACATCAGAACTGCAAAGAGAGTGTGTTTAATTAAATCATGGTTACATCATGAATCTGGAATTGAGAATATAAAAAGTTCTGGAGATTTGAGATAGTTTAATAAATAGGAATGAAAGAGTCAGTAAAGAAGATACACATATTCTCTCATACACACATGCATGCAGTATACACACTAAAATGGGCAGACTAAAGCAATGAGGGGCAGGCAAGAGAATCTAGGAAAAGAAGGATAAATTGAACTCAGAGTGAAACAACGTTTACTGGCCATCCTATTAAAATACATGTTGCTTGTGGGAAGCTAGCCTTTCTTCTATGCTCCAAAAGATCCATTACAAAACCAGCCTCAATCAGTAAATATTAATCATAACATGCACAACTTCCAAATTATAAAGATTAAAAAATAAACCTTGCTCTGGGGGGTGAAAAAGAATAGGAATAAAAACAAAGAGGTAGATTTTCTAAATTGCCAATATTCCAGACTATAACTGTGTTGTTACAAGTGTTTCTGCAAATGTAGTAGCCAATAGTTTGTTGAGAGAGTTGCTAATAAATTGTAATTTGTTTGCTTAAGAGAAATTAGCCAGAAGGAGATCACTGAAGTTTTCTATCCTTCTCTCTCTACCTGGCTACGAAAGAAGGCAAATCATAGTGTGTAATCGTTAACACAGTGAGAGTAAAGAATCTGGTTTATAGCATGTTGAAAACAAAAATAATACCATATGCCCTGCCCACTGAGAGCCATTATGATAATGCATCAGTCAGAAAGTGTATAATTGCTCAGTTCAGAAATGGCACTAAGTCACAGGATACTGACACAAGCAAATTTTCTGCAATTAATGTTTGGTTCTTTTTCCTCTGCCAGGTTAAAAAAAAAATGATAGCGGAACCTCTCCAGAACCACTGAAATATTTATTTTCTTCTAGACAAATTCTTATTTGGGAAGACAACCACTGTCCTTGGAATGATTTTTTTTTTTAATTTTATCATAATGTTTTTTCTTTTTTTTTTTTATGGGCCATCTCACTAGTGTGAAGTGGTATCTCATTATGGTTTTGATTTACATTTCCCTGATAATTAGTGATGTTGATTTTTTTTTTATGCCTATTGGCTATTTACATATCTTCTTTGGAGAAGTGTCCTTTTAGTTCTTCCACCCATTTTTTGACTGGGTTGTCTGCTTGGATTTTTTGAGTTGTGTAAGCTCTTTGTAGATCTTTGATATCAGTCCCTTATCCATTGTACGATGTGCAAATATTTTCTGCCATTCAGTAGAACGTCTCTCATTTTGGCTAATGTTTCTTTTCCTGTGCAGAAGCTTTTTAGTTTTTGTAGTCCCAGCTGTTTATTTTGTCCTTTGTTGCTTCTGGAGATGACTCCTCAAAAATTTTCCTGAGGTGTATGTCATAGAGTGTTTTGCTATGCTCTCTTCTGTATATTTTATGGTGTCAAGTCTTACATTCAACTCTTTCATCCATTTTGAGATGATTTTTGTGTATAGTATGAGATAGTAAGTGTTGCATTCTTTTGCATATGGCTGCCCTACTTTCCCAATACAATTATTGAAGAGGCTTCCTTTGTTCCTTGTTGTATAATCTTTGCTCCTTTGTCATAGGTTAGTTGACTATATATGTGTGGTTTATATTTCTGGGCTTTCAATTTGATTCTATTGGTCTGTATGTGTTTTTGTTGCAATACCATGTTGTTTTTATTATAATGGCTTTGTAGTATTGTTTGAAGTCTGGGATGTAATACTCAAAATGAATGGTTTTTAATACACACTCAAGACCCGCACTTTTTTCATTGAACTGAGGTTTTTGTTTGTTTGTTTGTTTTTCTGCTTCATTCCAAGTCTGCCTTTTCCTCCTAGAGCAGTACTGCAGTTATCTTTCTCCCTAATGAAATATGTGTGGAAAATCAATTATCTATACTATTCAATATTTACCAATGCCTGCCTTGGATAGTCTTTTGTTAAGTTAAATCATGGACTTTAGCATAATCCATGGATGTGGTCAGGAATCTTTAAGATCCTATAATGATATGTGGAACTGTGTGGATATGTATTGTTTGTGTACTTTCCTGGAGAGTCTGTTGCTCTCGTTAGATTGTAAAGAGGTTTGGGGATCAAATATGTCAAGCCTTTAAAAATCTTCATTTTTATCCTGGAAGCTCATAAAAACTAGGTTTTCTCTTACATTGTTTTGGCCCACCCCAGTTAAATTCCCTAACATTTTGACAATGTTCATTATCTGCCGGCATGGTTCAAAGTCCCTTTATTAACTCAATGAATCCTTGAAACAAAATATTATCCTGATTTCACAGATGATGAAACTAAAACCAGGTTCACAAAGTAAGTAAGAGAAAATGCCAATCTTCACACTTGGACAGTGAGCTTTAGAAACCACTTTTAATCACTGTATGCTATAGTACATATATATAACAGCCCTGTAGGTCTGCATGTATTAAAAGTCCATTCTAGATGCTCATTTGTTTTTCTTTATATTGTTCTAGATTTTTCTGAACAGTAAATTTGCTTTCCCACATCTTAAGATTATAACAGGCAGAAATATATTGCCAAAGTAATTCCATATAATATCCATTTATTGTGCAAGTGGTTATTGCATTCTGTGTTCTTATTGGCATTGTGAATGATTCATTAAAATTATTTCATTTAATACTTGAAATTGATTGAGGTAAGAATTGTTACCCCCATTTGATAGATGACAAAACTGTAGTTCTTTGAGACTAAATAACAAACTTCAACCTATTCATAAAGTGTCAGAAAAACAGCCCAAACTAAGTCGCTATCTCTCAGATGCTGCATCTCTTAGCTTCCATGCTGGACTGGGTTTTCAACAAGTACAACAGACATTGCTAAAATATCTTTTAAAGTTTGGAACAAAATTTGTAGAAATCAATGTATTGGCAGTCCAAACCAGCATCTCACAAGTGGATAGACATGAATGGCTGCCCCCTCTCTGGCTTAAGTAAATCATCATTTTATTTTCTGTGCTCTTACTTTCCATTTCAATTTTTGTTCCTGGACCATCTCCTCTGAACTCAAGACTAACATAAATAATAGTCTCTTGCCTATCACCTCCTTGTCTAGTAGGTCCAATAGGTAACTTGAATTTACATTTCCAAAACCAGATACTAATGATACATTTAAAACTGTTGTTCTTTCATTCTTCCAACTTCCATCAATAATGGCAATTCTCTCTTTTCAGGTGTTTGGGAAAAATGTCACCACTGAATTTTTTTCTTTCATTCATACCCAATATCCATATTTTTCGCAAATCCTATTGATTCCAGGAGAGCAATATATTAAAAAATCCAACACATCATCACCTCCAAGCTTGCTGGTCCAACTTACCATCATCTGTCACCCAGCAGCCTTCATATTGTTCTCCCTGCTTCTGCCCTTATGCTTCTATAGTCTATTTGCACGTGTGTGGGCAGAATAACCTTGTTAAAAATAAATCAGCTTAAATCACTCTGATGTTGTGTTGTCCAATGTGCAAGCTACATTTGCCTATTGAAATTGAAGTAGGGATGAATTAAAATGAAGTAAAACTTAAAATTCATTTCCTCAGTCACATAAACCATAGTTCAAATGTTCCATAGGCACAAGTGATTAGTGGCTACCACACTGGGCAATGCATATATAAAATGTCCTTCAGTTCAGAAAGTGTTATCAGGCAGTACTACAAAGGCTTCCCACCTCACCCCCACATGATTTAATATCCTGTCCGCTCATACCACCACCTTCCAACTACATTTCCTTCCCCTTTTCTTCTTGCTCTTTCAGTTGTAATCTCACTGGCTTCCTGGCTAGTCCTTAAACACGTTGTGCTTCAGGTACTTTGCAATCACTCTTCTTTCTTCCTGGACTAATCTGCCCTCTTACTTTCCTCTGACATGTGCTATCATGTCTCTGCTCACATGGCACAATGTTAGTGAGCCTCTTTGTGACCACACTATATAAAACAGCAACCCATCCGACTCTTTAATGGTCCATATTCCTTGCTTTTCATTAGCTAATGCTTTTCATTAGCATTTAACATCATCGGACATATGAATTAGTTCTTTATTTGACATCCTTCTGTGTGCCCCTTGAATTAAGTTCCACAAGGTAAGAATATTATTTTATTGCCTGCTGTATTCAAGCATTTAGTGTACTATCTGACAAAGTACATAAATGAAAACAAGAATGAATAAAAATAGAGATTTTGTTATATCACACAGGATCCAGTGGTTGGAACAAACTATGGAAGAAGTATGGACCCCGGTTACCCCTGGATGACCTTTGCCAGTATGTAACATCATCTGACCTCACTCAGATGCTGGACAAGTTGGGTTTTAAGTATGAATGCTATGACCTTCTGTCTACCATGGATATATCTGACTGCTTTATTGATGGCAATGAAAATGGAGACTTGCTTTGGGATTTTTTGACAGAAACCTGCAACTTTACCACAACAGCACCACCTGATCTCAAAGCAGAAATTATGAAAGACCTACAAAAGCCTGAATTCAGTTTTAAAAAAGAGGGGAAGGTTCTTTTTAATAATAGTCTGAGTTTCATAGTGGTTGAGGCATAAAAATCAATCAATCATATGAGTTTATTCAAAAATATTGTTAACAATATTGATTGTTCATTTCTGTATTTAAATTCCAAATAAATCTTATAACAGATAAAACATTGTTTTTTTTATATGTGAATTTTAGAAAAAAATTAGGCATTCTTGGAATTCCACATAGAATCACATGTGAAACTGCTAGTCTTGTCCCATCCCTACTCTAGTTTCACAGACTAAATACTAGCTAAGCTGGAAAAAATTGAGATGACTAGCTAACCTGGAAAGAATGAGATGACTAGGTTTCATTGGCTGATTGACAATAAAATCCTTTCCATTTATTGATTATGCCAGAATTTCCTAGGCTATTAATAAAATACCTCTAGGGATTTTATAAATACTAGTATATAATTATTATACTCTGAACACCGAAAAAGTACATGTTGTTTGGTTTGTCCCTTGTGACAAAGTATCTGCCTTCATTCATTTCTCTATTGTAGTTTGTGTTTCATTTTTATTGATTACTAAAAATAAGCACTTTTAGGATACTAAAAGTAAGTACTTCATCATGTGTTCCTATGATTTTATAGTTTGTTTGTAATATACTGTTTTTTCTATTTTATTCAGTCAAATTTCATTATTTTCTTTTTTAATTTGTTTCTGACACAAAAGTCAGTCCAAAGCAAAGTTTTAACTTAATTTTTAATAATTTTATAATTTCACTTAAAAATTATATGCTATGTTTGAAATTAAAGTGTAAAGAATGAGTGGTTCCCCCTCAAAAAGACAGCCAGTTTTATCAAAACAATATACTTGGAAAACAAAACACTAACTTAAAATGTGCCTTTTATCACTTACTTTAATTCTAGGAAATCTTGAATCTATTTTAATGTTCTATAGTCAGTCTCTCTTTCCCTCCTGTCTAAGATCACATCTAATACTGAGAGTCATCTGTGGAGTTTGAAAACATATTTTTAAAAATTTTATCTTTAATAATGGTATTATTATAAAAATAATACATCTCTCTAAATAAGTATAAATTAGTTTTATAATTAATTAATTTTAAGTGCGTAAACATTTACTACTCGCTATTAGAAATGAACAAAAGCAATGTCTAATGAAAGAGCTCATAAACTCTCAATCTTCTAGTACTGAAGCCTTCAGCACAGTATATTTACTCTTTCAATGCTACAGGACAGTCACTAAAAGGAATTAATGTCTCTTCCTAATCTCCTAGCTGAGGTATAGGGAATATGCCAGAGTCCAGAACCTATTGACACTAACAAATGACCAAGCTTTGTAGTTCATAATAAGTAAAACTGACTTGCATTGCTCTCTTCTTTTGCACAACTACATCAATGTTTTTTGAGTTATAAGTTCCAATAAATGAAACGACAGTTATCCAATCAGATTTCTGAATATGAACTCTGAACCATTAATCATACTGATATGCATTCATGACAAAGGAAATCTGTGAGGCACATATGATTGATGAATATGGGCCATGACGACCTTGAACAACTTTGTCAAAAAGAGGGAAATCTAAACTCTATAGAACATTCTGACCTTTTCTAAAAATCACACATGCAAAATAAAAGAATAGAACTAACATGCTGTTTAATGAGAAAAGAGCAGTCCATACAAGGGTATTTGCAAACCTCACCTTTTTCAAACTCTTTCATAGTCCTTATTATAAAGCACAAAGATAAATAAATTCTCACCTGCTTCAAGTTAATGTAATGGGAACACTCAAGTCTTTTTAAAGAGAAAATCCCCATGAGTACCTACCAGTCAGTGGTGGTAAGAGCTCTGTATATGCAAGGAATGATACTATTGGCTTCTGCCTGCACTGCGTGATATTTCAAAGGATTTGGGGAAGTCATGTATTGACTTTGAAAGTTTGTTTTTGTGGTTCAGAAAAAAGCCCACAGAATGAATTGGAAGCACTATATATCACTATATATCACTATCATATACGTGCCCCATGTTTAACATGCTACATTATGAATGTTTAATGACTCCTTTTACAAGCATCTATCTAATACCAATGTGTTATTATTCATATTGTAAACATAGCTCAAGAAATCAAATAAAAAGTTTTTGTTACACCTAGTATTAGTGGAGACTTATTTAAAGTGTTTTGTATACTTTTTGGAAAAAATCCCAAGAGAAAATATTAAGTTGAATACAGAATTTTAGGGTCTTGTTATTAGATTACTGTAAAAATTGACAACTTTCAGGCTTCCTTGGTGGCACAGGGGTTAAATACACAGCACTATCAAGCTATCGTCAGCCGCTGCAGCAGGAGTTCCATCCCTGGCCAGCTAGGGTGCTAACCCACATGGCAAGCAGACCTCTTCTGTCTTGCCTGCTGCTCCCCTCAACAGTGTATTTCAGTAGATCTGTCTGTTCTGCTTCCCAACTCTGTCTCTGGTGAATCCTCTCACCTCCCATGCACCTCTGGCCTATACCCAAGTTCTTGTATGCATAAATAAACAAATGTTTTAAAAAAATTGACAACTTTCTTAACTGAAAAATTTGCTAATCTGGGCAAAATTATTATTACTTTTTTTTAAAGATTCATTTATTTTTATACATGAAGTGGGGTACAGGTCAGAGGCACGGGAGGGTGAGAGGATTCACCAGAGACAGAGCAGGGAGCAGAACAGGCAGACGGACTGAAATACACTGCTGAGGGGAGCAGTGGGTGAGAAAGTAGAGGTCTGCCGCACCATGTGGGTAGCTCACTGGCCGGCCGGGATTGAACCCATGTGGTAGAGGCTGTGGACATCTTCACAGCACTGCACTCAACCCACTGTGCCACTGGGGAGGCCTATTATTATTTTTTTACTTCTGGTATGCATCTATAAAAATAGATGTAAACGTTACAGAGAATACTAGGTCCTAAGCCTATGAAAATGCACAGACCCAAATTTATATTTAAGGTATTTTAAATGTCTATTTAATAAGAATAGCTTAATCAGAATATTTTCTCATTTTGAAAGTACATTTCCATGTGGCTGCCTCATCAGAATGTGAATAAGTATGTAAGTACTTCTTGCTAAGTCTCACAGGAGAATAAATGTATAAAATAGTCTTTTTAGATGGGAAGGTAGAAACAGGCTACCTGGGTTCAAATCCTGGTTCTGTTTAGTTACTTGCTAAGCCATCTCAGGGAACACATTTTCTCTCTATTCTCATAATCCCCCACCGTCAAAATGAAGGCAATCATAACACCAATGTCAGAGGATAGTCGTGAGGATTCCAGGATACGTAGATATGCTGATAAAGTGTCAATTCATAGGGAATTTCAAAAACATTGACTAAGGTTATCATTAGCTGCACATAACAATTAAATATAAAATACAGAAAGGATAAAGAATTAAACATAAGGAAACTTATGATTGAGACCATAAGGCTAATACCTAGAGGAGTCAATGTAGTACCTGACCTTGACATTTCTAACATTATACAACCTCTCTGTGTCTATAAGCCCAAAGTGCCATCAGGACTGGGCCACCTAAGTCCACCTTAGGGAGCCTGCCTCTCTGGTGCTATAAGTTTCTCTGCTCTGTGCTATGTGAAATGGCCCCCTCTCAACCCTTTCTAAGTAGACCAGTGGGCAGGCTGCTGACACAAGGATGGAAACTCATAAGCTGGCCAGCTGGAAGAGTTTCTCTTGAGAAATATGAAATATATGCTTTTAATTCTTCTCTTAAAAATTTGGAATTACAAATCTGGGGAAGTTAGTTATTAATTCTTTTACTTCTTCATGAAATATGCATTCAACCAGTACTGATCATTTGAAACATTGTTCTGAGAAGGACAATACTCCAGTACAGAATACAAAGTTCCCAGACAAGGATATTTAGGCAGAAAGGACTAAAAATAAATGTCAGATAACAATAGGTACTATTCAAGAAATGAAAGTAAAGACAGAAAAAAAGAGAATCAGATGGTATAATGCTGGAGTGGTCATAGAAGGCCTTTTTAAGAAGTTAAGATTTGAACAGAGATTTGAAGGAAGTGAAGGAGCAAGCCATACAAAGAATTGAGAGAAGACAGTTCTGGAAGGAGGAAATGAAAATATAAGGCCTTTGATGCCAGAATGAGATTGACACATTGAGAAAACAGACAGAAACTAGGTGACTTTCTGTAGTAGCTGAGCCAAAAGGTCAAGAGATAGGTTCAAGTCCAGAATAGTCATTATGGGCCAGATGTGGGAGGAACTCACTAAAATGGCAGCTCGAAAGAGGAATGGAACAGACCTGCAGAGAGAATAAAACCACATGGCCTTTGAACAGAAAATGAGCTTTGGTTAATTCAAATAATACTCCTCATTTCCAATCCTTGTTTTTCAATGCTGGAAATAAACACCTTTTCCCCTGATGTATCCATGTGCATTTATGCCTCTTGTTTCCCAAATGTCCTTTTTAGAACAGCATGTAAGATCTCATTTGATTATTTAACAAGTAAAAAAAAAAATGGTTATTATTATCCCATTTTGAAGGTAGGGAATTGAAACACTGATTAAATTAGATGCCAGCCCATTTGTCAAGCAAATTTGTAACAAGAGGTAAGTAAAACCCTACATTTTCTGACTTCACAATGTATATCTATAGTTTGGACACATGGTTCTCTTTCATCCTTAGTGTAACTTGTCTTAAAGAGTAAGGCTTCATAGAAATAAATTGCCTTTGTTCCTAAATGTCAATCCGCAAACTAGAGGGAAACGGATGATGGAATAGAAGAAGATGTAACTGGAGGGGTAAAGGATGGTATTTTTTTTAAAAAAAAATCACCTCCTTGAGTGGTAGAATAGCATTCTCTCTAAACACTGTGTTTCATTAATAAGTTTATTTTAATGTTGGCACAAATATCTGAGTTTTCCCATCCAATTGCCTGGACTTTTTCCTTTATTTTTCTGCCTCTGTTCCTACCAAGTCCCAGCCATCACCAATTTCATGTTTAAATTATGTGTCACACATATCCTAGCGCTTCTATGATTCATACTCTGTGCAATACACATCCATAGTACACAATCAACTAATGCAGGGTAGTTAAAGTTGTGGATTGTGTAATCCATTTCTCAATGTGATATACACCATGAAAAGGCAACAGCAGTAAAAAGGAGGTTGATTTAAGAGGCTCCCTAGGCAACAGCGGTCACAATTTCAAAATGTGCCAAAAATTCATTAGGACTCCATGTCAGATTGCCATAATCTCTGCAGCAATGGATTAATAAATACAGTGATGTCCTGTTATGGAGGCTGCAATGACACACTGTGGATATTCTATATAAGCAGTGTCCCCCCATGATCATATTCTTCCCTTAAAGAATTATCTGTGTTTCCTGATTCATCTTAATGATATTTGAAGGACTTGGCAAACAACCTGCCTAGGGTAGAAAATGTTGAAATAAATCACAGGGGCCATCAAATGTAGTCTAAGCTTGGTGAGTTCTCTAGACACTTGATACAAAAGATGCAGGAAAGTGTCAGTACCTCTATTTATGTCCCACAACTAACTAATTTCATGCTAATTTCATTTCTATACTGTGATTCCCTTTTCTACTTGTATTGACGGATTGGTTTTATGAGTTAATTCTCTAGTTTCTGAAGCAGGCAGACTGGACATAAATCCCAGGATTTTGTAGAAGAGGGAGTTGTTCCATGCTACTTATTATCTGCACAAGCACATTGCAGCCTTGGCTTATTTATCAAGATATGCAATTGTGGGGCATGCTTTCCAAGAGGTTTAATCTACCCCACAATAGCTCTCAGTGTGAGGTGCTTTGCAGTTTTTGTATTTTTTATTATTTTATTCGGTTTTTCTTTATTTCTTCAGAACTGATTGGGAGCAGAATTTGGACTTCGTTTCATTGTATAAAAGACACCCAGAAATGAGAGAAACAAGACAAGGAAATTAGCCAGGTTTTATTGCTTCAAAAGAAACCTCACAGGATGGATTTGTCTGGGTAAGGTTGGCAACCCATGGGTTTCCCATCTGTGTGTCCTAGGAATGGTGGTATAAATATTAGCTCCTGGGTTCATTTCCTTGCCTGTGCTTTCTTCAGTCTCTCTAATTTATAGATCCACAGCTTAAAAATGAGTTGATTATGGAATAAGAGTCTTTGTTAAATAAAAGGGGCCTTCAAGAAGTTAAGATTTTCACAGTAATTATAATTAATATTTATGAGGGTGTAATATGTATTAGGGATTGTGTTATATTAGTCAAATCTTCATAACACACCTATGGATTAGTTACTATTTTTACCTTATTTGCAAAGAAGAAAACTGAAGTTTAAGTTGCTATGTAAATTTCCTCTTTATTCTCACAGCTGGTGGAACCAGAAGTTCAACCCACATAGATGAGCCCCAGAGATCATTTATTAACCATGACATCTTAGCTAGCTCTAGTATTGATGCTTTTTGATTTCTTTGTTCCTGTCTCAGCCAAATTGCCAAGCTTTAGGATAGGAATTCTGTCCTCGCTTCCAAATTTTCGTTCTATTTTTTGGGACAGATCTCAGCCTGGTTACACTGCTAGGAAGAGAGTAACTGACTGAATCAGCTTTGATACAATAATACATTACTTTCAAAAGCCAGCTCATATAATACTATGGCCTGACTTCTTGGGCAGGGGAGAACAATCCTAGTGAATTGATCTATTTTTTTGATCTGTGTAACCACACCCTAACTTACTGAGACTTTGTGTAAAAGAGACTTTGTATTTATGTCCCACAACTAACTAATTTCATGCTAATTTCATTCCTATATGGTGATTTCTTTTTCTACTTGTATTGATGGATTGTAAGTAATAAGGACTCTATAGCTCCAGCTGGCCAGGGAATTGTAAGGTGATGTGTCATAGTATACTGCTGAAGAAGTAACATAATGTCTACAGTAACATAATGTCAATTTTTTAAAAAGATTTATTTATGCATACAAGAACTGGGGTACAGGCCAGAGGTGTGGGGGGTGAGAGTATTCACAAGAGACAGAGTGGAGAACAGAACAGGCAGACTGACTGAAATACACTGCTGAGGGGAGCAGTGGGCGAGTCAGGAGAGGTCTGCTGTTCCATGTGAGCCAACTCCCTGGCCAGGGATCGAACTCCTGCTGTAGTGGCTCTGGATAGCTTTACAGTGTTGCATCTGAACCCCTTGGGCCACCAGGGAGGCCCCCATAATGTCAAATTTTTAATTAGGTACAGATAAATTTAATTGAACTGAGATGAAGACTACATTTCTCATTCCCTTTGATTGAGATAATAGTAATATGACTAAATTCTAACCAATGGGATGTGAAAAGAATAAACACAATATGTGGAATATGCTGATGAAGGAAGAGAGATGTTCCCCTCTTCTGCTTGTTTTCTTTCTGGATGACTAGAATGTGAAGTGAACTATCTCAGACCATACAGACAAGAGTACCAATGCCTTACAAAATAACAAAGGGTAGAGGGAGCTACATCCTTGAACCTGATTGAGCAGAGTAACCACATTAGGTGTACTTACTAACCTTGACAGCTACATGAAAGAGAAATATTCTACCTTCTATGCACAATATTAACTTATTTGGAATAATAGTGGCTAAACTGATGCCCTAACTACCCCAAATAGGTTAATCTTATCCAAGTCTTCCCCATCTTTTTCAGATCAAATACAACACAAGGTTCTATTGGGTCTAGAAGAGAGGATGACAATTTTTGAGAAAAAAAATTTCTAAATAGGACTAAAATATCAAGATAAGAAAGTACTTGCTTATCAATCACCCTTGATTCAAGATGTTAAAATACTCACCTAGCAGATGACATTGTCATTCATCATGTATTTTAACAAGTTACTTAGACATGAATATCAAAAATTCTGTAAATCATACCTAAGGCTTTTAAAACTTCAATAAGAAGGGGCCTCCCTGGTGGCACAAGGGGTTAAGACGTAGCACTATGAAGCTGTCTGCAGCCACCACACCGCAAGTTCGATCCCTGGCCAGGGAGGTGACCCACATGGCGCAACAGACCTCTCCTGACTCGTGCGCTGCTCGCCTCAGCAGTGTATTTCAGCTGTTCTGTTCTCCACTCTGTCTCTGGGGAATCCTCTCACCCCCCCCAAACCTGGGACTGTACCCAGTTCTTGTATGCATAAAAAAATGTCTTTAAAACAAACTTCAATAAGAAGAATCACCTGGGAAGCTTTTTAGATATACAATTGTCATGATTCTGCATTTGATCTGAATCATGTGTGAGATCTAGGAATCTGTATTTTTATAAATCAACCAGGTTTTCCTGTCTTATCAGAGACTCAAAACCTACAGGATATAAGAGTTTGTAAGGAATATTTATAATGATAGCCATAGTTACAGAAATTTCAAATCACTTACTGATCTATTTAGACCTATATTTCTCTAAATAATGAAGATAATAACAGAATTGAATTATTTTTGTTATATATTGTATATAATAAAAAATAAAATTGTTAATTCAAATATCTAAAATGAACCGAGCACTGATTACTTCTCAGGTGTGATATAAAATGTTTGATAAGTTATTTAATTGTAGAGTTAAAAAGGTATTTTTAACTAATAATTTTCATTTTTTAGATTAAGACTCTGATTTGTTAGGTTTAGATGGACTTTTATATAGTCTAAGTTAATAAGTGACAGAACTGGCTCTCTTCTTCATAGTCCACAGCTTAATTCTTAGACACTAAGGACTCTCATTCATTCTTAGCACCATCATTGGTCAGAGAGAAAAATCACAGTTCAAAGGTTATTCAAATAAGGATAGCAGTGAGTGTTCAGTATGTCTTGCCACTTGTAAGATGCCATATAGGACTTACAAGAAAAAAGAACTTAGGGATTAGAAGAAAGGAAAGGAGGAGCATTAAAGATAGGTCTTCTGAGTTTAAAGAACAAGATTTTAAATAAATAATTTTAGTTA
The DNA here is from genome assembly GCF_964194135.1 of Talpa europaea. Taxonomy (NCBI): domain Eukaryota; kingdom Metazoa; phylum Chordata; class Mammalia; order Eulipotyphla; family Talpidae; genus Talpa; species Talpa europaea. Next base: position 82,191,234 of record NC_140073.1, read on the forward strand.
TTTCAAATGTATACACACAAATATTTTATAGATATAAAACAAATTTCAGTGGGTTCTAAGACTGTGCCTGTTTTATTTTTATAAAATATTTTTAATTTAAAATAGTCTATTTTTAATTCACTATCATTTAACTCAAGAGAACTGTTCCATATTTTTTTAGTTTAATTTCATTGAATTATTATTTTTGTCCATAATAATAATTGCCCACAATAATAATGGCTAAGTTGTGGTTCGCATTTTTCAGTTTTGTCAGTTTTGTCAACATGTGTATAGGCTATATGTGTGCACGTGTATGTCTGGATGCCTGTGTACATATATGATATACACACATAAACATTTTATCTATGCATTTCTACATTTATATCACAGCTGCCAATCTCTGTAGTAAAAGAATCATAATGTAGACTACGAATTCATAGTAATTTAACATGAATAATTGTGGGTTTTGTTAAAATAGTACTTACATAAGCAAAACACCAGTATATGGCAAATCTTGACTGGGTCCTTAATTACAGCAGGAAATTAAATATGGAAATTAACATAGGAAATGTTACATTTAACTCAATGACATCAATATATCTCATGCTTTTGTCTTAAAGCAAGAATTTTTAGCCAACAGAACCACTCAGGAGAGAAAAAAATTCTCCATTTCAACAAAAATAAAAATGCTAAAATTAGATTAACATCTAATTTTATACCTTCATTTATATTATGTGCAAAATTATCTTAAATATTTGTTATGGATGAAGTGACTTTCTACCAAATTGGGCCTTTTCATAGTAGAAAATGTTAACATAAATTGTGGCATAAATCATTGCCTTGTAGAATACCAGAAGGCGCATATAAAAACCCATATCTTTACTGCACATATTTCCCATTAACCATAATCTATTAGTAATTGAAGTTCATTACAAATTCTTGTAGATTTTATTGCTATCATGCTGCATGACACACCAAACCTGGCTTGCATAACAAGAAGTCCTTGCTGGGAAATATCCTATTAACAATGACAGTGCATTTGTCATTGTGATAATAAACCCAAGAGCTGCCTGTAGACTATAAATTATCAAGGCACCATTTGCGCTGCCCTGGCTTGAAGATCTGTCAGCACTTCCATTTTAAAACCCTGATTTTCAGCGAGTTGTAACTCAACTATCAGAATCTGCAGTGAGCTGCAACTTTACATCCAAGGTCTCAGCTCAAGACTCTTTTTTGGAAGAATCCCTAAGTATGATTTACATTTTCTAATCGAAAAGTACAGCCGTCTGCTCACTTTTGCACAATAGTATTGAAGTGATCTATAAGACATAATCATTTCCCTCCAAGAAAAATATGTTCATATCAGGCCCAGATACATGGGCTACTTAAAATCAGAGTTTGTCACAGTCTCAGTTTTGTGTCTTAAAAAGAAATTTAATTTTTAAAAGGGTAACAACTAAACTCAAATGCCAGGCATTCAAGTCAGCTACATATGCTAAGCGATTGTTCCTTTTATGCAAGGTCCCCCAAGCCCACTACTTTTAGGTCAATAATTTGAACAAAATAGAAGAATTTACATGAAGCACTGAGAAAACATTACTGAGGAGGGAGATGAACACTGGAGAAACAAATGCAAATCTGAAACAGAAATAGCCACAACTGTGTAAATAGATGTGCCTCTGGCTTGGAGGCAAGCTTTACCAATCTGTGACATTTCTTAGCCAAGTAGCTAGAAGACAGAAGGGCCAGAAAAAGCTCCTGGCACTGCATGGAAACTAGTTCCACAACCTTTCATCTTTCTTACTTACCTCAGAATTGGTTTTCAGTTACTTAAGTTGAAAAATCCCCCCTACTCCTAAATTAAAGGATATTCAATTCCATGAATATAATCATAGGAATTGGGTGTCAGGTACAACAGAGAGGGAGTGATTGATAAGGATTGATCTGGTTTGGATACTTGTATGTGAGACCAGAATCTGGGTACAACAGGGAAGCTGAAGTGAAGGTAAAGACTTGGTCTAGCACTCACAGAGGTAGTAACTGCTAAGGGTGACTGACAAGTAAGGAAACAAATAACAAGTAAGATATAAATGCAAAATTAAAGTGTAGAAACTACTCAAGGTATTAAAGAAACAGATTTAATGAACAGGGCACATTTGAACAAAATTTTGAAGAATTTTATTGCTTATTTCCACTTTCTGTAGAGATTCATTCCTTTTCTCTTTCCCAATCAATGTCCATTTCTGCCACAACATGAGGAGAGTACTAGAATCCTATTTCAAAAATGACCACTAGCGTGGGTCAGGATAGACTAATTTATACTTGCCTACCTTTTAGCAATGACAAATACAAAATCATAGCCAGAATGGACCAACTGCTTTGAGAGAGGGAGCAGCCAAAACAAAGCCAGAAAAAATAATTCTACTTTACATTTCAGGGAAAATCCAATATTCAGGACTTTCTATCCTTCCAATGCAATACTAGGCCTTAGGTTTTACTAAATTACTAAGTGGGAAAATACAGAGCAAGTGGACCTTTTTATTGAATATATTCCCAAAGGTATTTAAAAGCAAAATCAAATATTTCAAGCCATGCCTGTTCAGTTCTTTGAATAGCAAATGTACTGGGACAATTTGCAAAAATCCTATATATGTGTCCCAGACACTATGAAAAGTAATAGACATATATTTCATTGCATTCCTGCAAAACATGAAGTAGATTTTAATATTTCCATTTTTTAGTGGAGAAACTGTACCTAGGCAAGTAAAGTATTGCATAATATCAAACAGCTAAAGTACCTAGGAATCAGACTCAGGATTATATGACTGCACAGACTGTACCATATTTTAACTTTTATACATCCCTACTATTGTTTTTTAATTAATATCAAGTTATAAACTAGAGCATTAAGCCAGTTTCCAACCTCCAAAACTTAATTCGTATTACTAAGTTTTGATTTCCCTTTTTTTTCCTTTCTATATCCAAATTATTTTAGTGGTATTTTTAATCATGTGCCAGTCTGCTCATTTTCACAAGAGCTATTCCACAATACAGTAATTTCATGTTTAACTAGAAGCAAAAAAAACTAGTAAATGCTAGTTTGTTATAAAGATTACAGGTTCTATCACAACCTGCACAACATTATCTGTGACTTATTTAAGAACAAAAGCCATAACTCAAGATTCAGTTTTCATTTGAAAATAGTTCTGGTCTCTACAACAAAGAGACATACATAGAGTCTTCCCACACCTTTATAAAAGTCTGTCACCTTAAGTTCAAATTCCATGATGTGTTCTCGTCTCAGACTCGTTTCTTCCTCTGTTAACATTTTAGCCATTTGGTGTTAGATATCTGTTCCTTCACTTGCTTTGTTTTCAAACTCTCTTCTAATGCTCTAATAAATCACATATTTTTTTTCAGCAGGTTTTATGTCCTTTTATAATGGTGAGCATAATTTGCATAGTACACAGAGTACTGAAATATTCTGAACAAATGGAGTGGGGGCATTTTGATTCCAAATATTTGCCCAGGCAATAGTTTGCCATTTGGAATCAACCTGAGAGCCAATGAAAGCATGACGAGCCATCTGCTCATTCTTTCTTTCTCATTCTCAAGAATTTGAGGCAATTATTCATTCCTTAACACCTTTCTTTCAAAGTTTGCCAATTGCCATGTGTATAATTTCACTCAACCACTCAAGATTTTCACTAAAATAAAAATCAGTAATTCAGAAGAAATTATAACTTATTATGTGTCTTATCCAATAATATCCTCAAAGTTTTTTTTTTTCCTCATGGGAAAACAAAGCACAAGGACATCAAATGTCACCTTCTAGGGATAAAACATATGACTTCAGTCAGTAGTGCTTTCCTTTCCCTGCCCCAGCCAAGTTCCCATGTCTTCATGAACTAAAGATGGTTTGAACTCAGAATAGAGAGTACAGTTATTGGAAAAACAGAAGTGATAAGACATAAGAAAGTGCTTTTCTCATTTGGGGGACTGAGGGACAAACACATATGTCCAACTCTATGTCAAATTAGCGAGGAAACAAAAAATCCATTTTAAATTTGGAGCTCTGACAGTAGCCAAGGAAGACAGAAAACCTGATGAAGATATCTTTCTTCAATCATGAACAGTGACTACAGAGTAAAAATGTCACTTTTACTATAGCATCACTAAGTGTGTAAGAGCAAGAAAGAGCAACAGAGGACACCACACCGCAAGATGTGTTCTCATAGACCCAAGAGTGGCATAAACAAACATTCCCAAGATCCCTGTCTACTCTACCTGCTACCACCCAAATGGGTAAGCAAGGTTCAAGAGAAGGCCACTTCTCCTCAACAGATTTCATATTTATGGTAAGGAGTTGTAACTATATGTGGCTGCCTGGTCAGGGGAACTGGAAGCCAAAGAATACACAGTGGATACCAGTGATCACATTGTGTTGCTGACAGAGAAAAAGCATGTTTGTTCACCTGTCTGATAATGTAAGCACTGACTTTTCCCTTGGAAAGAAGTTGATTCTTTTCCTACCCCAGATTTATAGTATTAACACTACAGAAAATCATGGGGAGAGTAAAGTTTCTGAATTTTAGGTTTCACTTGAAATGATTTAGATATTTTTCACTTGTGTGAGTTTACCTATAAGTGATCCAGCATAGGTAGAAAGGATACTAAAAAGAACAGAAATTTTGCTTTTTTGACTTTCAAAATTTGTATCATTCATAAAAGGACTCAAAATCTATGCAAGCTGGTATAACCCTCTTTCTACCCTTGAAATTTATTATATTGATACCAGGGCCTAGCATATTGTCCTTGTTGTGACAGGAGGAACATTTCCTGTCACAACAAGACAGGCTCGATTTCAGATTTGGTGTTTTACATTCTAATAACCCCTTCTTCCCACTTTCATGCAAATGTCTTTAAATCTGCAAAGGTCTCACCATCCTGAGTAAAACTTTTCACCCAATTTCTCTTCATTGTCTCTTAAGTATAGTTCATCACATCCTAGGGAAGATGATTCAAACCTGTGCACCTTACTCCATGAGTAGAAATTAGTCCCTTCAGAATTAGACAAAGTCAGCAGTTAAAGTCAGTTTTAATAAAAGAAAGTCATACAAGAATTGCTGCTCTCCATCCACATAGAGAACATACAGAATACATTATTCTCTTTATTCTTTATTCTAAACACCTTGAAATCCTTCTCTGATTACATCTTCAAACACTTCCATTGTTCAACTCCTGGTCTGTTATAATTAAAAACTTCTTATGTTCTAGATCCTGATTCTGCTGATACCACTTCCCCCACAGTTCTTTTAAATAATAGCTGTCAGTCCTGCATTCTCATACACTGGCCTTGCAAGAGGCATAGATGTCTTCTTACTCCTTCCCCAATCACTATTCTTCCTTCCTACTTTGTTTTCCTTCTCCATGAGAACATTCAACCTTGAATCTCAGATGATCAGATGCTTCCACATACCACTCCCTCTGTTGCAGTTATCAACTTATACTCAGGTTACTCTTAATATTTGAAGATTTTGATCATGGCTCACTCTGACATTCTTTTTATGCCATTCCTGATTATTTGGGAATTCAAAGTCCTTCTAATGTAATCTAATCTTTTTAATAGCCTGCCTTCTCAGTTACTGACCTCCCAATTCCTATGATCTCATCTCTGTATCTCAGTCATTGCTCCGTGATTATACCATAGACTTTGTCATTATGCTAACTATGTCTCCACCACATTTTCTCTTTCTAGCATCATACTCTCTGACCACCACCTGCTATCTTCCCCCCACTTCTTCCAGGATCCTCTCACTAACTTTCCTGTGACCCTTACAAGGCCCACAATACATTGTTTCACTTTTCCTGACCCATCTTGGATCACTCCATTTCTTTTCTTTACCCTCTTGATTGAGTTAACATTGGTTTTGCTTTATACAGTGTTGTATGTGATTTGGGGGAATAGGTTCAACCTGATCACTTATACCTCATCAGACATAAGTTATCACCCACTCCACCATCCAAGCACCCATAATGGTCCTTTTCACAACCATTTTGGCCCTTCTTATTTCCCTTTCTTATACAACCTTAATTGTGGAGCCAATTATTATAATCCCTCCCTTGCATATAACCTTAACTTCTTTGATTTTTTTTTTATTTTATCATAGGTAAAAACACCATCCTAGTTAAATTCAACTCTGTTTGTACTTCATGTCTTCAACAGTGTGACTGAACATGACTGAAAGAGAAGCATAAAACTACGATAACGACCTCACTTAAAATTCATGATCGCTAATCTCAAGTGGGATCTTAATGCTAATTGGAAATTATATATCCAAATCTATTCCCTTCCCATGGTACCAGCAAACATTTTATATTAGAAGCCTCCAATACCTTTCTCCATGCCCTCTTTTCTTACTTGATGACTTGCTTCCTCCTCCTCAGCTTCATAGTTCACTGAGAAAATAAAAACAAGCAGAAAGGAATTTCTACAAACTCCAAGCACATCTACTCACATCCCTGCACCTGTGAGTATAATCTGCCTTTACTCCTGGTACTATGGATGTATTGCCCATGCTCTTAGCTAAAGTCAGTGCCTCAACTTGTGCCCTGGATGTCAACTCCTCCAGTCTGCTGTATGACAAGGCAGTGCAATTATCACCTCTTGTTCCTGAACATAATTTTCTTTTTTCTAGTAGATCTTTCTCAGCAACATAGTGTCTTACTACTTATTATCCTACTTAATTTTTTTTAATCTTAACTTGGAAGTATTTTCTACTTACTGTCATTCATTTTCACGTTATTTCATTCTCCCTGAGCCTACTCTGTATTTTATCGCTACTGTCCTACATATGACTAGATCATATGGTAAACTCTTAGTCTTCACTTTATTCCATCTGTTAGAAGCATGTGACACATTTCTTCTTGTAACACATTCTTCATTTGACATTTAGGACACCGTTCTTCCCATGCGTGCCTCACACTTCATTTGCCACTAATTCTCAGACTTTTGCATTGGTTAATTTTGGGTGTCAACTTGATTGCACTAAGAGATACACAGAGAGACGGTAAAACTTTATTCTGGGTGTGTTGGTCAGAGTGTTGTGGGAAAATAGAAGCATTTGAAGTCTTAGACTGAGTAAATAAGATGGTTCTCACCAATGCCAGTAGGCATCAGACAGCTTGTTGAGAACCTAGTGGAACAAAAAAAAGGGGGGGGGGCAGAAGAAGTACGAACTCACTCTCTACTTGATCTGGGCCATTCATATTCTCTTGCAATCTTGGATCTTGAGACTAAAAATGAAACTTAGATCGTTGACTCCTTTGGTTTCACACCTTCAGTATTAGCCTTTTACTACACCCCTTTCTTCCCTGAACCTCTGAGTAGCAGATGGCAGATTATGGGCATCCATTATTGCATGAGTCAATCACTCATAATAAAGCTCTTTCTATGTATCTGTCTATGTCTGTCTCTTTCACTATATTTTTTTCTCTCTGTATATATCTTTCTCTATCTATATAAATCTTATTGGTTCTCTTATTCTGGAATCCCTGGCAAAACACAATTTCCTTTATTGTTCTTTTTTTTAAAGATTTTTTTTATTATTATTTATTTTATACAAGCACTGGGTAAAGTCAGAAGCACAGGAGAGTGCGAGAGAATTCGCCAGAGCCAGAGTGGGGAACAGAACAAGCAGACTGACAAAATACACTGCTGAGGGGAGCAATGGGCATGGCAGGAGAGGTCTGTGTACCATGTAGGACCCTCACCGGTGGCCAGGGACTGGGGACCAGGGACTGGGTACCAAACTGGCACTGCAGAGTCTGCAGGCAGCTTCGCAGCCCAGTGCTCAACCACTGCACCACCAGGGGAGGCCCTCCTTTATTGTTCTTTCTCAGCTCCTGACCCTTTAATTTAGGAATGTCAAAGACTTAGTCTTTGGCTTTTTATTTTCTTGTCTATGTTCATCCTCTTTTTCTTGTGGCTTTAGTTTATTTATGTGCTCTACCTGTATAGTTATACATCACCAGGCAACTCCATCATTGTGCAGTGCAACATTAACAGTGCATTTTGTATACTCAGGAGCCATTTTGAATAAAACAACACAAAATTAAGTAAAGCACAAGGGAAAATGTTATCAAGAGATTCAGTAAACATGAGATATATGAGGCTGCCGCTGAAGTAAAATGTTAGACTTCATGACATCACTAGGCAGTAGGAACTTTGGCACCACCATCATATAAGTAGCCCATAATTAACCAACATGTCATTATGCAGTTCATGAGTGTTACTGATAAATCCAAGATCTTTCTCTGAATTATAAACTCATAGAAGTAGCCGTCTATGTAGCATGTCTTCTTAAATGGCTTACAGGCTTATTACATTTAATATGTGTAAATATTAAGCTCATTTTTTTCCTAAACCCAAATTTTACAAACCTCCTCCCACTCATCTTTGCTCCATTTCAATTAATATGGACACCATCATTTCAGAGACTCTGGCCAAAAAGCTTATATTCCTCTGCAAAGACTAGTACTTAGAACCAACTCCAACATGACACTGTAATCCCTTTTCCTCTCTCAGCCTGAATGCTCTTTACTCAGCAGACTTATGACTCTCTTTCAGCCCCTTCAAGTATTTATTTAAATACCACTCTAAGTGAAGCCATCACTGACTTCCTATTTAAAACTGTAACCTTCTACTGCCAACACTTACTATTCACTTCCCTGCATTATTTTTTTCTGTAATACGTATCACCACCTTCATCATTCAAGCCTTAGATTGAATAAATAAGATGGTTCTCAATAATGCCAGTAGGCATCAACCAACTTGTTGAGATCCTAGTAGAACAAAAAAAAAGGCAGAAGTACAAATTCACTTTCTGCTTGATCTGGGACATATACATTACTTATGCATTTTGTTTATGATCTGTCACCTCTGTCTCCCACCCATATATTATAAAGTCCATGAAGATAGAGTAGTTTTCATTTGCTAACTACTCTACCCTCAATAACTACAACAGCATAATAGGCTATCTCTATTAGTTATATAATGTCTGAACAAAACAATTATCCTTAACATTCACAGGGTAAGTACTGTGAAATATGTTTTAGGAATATCACTTTCAAGTAATTAAGTTGAAGTTTGCAACCCATACCACCTACCAGTTATGGTATCTTATCCGCTACCTTAGTGTCAGATAAGCAATTCTTAGGTGGATAATCCAGCCAGTACCACATTTTTGTATGAAAGGCTGGATTTTGATGTGTGAGGGTTCTGGGTATGAGGGTTTCCCAGTTTTAGTTTGGTGAAAACTGATCTCCTTCCTCTGTGCAATGAAGCATTTAGAAGACAAAACTATCTAATTTTTTTAATCTGGAGCATTTCCTATAATATATCCCTTCCTCATTGTGTACTTTTTCTTCTACAAACCATGTTCATAAATTTAAACTCACCTTTATCCCACCTCAATCACTTTTAATGAAACAGTTTATATCATCAGAGACCAACTGGAAAAATAGAAACCACTAAATATTTTAAACAATATTGGGTGTTGGTCCAAAATTATAGAGTAATGGAAGGATGTTGAAAAGTTTCCCAGTGGAGGGAAGTAACCTGTATATGAGTAAGATCAGGAGGATCCAACAAAGCAAAGTTTGAAAAAACAAGAGAGGAATATTTTCACTAGAGACCTGGGGCAGGGGTCACCTGGTATAAGCTGGAACCATTGCAGGGTTCGTTGGAGACACAGAGGAGAAGCAGCTGCTGTTGGAAATCCTGCCATAGGAAGAGAGGTGATAATTTCTCCTCCCCACTGACCCCCAATCTTTCAACAGAGCTTCTTTGGCCAAACCCAACCATAAGCATTTGCCTAAGCACATAGGATGAGTCTGGGAACAGCCTATGGGGGCTAGTGAACCTTCCCCTTCACTGCCTCCCCACCTTTGGTGATATGGAACAGAGCAGGGAGAAAACATAGGAATAGATGTGAGAGCAAACATCATCACGAACTGTTATATAAGATGGAATTTTGTATGCTTTTAGATGTCATAAGTTAATTGTCCTAGAAGATATGAAGACCGCCAGGGAGACCTTCAGGTTGTGAAGCCAAAGCTTACAGATTGGGGTGGGTTACAGGGAAAACTGGCTGGAACTTAATGAAAAGGGAAAATGGGAGGACTTTTAAGGTCCTGAAATTGTTTCAGTCCCACAGGATTTATCTCCTCTAGCTGTCTCTAGGGATATATCAAGTGATGTTCTGATCTGCAACATGGTCTCTGTTTTACCAACGTGTCCCATTGCTCATAGCGATTTGCAAATTTCCTTCCCAAGATTAGCATTCTTATTTTCAAGAACCCACAAATTCTCAAAAGAGCTATGAAGCATACTTCTAACATACTATGCTTCAAAGGCAATACAAAGGCTCCAAATTGGGAAGTAAAAATGGAATACTTTTTTTCCCCATAAGAAGTTAGATTAACAGAAAGGAATTTTATTTTATTTTTTAAAAAAGATTTATTTATTTATGCATACAAGAACTGGGGTACAGGCCAGAGGTGCAGAGGATGAGAGGATTAACCAGACCCAGAGTAAGGAGCAGAGTCTACTAAAATACACTGCTGAAGGGAGCAGTGGGTGAGACAGGAGAGGTCTGTTGTGCCATGTGGCTCAGCTCCATGGCTGGGGATCAAACTCATGCTGCAGTGACTGCGGATAGATTCATAGTGCTGAAACTTAACCCCTTGTGCCAACAGGGAGGTCCCGGAAAGGAATTTTAAATTGAGCAGAACCATCTGATTTTCTGGAGTGAATTGCTCAATTTTAAAAAATGTAAATGTAAGAAATACAATGTGTATACTATCTCTCCTGGTAACATATTATTACAAGTTATTTTCCATTCATTTAAGGCTCAGTGTTGATGAGGCAAACCTACTAATCTTGACTTCAGAACAAATGCTCACACAGAAAGTGGGCAACAAATAGGTACAAGAAGATGAATGGTGGGTGAGAGATAGCTGACTAGCTTCATTGACTAACTCATCTTACCATTTTCATGTTCTTAGGGAAGTTGTTTAGTTATTAATTAAATTAGTATGACTACCACAACTTATATTTACCAAAAACTTTGTATTTAACATGTAACTGTCTAAGTACTTTATATGTTTAACCAATTTAATCTCAAACCCTATTATTGGCTTCATTTACAGAAGCAGGCAGAGGTTAAATAACAGCAGAAGCTCACATGGCTAAGACACCAAACCTTTTGTGGTTTTGTATATTGTCTGCAAGAGGGCTCCCATCTAAAGTCTATCATTCCCATTATTGCCATTATATACTTACATGTGAAATGGGATAATTTTCCGGAAGATGGCAGTATTTTTATTCTAACAAAGCCAGTGTATTATGATACTTTTTGACAGATGGAAGCAAAACCTTTTGAGAAAAGTGTACCTTTTTTCAAAACAGACAGATTTGCCATATGGGCAGCAGCAGAGGCATTGGGTAGAACCAGGTTACAGTTCCAGGCAGGCAATCAGGTGCTAGGGAGATGCTGGAGGCATATTAGAAGGATATGTGACTTACAGTTTATTGTGAAAACAAAATCAAGGTACCGTATGTAAAGCATAACCATTTGTTGGCTGCTTTCTCAGTCTTGCATCTATTAAGTTGGGCCAACAGTAATCACCAAGTGCATATCTATGGTCATACATTCAGGAATATTGGTAGAGTTGCAAGTGGTGGAAGATGAAAAAGTAACATAAATCAAGGAAAACTCTCCTTTTCAGTGGGAACCCAACTATCCTTGAAAATAAAGTTGCCACATATTTTCAGAGCAGATGACGTGTGTACTTAATCTAGAATTGCGGATGCTCACTTGTCTCTAGATGTTTTACCAGGAATCATAAAACTTCATTTGCCCATGAGCAACAATGTATTTGCTATGAAAGTTTGCTATGATTTTCTATCCTTCTTTCAGAACTTCCAAGATCTGAACAAGAAGTGCCAGTATTTGCTTTCTTTGATAATAAAGGTAATGACTTCTACAGATGTCCTTTGAAATAATGCTCCCTAATTCCTCTTTGAAATAATTGTTCCCTCATTCCTTTTCTAGTAAAATAAAATAAAATAAAATAGTTTTAGAGGAACTTGAGAGGAAAAATTCAGAACTGGGCCTTGTCTTTGTACTAATCAAATTTTTAAAATTTTATTTTGCTTTTTAAAAAGATTTATTTTTATTCATGCATACAAGAACTGGGGTACAGGCCAGAGGTGCAGGGGGATGAGAGGATTCACCAGAGACAGAGTGGGGAAGAGAACAGGCAGACTGAATAAAATACACTGCTGAAGGGAGCAGTGGAGGAGATCTGCTGCACCCTGGCCAGGGATCAAACTCTGGTCACACCAGCAATAGTGATGATGCTGAGACTTAACCCCTGCACTACCAGGGAAGCCCCCTATTCAAATATTTTTAAAAATTTACTTTCCACATACTTTTTTCTCTTGATCTTTTTAGAAGAGTTCAATCACAGCATCGTTACCTACACCAGCCTTAGTAAAACCCTCACCTGACACATAAGGAGCCCCATGGGTGAGGATTCCAGGCTGTAATCTTCAGCAGTTCCTGACTGACTCTACTTCTATTTGAATTGTTTTTCCCAAAATGTAATGCTTACATTGATGATGAAAATGCACACTAGTTTGCTTATTTAGATGGAGAAACAATACATGATGACAAATGAAAGTGATGAGGAAAGGAGATACATTCCTTTTACCTCGTAAAATCCTGGCAGAATGGCTTGCTAAAATTAATGATAATAGCAATTATTATAATCAATAAGTATGTTGATCAGCTAAGAATAGAGAAATTTTTCCAGTAACTTTCTTTCTCCTGTCTCCTGTGAAGATAGAGCTAGAAGAATTATTACTGTGACTCTCTGAACTCCTGGGAGGAAGGCAGGAATAGCTGAAGCAGGACCAGCTGTGGAGACTGATACCTGCCTGGGGAGAAAAAGGGCATCTCACCTCAAAGAACTGCTTTATGTTGAGTAGCTCTTCTCAGGAGAGCAGGTGTAGGGATGAATAATTTGAAAAGAATTTACCAAGAACTGTCATAGATAAAAAAGTATTAAACAATGTAAATGCTACACTTTAAACAAAAGATTCCTAGTGTTTCTGTGGGGAGTTGTAAATCCCAGATACAGACTGGTTTCTGTATCAGGGGTTTAAGTCCTAAATAAAGTCCTAAATAAAGATTATAATCTAAACATCAGTACATTATTCTCTCTGTGTGCTGCATATTTTATCTTTTGTCTCCCTCATCTTTCATCTCCCTCATATAAAATTTTAAGCAAATTTTATAGATAAAAGAACTAAGCAAAAAAAAAAAGTTTACCTATATGGTACCATTCATTTTCTCAACAAATATTCACTAGGCACAGACATTGTGTTATAACTGGGGATACATCAGAGAATCGATGGGCAAAGTTTCCATATTTCAGCGTATAGTCTAGTGAGAGTTATAAAAAAATGTAAAAAAATTAGGGTGGGAAGTGGGCTTCCTGCATCTTAGACTTTTATCTGTGGAACTAATAAAGCTGAGAATAATAGGTGTAATATACCCCAAATTTTAAGTATTAGATCTATGCTGGCTGCACAAGAAGATTAGACAGAATTGATTCTGCCATCTTTGCCAACAAAGGCATCTTTGCTGCCATCTCTTGCCTATAAAGATAGGGGGGAAAAAAAGGCCTGCGAGTAAGGAGTGATGGACGAGGTATTGTCAGTGAGGAGCTTGGGGTACAGGGGAGCAGAGTGTTTTATCTTCAGAAAGCCTAAAATCTCAGAAAGTAGAAGACTGGGGACAAAGGGTAAATATCTTAATACTGGGCTAAAAGTCATGCCCTTATGTAACCTTTGGTAGCAAGTATCAATGGAGGATATTTGCTCTGGTCTGAACATGTCCTCACAAAATTCATATGTTCAAATCTAATCCCCAATGTGATGGTATTAGGAGGTAGGACTTTTAGAAGATGATTATATCATGTGAGTAGAGTTATAATGAATGGGATTAGTACCCTTATAAATAAAAGCAACCCCAGAGAGAGACCATGCCCCTTCTACCAGATAAGGCTACAGTGAGATGATGGGCATCAATAAGGAAATGGGGCCTTAGCAGACACTGAATCTGCAGGCACTATACTTATCGGCTTCCAAAACCGTGAGAAATAAATGTTTGTTGTTTATAAGTTATCTGCTTTCTCATAACAGCCCAAATGGTCTGAGACAGGCTTGCATGCCCTTGGATTTGGGGGAATAGGCCCCGATAAACCAGGCATTGCAGATAAAAGTGTAATCAGTCAGCAGCTAAGGCTGACTATGAAAAGTCAGTAGGACAGTCTATAACACACAGAAGGCCCTGATGCCAGGTTATAATTCCCTAGCTTATAATAAGAGTTATTATACCTCACTCAGCTTCTGCCTTTTCTCTAATCCTGAAGAAGACCCAGGGACCCTACAAAGTGAATGGCAGTAGCGGGGGATACAAGCTAAGGGGTATCATCAATAAAGGGATTGATGATACATTCTTGATCCAACGCAGTCTTTCCAGACTAAGGCAAACACAACTTTGTGGGAGCGGGGAGTCAAAGGAATTAAAATGTACATATTTCACCACACTGGAATTTTAATGTCTGAGAGGAACAGAGTAAACTATTGGGATTATCTATTGCAGAGGATAATGAGTTAAGAGATCAAAGTTAATAGGAAGCTGTATTTTTCTTTCACGGATCAAATCTGCTCATTCAACAGTCAGGTTTTTTGTTAGCAAATAAACTTGCAGATGGTGATTAGTGCTGTGAATGAGCTCAGCTGGTCAGGAGTGGTCTCTTTCAGGCAAGTTTCATTGAACCTGAGACCTCAATGATAAACAAAGAACTGTGAAAGATGTTCACACCAGAGTAAACTAGAGGATTGAAGGCCACAGAGCAAATTCTTTAAACAATCTAAGCATAGACCAAAAAGTCAGCATCAGACACTCTAGAAGGAGAGAAACTTCTGCTAGAGTTGGCATTGGAGGCAGAGGCCTAATTTTGTTTTGTTTTGTTTTTAATATATTTATATATATTTTACATCATTTGTTCATTTTGTACAATGTATGCTTACCCCTCTCAGGTATAGTCCCCATAGAATTCCCACCGCCAATTCACCAATGCACTGTATAAGGGCCAGACTGGGCACAGTGCAGGTTTTCTGATCCCATGCAGACCGGGTAAAGGAGGAGTCAGAGTCCTCAGTAGTTTTGCAGGTTTTTTATTTGGGGTTTACCAGGCATATGGCAGGCAAGGGTGCTGGCTGGGGGGCTGGGGGGCTGGGAGGCTGGTAGGCCTCCCAGCCCCCAGCAAGTCTTCACTCTATTTGGGCTCTCTAGCGTTCGTTCTGCTGCTTCTCACCTTCGGCTTCGGCTTCGGCTTCGGCTTCGGCTTCGGCTTCGGCTTCGGCTTCGGCTTCGGCTTCGGCTTCGGCTTCGGCTTCGGCTTCGGCTTCTGCTTCTGCTGCTGCTGCTGCTGCTGCTGCTGCTGCTGCTGCTGCTGCTGCTGCTGCTGCTGCTGCTGCTGCTTCTGCTGCTGGCTGGGGCTGCTGGCGTCCCCCCCGTGACGCCGCCCTTAAAAAGCACAGTCTTAGCTCAGCTGAATCCCATCTACCTATGCCCACACCCTATTCCAGGTGCCCGCCATCAGGCATGCATTCAGGACAAGGATCCATCATCTATCCTGATGGCGGAAGGGCAGAAAAGCCTGACATTTTCTTTACCCTACACACTGTCATTATCTTACCAAGACCCCAACGCCCACCCCCGGTCTGATCCCTCTCCCTCCCCCACAGAAGATCTCTGATTTATAGTTGCAGAAGTCTAATTTTGTAGTGCCTTTTAGATCTTGGCCTGGAGTCTGAATTTAATTTTAAAGGCAAAAAAAAAAATTATTGAATAATTTGAAGGTTGTCAGATTTGTGTTTAAAACAAAGAAAACAACACTGGTTTCTATGAGAACAATGTACTGCTGGTGAATAGAGTGGTTATAGGGGTGCCTACTGGAAGCATTTAACTAGTGTAAATTGACTAGTAACACTACTAGTAATAGTGTAGATAAGACTTGATAATAGTTTGGCCTAGGTATTGGAAATAATATGGGAAAGATGTGGGTAGATTTCAGATATAAGTTGTAGGTCACAGACCTACATGGGGGATCAATTAAGAACCTCTAATGTATGCCATTGCTGTCCTACTCCTACCCTCATATTGGCAGATACACCCAATCCCCAGCTAAAGTCCCCTTGTGCCCCCAGCTCAGAGCTGAATACGAATTGCTCACAGATGCCACCTTTTCTAGAGAAAATTCCCCTACAAAACGGTAGCCACAGCACTTGGAAAGTTATCTCTTCCAACCTCTCTCTCCTAGAAAGCCAGAAAACTGGTATGTGGCTTTAAAAGCCTAGCCTCCTTGTTTCAAGGTAGGAACAACTTAGTGTGAAAAAAGAAAGAAAAAATAAAGAAAGAAAAAAGAGAACAACTTACTGTGCAGTTTGAACTCTAGAGTTTCCCTGTGTGGCCCTGTTGAAGCTAAACTTATGTAACTCTTTTCCACAAACCTTATCTGTTTTCCAACCCATGTCCTGAGAACACTCACCAAATAAATCACCTGAATATCATTTTCAATTTTAAAACAATAAATCACTCAAGAATCTGCATCTATGGTTCTTCTTCTAAGAAACCCAAACTGAGTAAGAATTTAATTTTGAACCTGTTACTTTTGACATGATTATGAGGCATCCAAGTACTGATATATAATTCAATCAAGAGAGAGTATTTGGGCATCAGAAACATATGAACTGCCTTAACAGCCAGAAGACTGGATGAAATTGCCAACCTTGTGTGCAATTAGATAAAAGGTAAGGATTCTGCAAAAGAAAGAATATGGTGTCTTGGAATCTGAAGAAATACCATCTTCATGCCTAGATTTGGGGTCATAATTGGGTTCTACTACATGGTATTATGAAAAGTATTAAACTGCCAATGACCATTGACTGGCTCCTTTAATATACAACATGGAGAAAATTCAAGAAATGTGGTTTTCTCTTAAATTTTTTTTAATCATTGATACCTGCAAACTGATGCTTTTAGAGTCTTTGTAATGCTAGGTAAGGTTATTCCATGTTAACTGCACAATTAACTCATGTCATCAATGAAGCTTTTTTCATTTGAATTAAGTCCCCAGTCCCTATAAAATTAGAATTTTCCTCATTTGCTGAAGTCTTCCAATTACTCTCTAAGTTGAATTAGTAGTGCACTAAACTTTTATTTCCAGAGAAATGAGTTCATGTAGAGGTCATCCATGCAAATGAGTCGAGTGATCTCAAACTAGCATTTAAGAGTGTCAGAAAGTTCTATCTATAATGGTTTATTTTTCAAGGCAAATGAAAGATAAGAGTATGGGTTTTGTGTATTTATTGAAAAAGAGATTTTTGAAAATGACAGTACTTTCATCTAAATCTTCAGCACTCATCAAGTAACTTATCAGACAGCAAAGTTTATGGCAAGCCTGAAAAAAAAATCCCAAAATGAAGAGACAACTAGTCAAAGATATATGGCCAGTAACAAAGATGCTAAGTTAAAGATACCACAGATAGTCAATCTGTAAATTATTAAAGCTTATATATACCAAGTTACAAGATAATGAATTCTTTTTATGATAAAAATAAAGTTCTTAATTCTTGTTTAATCTTGTCTGCAATACTTTGAGTTAAATGATATTTTCTCCCACTTAATAATTGTGCAAATAATTTTAAAAGCTAAGCAACTTGTTTTTTTAAAAAAGCAAAAGTAGTAAGCAGTGGATTAGAATTCTGATTCCAAGGCTCATATTCTTTCCCCTACACTAAGAACAATCATGAAGATCCAGCTTATGGGATTTAGATGTTCCAAGTCTCTTTAGTGTTGCGACAGAAAGAACCTCCAGAAGATAACACATTCAGGGAAAAGAGATGACTGTATGCCTACTCTCTGACTCTTTGTGGAAATCATCTCCCCAGTGGGTCCTCACTCATTAATTCTTTATTTTTTAAGATTTCTTTATTTATACAAGAACTGGAGTACAGGTCAGAGATGTGGGAGAGTAAGAGATTTCACCAGAGAGAGCGGGGAGCAGAACAGGCAGACTGAGTGAAGACACTGCTGAAGGGAGCATTGGGCGAGCCAGGAGAGATCTGCCACGCCATGTGGGTTTCTCCTTGGCTGGCCGGGAATTGAACCGGTGCTGCAGAGACCGCGGACAGCTTCACAGCACAGCGCTCAACCTGGTGTGCCACCAGGGAGGCCCACTCATTAATTCTTATATAATTTGTGTCCTTATAATTTAAAGACCAAGCTTTACATTATGTCTTTAAGCAGTCTACATCACATACATTTTTCCAAGGAATTTACAAAAGGTGGGTGGGGGAGGATGATAAAAGAATGAAGATATATACAGCTACATTTCTAAAATTCAGGTGTAAAATCCAAAAATAACAGGCGATTTTGATTGGGTCATATCTGTGACTCAGATACTACTGGTAGGTAGACATTGACATTTCACTTTCCTATATCTATTTGTATCCCCCTTTTACATAGTATTTTAGCAGATTTAGAAAAGGGGAGTGGAATTCTGACTACCAGAGCTCTATATCCCGAGATAATAATAGATTGAGGACAGGAACTGTTTGAAGATCAGATTGCAGGAAAGGAAAACAGAATCCTCAGATAGTAGAGAGGCTGATCATGAACATGAGACTCAGTTCCAAGACTGAATTTGTTGGAGGCTATTAGTGAGTCTGAAGCAGCGTGTTAGTAGAACCTTATCACTAGTATCTAGCCTGGTCAGAATTGAAGAGCTGAAACCCTTGGGAGCTTGAGTCACCTTCTGTGGCTCCAAACAATAATTGACACTGATGATTTATTCTGCTTTATTCAAATACAACACTTTCTCCTTCTTACTACAAAGGATTGATGATGAGGCCCCCCTCGACCTAAGGTGCAAGGACAAAAAAGACAGCATTCCCAAATACTAGAACAAGCACAAATACTAGCTATGGTAGTAATTTCCCCAAGGAATTATAATGGAGATCATTTTTTATGAAGTTTAACTGCTGGTTGCTTCAGAATATCTCTATTAAAATCAGAATCAAAGTGTGGTGGGGTCTGATTTCCTGCTTAACTAGGGGTTTTATAAAAATTAGAAGAGTAATTCATTATGCTGCTCAACTCCCTGCCAGAAGCCCACTCTACTTGGGGATTTACAGAAATATTTGAGCCAGGAATGTTCCAGGAAAACTGTGCTTACTGTAGCTGAGCGGGGTAGTAGTTCGGAGCAAATTCAACCTGGGTGTTAATATTAAAGAATCACATCTGTATTCAAAACTGAACATTTTACATAACTGTTACTATCAAAGTTCAGTAAAATTCCCTTTACCCAAGCTTTTCACAAACTTTAAGGAAAATAAAGTCATATAACCAGCAAAAGTTCTTAAATTGCTAAAGAAAAAAATTCTGGTCCTTTCCTTGGACAAAGTGTACAAGATGCTGAGATTGGGAACATTTGTTATTGTCATAGCAGAAGGTAAACTATCTTCATAACTATGCAAATGTCTCCTGTCAGGGTTCTATATTTCCAGTCACTCTGCTGCAGTATATGTCTGTTTCAAAGCCTATGATATTAAAAAAGGAGGAGAAAGTGCAGAGCATGCAGTTTAGAAATATTTCTGTCCAGGAAAACTAGCAATTAGAGTAGGGCTAAGTGAGCAGGTCTGGGATAATGAACAATACCAAGACAACCTGCTTAATTTGATCTACCTCCAAGCCTGAGGATGATGTAAAGTAATGGGGTTTGTTTCTGTAGGGGGAAAAAGTGAAACAAGGACAATCTCTATGATCTCACTGCTTATGTGCTCTGAGGTTTGTATGTTCTTTAGAAGAAAAGATCTACATAGACATAGACAAAAATCTCTTATCATACTGGATTGTATTGTCTATTTACTTGCTGATGCTTTAGGCACTTTCTCTCTATTATTCTGTGAACTTAGGGCAATAAAAGGACCGAAAGACAGCTCCTCAGTATATCCAACCTCCCAACACATTGTTGAAACAAGGGAATCTTTCCTTAAGTATGAGTTAAATGAATGTATAAAAGGGAAAAACAGATATAATGACAGCAAAGGTACTGGAATCAGGCAAGAAAGGGATTAAGTGCTTGTTCTAGCAATACCCAGTGACTTGATTTTGGAAAAGCTCACAATGTCTCTGAGTCTCAGAGCTCATCAGGCAATGGACCTAGTTTACATTAGGCATTGGATTAAAACAACATCTGTAAGTTCTAAAGATGGTGGATACCATAGTTGACCTCAGGAGAGTAAGCCTAGTGAGAATTTTTTTTTTTTAACAGAAAAAGCTAATTTTTGAGCACCTACAGTATGACAGATGCTGTCCGGGCTCTTGAGATTCACAGATGATTCAGAGTGCTCTCTACTCTCCTCATATAGTAGGGAGTCATAGGCCCCAAAATGACAATAATAACTATAAAACATGTTATTCCCTATTACATAAAACTCCCTCATTGGTATTAATATAGATTAATGTTATAATAAAGTCCCACACAAGAATCAACAGGGACATAGAAGGAATGTCATGAAAGAAGGGAGAAATGGACAAACATTGATAATTTTATAGGAGTTGATAGTTGACCTTAACAGGGACAGTTTAAATTATTGTAAAATGATAATTGGGTACTTTGGAAATGGGCTGAGTAGAAGGTCACAGTATTTCAGGGGTAAAGATTAATCAGAAGACACAGAAGCAATTTATTGTAACTAGGAAGGCTGTAAAAATCTCCCTGTCCCCAAATCATTCCCAAAGAGACACCTCCCTTCCTGTTGAATATGGTCCTGTCCCCTGCAAATATCCATGGGAAGGTAGCTATCCAAGCGTCTGAGGTCACAGTGGCATGGTTGGTAAGATAGGGGTTTCTGTGCATGAGATCAAGTCCCCTCAGGCAAAGCATGTGACAAGAAAGTTCTGTAACATGTTTTCATTTTTCATAAATGTGTCAAGGAGTTGCCCTGCTCAATTTGTAAGATTTTGAGCAGTCCATGTTTCAGGAGAATATAAATTGCTTCCTAGCACTATTCCTAGACAACAAAGGTTTGAATATTGAGCTTCCTTAAGAAGGTTGCTGCCTCTTTGCATTATACATCCATATTTGGTTTGGGGGGAGAGTTGGGACAGGACCTAGAATGTTCCAATGACTCCCTAACCCCAACTTCCCTTCTGACTCTGTAAACAATGAAAAGGTCCTTTTGTATGTATAAATTTGTGAAAAGTGCATCCTAAGACAGAGCTTCAGGGAATATAGATAATTTAAGCATAAATAGTAGTGGAAAAGTATGAAAGTTGGAGTGTGCTTCCTCATATAGCATCTCACAGATCTTTCCCTATCCAGCTTGTACCTCCTGAAGTCCTACAGTTCCTTGGAAATGTTCTAAGATGCCACTACCTGTCTTCAGGAGCAAGCCAGTGTCTGGGCTTCTCATCCCTGCCTCAAACAATTTGCAATTATCTGGCATTTATATTGAGCTCCTATTCAATATTATGTTTGACAAAAATATTCTCACCACTTCCAAACTTTGGAAAATATTGATGTAGGGCAGTGGTTCTCAAACTTGGGTAGCTATCCAAGTCATCTGAAAGATATTAAAACACAAATTGCTAGTTCTGCTCCCAGAGTTTCTGATTCAGGTAGATCTGGAATGGAGCTAGAGAATTTGCATTTCTAACAAGTTCCAGATGATGAAATTGCTGGTCTGGTGTGCACACAGTGAGAATCAATGATCTAGGGAGCTTTGGGAAGCAGGGACGCTAGATTCCAGGACTGTATATGTCACTAGTGGTAAAATTTTTGAGAAAATCATCCTCCCTCCGGACCTCCAGTTCCACAACTACAAAGTTGGTTGAGGACGGGAAGAGCATACATTTCAGATATAAGTACTGACATTTTTTAAACAAAGGATCTGGAACATTTCTGGGAGTTTATAAAATAAGGTGGAAAGTAGCCTGGGTGAGATAAACATAAAAAAATAAAGGAAAAACAAAAAGAACCTGGAATCAGTGGTAAACCTCATTTTCTTTAATTAGCATATTTAAGTGAAGCTTAGAAGCTGCTCCTTTCCTGAAACATTGCATTTTATTAAAAGCTGTTTAGAGCTCATAACCATTCTGCTGATTTTCTCAAAACACTTTCTCCTTATAGGCTGGTGCTAAACTGCGCATATGAAATGAGCTCAGCTTAATGTTGTGTTAAAAGAATTTGGTCTCAAGAGCTGTCTCTCTTCTTAATAATATGTAATCATACTCCATCTATTTAGTTTTCATTTAACTTGCCCCATGCAGGCAATGAATCCAGTTTAATTAAATGTGCCTTTAAATAGTTGAACGACACTCATTTGCACCTAGCAAACCTCCCTTTCATCCTATTAAGACCCCCTCAAGATATAAAAACCTAATAAAGAGGCCATGTAAGATGTGTGCCTGATAATGCACAGGAAACCTGACATTTGCTCCACAATTTAGTGAAACCTGCAGTAGCTTTTGGGCATAGCATCAACATTTAATGGAGCCAGTGTGTGGTCTCCTGGGTTATGGGAGGCAGTATCTGAATAAATCCTTAACAACAACACATTTGGAGATGAACTGGTGGTCCTCTGGGCTGAACTCAGTCATGCCCACAGTGAGACCTACTGAGTCCCTAGGTGGCTGCCCATGGTGGCACTCAGAGTACCTCTGAGGCACAATCCTTGCTTCTGCTCATATTCCCTGAGGACATCAGGTGGAAGGGGCTGCAGTTTCTCCTATTACAAGATTTGGTTAGCAGGCAGGGAAATCCATCCAGAAAATTGAGAGAGGAAAGTCAGATGGCATTTTCCAGACAAGAAAGGATAATATATATTAGAGAATTATTAAAACGATCATCCTAATCACTGAGTCCCTCAGTTAAAGCTGTACGCTTTTCAACTTTGTACTTTATTATTCATGCATTTAGCATATAATTTAGTCAGTGATGGCCAATGGCTAGCATCCATTACTGACCAGGGATATGAGAGCAAATGAAACAAAGTCCCTATACTCTTCATACTTATATTCTAGTTGGGTGGGAAATTAAAGAAAATGAAGACAACAGCAAATAATAACCTGCTTCAGACCTTAATAAGAGCAAGTTTAAGAGTCAAGGAGGTAAAACAGTTTGGAATAAATATAAGCATAAAAGAGAAATGATATGATAGAAACATTTTTCAGGAATTATTGAGAGCTACAATCCAACTGCTGTGTTAGACATGAGGGCTACAGTAGTAAAATGAAAATGAAAAGCACAAAGTAACATGCCTTAAGGTACTATTGCTAGAGAGTGGAGACAGGCAATAAGCATACAGAAAAATTAAATATGAAATATGTGCGGTGGATAAAACAAAGCATCGTTAATGGGGAGAGAAGCTACGAAGTGGGGGTGGTAGTTTTCTATAGGAAGTCTCTTAGAAGGTAAATCCTGGACAGACCTACAGGAAGTAAGAAAGAAATATATCTCATGGATAGATCTATGAGAGCACATTCTAAACAGAAAGAACATCACACACATAGGACCTGAGGCAGCTATCCAGAGGATTTTTCAGGGGAAAAAAAAAAGCAATGAAGCCAAGGGACTAGGGCAGATCACATCAAGCTTAGAAAATCAATTTTCAAGACTTACTTTATTTCCTCTGAGACAGAAAGCCATGGTGGTTAGGGGAGTCCTCAGCAGAAACTGCTATAAGTAGACAGGATAGAAAGAACAAAACGAGGCCAATCAGATGGTACTCTAGGGGTCAGGGAAGGGATGATAGCAGCTTGCACCATATATTAGTGGTTGACATGGTGAGAAAAAGGCAAATTCTGGAAATATTTTGAAATTACAGCTGATATAATTTATTACTAAGTTGGATGCTGAGTGAAACAAGTTAGGGATGTGTGGATAGATGATTTAAGAAGTTAACTGTTGGGACTCCCTGGTGGCTCAAGGGGTTAAGTACCGCACTCTGAAGCAATCTGCAGCCTCTGCAGAAACCCACCTGGTGCGGCAGACCTCTTCTGTCTTGCCCACTGCTCCCCTTGGCAGTGTATTTCAGTCAGTCTGCCTATCCTGTTCCCTACTCTGTCTCTGTGGATCCTCTCACCCCCCGCACCTCTGGCCTGTACCCCAGCTAATGAGAAGAATCCACAAAGAGAAAATAGTTCAAATGTAAAGGAAAGATGAATATAACTGATGAAGAGATGTCTCTCGGAAGGTGAGCTATACCCTGGGTATCTGGGAGCCTGAGTATCTAAAAAGGTAACTTTTTCTTTAAACGAAAGGGAAGAAAAGGAAAGGATGAAGAAAACTTGATTCATTTGGTGGCAGGCAGTGGAGGTCCATTTCATGGTTTCTGGTTTTCCTTTGCAGTACTTGGCAAGGCCTTCAAAGGTTAGTAATACTGAGTAGAGGAGAAGTTTAGGTGTTATGACGAAAGTGGAAAACACGTGAGCTACATTTTGAAGCAAATAGAAGAACTGGCTTAGTAGCATAATCAAGTTAATATTAAGCACTTGTGAAAGCTTTGTTGACATTTGGCATTATGAATTTATAATCATATTAACCTGCATGGCTCGGTAACTTTTCTCCAGTAATACTTATCTGCTTGGATACAGACACAGACATGATGGATATGAAGTTCTATCCAGGAGTGTTGTTTTTGCCAGGAAGTTTAGATGAGAAGGTGAAGGCACAGATTGCTTTTTGCAAGATCGTGATCCCTGAAGATAGCATGGATAAGGAAAGACCTGAAGACAAGGAGGATTGATAGACCACATGTAGATGTGACGAAGGATTACATAGATATGAGTGATATATTGTGGTGGATGCACACCTGAGCATGTCAACTACAAGGAAAGTAAAGGGTATGGAAGAAGAAAACAATGTATAGTTTTGTGAATTCAGAGTTGATGTATCTATCAGTGATGATACATTATGAAAAGGGTTGTGGAAATGGGTGTTTGAAGTGTAATGGAAGTGACGTTCATTTGAAATGAAAAGATAGCTGGGCTGCATAACTCATAAGTATTGCATTTGAAATTTATTGGAAGTGGAGTTAAAGTTGATGTGGACATTAAGACAATGCACAAGGACACAAAATTTTGGTTATTGGGGGGCAATATTTCAATGTTCACAACACAATTGATAGGATGTTGTAGGGTAAGGTAAAAGGTATCAGGCTTTTCTGCCCTCCCGCCATCAGGATAGATGAGGGAGCCCTGTGATCCTGAATGCATGCCTGATGGCGGGCACCTGGAGTAGGTACACCTGGGCTGAGACTGTGCTTTTAAGGGCGGCGTCACGGGGACGCCAGGAGAAGCAGCAGTAGCAGAAGAAGCCGAAAGAGAAGAAGCCCGAAGCAGAAGCAGAACGAATGCCAGAGAGCCCAGATAGAGTGAAGACTTGCTGCCAGCACCCCTGCAAAGCACCCCTGCCAGCACTTGCTGCCAGCACCCCTGCCTGCCATATGCCTGGTGAACCCCAATAAAAAACCTGCAAAACCACTGAGGACTCTGACTCCTCCTTTACCCGGTCTGCATGGGATTAGAAAACCTGCACCGTGACCAGTCCTGCCTCTACAGATGTATAGAGGTATTCTGTCCTCCTGAAAGGAGTATGGAGTGATCTGGAATTAGCCTCAAGGAGAATGGGAGATGACAATTTCATCTTCTATTACTATTATGAGAGAAAACTACCCTCTTCTTCATCAGGATACCATAAATAGATCCTTTTGGGTTTAATGAATCTATCTGTGGCCTGAAGATACAGGCCTGGTGGATTACAAAAGGTCAGGTCCGCTTATACTTCCCAGTATGCTAATATTAGAAACTTCAGCGAGTGCAGTTATGATCAGCAGCAATAAATGAACTAGGGAGCAACTGACTCTTGGTGATAGGGTTGAACCCTCTTTCTAGTATAGTTGGGCTGGTATAAATGGAAGATGAGTCTGAGATAAAATCAATTATTAAATAACTCTAAATCAAGAAACACCTCAAACCAAGACTACAAAGATCAAGTTCAAATGGAAAAGAAACAAAAACGAGCCTCTCAAAGGAGCCTTTATCCACTATGAACTGTTTTCAGTAAGAAAGGACACAGCTTGAGTACACTCAATGGTAATGAATATTCTGGTGACATGTGTGTACAAAGTCACACATTACTCCTCTGCAGTGTCCTGCTGCTGCTGCTGCTGCTGCTACAGCCCCTCTCCTTGTTAGTCTAGAGCATCTTCTTAGGAACACTCATGTGGAACAGTGCTTATAGATCCCTAGGAATATCTGTTTTGAAAATAGTTGCATTTTGCACTTCTCAGAACAAAGATCAGAAGGAAGGAAAGGTAACATTTTGTTGATTATTAGAAGAGGCAGACTGAATGATACATTCATTTCACCCAGGTTTGCCATTCCAGTAATCTCAAGAGGGAAAGCACCTTCCCCATTCCCTTCTTGACAGGGGAGTGCCAGCAACATTATAGCCACTAGATTTCAAGTTCCTCATGGAACTCTATGGAATGTATAAATTTCTGATTTAGATTGAGCAGTAGTGGGGGAAATGAAGAAGGAAGTGGACAGTGAATTTGTCTCACATTTACAGACTGAAATACCATCTGTGTTCCAAATTTGGGATGACATTGAGACAGTCAGGGGAGAGAAATTGCCTAAAACAGAGCATTTTAATTACTCTCAGAGTTAAAGGGTGAAGTGAACCAGTGAACTGTTTGGGGGTGTATTTACAGAATTGGGATGGGGACCAAATATGCTTTTTTGGAATCAGGATATTAAAATTGAGTTCTATAGGTTCTGAACTTTCTATCTCTACTACACACAGCTTTACTAGAATAAAAGTGCATTTTGATTCAAGGACCTTAAGCAACCACTACAGGTTACTCAAATATTCCCCAATTGTAAGAAAGAAAGATTACTGGTATTACATAATGATAACCGGCTTGTAAATCACCTAATCGATGCCTCATTAAGACAGATTTTAGTAAAACATAAACTTACTATAATATAGTACTATTATAAATACACTTTTTAAAGATCAGAACAAAAAAAATTAAAAGATCACTGATGAAATAATGGAAAGAATAAAAATGAAATATCCAGATGATGTTCTTGGGCTGATATTATTATTAGAGATATTAGATATTTATCACTTATGATTCTAGGGTGATGGAATTGGTTTTAGTCTTTTGGAGTTCAAAGTCTAATTCCGACACTTAACCATGTGACCTTGGACAAGTTACTTAACCAAACTTTCAATTTCCTCAGCTGCAAAATGGTTATAATGATGATAGCAATCCCAGGGAGCTGCCATGGTGATTATATGAATAAAATTTCTGACACAGAATAAGTTCTGAATAAATAATTGAAATTATATGGTAAAAGTAAGAGAAACTGGACCTCGTAATTGAGATAATGTGTAAGTAGGACGTAAGCCAAGGCAGAAGTTCAAAGGGCCATATGCAGATATAAATGACAAGATAAAGTAGAAACTTCGCAATAATTCTATTCTCACTCAGAAAAGCAAATAAAATATGAGATTCCTTGATCAAAATGAAGGGGGAAAAGTGCCGTTAAATGTACTAGAATACAAAATATTTATCATTCTTCCTTTTATGTCCTTTGCTTAAATATATGCCCCATTTTCCCATTAGACTTTGCTTATAAAATGCATATTCAAATAATTAAATTATTAATTTCAAGACAGCAACAGTAGAGCATTAAACCATGTGGGGTTCTTTGGAAGCCCCACTCTCACTGTTCTATAGTTATTACTGCACCATGGTAATCAATAAATGGCTGGTAATGGAGACCATTAAGGAGAATTAGTTAGGAATTTTTACATCTATGGAAGCAAGTCAAAGAGTCTCAGATGTTTTTCTGCTGGACAGGCCATATAGAGTGTGTTTTCTATTTAGTTGACTATAGCTAGGTTATTCACCAGTCACACTTTATTATGGCGTGCAAAACATACTCATACATGGAGGTATCCAGAGAAAATTACATACTAGGCTATCTAATAAATTCCACTCCAATAAAGTTGTCAAATAACAAATACAAGCTTAAAATTAAATAGATATAACTTATCAAGAAAAACAAACAAACAAAAAAGGATTAATAGGATTAACTCACAGGATTTGCCAGCTTAAGCCATATGGAGCCCTGATTGCTAATTTGGGAACTTTATTAAAGAATGGATTATGATTCAATGGAAATGCTTCAAGGGTTGGCTAGTGATAATTTGGTCAAATGAGATAATTAATACTAAACAAGGTTATCTATTTGGCTCTGAGTGGGCTTGTTTCAGCTATCCCACTGCCCAACTCATAATCAGTAAGGCAGAGAAAACAAGTCCACATAGACTAAATGGCCAAGAACAGATGAAGAGCAAGCTAATAGTTTAGTAATTAGGAGCAAAGCCAATGCAGGACCTGCAGATGCCCAATATTAAAAAGAGGCAATGCAAGTGGTGGTAATCTGGAAAAAAAAAATGTGTTTGTTGGAATAGGTTATTCTTTAGCATATATTTTTAGACAGATTGGGGATAATTTATCAAGGAGAATATTAGTCCAATAGCTGTATTCACTTTTATATAGTAAAATATTGACAAAGCTTCTCTATATTTTTATATATAACAATGGAATTGTGTTGTTTTCCAGCATGACTTAAAATTTGCAAAGCAATCATTTTGAAAAGGAGCACTTGAAAGAAAATCATCTGATGCTTGGTGTGGAAACAAAGGGTCTTTGGGTAGTTCCTTAGATTGTTTTCTATCAGGGCCACAAAGTACCAGAAGGACCTGACACCAGGCCACTTCTATTGTTCATTCCTTGTGAACTTTATTAGGTCTCACTTCCTCATTGGTCTTCAGGGTACTTTTTGTCAAATGAAATGACTAGACAATTCTCACATGTCTTCCAGGTCAAGCATTCAGTAATGCTTTTCTCAAAAGGATCATGTGAGACAGTGGAAGGATAAATAGCAACTAGAAGGTACTCCAAAGTAAGGCTGTGATTTGTGAGTACATTAAATTCCCTATGCTAATATTTTATGTTGCTATTTATTTCCCTGTGGCAGTTTCACAGTCTTCCCCAGATCCTTTCCATATATACTGCCATACATGCTTAACTGCCATAACAGTAAAAAATGTAATTATGGTTTTAAATATTGTAATTCAGTATATAAGTTTTATGACCTACTTTATTTCTCAAATTAAAATAAAACAGGTCAAAATCTCAGAGGAGCATAGAGTCACAGCTCAAGAAAGAGAGACTAGTTCTCTAATCAGTCTGTTGCATCTCTCCACCTAATGACATTTTACTACCAAAAAATGTGACTGAAGAATTTGGCAAATTATGTCCAGCACTACAGGCTTTCACTAGACCAACTTCTACTTATGATCTTTCAAGAGAGGAGGAGATTGAAATTGTGTCTATATTTTGTTGCTAAATTCAATCAAATACACCCTGAAGTCAGTTCTTTCAGCTCTCTGTTATTTTTCTCTGAAGATTCATGGAAGTTCCCTTTTTACAATGTGGGGGAAAAGAGGTTATTATACCTCCCTTCTGGACCATCAGGTTTTAATTAACTGCCCTTCTCAAGTGTATTGTTTTTAAGGAATCCCTATACCTAAGAGGTTCTCAAAGTGGCTACAGAATACTCTTGCAAAAATAAGTAAGTTACATAAAGAGATACTTCAACATTCTATTAAAATCCTTTATCTCCTATGTCTAATTAACAAAAGCCAAAATAAATAAGACAAAATACAAATTAATATTTAATTCAATCCGAAATATACTTTCAGAAATTCTGCTCTACATAAGCAACATGCCTATGTGTGGGGAAACACAAGCTAAAGCCAATTCTGATTTCTAGAAATGATGTCACGAAGGAGGGGAGGGCAGTGAGAATAGCTAACATATTATTCTAATACAAACCAGTCTGTAATATGTGGTGAGTGTTATAATGGAACAAAGCACAATGGTGTTTGAGGGGAGAGCAGTAATGTTGATAGGAATTTCGCGAACATACGGATTTCATTTTGATTTGGAGGTTGGGTAGAATTTCAACAACGAGAGAAGCAAAGGAAAAACAAAAAAAAAATGAATATAATGTTGTGATTTATAATATTGCATATATATGTAAATATATTTGGTGTTCAACCTTGCCCTTGGAAAAGAGTTCATAAAACCCTTAGAATTTCCTAAGAGATGAGTTATAAAAGTGTTTCTTGTTATGTGACTGAAGTGACTTTTAGAAAGTACCTAAGGATGGGGGTGGCTGGCAAGAAAACAACCAAGTGATGTAGGACTGAACTGTGAATCTCTCCACAACTGCCTCAGAAAGGAGAGGAGGTAGACACAGAACAATCACCAATGTCCAATAGACCAAATCATGCCTAAGTGAAGCCTCCATAAAACCCACAAAGATAGGATTCAGAGAGCTTCCTGACTTGTGAACACTAAGAAATTCAGGAAGAGTGCTGCTTAGATTAGAGTGTATGGAAAGTTCACATTTCTTCCCATATACCTTCCCTCATATTTCTCTTCCTTCTGGCTGTTTCTGAGTTAAAGACTAGGAAACTGATGACATAGAAAGTAGAGTGTTTCTCTGAGTTCTGTGAGCTTCTCTAGCAAATTAATTAAGCCCAAGAAGGAGGTTGTTGGAACCTCTATTCTGCAGGCAGTCAGTCAGAAGCACCTGCATTTGTAACTGGTATCTGATGTGGTGGTGATGGAGTCTTGGGTGGTCTTATAGTACTGAACCCTTAACCTGTGGAACGTGATGTCATATCTAGATAGTGTCAGAATAGAGTTGAATTGTGGGACACTCCCTAGTACCTGTAACATTATTTGCTGGAATCCCCACACCCACTGGAAATTGTATCAGAACTCTCATCAACACTAGAATGATGACTAATAATATCTCAGCATTTACTTGATAGAGTTGATGTTTCTCATTTTAGGAAAGAAATTTTGATCAAATTATTTTATCTATATTTCAGAGCCAAGACTTGCAGTCAATTTTGGCATCTGAACTCTTCATGCCTGGCAGCACAAATAGGGTGACTATTTGAGCAAGCCCTAGTTACTGCAAGACCAATGCCATCATTGTATTAGAAGGCTTTAACTATCAGGTAGTATCTGACACTATTTTATTTGAACAAGAAAAACTTTGACACTGTACTCTGGAGGGAGCAGGGAGAGAACTTCAGCATAGTGCTTCATTAGATATCAAGACACATGGATAAACCAGGTAGGTGAATAACTCGGTGCCCCATCAAAATAATTTCCCTTTAATATATATTCATCTATTTGGGAAAAAAAAAAGGCAGATCACTGTGTGAGGAATGTTGGACAAAAGGAACACACTGTAGAAGTGCTTGGCCTTGCAGATATTTTTCTGAGTTCTGGCTCCAAATACTCATGTAAAAGGAAAAGAGAAAAAGAAAACTTTCCATTCACTTGAAAAAGGAACAAAAAATAAGATACTGGCATCAAGAGATCTTTAAAAGACCTCAATTCTTCTCTAAGACTTTTAGTACACTAAATATTTGTCTTATTTTCTGGCTGCCTAAGACTTTTTCAATTCA
Source organism: Talpa europaea (assembly GCF_964194135.1). NCBI lineage: Eukaryota > Metazoa > Chordata > Mammalia > Eulipotyphla > Talpidae > Talpa > Talpa europaea. Next base: position 82,222,992 of record NC_140073.1, read on the forward strand.
ATCCCATGGGAGAAGCCAGAGAGCTGGCTTTGTCAGCTTCTGTACAGCTGGAATTAAACCTAAACTGTCAACCAGATGGACATTTGCAAAACTGTGATAGAAAGTAAGCAGTAACAAAAGAAAGGATTGCACAGAATCCAGTTTTTTCTGTTGCTGTTGCTGCAAGATTAATGGAGAAGTGTCCAGCATTTGGGATCTGTGATGGCTGCAGAAGGTATAAAGTTGCTTTACTGTTGTAGAAGAGCATGAGGGCAGGCAGTGGCTGTAGAAGAAATGAACTCCTGATACACAATTAGTGGTGAGGCAAATAGTGTTATCTAATGTGTAGAGTTCTCAGCTGCAGTTTTCTCACTGGTATTACAGTGTGGGTTTATGGCAGTCTCCAGCTTGCTTTCTATGATTCTGTGGATCTGCTAAATATCTGTTTAATAAATTTCTTTTCTGCTTGATCATCCTGAATTAGCTTCTGTTACTTGAAGCTAAAATACTTAATGGTACACTATGTTCTCTCCTTTCTGATAAACTCAATTTTCTCCACCTTGTTACATATTCAGTGATGTTTTCAATCCTCAGTTGATGGCTTGGCACTCGTGTGGATGGGTGCTCCAGGCAGCTGTTGTGCCAACATGCTATTGAATCTGGAATTGAATATTGGAAAGGACAATTCCAGGAGGGCAGCCAGGTAGTGGTGAAAAAACATAGATCACTATGTGGCAGAAAAATGGACAAGAGTACTAAAATGGAGGTTTAACTCTGGGTCTGAAAAGTATTAAACTCCAATTTACAATTTTCCCTGCACTAGTTTTGAGTACAGTTGTACTTTCATTTAAATTGTCAGTAGCTTCCCTCTCTAAGTTCTAATAACACACAGCATATGTCTTTATTAAGACAGGTCACATGTTTTACTATAAATATTGATCACCTGTCTGTTTCTGCCATGACATCAAGTCAAAACCATGGCATTAAGACATGCGAACTTCATATTAATAGTTTGACTTCATGGGATATCCAATAAAAACATCTCTCATTTCCACTCCTCAAATTCTGCACAAACTGATAAGATAATGGAGTCGTAGCAAATACTGACAAAGCATTTTTCTATGTACTTTACAACTCTTTATAACAATTCTATAAAACTAGATACAGGTACTATTACATTTTTACACATGAAAAACTGAGAAATAGAAAGGGTAAATATTGGCCAATGCCATTTAGTTTATAAATAGATATCTTACCAGTACCTATAAGGCAGAGAGAGGTCAGAATGTCAATTTTTTTTCAATTCTAGAGCTAACAGAGATTATGGTTTAGACAAAAGGCAACATAGGTTTCATAACACTGTAATTCATAGTAATGGGGTGCATAATACTGAACTCCTTGAAGTAGCATGAGAAAATGATAAGATTCCCCAAGAGAAACCTCAACTAACAAGCTTAGGTTATGGCCAAGAGCAGACAAAGACACATGTTCCCTGTGGACAAAGAGAAACCAAAAAGAGAGTGAGGAAGGGACTGAACAACCTCGTTTCTCTCCCTACCTCAACAATCTGATAGATTATTCCATATGTCTTAAAGCAGAGGAAGAAGAAAGGGGAGGAGCTAAGAGATTAAGGGATTACACACTTTGATATCTCTTTTCCTGGAAAGATGAACCAGGATAATGGATATTTTTCACTCAATATACCCAACATTGGTTCTCTTAACCCATTTTGCTTAACCTTAAATATTTGTTCAATTATGGTATGATTATTTCGATAGGGAAGAAGATACTCTGCTAGGTTGGTCTGATTTTGCCTTCATAAAGTTCTCTCCCATACCAATCACATTTCATTGAGGATGTCCCTCAGGTTGCTGATGACAGTGAAGATGTTTTCCCCATTAAAACAGTTCACTAATTAAATTAATTCTACAGTGTAGCAACTGAAATTCTTCCACCTATTTTCTCAACCTTGCATTCTGTTAAAGCACATTACCCACTATAACTCAACAGGAAACTTAAAATTAATCCAATAATAAAGTTCCTAATAATAAGAACTCCTTCCCAGTATCAAATTTGTTGGGGTGAAAAAATAAGTCCACCGAAAAAATCTGCTTGAAAATTCAAACACTACATCAAAATTCAAAGTAATTAAAGCCCAGAATCACATATTCATGTTCTTGGTTATGAAAAGTCCAAAGAAACTGAAGTCCTTTTTATATTGTGCTCTTAGTGAAAAGTGTTTTATTAATGTCTAACAGAGTTGGTTTCCATTAAGAGCGACAGCTGGTATTGTCCATCACTAGAATACAAACAGTTCCTTTGGACCTTAGGAGTTGAATTAGTTCCATATCAAGTCTGGAGGATATCTCACTTTTTAAAAAGTTCAAAGATTTATTAGAATATAACAGATTATTCCAGTACTGCTGCAAACCTAGTAATATAGAAATGAAGGAAATTTCAAGTCCTCTTCAGGGAGAGAAAGCCAGAACTGAGGGCTGCCAAAGAATATAGCAAAGGGCTTCCCCGGTGGCGCAGCGGTTGAGCGCTGGGTTCCGAAGCTGCCCGCAGCCTCTGCAGCGCTAGTTCGATCCCCGGCTGCTCCCCGGCCACCGGAGGAGGGTCCCACATGGCACGCAGACCTCTCCTGCCGCCCGCTGCTCCCCTCAGCAGTGTACTTCGGTCCTTCTGCCTGCTCTGCTCCCCGCTCTGGCTCTGGTGAATTCTCTCACCCTCCCGCGCTTCTGACTGTACCCAGTGCTTGTATAAATAAATAAATAAATATTAAAGGAAAAAAAAAAAGAATATAGCAAAGATGCAATATTTGAAAGTAGTAGGTAATTTTTTTGACTTTGCTTCCAAAGGCTGTCAATCAAACCACACCTGTTTTTTTAAAAAAAATAAATGGTACCTACAAATTTAAATTCAGTTTGGAGGTCTTTTTACACACAGTTTATTTTTTATTTTTTTTTAAAGATTTATTTATTTATTTATACAAGCACTGGGTACAGTCAGAAGCATGGGAGGGTGAGAGAATTCACCAGAGCTAGAGGGGAGAGCAGAAGGCAGATTGACGAAGTACACTGCTGAGGGGAGCAGCGGTTGGCAGGAGAGGTCTGCGCACCATGTGGGACCCTCGCCTGGTGGCCGGGGATCGAACTGGCGCTGCAGAGGCTGTGGGCAGCTTCGCAACCCAGCGCTCAACTACTGTGCCACCAGGGGAGGCCCTACACACAGTTTAATTGGAAACTGTATATTCATCATATCTGAGGAGGGAAATTCACTTAAGGGTTGTGTCTCCCATTCCAGAAAGTGCTGTTTGCAATATCATGCCTTCTGGAGTTTGGAAATTTGCAATGGTAGCAGTCCAATTATCAAGGAATTTTAAGGTTTTATCATATCCCATTCAGTGTACTTAAGTTTTCCTAACTTACATTTCTCCATTGATTCCTATATCCCTGTTGCCATGGTTTTCCATTGTGTGCATCATTTTAGAAGAATATTTACTCTCTTATGTTGGCAGGCAGTCTTATTTCTATGTCTATGTCCTTAACAAAGACCTTTGCCATGAAATTGATTACGCCTATGAAAGCTGCCTTCTAGAAAAAAACAACCCCCTAGAACTGAAACTATCTTTACTGCTGTAGGATTGGCCCGCCCAAAAAATGTTCAGATAGGCTTTTTCTAAGATGTACAGAGCAGCTAGTTTCCAGTATGTGTGTCACCTTGGCATGCAGAGCTAATATAATTGAGGCAATGTGGGCTTCAAAGAAACTGTTACCATTACCTTAAGGCATGAAGGTTACCTAGATTTAGTGTCATCTCTAGAAATCACCTTTTTATCAGAGAAACTTTTTATTAAGACAGGGCAAACATCCAGAGGCAAGGTTTGTATCATGAATCATCCCTTCCTTATTATGTGAGACTCCCTCCTTTTTCTTTGATGCTTCAAGCCCTCATTCTGTTTTGTTCCATTTGCTTTAGAATTTACATCCATATAAGTTCTCCACACGTATATAATGGAATCCATCTTTTTCTCCTACCAATCTCTCTAATGTTAATTTTTTCTCTTCTTTAGCCCAAGAAGTACACAGAGGGGTGGAAGAAAGTCTCCTTGAACCCACTGACATTGCTTCTGAAACTTGTTCTTAGTTGTCCTGTGAGAAACAAAATCTGTGACAGTTGTTCTTCAAATACAGCAAAACACAAACAGAGCTTAGTAATTAACCCACAGGCAATTGGAAATCAATTGGTGTGTCTGGAGGTGGGGGATAAGGAGTTAAGGGGGTAGTGGTGAGATTTAAAACTTTCAATAAATCTCAGGAGTACAGATTTAGCTAGATATTCCTGAATTTTGAATAGAAGTTGTGGTAGCAAATCCAATACAACCTAAAAGTTTTACTAGAATCTTATCAATGTACTTTATGCAGATCTCAGTCACAGTTTTATTTTTTTTCACTGTAAAGAGAATTATTTATTTGTTTTTAATTGTATTATTTTTACTGATATAATGTTGGTACTAATGCTATATATGATTCAGAGGTATTCATACCTCTTCAGATATATGTTACCATACCACAAGCACCACATAGGTTTAGGAGTGGCAAACATCCTATCCACTAATGCCTAAAATGACCTGTCAAAGTCAAGTTGAAATTGAAAATTTTAAGATTAAGCCATTCAGCCCATTCCCTGAGTCCAGATTGTGGAACAAAAGACCTTAGCAAGACTACCTATAAAATTCATGAGGTCAAGTGCAAAATGGAAATGTAGGCCCTTGTTCAAAGAAAAAGATTCAAGGTCTAACAGCAAAACATTAAATCTAGTGCAGGGTGCTTCAAGTAGCAGGAGCCTGTGTTGCTGCACTGGTTGTACACCTGTGTCCTTACTGTGGAAGCCCATGTTGTTTACAAACCTAGCACCTTTTTGCCTGACTTCAGCAGACTTTAGTATTAGTCAACCTGAGAGAAAACTTCGCATAGGTATGAGGCAAAATGGGTTTCATAAAAATGAGCTTTCAAATTAAAAGTTTTAGTCACAAACATCAAGGAGAGCACAGACTGGTTGCCATTATTGACCCCTATAACCAATAGTTGACCAGACAGTTTCCAAAGAGAAGGAAAAGAAAAGGTACTGAGTTATGTCAAGTTCCTCTTTGAAAATATTCAGAGTGAAGTCACTGCCTCTCTCCATCTCTCAACCTGGTAAGATGTGACTAAGTGGGAGGGCAGAGACACCTAGTGATGTCTCTTTTTTTTTTTTTTTTTTTATAGAGAGAGAGGCATGTTTTATTTATTTATTTGTTTGTTTGTTTGTTTTGTTTTATACACGCACTGGGTACAGTCAGAAGCGCGGGAGGGTGAGAGAATTCACCAGAGCCAGAGCGGGGAGCAGAGCAGGCAGAAGGACCGAAGTACACTGCTGAGGGCAGCAGCGGGCGGCAGGAGAGGTCTGCGCACCATGTGGGACCCTCCTCCGGTGGTCGGGGACCAGCCGGGGATTGAACCGGCGCCACAGAGGCTGTGGGCAGCTTCACAACCCAGCGCTCAACCGCTGCGCCACCGGGGAGGCCCGTGATGTCTCTTTTGATAGAAACCAGAAGCCAGGGCAGGGAGATCTTTATCACAATCCCTGAGAGCTCCACCTAACAACTACCACAATGTCTGGTACAGTCTAGATATTTAATATATATTTGTTTAAGGAGCAAGTCCCATGACTCACACAAATGTAACTTGACCTATATTAGAATTCCAAGGAGACTCTTTACTTTTCACAGAATCAACTATTTCATCTCCTAGCAGCATAGTATTAGACAAAAGCACAATTCATGGTATGTGTTATGAAGTCTTTTCTCTTATCCTTGCACTAATTTTCCTGTCTTGGCTTGCTAGACAACAGCTGCTTCTAAACCCTATTCTCAGTCAAGAAGCAAGGTAGAGTACAAGACAGAATGAAGAAAATTCAGTGTGAGTCTAGGCTTTGCCTCTGAGTTGCCCATGATCTCAGGACAATCAACTAACCTCTTAGCTTTAGCTTTCACTTCAAAGTGAGGGGATTGAATCACAAACATAGCTTTCAATATTTCACATCCCCTAGCACTCCCTTTATTGAAAGTCCAGGATCATCAAGGAAAAAGAAAAACAGCTCACTCTATCTGCAAAAGATAAATGTTTACAGCATTCTGTATTGGGTTGAATATTTAAAATAGGTTCTCAGAGGTCTATTAAATAGATTACTATTAGATAAAGGAGAGAGAAGATTTACTATGATAATAAATGACAAGATAATTCCTCCTATTCCAAAAGGTCATGGACAAATTATCTCTGGTAAGTAATATTTTTTAACATATAGCACATCATACTTAATGGAGGTTGAATGAAAATTAGTTCCTAGTAATTATTATTATAAAATCCACCAATTTACATAAACTACCTTTCATCCCAATAGCAGACATTCATAATACTAGTGAAAAATCAGAAAATCCAGTAATGATGGCTCTACTGTTCTAGAATCTTGATTAGTGGGATTGTGATGAAGACACATATTACCATTATCATGCTTCATGGGTTTAGGATTATATTATGAAATAGGTGAAATTTTGTCTTTGGAATTATATCATTTATAAACCCATGGGAAATTCTTCTTGGTCACTTTCTTTGTGGCAGTGTTTCTTTCATCTAAGAGTTTAAGGAACTAATAATATCATCAGTAGGACAGCATGACACACTTCATTCCATAATTCCTCACCAGGGAATTAGAAGGTGAACATAGCATTTTCTTTTGGTTTTATAGCTTATGTGTCCAGAGAACATTGCTTGCTTGTTGCTTTGTAAAAGAGGGGTAAAATAAACGTGGTGGTCTACCTCTTACATTTAAGTAAGAAAAGGAAGGCTGTAAGCAGTTGTTGAGTCTGTTCATGGTCTTGGATGTAACAGAGGAGTCCTGTCAAGGACTCCTAAAACAGATCTTGAATCTATATTGTGACATTTGAGAAATTAAATGCATAAGAACTCATTCACACAATTTTAAGAAATCAATATTGGTTATATTTGATTTTAGTTATTTTGGGTAGGAAATTAAAAAAATTGCTAAAATGCTTTGCGTCTAAAGTCTCTCTTGAATTGTATCCTTATTTTCTTACACAAGGAACTAATTAATTTGGAGTCTGAGAAAGAGCTGGGAGTTTCCTATAATGTTTGGAAAATAACTCTCTAAAACAGACATACACCCACAATTTCTCCCTGGGTGGGTTCCCCACTCTCTGTAACAGGCTACAAAAACACCACTGTGGATATTGGTAGAGAACTATGGGTGCCTTGGTGGTGAGGGTGGTGTGATAACATATACCTGCATAGTTGTGAAAATGATTTCTACTATATTTTCCTTCTATAAAATTATATTCTTTGCCTTTGTAGTTAATATCTTGGAGGAGATTCTTTGAGAATGCAAGAATCTGTTGTTCTAAGACTTACTAATTTTTACATCCAATAGTGAATCTTATCTTCAAAAATTATTACAATACATGATCTATTTCTTATTTTTGTCCCTTTGCCTTAAGTGTCTGCCCCCATTTTCAACTGTTGACTAATTTCTACTCCTTGTGCACATCCCAGATTAGTTTTTTTTTTTCTTTTTTCCTTTGGGAAACCATTTTAGACTGCCCAGTCAGATGAAGAATTCCTTTCTCCCCACTTCCTTAGCATCCCACAGAGAGCTTCACAAGTCGCCATGTTTATTGGTTGTTTATGTTTCCCTGTGAGTCACCCTGCATGAACTCTTGAGGGAGAATACACTATCTCAGCTATTTTCTACTAATGCCTAGCACAGTATTTGGTCTATAATAGTCATTCAATGTATGTTTGGAGAATAGATGGTTGAATGAAAGTATCTATTATATTTTTTCCAAAATTCATTTCCAAGCTGAATAATTTAGAGTTTTTGTTGCTACAGTTAAACAATAATGTTCATTTTTAAATACATGATTCTGATTTTCTGCCAAAATTTCACCCCTTTGGGAAATTTACTCCATCATGTTCTTGGATCAGCCTATTTTTAATCCTCTGAAAACCAAACAAAAGTCCTGTTTGCTGAGTTGCTTGATTTTTTTTTATTACCTCCCCTCATCATATAATCACCTACCTTTTCTTCTTCCTCTTGTGATTCAGTTTGTAAGTATATTTTCAGACACAGAGGAGAAGAAGCAGTTCTTTCATTACCTTTGCTAAGCTTCTGGGTATCTCATTCTCTGATCCTGACACATGTGCTTTCTTAATCCTCAGTGATAGTTTTTCTCCTGTGTGTTTGCTTAGTTCTGTAAATTCAACACAGGTTTTCAGGATATAAATCCCTGAAGAAGTAGGAAAACAGTGAAAATGGATTCTTAGGTTAATAGTTCTTCTTGTTATTATTATTACATAATTAATGAATTAAATCCTAATGCAGGAGACCAGGCAAGTTTGTGAATGAAAAATCTGCCTGGCCTTGTGCATAGATAGGTCAGCAGTTACTAATTTAACTGTAAATGTGAAAAGGAATTTGTCTTCCATTGTTATCATCTTCATCCTCATCCTCATTATGGTCTTCATCACTGAAACCTACACCACATCATGTGTGGTGTGCACAGAACAATACCAACCTTAGTCTAAATCCCTAATATCACTCTTATGAATGCTCTTGTTACTTTAAACCTTCATAATATATGTCATTTTGGTCGTTATTTTAGATTATATTGTAGTAGGTTTAAAAGAAAGTGTTATTTTTATTTTATTCATTTTTACATCATTTTTCATTTTTACACAATGTATGCATTTTCATCTTGGTTATAGTCCCCATACAATTCCCACCCCCCTTGTTTTGATCCTACTCCCTCCTCCCCATCCCCCTGTACTGTGTCTGTGGTTTATAGTTGCTTGTTGATTTTGATTTTTACTTTATATAATTAGTTTTTTTCCTGGTCCCTTATTTAGGTTTTCTAAATTCCTGCTATGAGTGAGACCATCTGGTACTTTTCTTTTTCTCTCTGGCTTATTTTGCTGAGCATGATCCCTCCCAGCTCCATCCAAGTTGCTGCAAATTGCACGAGTTTATCTTTTTTGATTGCTGAGTAATATTCCATCATGTATATGTACCACATCTTCTTGATCCAGTCGTCTGTTTTGGGGCATTTGGGTTGTTATATCAGATAAAACAGATTTCAAACTCAAAAAGGTAAAAAGAGACCCAGACAGTTTATTGCAGTAGTTTTGAGTTGTTCTCTCATCCTTCTCAAACTCCTTTCTCTATTCTGGCACTAGATCAGAAATTCATTAAAGGCTAAGATTGAGGTTTATATTTCATGTTATCATAAGTAACTATTGTTATGCCAAAAACATAATACAAATTTAATAACTACTTCTGGAATTAAATTGTTTGTCTGCCAGCTCAAACAGAAGCAAAGAAAACGCTAAACTAGGAAAGGGCATGTGAGAAATTAACAATTTCAAAATAAAACATATGTTTTCATTGATAGAATGCTATTGATAAACACATTCAAAAAGTTTTGAAAAGTTAAAGAAACCAACAATTGATATTTATCAAGAAACATGAACTGTAGAATGAGAACTGAAAATACCAAAGATTCATTTGGACTTGATTTATGTAATATTTTTCTTACAGTGGGTGACATTCAACAAAAGAAATAATTTAAATGTCATTCTTTTTGCCTTCACAGCAGTATTAATTTTAAGAATCTACCTCCTCTTAATTCCCATTGGCAATGTCTTAGTTCTGATACTCATTGCTTCTCATCTGGATAATTTGCAATACCTTCAAATGTTTTTCTGCTTCTAGTTTCTTCTCCAGTTTCATCAGTGATGACTCCCCATTGATCACATGACTAAGTTCTAATCCTTTCTTGACATGCAACATACTTCAATTTTGGCCATCAATTTATTTTATTAGAATTCTCTGTTACCATTCTCTTTTTATGCCTTGTACTCTAGCCTCATTAAATTTTGAAAATCTCCAGAAAGGAGTACAATATGCTTTTTAGTTTTCCACACATCTCCTAATGCTGTTTCTACAACCTGAAATGCCCATCACTTTCATCTGATCTTCCATGAACTCAGGCAAAAAAAAAAAAATATTATCCACTCAGTGAAATATTCCGTAAATTTACAAGTAAAAATTGATCTGTCCCTATCATTTGCCATAGAATTTGACTGGTAACTTTAATATAACATTTGTCATAAAATTGTGTTGAAATTCTTTGTTTACCAAACTGTAGTTCCAAAAAGGCCAACTCCTATTCATATCATCATCACCAATGCCTAAAGAGAAACTGTAGTAGACTGAGCTGCTGCAACAAACCCTGAAATCTCTGCAGTCTATCACAATGAGAGATTATTCACTCATTACAGGCCAATGTGATGGGGGGAGGATTATAAAATATCATATGATGCCAACATATTCCCCACGCAGATTCAAAGTGTGCCACAGAAACAGTAAGTGGAAGATTGAGTGTGGGAGATACTTGTGGGTGATATTTATGCGTAGTGCACATAGTACTAAATCACATTCCATTTTGCAGTCACAGACCCAACCTAACTTCAGGTGGATAGGAAAGTAGTTTAGTTGTATCCCCAGAGGAAAGAAGAAAAATATGGATGCTGAAGAGTGCAAACTTCTCTGCCATCAATTGCAATACATGGATGCAGAATGAATACAAAGAATACCTGATTCCAAATCTGAAGCTATTGTAGGATATTGGAAGGAAAAAAGAAAACCAGTTTTCAAACACAAAATTCCTAGCTCAGACTATAGCAAAGCAAGCCACTTACTAGCTCTGTGGCAATACTTAAAGCTAAGTTCCAAGTTCCTCATCTATAAATGGAATTGGCATGACATTAGTTGAGGTAACACATGAAAACCACCTGACACATAGGAAAAACTATTTAATAATTATCCTTATTTCATTCAAACATATGATTTTTAGAATCTACAATGTGCTAGTATGAGGAATAGAAAAATCTATTAAAAGCATTGCTAACCTTTGGAAAATTCAGAGACCAGTTTTTAGGGCATAAATAAAATAAGAAAAATAGGCATTTAATATATATTGTGATAGGCAGGCTCTTCAGAACATAGGATATCAGAATTTCTAATAAACATATGAGAAAATATGTAATCATTAATAACCAGAAACATGCAAATTAAAGCCACAATGAATTCCTATTAAATGTTAAAAAGGTGACAATATTAAGTGTGGGTAAGTATATGGAACAACTGAATTTCTTACCTAGCTGAGTGATTATAAATTGGTCTAATCACATAGAAAACAATTTTAAAATATCTACTAAATCTAAAACACACAGCTCATGACCAAGCAGTCTCACTTCTGGATGTAAGCTCAACAGAACTGACAGAATTGTATACATTTAAGATCTATACATTTCAATGCATGTAAATTTTGCCTTAACAATAATAATAATAATAATAAAAAGAATAAAGCAAAACCTTCCAAACTGACAGTTTGAAGAGTCTTATACCAAAGCTTTATTTGTTTTTGAGGATGACTCATATCTTCAAAAAGCGTCAAGTCTCTTATAAATCCAAAGAAACTTTATTAGTAACACAGATTACATTAATAATGATCTCCACACTATTAAAGCTTTATTATTAAGAAAGTCATTCTTAGCTTTAGTTTCAATTAATCCAGTTCTTTGATGGTCCCCTAGCACTACCATCATTAGTTCTGCTTACTACACTTTGAGTATATTTTAAAGCAAACCACCTAAATATACTATCCATTTTGGGTAATAATCCTGACAATATATGCTTAACAAATATATGTATTTCTTCTTCATAAAAAAGATAACATTTAATGGTTTAGTGATAAAAGAAAATTCCAAGAGGGAAAACTATTCTGTTGTACATCTAACCAAAAAGTAAGAGGTGATATCACCAATTTCCTTAAAGTCCAATACAGTATTATCTTCAAAAACCAATATTTTATTACCTAATTACATGGAAATATATAAGTAAATATATTTGCAAATACATTTCTTTTTAAATGCTTTTTTTTTTAAAGATTTATTTATTTATGCAAGCACTGGGTACAGTCAGAGCGCGGGAGGGTGAGAGAATTCACCAGAGCCAGAGCGGGGAACTGAATAGGCAGACTGATGAAATGCACTGCTGAGGAAAGCAGTGGGCATGGCAGGGGAGGTCTGTCGCGCCATGTGGGACCCTCGCTGGCAGCCGGGGATCGAACCAGCGCTGCAGAGGCTGCGGGCAGCTTCGCAGCCCAGTGCTCAACTGCTGTACCACCAGGGGAGGCCCATTTGCAAATATATTAAAAAAAAAAATCTCCCAAGCTCTCATTTCCACAGAAAACCAATTTGCATTTGAGATTATCTTCTGCATTAAATAGACTGCCAGGTAGACAGACAGAAATCTTTAAAGTTGTTTAGAATTTTTTAATTAGAAGATAAAAGATACAGATTGGGGGGCCATGCCCAGAAGGCCTAATGCAATAAACCACTTCAGGAAAAATCCCTTTACAACACAACCAGTATCCAACCAAATATCTTAGCAACTCACCACAGGACACCTGATCAATCCACACACCTGCATTTTTTAAGGTGGTGGACAAAAGTTTGTGGTGTTGATAGAATTAGGAGAGGAAGAATCGAACTGCAATAACTGACAAAGAGAAAAGAAGAGTCGTGGCATGTTGTGGACCAAGCAGGAGGTGGGCCAGGATTTTGGAGCTAACCCAAGATGCCAGAACTTCATTACCTCATGGTAATGACAAAACCTATAGAATAGGAACAATAAGATGAAAAACTGAAGCAATCCAGAGAATCACCAGGAAGAACCATCCAAATGAAAAGGCAAATAGAAATTCATGGAAAAAGAAATGTCAGAAATATAAAACAATCAGAAAACAAAAGGTAGAATGACAGTAATTAAGCCCCATATTTTAATAAACACCCTAAATGTAAAAGGATTCAATTTACTGATTAAAAGACATAAATTAGCAGATGAATAAGAAAAGCAATATCCATATATATTAGGCATACAAGGGACCCACCTAAGACTTAAAGGCATTGACTCACTGTGAAAGGCTGAAGAATTATCAAGTAAATAAAGCAAAAGGAAAGGGAAAAACTGCTATCCTTATATCAGATAAAGTACACGTTCACTCAGAAAAGGTTCTAAAAGACAGACAGGTACTATAAATTACAAGGGAACAATTCACCATGAAGCTATAACTCATTGATATATATATATATATATATATATATATATATATATATATATATATACCCAACACTGGAGCATCTAAATATACAAAACAATTATTAGCATAGCTAATGAGAGACATTAACACCACAGTAGTAGATCTCAATATACCATTTACATGAATGGACAGACCACCTATTCCAAAAAAAGATTAAGGAAATAATGGTCTCAGATGAAGTAATTGACCAGATGGACCTAGTTGACATCTATAGAAATTTATATAGAAATGAATACATATTCCTCTTAAATGTACATGAAACATTCTCAAGGATAGATCATACTGAGACACAAAACAAAACTCAATAAATATATGAAGGTTGAAATTATATCAAGCATATTTTCCAACCACATATTAAACCACAAATCTAATAGTTGTTGGGTACAGAAACCCAATGAATTAGATAGCATAGATATCTAGTATCAAACCCCATAAGTGTTTCTATAATATCTGGATTGTTAAAGAAGCCTATGATGAATTTTGGAAAGAGAAGTCAAAATAAAACCATCTAAAAACAAAGAAAAACATGGAGAAAACAGACCTATTGTTATTGCACATTGACAGACTCCTTTGTTTGGTTCCTTGTAGATTCCTGTGTAGGGAAAGAAGATAGATTTGGAATGGCCATATAATCTCACTGGAATTATTCCTCTTTTCTACTTGGTGACATTTGCTTCAGATCATTAGCAACTAAGAAAGCAGTATGTAAGTGGGCAGGATAATTGAAGTCAAGATCCTTGGTGTACTGTTTCCCACTAAGATCTAGGTTCAAATATGCAGGAACTCTAAAACAAAGGAAAAAAGGAGTCACACATGGGAAAAATAACATGAGCTTTATCCCAGCAATATGATTTTATTAGCACAGAAATAATTTCCTTCACTTCCAAGAGAGAAACTTTGAGTATAACTTACTTGACGCCTATATCTCTAAGTGATATTTCCTCATAGAGAGACTTGCAGATTGATTGCTGACAATGTGCTATTTTTATGGAACTATAAATGGTGCTCTTCTTGGAAAAGAAATTTAATCAGAATTAATTAATTTAATTTAATTTAATTCTAGCCCCCTAAACAGACTAAAAGAGCCCTGCAAAATTTAACCCTGTAAGTCTCAAGAATTTAAGCTCCCTACACTGTGTGGGCACCAGAGTTGCGTGACGGTGAGCCACAGAGATTCCTTCCTCTGGGCCAGCTACTAGGTCTGAATGCTTTGCATTCTCATGTCAGCTTCACCAATAGGATATCTTTGAGCATAAGTTTCAGTGTTAGGCAGGAATTGTAGTTAAGACAGTGTCACAAGTTGGGAGTCGTTATCTTTGCTAGTACAGAGCCTTTTCCTGGGGTGTTTGCTCCTCTTGTTACCAATGTCTTCTTAAACTATGGTTAGTGAAACTTTCATTTGTTGTCTCAGTTTCTAGTCTGGATGGAAGGGCAGTAGGGGTTTTGAGTATGCCAGTTTCAGGCTGCATGTTAAGTGAAACATGTACCAGATTCCTATAGGAGGAGACTTAGGTGCTCTGTCTGGTTCTCCCAGCCAACTCACGTTCTAGCTATTCTATATTGGGAGCTCATGCTTAAGAAAGTAACCATCATTCTGCACCCCTATTACTATTATTTCCCAAAAGTACAACTCTGTCCTGAATTCCAATTCAATGTATCCCTTTATCCAGGACAATTCTGAGTCTCCAAAAACTTGATAAAGGTATGTACCCCTTAGAGAGCAACTATAGAGGGTTTTCTACAGCAGCTGCCCCTCTCTCTCAGGGGTTGCACTACCTTAATAATTTCTACTTTGCTGTTCCCCTCCTTTTCAACTTCAGCCACACTGACCTCTTTGAAGTTTTTATAACACTCCAATCTAGGTCTGCTTCCAAACCTTCACTTTTGCTTTTCTATTCCCTTCCTGTTAAATCTGCTTTGTCAAAACTGAATATCACCTCCTGCATCTCTTCAGATCTTTATTCATATCTCTATTCAGAAAAGCCTACCCTGATACCCATTTTAAAACAACCTTTCCAGAGGTCTCCCTGGTGGCACAGGTGTTAAAGTCTCAGCGCTATCAAGCCATTGCCAGCCCCTGCCAGCATGAGTTCAATCCCCAGCCAGGGAGCTGACCCACATGGCACAGCAGACCTCTCCTGTCTCACCAGCTGCTTCTCTTAGCCGTGTATTTCAGTAGATCTTCCTGTACTGCACCCCAATCTGTCTCTGGTGAATCTTCTTACCCACCCCCCAACACCTCTGGCCTACACACCAGTTGTTGTATGCATAAATAAATAAAATAAATGTATTAAAAAAGAACACAACCTTCCAACTCTTCCCATTTGGGGCAATATGGATGGAACTGGAGGGGATTATGTGAAGTGAAACAAGTCAGGAGGAGAAGGATAAATAAGGAATGATTTTAATCATATGTGGAATGTAGAGAAAAACAAACAAAAATAAAAACAAAAACAAAGGAACTGACAAGACAAAAACTAAAACAAACCCTAGATACAACTGCTGAATGGAGGCTACTAGAGGGGGAGGGATAGGGGTGGGATAAAATGAGGAACTACTTTACCACAGTAGTCTGTGGTAAAGGACTTTGGGTGTTTGGATGGTGGAGGTGGTGTGGTAACAATCATCTGAAGTGTATGAACCTATACCCCTAAATCATATACAGTGTTGCACATATGTTACCTCAATAAAGGAAGAAAAATTTTTAAAAATGTAAAAAACTCCCATGTCTTCCATTTATTTTTTCAAGTTTTTGGTAACACTTAAGTTTATTCCGATATATACTTGTTTATCTATATATTTTCTGTCAGTCTCTTTTACTATAACTTCAGTTGCAGGAAATTTGCTACTGGATTTTCAGTGCTCAGAAGAGGATCAGACATCCGGTAAGTGCTCCTTGCATTGTTATTATATCAATAAATTAATTTAAAAACCACACACATCTAATTTTGTATAAGCGTTCTTTGGCATTCTACCATTTTTCTCTAGATTTTAATTCACTCAGAAAAGGAAAAATTCACTGAAGCAGAAAATCACTCAGACCTAGAGAAGATCAGGAATGATCCCTAACTGAACAGAGTGCAATTCTACAAGTAGTTGAAAAATTGACTGAGTTTTGGTCAATTCATTTTATAAAGTCATGTCCTGAATGTGTAGGTTTTTGCAGTCACTGGATCAGCCATGCAGTCAATTTAATTCAGTCTCAGAGGGGAGAAATACATTGAATGGCTTTAAACCTATAAGTTTTACTCTACCAACATGGGCAGTCTATTCTTCAGACAATTTCCAACACCAAACCCATAAGTTTCTGGGAACCTCTGTGGCTGTTAACCTTGTTAGCTCCACTTTTGATGCATAATTTCCTTTTCACATTCAAATACTCAAAAAGTATTGTTACTAAAAAAATCTAATGTTGAGCAACTGATTAGAACGTTTTCTAATCCTCTTGTTTCCTATATATTTTTTAAAAGATTTATTTATGTATGCATACAAGAGCTGGGGTACAGGCCAGAGATGCAGGTGGTGAGAGGATTCACCAGAGACAGTGGGGACCAGAACAGGCAGACTGACCGAAGTACACTGCTGAGAGGAGCAGTGGGCAAGACAGGAGAGGTCTACTGCCATGTGGGTTGCTCCCTGGCCGGCCAGGGACAGAACTCGTGCTGCAGAGGCTGCAGATTTCTTCACAGTGCGGTGCTTAACCCCTTGAGCCCCAGAGAAGCTCCTGTTTCCTGAATTTTTAATAACAGAAGGCAGAGGGAACAATAGCCTCATCTGTGGTCTGTCCAAATAAAGCCTCATCTTCATCTTCACATTTGAGCACTTAAGTTTAAGAGCAGAACTCATCACAGAGCAGAGAAAAGGGGCACCTTTTAGTAGTTAAGCTTCACGCAAACTTGATCTGAACTAAATGCTTTGTAATCTCTCTTTAAACAAAAGCTTTAGCCTCTGTAATCCCCCTTTTTATCCATCCCTATGAAGCCTCCTGAGGCTGAAGCTTCTGCTCATGTCATTTTATAAACAGCCTAGATCTCTGCCCATGGATTGCTTTCCAAGGGTGATGGCAGCAGTGTCAGCTCAGCTTGAATGTCATGAGTCATGTTTCTCTCCCTTGAGAGAACCTGCACAAGCAAAGCCCCAACATCTTTTGCTTGTGCACAGACGTCCTGTTACTGAGCACCCAGTCAGCCAAGAGCCCTGGCTCATTAACGTGTGGTTGAGAGACTGTTGTGTCTGTCTGCACCTTCTGTTCTGGAAATCCCAAGAAAAGCCTTCTATTTGTTGTGTAAATATGCACTGTGACACATTGTACCCCTGGCTCTACCCAAAGTCTGGGTAGTTATTGATAGAGTTCTTCAGTGCCTGTGAAATTCCACAGGCTTTCCTGAAGCGAAACAGCAAAGCAGCCCAGGGTCCATGATAACAGGCTGATGCCAAAATCAAGCACAGTCAAGTCAGGATTGAAATGGATCATACTAGCCTAGTCACTGTGGACTTTCCAACACACATCTTTAATATATGCTGATAAAAGCCTGCATATAGAGATAATGAAAAGCTGCACTCCAAATAAAAGCCAAAAAATAAAAATACATCTCTCTGCAAAAAGAATATCCAATTTCTGCTGCACTTATTCCAGAAGGCCATGTGTCAGCATTTGCACACAATTGTATACATACACAGATATACACAGACTCATCCACAAGATTGCAGCTGCTCTCTCTTTTACAAGCTCAAGCTCTATACGTATGTGGGTGAAAAATAATCTCTGGATAAATCCTTATAAAATAAAAATCAATTATATTTTCTATCTTTGACCTAGATCTCTAGGCTCAGACTCACTGACAAGAAAGTTGCTGTAACTGGGAATGAAACGAACTAGAATCTCTCAAAAAATTGTCTAGTTTGATGGCAGATGCATGGGCTAATAGAATTAAACAGAGCTGGCTGTAAATCCCTGACATTCCTTTTACTAATGATGTAGTTATGAGCACAATTAAACTCTCTGAGTCATAGTTTCCTAATGTGCATAGTGTTTTTTGGAAGCAGTAAGGATGATGTCGAAGATAGTGGAACAGAGAAAGGAACGGTAGATTTCATTATAGCCTGACTCTTATTAAAAGACATGTTGCCTTTTGGGCACTCATCTCTTGCACCTGAACAAATCAGGTGCATACCTGCTTAGAGCACTAAGAGACTGCAGTCTTTCAGCATGCAGCTCTGTTAGCTAGTCCTTCACCCAGCTGTCTTGCATGATGTTCATGCAGCATGGAATGGAGAACTGGAGGCCTGAACCAAGTGTTCAGCCTGCAGGACTTCTGTTGCTGGGCCATTATCTCCTGCACCCCAATGCACCTCTAACAACAAGTTCCCTCTGCCGATCACAGTCAAGAGTCACCTCAGTCTTTCTCAGTGGCCAACTGCATGAATGCCATCATGCACAAGTGCTCCTACTCACTGACCAGTGTGGCTGGGGGCAGTGGCAGCAAGGGGAATAGCTTTATGAGATCCAAATCCTTTAATCCACCATCCTCAGAGACGGCCCCAGGACAGCTTGTAGAGCAACAGAAAAATCTAGCAGGGCAGGCCAGGCATTGTAAAGTCCAGACAAGGGACTCCTGGTGGGGGAAAGTGCCAGGTTGAGTTCTGAAACCTACCAGTGTATTCAGGGAAGACTGGTCCTGGAAAGCCTGGGGATACACCTAACAAACTTGGTAGTCTCAGCAAGAATAAGCTTCACAGAATGGTAGAGGGTTAGTAATGTGGGGATGTGGGCAGAATCAACCTTGGACCATGAGGTATGGCTGAGAATCAGGAGGTAGCTCTGCCTGGCCCCAGTCTGGCCTAGGGGACTGTCCCTGGGAACCAGGGAAATTAGATTTACATTTCTTTTTTACAAGGAATATGTTTTACTCCTTTTAAAATTTTTTTTTTATTTATTTATGTATTAAAGAGCTGGGGTATAGGCAAGAGGTGTGGGGGTTGGGGAGAGGATTCACCAGAGACAAAGTGGGGAGCAGAACAGGTGGATCTACTGAAATACACTGCTGAGGGGAGCAGTAGGTGAGACAGCAGACGTCTGCTGCGCCATGTGGGTTAGCTCCCTGGCCTGGGGTGGAGCTCCTGCTGCAGTGGCTGGTGATAGCTTATTAGCACTGAGACTTTAACCTCTGAGCCATCAGGGAGCCCCTGTTTTACTCCTTTTATACATTTTAAAGGGCAGGAGGAAAGTCTCAATGGAGCCATAAATGCTGAGTCCATTTCATTCCATGTCAATTGTGGGAAGGGTCTGACACTTTGTGGGAGAGGGGAAGGAATTACCATCAGTTTAAAACTTTCTTTGAATTTATATACATTTTACATGGGGATGTGAGGTAGGGGCCAGTGAGGCAAGTGAGTCCTTCTGAAGCCGTGGGCAGCAATTTTGGACCCCCAGCCACCCACTCTGGACTTCTTGACCATAGTGGATTAAAAAATAGTATCATATTTTAAGGTTTAGCAAGTAGAACTTTGGTAATGGGTTGAGAAAGAAATTTCAAGTATAGCAGTTAAATTTTGGCCTGAGCACTTGGGTGAATTAAGACATGTATTGCTAGATAGAATATTAATGGTAAGAACTGGTAAGAGATGATGCTTAGAATCAAGAAGCGTACCTTTTCTGACATGTCATTTTTTAATTTGTTGTTAATTAATTTATACATATTTTACATAATTGTTCATTTCTGTACAATGTTTGCTTTCTCCTCTCAATGTCTAGGTTTACTAGAATGAAGCCCAGGGGAAAGATTGAGGATTTATCACCTTATAGGTGATAGATAAGCCCCTAAAATCATGAGGACACTGAAACAGCGCTGTAGCAGTGTTACAGAGGATTAAAGGAAAGTGCCAAGATACAGGACAGGTCACTGACTATGGGTTCTCACCTGTGTGCTCAAATGCAAGACCACTAAGGCTCAGGGAACAACAACAGTGGGGTTTATTTAACAAACAGAGATCTTTTGTTTTTACTTTTTTTTTTATTTTTTTAAGATTTATTTATTTATTTATACAAGCACTGGGCAGAGTCAGAAGCGTGGGAGGGTGAGAGAATTCATCAGAGCCAGAGCAGGGAGCAGAGCAGGCAGAAGGACCGAAGTACACTGCTGAGGGGAGCAGCAGGCGGCAGGAGAGGTCTGCGCGCCATGTGGGACCCTCCTCCGGTGGCCAGGGATTGAACTGGCACTACAGAGGCTGTGGGCAGCTTCGCAACCCAGAGCTCAACCGCTGCGCCACAGGGGAGGCCCTGTTTTTACATTTTAAAAGGACAGATTTGTTAGGAAAAGAAGAAAAAGGAAGGCACCTGCATAGTCACAGGTGGTCAGAGTGTTGCTGCTGCTGCTGCTGCTTTGCAAAAGGAAAAGGTCTGTGAAAAGAAATCTAAACAAAGAGTTTCTAAGGCCACAATTGGCCAGCTATCTCACTCCAGATAGTGTCCAGTGTCCAGTGTCCAGGAGTCACAAACGAAAGACTCATACAAGATGGCACTGTCCCATCTTGGAGCTCATGGCACACCAGCAAGCAGTGGGCCAGGATCTCTAACTCATAGTAGCAGCTGGAGGTGCTCACAGGTTGGACTGTTGAAATGACACTGAAACAGCCCACAGCAACAGTGTGAAGGTGGGACTGGACAGAACTGGATGCTGGGCCAGACAGCAACAGAGGCAGTGGTGGGTGATGAGAAGCAGTGGACAGCTCTCAAAGGGTGATCCAGACACTGAGGGCCAGGGCGGAAGGGCTCTGACACTTTAACCCAGCTAGGCATAGTGGGCCATCAAGCCCAGCCCACTGAGGTGGGTCTCCATGTAGCTGTCCTGCAGCCTGCTGCCCCAGAGCATCTGGTGTGCCAAGGCAGTGCTCCTGGGATGCTGATGGGAAACTCCCACTGCTGCTGCTCTGGAGACTCAGGCGCTCAGTAGCAGGCAGGAAATCCCACAGCCACTGCAGCTTTTATTTTGTATTTATTTTTATCATTTTTAAAAAATTTTTACATCATTGTTCATTTTTAAACAATATTTGCTTCCGCCCCTCAGGTGTAGTTACCATAGAATTTCCTTCACCAATGCACCTGTGCACCATCACCTCAGTCCACTGTGCTCCTCCCTCATTCCCTGTGATATCTCTCCCTCCTCCTCCCCTGCAGTATGTCTCTGACTTATAATTGTCTGTTTTTGCTTTGTTGTGTTTTGTACTGTTATTTTTTTAGACTGATGTCTTCTTTGGTTTCCCTATATTCCTGCTATAAGTGAAACCACGCTGCAACTTTTAAAGCCAAGAAGGCACTAGGCACTGGAGCAGCAGGGCGGACAAGGCCAATGCTGCTGCCAGCCCTCCAGCTGTACCAGCTGGTGGGGGCCAGCAGCACCAACAAATCTGGCCCATCCTGCTGCTGCTTAGGTGGCAGTAAAGAGCTGGTTTTTCCCACACGGCTTGTGCCTCAGGATCCATTTCAAGACCACCTAAGAAGTGAATTTTGTAGAGAATATTAAGGGTCTTGAAAAGACTGAAACCTGGAACACTCTAAAATTCAAAGGTCAGGATTCAGTGAAGCTGAGAAGAAACAGTGAAGAGGGAAAAGAGAGGACAATGGTTCCCAAAGCTAACTTAAGCATTCTGTAATGAAGGAATGAAGATTAACATTAGCAAACATTCCAAAGACATGAAGATAGATCATGAACCTATTGGACTTGGCAAGATGGCATTCAATAATAGCCTAAACCCAGGAACTAGGGAAGTGTGAGAAGAGAATAGAGGGTAAAGGAACAGAGATGGTAATTTTAGGCAAGACCTTTGAGATTTTTGTGCCATAAAGAAGCACAGAAAGGTGATAGATACAGGATAAAATTGGTAAAGGTTGTGTTTTATTATTACTTTAATGTTGAAGACTGACAGTGCATTTGTATTATGATGGGAAATTAGTGATTCAGGGAAGATGTGGGGTAACTGCCAGAGCAAACACCCTGAGAATTACAGAGGAACTAAGGACACAATGAATGCAAACTCACTTTGAAAAGTAGAATGTGCTAATTCAGGGACATTATATTACTAGACCTAAACTATGCCCTCTAGAAAAAAAGAAAAACAAAACTCAACTCTTACTTTAAATATCTGTGATAACCTCGCAGGAAAAATAGATGTACATTAAAAAATTCTGATATGACTTCAAACAATCCTAAACTTTGCATCGCTTGGGGCATAGCATCAACATAATTTAGATTAGGAGGTCCTACTGATTCAGTGACCCTAATATCACACCAAGAGAGTCAACTTTAGTACCAAAGCCCTTGTAGGATTATCCTGCCTTGTTCAAATTAAAAATTCTCCCAAGATTATTTTCAGTTACGAAATAAAACAAACAATAAGCTCTAATTAATATGCATAGTTATGCATATTATACTGTGAAGATGATAGCTTGGGTCTTGGAAATTTATGGTAACCACATTTTATTAGTGCTCTCCTGGGGTTTTGAGCAGCCTCTCTCATTCCTAGTGTATCACTCTACTCCCACATAGTTAGAATTCTGTACAAAGGGGATTTTACTCACCATCACATTTTTTCCCACTCCACCCTATCTGCTTGCACTGCGACTGATAAATGTTATTATTTCCTATATGAACAATGACTTTCTATTACTCTCTTAAGGCTTTCATAACAAAATACCAGAGTAGGTGGCTCAAATAACAGAAATTTATTTTTTCACAGTTCTGGTGCCTGCAAGTCCAAAACCAAAGCATCGCTAGGGCTTGCTTCTCCTAGGGCCTCCCTCCTGGACTTGCAGATGGCCACCATCTCATTGTGTCCTCAGATGACCTTTCCTCCATCATCAACCTCCTTGGATCTCTCTTGACCTTTTTATAAGGACATCAGTCCTATTAGATGTGGCCACCACCCTTATAAATTTATTTATTCTTAATTACCTCCTTAGAAGCCCTAGTTCTAAAAACATTCACATTTTGCAATAAAGGTTTCAATATATAAATTTTAGGGGCACATATTATATTCCATAGCAACTATCTTTCTAATAAATTTGATGATTTTCTGGCTTTACTTGAACAATGTGGTCAATTTCATATTTGACAACTCTCTCTGTTTTTATCTTCCTTTCTTGATTCTATTTCTTTTATTTCATTGATCACTCCTATCTAGCTTTCATCAAATTTTTCTTCCTTCCCTCCCCTTAATTCTTTTTAATCTCTAAGCTCAGTCTGGAGCCCTCTTATTTTACTTAAAATGACTTCACTAGAAGGTATTAGTCATGCTATAATTTAAACATGATCTGCTAACTACACTTTTATGACTCTAGTCTGGATCCTCTTTTGAGCCTCAAAATTATGTGCATTCAATTTCTATTGTACTTCCTAGAATCTATAGGACTAGGATAGACAGACATGAATTCAAAAAATGATAAACACTCAGTACATATTTATTGAGTTCATTCAGTGCACTTATTCACTTGAAAATACTCATTGACCACCTTTTAAATACCAAACACTACCAAAAGCACTTGGAAGACATCAATAAACAAAAGAGACCAAGGTCTTTGTTCACAAGAAGCTTCTATCATTAGCAGATAGGAAGCAATGATCAAAAAACATACTATATAAGTTAGTTATACAGTAAAATAGAATATGCTCTGATTAAGCAAAAAGGAGAGCAGGGGAAGGGTGTTCAAGGATGGTCAAGAAACAGGCTGAAGAATTAAATTAGATGGCCAAGGGAACTTCATTGAGATAGTGATCAAACAAATGTGAAGGTGAGTAAGTAGACCATAGACATCTCAAATAGAATAAGCCCAACATACCTCTTCAACCCCTCTCCTCCATAGAATTCTCAATGTAATTGTTTTACATGTTTTTATTAGGGTAACCATATAAATTTATCTGACAAACTTGCTTACACTGGAAAATAAAATTATGGTAATACAGGAATTAACCAACACAGTCCAAGACAAGGTTGGATGTGCAGATGACCAGCTGGCACCCCAGACAGAAACCTATCTGTCATTCTGACGTTCTTGTAGACCCTCATCCCTCCTCCCACCCCCATATCCTCTTAGAGTTCACTAATTATCTTGGCAATACCCCCAGAATACCTCTTCTTTTCCATTACTACCTCTGCTGTCTTAATTGCACATCTCAGGATCCTCGGCTATTGTAGACACATGAGCTCAAAAATATTCCCTCTGTATCTCGGTCTATTCACCCTCAAATTCTTTCCCTATACCTCAAACAGAAGCTTCTGAAAAATTCAAAGCTTATCCTGACACTAATTTAGAATATTCTTCAGGAGAAAGATGGGAGTGAAGGATTTGGGTAGAGAGTTCATATTAATGCTGGAAAAAGCAGTTGTTGGCCTCAGGCACTCCTCTCTGCCACCCATCACCTACTCATGATGTGCAGGTGTACCCCACCCATGAATTCCTGCAGCAATCTAGCTGGGCCAAATGCCTTCACTAAAAGGAAGTGGGGAATCAGTCAATTTATCTCTGAAATCCACAGTTTCTGTAATTTCAACTCTAAAACTCAGTGCCTCACAAAGATTAAATGTCCATTATTTTCCTTAAGATGTGGGAAATTAAAAATATATCAGATCTCTCTATATTTCCTATTTTAGCCCAAATGAATCCAATTAGGTTTCACTGCAAACTATAAAATACTCTAGACCTATTTCCTCTTTAAATTGATTATAAATGTTGATGCTCTTAAGTATAAGTGCAAATTAATCTAGGGAATTCCATGAAATTTTATTTCTTAATTAAGCAATTTAAACTAAATTACTTAACTGAAATGTCTACACTGGCTCCTAAGATTGTTCAAGGTCAGACAAATGTAATCAAATGTAACACAGTGATTTTTCACTTGGCATAAACCTTTCCTCAAACTCATTTCATTGCTTTAAACTTGATAGAGAGAAGAAGCTGCTGTAACCAGGTGATCTCTAGAGAATGGAATCAAGAAATATAGGAGGCAAGGCTAGTTGAAGACACTTAGGCCAATTGGAGAAGTTTCTGGAAAATAGAAATGTGGTTTCCATTAAATTGAGAAGGTAACTGGGGGCTTAGATGGTCTAGAAATTAAACTTTCCACTGTTATAAATCTGGCAATGCTCCAGTGAGCACAATCCATTTGCCCAGCCAGATGGACTAGTCCTGGCAGCTTTTCAGTCTCATGCACAAAGCATTCCAGGCCAGGGAAGAGAAAAATCCCCAAGCAAAATATAAATGGAAAAGACTCCAGCACTGTGGCTAAACAATGGGAACACACTGTCTGTGCATTTCAGACACTCCAACTGTTAACCATTTTTTCCTTGATTTTTAATAACTTATTTATCATGGGTAAAGGATGAGATTACTTAACTGGAGTTTCATGCTTTCAGTAGCAAATCTTTATACTACTCAGTTACCCTATCCTTGAGGAAAGAAGGCAATTTCTAGCCTCTTCTGAGAAAGCATACTAAGTAACACCAACAAAGAACAATGATAAGAACTTAAACTGAAAAAAGTATTTGAAAAGGCAATTTTTTCTATTGTCACCTATCAAAGGGACACAGGCTAAAAGGACAGAATCACTAAAGAGATTATTTTTTCTCACTTAGGAAGACGTGCCTTTTTCTCACTTTCTAACACAATGAGTCTAATTCAAGTCCCCTATTAGCTTGAATGAGAATTATCTTCTGTCAATCAAACTATGCATCTTAGTTGAAGTACATTGATCATCCTTCAGCTGAACTGCCATGGTTACTCAATAATCATGGTCCATTTGCTATTCCAGAAGTCAAATGCTTAGATGAGGGCATGACATCCACTAGGCAGTCTATCCATGTTTCTTCCATCTGTGCTCAGAGATTGAGGTAGAAATAGATGGGAATCCATTCTAAACAGCCATTCTGACTTATGCCTTTCATAATTGTGGACTTCTGAAGTACTCTAAATATACATCTTTAAATATAGGCTATGTGGGGGAGGATATGAAGTTAATGAAAAAAAAAGTTAATGTCTTTTACTTATTTAATTGTATTATCAAATACTTTTTGTTTGTCATTTCACATACAGATTCAGTCAAAATTTAAATCTTGGTTCTTCCTTCCCTTTCTCTTTCCCTTTCTTTCTTCTAGAGAAGATTCTAGCTTGCACTCTGTGCCTGGTATACCACTGAGGGATTTTGTGAACTATCAACAAAATAAAGCTTTTTGGTGATTTCCAGGCATTACACAGAACAAAATACATTTCTAATAGCTAATCTTCATCTTTCCTTTGTTATTTATATCAGTGGGATATTAAATTCCAGATCAAATATTGAAAATGAAAGTTCACATTGTAAATATTTTTCAAATTTAGATTTTGGTTTTTATAATGTTTGGGCCATGTCTAACCTGTTTGGAGAATTAGTTCCTTAACCCGTTCTCAATGCTTCAGAAATATTGGGAATTTTTCTTTATTTCAAGTGAAGAACAATGAGATTTTGCATCTTTTCTAACAGTTACCCTCTCAGAATCAATCCATTCATTCATATTTTTCTGTTGTTTCTGCATACTTAATTTCCTGATAAAATGATCAGAATGTTGGCATGATTCTGGAAGTCATTACTTTAATGCTCTCCACTATAAAAATATTTTGTTTAATGTTTCTTATATTTCTTTCTTGTACTATGCTTTCTTGTACTGTGAAACAAACCCAGTGTACAGAACTGGAATTATTTAGTTTTAGGTCTTTGACAAATGTCTTTTAGCAAATATTTTCAGAGAGACAAGGAAATTTGCTGCCATCAAGTCATGATGGCATACTTTGACATTATCCCAATATCTGGTACTTTACTTTCTCAGAGGCCCCATGCTATCAGTCATACATTTGCTGACCAAATGATGATCCAATTAAAAAAAATCAATTTAACTGAAATATAATTTACATCTAACTCAATATACTCATTTCAAGTATATGGTACAATGATTTTGACACTTGTATAGCCAGCACCACAAAATAAAGGTATAGAACATATCCATTACCCCCACAAGCTCTCCATGTCTCTTAAAGTCAATCACCTACTCAGTCTACCTCTTTAACCAAGGCCACCACTCATTTGTTCCCTGTCACTGTGGATGAGGCTACAAAACAAAAGTTCTAGAATATCATACACATTGAATTACACAATGTGTTCTTCTATCTGGCTTCTTTTACTCATGTTTTAAAGATTCAGTCATGTTCTTGGCATGTACTAGTTGCCATTTCATTATAATGTTACAAAATCTCATTTTATGGATATACCACAATTTCTTATTGTTAGTGAATATTTGGGTTGTGTCTATTTTTTTGGTTTTGCTTCATTGAGCTTTTTGAATAATGCTTCTATAAATTTACCTATACAAGTTTTGTGTGACTACATAAAGACTCTTGCAAGAAAGAATATAAAAGGAACACTCAAGGGTCATATACTCAGATTCAAAAGGGAAGAAACGGTTAATATCAATTGATGAAGCCAAGTAAGTGTAAGATAAAGAGAGTGGTAAGGACTGTAGCAATTTGCCACAGATCCAGTTTTTAACTTTTATCTTATGAAATAAATTTAAGAAAGCAGAAGATAATACACACAACATCAAAGGAAAAGTACGATAGGTCAACTTATTCCTCAGATCGCATAATAAGCAGCACTTTTCAGATATTCTTCCTTACCACAGGCTAAAGTATCATTAAGAAAACAAATTTAGTTTTACACAGCCTTGGGTTTAAATTCATTATCCACACCTGCTAACTGTGTAACATCAAGCTTCTCCACATTTTTACATCTTTGTTTTTATTAGTAAAATGGGGATAATGATATTATTCATTACATAGCAATCAAGTAAAACACAAAAAAGGTGAAAGTATATCTGGAATTTGCCTAAATATTCTCTCTTTCACTTTGGCTTAGACCACAATTTTATTGCATGTCTTAAACATATCTGGCCCTGTGGATAACACATTACTCTCATCTTATTTTTTAAATCCTCACCTCATTTGCTAGACAAGAAACTGAGGCTGAGAGAGGTTGAACGCCACAGGACAAAAACAGAAGACAAAAACCACTAGCTCTGACTAGAATTTTCCAGGCTTCCTCAAAGCATGAGCCAATAAAAAACAATTTTCATTGACCTTAGCTGTATCTCCACAGCCACTCATCCATAGCTTACAGGTCTGATGTACTCATTAAAAGCTGGAGGCCAAGTTTTTCTGAGAACTTATCTTTGGTTAATTCTAACCATACTGACAAAAATGTGTCTCCTGCCCTTGACTGTGAGCTCCAAACCCTGGACCTGGCAGATGCCTGACATGTAACAGGAAAAGACCATTTTATGGAACACAGAAAGAACATAGTTTTTCTTAAATCAAATCCAGGAATGAGAATTTTTAGATCAAGAACAAGTATTCACTCCTTAATTCCATTTCCTACATTGTTATTATCTTGATATCATCTTTAGTAACTGAAACAGCCAACTGTGGGGAGGGTGTCAGTTAACCTTGTTACCAACTTTTGGTACAATAATGAGTCACTTACTTTTAAATGATGACACACTCTGTCACTGAAACCCTGTTTATAAAATGAAAGTGTGGACTAAGTGACTTACAAGATCATTTAGAGCTTTAAATTTTCTACTGTTCAAATAAAAATTCACTGATGCTTGTCCCAGTTCCAATATATTTGAGGTAATCTGACATTTTTCTGAAATCAGGTTTCTATAGATCTTGTTGAAATGGAGAACATCAACCTTCTCTTTCTAGTTTGAGTCTTTCCTAAACCAGGGACACTAGGTCCAACTCCATAGCAGCTGCCAACTAACACTTCCCTGCATTCTTCAGAGCACAGAATATCTGGAAGGCTCTTCAAATTCTACTTCCTCCGTCCATCTGACCCAAAATAACATCTTCATTGGCCTCATGAATGAATTATGAGGGTATTCTCACTTCCCAAGAAAAAAGTGACATCCTTCCAAAAATGAGTGTCAGTGTCAGTTTATAAGCAACGCATATTGAAACTATTGACTGGCTTCTGCCTGGTCAAGCAAAACAAAGAAAAGTGGGGTGTGTGTGTGTGTGTGTGTGTGTGTGTGTGTATGATCAGATCTGGCTACAGGAGCAAAAAAAAGCTTCTGCCTTAGCATCACATTCATGAAGGAATTTGAATTTAGAATTTTGATATAATTTCCAAATTAGTTTATGTGTTTACTCAGGGAGATGTATTGAAAGATGGTTATCATTTTACTTGGGTCCCGTATCTGGATCATACTTCGTATGTTGTATTGTGAATTATTTTTCAAATAAATTCTTCACTTCCCTCATAGACAACACAATTATATTGCACTGGGTTTTCATGCAAGTATTAAATTTGTTAACATATTAAATTCTTGGGCCCTACTTTGCAATTTTTTATGATAATAGATTAAGAGACTCAATATATCACCTTGCTCTTGCCTCTTTCCCTTATGAGAAACCTGGGAATATTCTCAGTATCTAGATGAGCAGGTATGAGGCCCAATAACCTGTAATAATAACTTACCCTTAAACCTGAACTTAAAAATGTTCCATGAAACATTCAAGGTCCTTCCTAATTTCATGTCTTATCTAATTTATATCAAAAGTCAATAAACATTATCAAATGTTTACTGTCATACATTGTATTAACGCTGAGGAAACAAGATGTAAAAGATAACCTGCATCCTCAAAGTGCTCACAGCCCATCAAGGGAAAAGACTTAAATAGTGGGCACAATTCATCATAATAAATATTATGAGAGAAGTATGGACGTGATACAGATACTCAGCTGGGGAGAAGAGAATGTGTTCTGGTTAAGACATCCAAATAATGGTTATGGATGTGAAATATGGTTTTCCAGCACGAGAGCAAATGGGACAGAGGCTACAGTATCTGAAATAGGAGGGCAATTGTAAAGTCAAAACACTAGTTGGATTTTGCTGCAGATTAAAGATGGAGAAGTAGGAGAAGATGCCCACCTCCTGCCTCATAGGTTTCTTTTTTTTAAAGATTTATTTATGCATACGAGAACTGGGGTATAGGCCAGAGGTGTAGGGGGTGAGAGGATTCACCAGAGATAGAGTGGCAGGCAGACTGACTGAAATAGACTGCTGAGGGGAGCAGCGGGCGAGTCAGGAGAGGTCTGCTGTGCCATGTGGGTAGCTCCCTGGCCTGCTGGGTATCAAACTTGTGCCACAATGGCTGCGGACAGCTTCATAGGTTGTGTCTTAACCCCTTGTGCCACCAAGGAGGCATGTTTTATAGGTTTCTTAAATCTCTAACTGCCTTCAACACTTGGTTGAAGGCCTGAACTGTTGAGCTCCTCCCTCCAGGTCTACCCTGGACACCCAGAAGCCAGCAATCCAGCTACTCAATAGCTGGATAGCTACAGGCTGTGACCAGGCTCCAAGCTTTCCTCTCTGAAAAGTGTAGATGCCCAAAAGGATTTTTTTTTAAATACATTGTAAGTCTCTCTTTTTTTTTTAATATTTATTTATTTATTTATACAAACACTGGGTACAGTCAGAAGCGCGGGAGGGTGAGAGAATTCACCAGAGCCAGAGCGGGGAGCAGAGCAGGCAGAAGGACCGAAGTACACTGCTGAGGGGAGCAGCGGGCAGCAGGAGAGGTCTGCGCGCCATGTGGGACCCTCCTCCTGTGGCCGGGGAGCAGCCAGGGATGGAACCGGCGCTGCAGAGGCTGTGGGCAGCTTCGCAACCCAGCGCTCAACTGCTGCGCCACCGGGGAGACCCCCCAAAAGGATTTTTTTTTTAATTCTGTTAGTACAAACAGATCCGTGTATCAGCAGGGAGTTATCAAGGTTAATGAGAAAAATTATCTCATCAGAACAACCCCAGGATTGAGGCGTGAGCACTGAGGCTGAAGCCTCTCTAATCTGCCAGTGCTGGGCCTCCTGTGCAAAGTGATCCATCAAAGTCATTACCTCCAACTTGCCACCTTCCCTGGAGAGCACGGCTGCCCTTCCATCATTGGGAGGGAAACTAGTCAGACAGAGGGTCCCCACAGGTGGGCTGTGAGCACAAGGGGACACCAGGTGAGTCCATAAGTGGATAAGGGAGCAGAACCTGCATCCCAAACCTCCTTTTGCCTGAAAGGTAGCCAAGAACTGAGGATACTCAATCAGGTACCAGAGGAGGGTAAGAAACGTGTGCCCAATACACACACACGCACACCCACACACAGACTACAACACAACATGCATACAATATGGACATATACCACACATGCGTACACAGTCAAATTGACAAACAGATACTACACATAGACATCCTCCTATGTACATAGGATGCACACACACAGCCACACATACACCACTGCACACACACAAAAACACACTACAACATACCACACACACAGTATGCACATACACTACACACACATCAGTGTACTACTCAGCCACAGACACAAACACATACCACACATGGACATACCATGCACACACAAAGGACACACAAACCAACACACATTCACATGCAGGCATGCTGTGTGTCCTACTGCCATTTGTTAGCAATATTTCATTCTTTATGGGAAATAACAACTGTTCAGTCAGATGAATTTTCATAAACACTTGTCCTTATGGTGCCTTTGGCAGGAGCCTGGAATCTCCACCTGCTTTCAGTTCTGTGGGGAGAGAGTGTTTTGTTTTCTTTTGTTGCAGTTGTTGTGGTGCTGCTTTAGTTTTGCTTTGTTGGTGAGAAGGCAGAAGGCACCAGAGAAGCAGCTAGGAAGTCACAAGTTTTCAGGTGGGCGATCCAACATGTAATGCAGTTTGCCAGACAAGTGCCCAGTCACAATCCCAGGCCTGCACACCCCGCCCACCACCAGTGCCCAGTTCCCTTATCATCTCACTTCCTTACCGAACAAGCCTTCTACCAGCAGGGGGCGCTCTCGCTGAGCCGATCCCCTTTTCTTGGCTATGCCTCCCCTGTGCCTTAGACTTCTCTTTCCTCAAGTCTAACCCCAGTGGGAAGATTTTAGCCTTCACTGATCTTTCCTCTCCTCAAGCACTCTGTACTAAAGTTACAGTCACTAGTATTCTTCTGTAAAGCACTGTTTAGCCCATAATTTATATCGACTTGTATTCTCACTAGATTTCAAGGATGTCAGTCTCGACTTCTCCAGCCAGCTTGTAAGCCACTTCAGGGCATGTTCGGTGTTCTAAAGCATTCTGCGATGTTCCCTCAGCTCATGGCAAAATGCCGGTTGCGATTCTCATCTCAAGGCATGGCCAATAGATTTTATATTCATTGCATTTCTTTCTTTGACAGAGGATTCTTTTAAGAAACTCCTTACTTTACTAGCTATTCTCTTCTTTTCATACATTGCAAAGAATTTTGGGAGATTATTCATACTTACAAATTATTTCTGCCAGCACAGAACTGTCCTTGACATATTGCCAATATAATTCCGTGGTGAAGCCCGTTGTAAGACTGAGGAAAAGGGGAACCTCGGAAACTATGACCCCTAACACCTGGCTCTGACCCCACGTGGTGACAAACTTGCTCTCCACATACAAGGGCCGCAGAGACATCGTTTCCAGACATCTCACTGAAGATACACAACTCCCTCCTCCCCAATCCTATTCCAAGTGATGGGTCAGTATGGTTAAAATATAAAGCAATTTATCCACTCATCAAATATTTGTTGATTGCATATTATCTGTGTGTTGGACTCTGGGAGAGGCCCTAGAAGGAAGACTATACACGGGACAGATTATAGTTACAAATGGTGGTAATCACCATGAACAAGCTGGAGAACTGTGAAGATAAAGGAGTAACCAATTGGGGTTACTCCTTTAAATGCCATTTAAATGCCATTAAATGCCATTGTTACAATACTGCTCCAGATAAGCTTACTGCAAATGAGGAAATTGAGACTCAGATTGGTAAAAAGGGTGAAGATCCAACCTGGGTCTCCTGGACTCCAGAATGTGTGGCTCTTCCCCCTTAATTCTATGTAAGAGAGTTTGTATGTAACCCCAGGATTGGAAAAAAAAAAAAAAGTATGTCTCATGGAGGACATATCTATAAATCAATGTTAAATAAATCACAACTGCTTTACTTGTAAAAATCAAAGATATGCCATATAGTACATGTAGAAAGAGGACAGAGTCAAGGAATTAAGCAAAGAATCCAAAAGGCAAAAAATAATTTCCTTGAAGATACGTATTACACATTAACATTCACTGGTCTCTGCCTAGATAGAGAGTAGACAACAACTATTGGTGCCAATTTGTCCTTCCAATATTCCAAAGACTTTTTTGAGAAGCTGTTATATGTTAGACACCATAGTAGCAGTTCAGTGTGCAGATACATACCATGCTACTGTCCTTAAATTTATATGAAATGCTTTGGGGAACAAAGAGAAGAGGTAATTATAATATGGTATGGGGAATGCTATGATAGTGAACACGCAAAGGGATATTTTAGGCAGACAGAGAGAAGGTATGGTTAGGAGGACTTCAGCAAATGTTCTTTAAAGGAAGTGATTTCTGAGCTGAGTCCCTTAAACCTTAATAGGAGTTAATCAAGTGAGGGCTATAGTCCAAAAGAGATAGCGAGGAACATTATGGAAATTTCTAAGTAGTTGATGAAGCTAACCTAAGGTGCAGGAATGAGGATGAACACAATAGAAGAGGCTAAATATTAACCAGAGACCAGACTACGAAGAGCTTCTAATTGTGGTAAATAAACAATTGGACACTGCTCTGAGTGCTATAGAAACCACTGTTTATGAAAATGTAAGCAGAACAACATTGTTCTTAGAGTAATCTCGTTGCTATGTGGAGAATGAATTAGAGGGAGGTTAACACTAGAGGCAGGGAGGGTTCCTGCTATGTGCCCTGGATCACTGACAAGGCAAACATGGTACCAACCGGCTAAGGAGAGAGACAGAAAGCTCTACTGACAAATCTCATTTTATATTCACAGCCAGGAACCTCAGGTAAGTTCTTTGTGCTACTCAGTAGTCAGGCTTCAAATCCATTCACCCACCTATGCCCCTAGGAACTATTTTATCACATTTCCTCTTCCATGAAACTAACTCTCCATGTTCTCCAGAAGCTTCATACTTAGTTGTCAACCTTGTTGCCCACTTCACTGAGAATGTAAGGAGGCAGAACAGAGCTGTTGCATACTCTTCACACCACTTCTACCCACCGCCAGTGTCCCCACAACACAATCTGGCTCCCCCTGCCTGATAGGAGATGAGCTGTCTGTGGTCCCATCTGAAGCCAGTCTCTCCGGTTGCTTTTCACCTTCCACTTTTCACCTTCCTCTGCCAAAAAATATTTCTTCACTGACATATGCATTTTTCCATTTGACTCCATATTTCTTTACATCAGCACATGAATATGCTGTCATCCTTCTTGTCTTAAAAAACCTTCTTTTGACTCACTTCCCCTATCAATTGCTGTCATGTTTCTTTACTCTTGGTGGCAGCAAATCTTGGAATCGTCTAACCTTATTGCCACAATTCATTTTCTATCAATTTTTTTCTGAAAACCCAATTGGACTTTAAGTTGGTTTGTTAAATCCCATGGTCAATTCTCATTCTTCATCTTAAGTGACCTACCTGTAATGATACATGGCATAATTCTTCTTAGATGCATTTCTTAGCCTTACTACCAGGGCACACATTTTCTCGTTTTTGGTTGTTTTTTTTTTTTTCTCTTCCTCACTGGTCACTTCCTTTTGGTCTCTTTTACTGATTCCATCTTTTCTCCCCAATTCTTTATTTAGGGTGCCCTAGGATTGGCCTTGATCGTCCCTTCCTCTCTCTCTATACTTGTATGTAATATATTGGTGCCTTAATATATATAAACCTCAGCCTATTCCTCCACCCACTCCCACATATGCAACAGCCTTCTAAATTCCCCTACTTGGACATCTAATGGACCCTTCAATGTGTGCAAAATCAAACTCCTGGTCTTCCCCACAAAGTCTGCTCTGCTGGAAGCCTTCTCCATTACAGTTGGTACCATCTCCTTTTTTCCAACTGTCCAGTTAAAACTTATGAGGACCACCTGGCTTTCCTCCATGTCTCACATCTCTTATCCAACCCATAAGCAAACATTATAGCTCCCTTGTCATGATATGGCTAGATACTATCACTTCTACCCAACTTCACTACTACCACTCCATCAGAGCCATTATCTCCTATTTCAAACCTCCCTAACAGGACTCTGCTGTTACTCTTACCTTCTAAAATATTTGTCTTTAGCACTAAAATGATTGTCTTGAAACTCACCACTCTTTGCTCAAAACACTAAGCAAAGGCCAAGCGCCTACAAGATACCCCATAACGGTAGTCCTCACACCACCTCTCTAATGTGACCAACTTTCTTTCCTTCACTCACTTGACACCAACATTCTGACCTCTTGGTTGGTCTGGGATGTTTAAGTAAATAGTCACATGGTTTTAGTCTCTGGTTCTGCACAAAGCTCCTAAAATCATTGTGCTTCCTAAGTGAGGAGAGGTATACAAGTGTCTTTTGTTAAGCTAATAGGTGACTTTTTGAAAGCACCTAAAGATGGGGGCTAGCTGCTAGGAGAATCAATCTTGTGATTAGGTTTGAATTTTCAGTCCCACCAAACCTCAGAGCTCAAGGGAAGGAGAACTGGAGATCAAATTCTATCACTAATGGTCAGTGAGATAGTCAATTGCAACTATGTAATGAAGCCTCCATAAAAAACAATAAAATGACTTGGTTCACAGAGCTTCTGTGGTGGTGAATACATGTAATATGGCAACAATGATGAGCATGGAGCACTGTTCTCTTTTCCTACACCTTGCCCTATGCATTTTTTCCATTAGACTATTCCTAATTTATTTTCTAACAAACCGGTGATCTAGTGAGTAAAATGAGTAAAATATATCTCTGAGTTTCTATAACCGGTTAATGGTACCCAAGGAGGGGATTCTCGATCTTCCATACTGTAGCCAGCCAGAGCACAGGATCTGTGTTAATTTTGACCGGTGATTGGTCTGTGGTGGAAGGGCGCAACTTGTAGATGTAACCTGTGGGATCGACACCATCTCCAGGTAGATAGTGTTAGAACTATGTTGAAATATAGGGCACTGGCTGGTTGTGTGGTGGTGGGGAAACCCCCTACACAAACACACACAGACACACACACACACACACACACGCACATAGGAATAGATCCTTAGTCCTCAAGTTCTCCAGATGCACTTTAGCTAAAGGATTTTTTATTTTTTTTATTTTTTGGGGAGTGGTAAAAAGTTTATTTTGATTTAAATTCATAAAATGCATAACTGCAAATTTGTAATTGGCTTTAGAATAACATCATCTTTTTTTTTAGGAAGATTCAATTAATTTTATTTTTTTTAATTTTTTTTAAATTTTATTCATTTTTTTAATCTTATTTTTACATTCCCCATACAATGGCAAGCCCCTTATTTTGACCCCAATCATCTCATAAGTGATTTTTAAAGGATTGTTACTGAAACATTCTTTAAAGCTAACTTTTAGTACCCTATTTAAAATAGTAACCCCTTAACATTCCAGCAGTCTCCCTCCCCCTATTTTATTCTGTGGCACTTACCACCTTCTAATTACCATCTAATAATGTACTTAACTATGATATTTTATGTACAAACAAACAAATCACTCTGTGCCCACTAGAATGCAGGTTCCACAAAAGCAGATCTTTGCACATCTTGCTGCATTAGGCATCATATGTACCTAGAACAGAGTCCATCAGAAACTGGCATTTCATGAATAGCTGCTGAGTGAATGAATAGCATTAAGAAGGAAGTGAGGATGTGACCTAAAATGAGACAAATCTCCACAGAGAGAAGAGATAGAAAAGATTAAGAAAGTAAAATTAAATGATCTCTTTGATTGAGTCCAGGGATAGAAAAAAAAAGAGTAAATGTGATTTCCAGGTTTTAGGTTTAAGTACCTCTGTGGAGGGTGGTGCCATGCATTGAGATAAGAAATGTGAATTCAATTTAGATCTGAATATGGGATACCAAAATAAAAAAGGTCTATTTGTTAAGTGTTTTTAAAAATTGAGATGTAATGCACATACAAAAAAGATAAACTTTTAAAATATATGATTTAGTAGATTTTAGTATAACCATTATCACTACCTAATTTAAGGATGTTCCCACTGTCCCACAAAGAAAGCACATGTCCACTGACTTTTACACCCCATTTTTTTCCTAAACTGAACCCCTGAAATGAACTTTCTGTTTCTATGAGTTTGGCTACTGTGGACCTTTAATACAAATGGAATCATGTTATGTAAATTTTGTATCTGACTTCTTTCATTTAATATTGTGCTTTCAAGGTTTATTCATATTGCAACATGTACCAGTACTTCACTATATTTTATAGTTGATTAGTATCCCATTATCTAGATAGATCACATTTTGTCTATCAATTCATCAGATTATGCACAATGAGTTTTTTCAACTTTTCGGCTGTTATGAAAAATGCTTTGATTAATATTTTTTTCTGTGAATATGTTTTCAATTCTGGAAGTGGCATTGTTGAATCATTTGATAATGCTATATTATAGTTTTGAGAATGACATTTGGTTTCAAGAACAGAGACCAAACATCTTGATTTGCCAAGGAGAATGCTAGTCTATATAGTTATCGCAGTAAACTTATTAATAGTGCTCCTTTTTTGGTCTCAAAAGAGCCCACACACCAGATCACATGATCACCCTAATTTTATGGATTTGGAGCCAAGAAGATAACCAGGCATATAGATAGTAATTAGAGGCCATGGGTAAATTGCCACATGGAAACAGAGAGTTATGGAGACATTTTGTAAAACGTGAAAGGGGCTAATGACAGAAACCTTGGACATAGGACATTTAACAAATTAAAGGAGGAATATTTCACTGTGAATCTATTGTAGAATTTTCTAGTATCTCCTGATCACCCTTCCCACCATTAGTGTTAATTAAGACCAGAGTGTGTAGGGGGGAAATTCTTTTTTTTTAATTGAGGAAATCCTTGTGAAGGTATCTGTTTTCTGTGACAAAGGCAGAGATATGTTGAAAGGTGTTTACTGAGTGTGAGGCAATGTGAGAGAAATAGTGAAGAGATGGGAAACACAAGATTCTGTGAGGAAAGTCCAGGCTTATTTATAGCATCTGGTACCCAAAAGAAGTTGAAGATCCTGTATTTGTGGTACTTGGGTCACCTTCCAGTAGCAGACCCAGAGAGATTCAGAGAAAGCAACAGCTGAGCTGGTCCAACAACATATTTCTGCAAGGTGGGAAATTCAATGGTTAAAAGGAAAAGAGAAGGAAGAGAGATCTAGAATGGTTGAAAGCTTAAGGCCCTGATATGTAGGTTGAATAGTAAAGAATTGATCCTAAACATTCCAAAGTTTTGTTTTGTTTTTTTTTTTTCCTTCCAGTCAGTTAAACTTTAGTATATAAAGAAAAGTTAAGCAAAAGCAAAAAATCAAAACACAAGAAAGGCACAACAGGGATCCTAGCTTCTTTCTTCCGTAGGTTATTCAACTCTACCTATATCAAAATAAATAAATAAAAAGAATTTTTAGATGTTTTCTTAACACGGAACTATGAATAGTGATAAAATGTCATAAATATTTTTTTTATGTTGCAATCTGTTCACAGGGAAGAGATGAGTTTAGCTGCAATAAAATTAAATCGACCAAGCAATGAAAGCCAGAGGAATTTTTTTTGTTCATTTATGTTGTATTGCTAAGATTTCAGATTTGTATTTACTCTTTCACAATATATATATTTTATTTTTCTAGAATTGATGGTCAATCTAGGTGTACTGATAATTAATGAGATAAGATTGAACAGTACTGGCCATGTTATAGTTTTATTGTTTTTATTGTTAAAATTCTTACTATTAAGTATATAAAGTAAGAACAATTTTTAATAATTTTAATTAAGAGGGTGTGTCAATTTTCTAGAACTGTTGCTGACTTCCTCACCATTAAACATAAAGCAGTATGATAAAGGAACTACTGGGATTCTAAAAATAAGCTTCATCTAGATTACACTTGAACTTCTCTAAAATGTTAATTAACATAAAAGTGCTACCATTGACAAAACTTAATTGTGCTTCCTTCTCTATCCAATGGATGGAATAACTCAAGGAGCAAAAGACTTTTTATATCAGACAGTTTTAGCATAAATATACATATCAAGATCTTGTAGCTACTGATATTATGCACTTCCCCACCTCTCTGTCCATATAAATTCTACTTATTCTGAGAAATTTGTCAGTTCTAGTTCCTATATCATCTGAGTATCTTCTAGGAGCTCATATTATTATTATCTCATATTATTTATGACCTATTCTATGTCATTATTCTACTCCAATCTCATTTTATACCACTCTCTCCCTTGTTCAGAATGCTCCAACCTCACTATTTTAATTAACATGTTAATTGTGTACGTCTAACTCCACTGGGCCCAGGGAGTCCAGACATTTGGTCAAACATTATACTGGGAACTCCCTGGTGGCATAGAGATTAAGTCTCAGTGCTATCAAGCTATCTGCAGCCACTGCAGCAAGAGTTCGATCCCCAGCCAGGGAGCTACCCACATGGCACAGCAGACCTCTCCTGACTCTCCTGCTGCTCCCCTCAGCAGTGTATTTCGGTCAATGTATCTGTTCTCTTCCCCACTCTGTCTATGGTGAATCCTCTCACCCCCTGCATCTCTGGCCTATGTGCCCCAGCTGTTGTATGCATAAATAAATAAATCACTAAAAAAAAATAAAACCCCTTTTGCCATCACTTCACAAACCCTGATTCTCTACTAGGACACTCTGTTTTTTTTTTCCTCTTGTCACTTACTGAGTTCTGCTGTGAAACTCTTTCTGTATTTGCTTTATTCTACTTCCTCTTTCCTTGGTTTACATTCCAAAGGAAGCAAAACCTCTCATTGTTCACTAGTATATATCTCTGCCCAGAGTAAAGCTACTCAAAAACTATACTACCTTATATTTAATGGTATAAGGAATTTGGAAATAGATTCAGAAATTTGACACATCCTATCATTTTAAGTAGGGTTTTTTTTTGTGTATATAAACAACCTTGGGCAGGGGCGGGGATATACAGGTAAAGATGATAAAACTGAAGTTTTGAGTCTATTTCTTAATCAACCCAAGAAAGCAAATAATGCTTCTCCTTGTTACCAAATAAAGATCAAATGGTTATATATATGTAAATACCCTGAATATATAAATTATGGTTAAATATGATCATATGGTGTAATAACTTATAACTTGTTATAATGCTTTATTTCTACCAGACATTTTATCTGCACTTATGCATTTTAATAAATGTCCTGTGCAAATATGATTTAGTTGTGCTATATACGGATGGATAACAATTTTAAATTTCCCCCACTAGAGCTATATTATTAATTTTAAACTCACCCTGTGGTATGCCATAGAAATTGAGCACATGTCTGATTATTATTTCAAGATAGGTCTCCAGACACAAAATTATTAAATCAAAATTTAAGAATTTTTATCGCACTCTGAACAGAAGGGCAAACTATTTTCCACTAGAGATTGTACCAGTTTTCATACATAACATCTTCCAAGTACTGAGTTAGAAAATTTTTACCTTTAGCACTGTTAGGATGGGAAACATTTTTCTATTATTCAATGCATATTTCTTGATTATTGGTGAAGCTGTGAAGTTTTAATATACATTGACTGGACATTTATGTTTCATTTTCTAAGAATTACTTGCTGGGTTATTTTGACAATTTTCTATTTGGCTTAAGGATTTTTGTTTTTTAAATATTTTATTTTTGCACAGAACTGGGGTACAGGCCAGAGGTGTGGGGGTAAGAGGACTCACAAGAGACAGAGTGGGGAGCAGAACAGGCAGATCTACTGATATACACAGCTGAGGAGTGAGGCAGGCAAGACAGGAGAGGTCTGCTGTGCCATGCGGGTCAGCTCCCTCCCAGGGATCGAACTCAGGCCATAGCGGTGACAGCGCTGAGATTTACTCCCTATGCCACCAGGGAGGCCCCAGGATTTTCTTTAATTATTCAGTTTATATAGGCATATTACAGTCTGATGTCTCTTATTAATTTATCATGAATATTTAAAACATTTCTCATTTAAACATGAATATTTAAAACATTTTAAATTTATATATTACATACACATTTTCGTTTTTAGGTAGTCAAATTAATAGACTGCTCTTCTGGTTATGATTTCTTTCATTGTTTTATGTTTAGAAAGTTCTTCCTCATTTTAGATAAGATAGTTACGGATATTCTTTTTTCCCCTGCTTCTGATCACATTTCATTATTTACCTTAACTCCCAACCCACCTGGAATATTTCTGGCACAGAAAGGAAGACTGTCTAACCACGCATTATGGCCTTTATGCTGTAAGCTCTGATATGTAAATGGTTCACAGGCTAATATCTATTGGTGGGATGTTCACCTTGTTATCTTCTGATCTGGCTGAATTCTGAACCAATATCATTCTGTTTAAAATTATTAATAATAATATTACTATGTGGTTCATGATTTGGCAAAATAAGCTCCCATTATTACTCTGAGTAGGTAATATGTTCCAGGTTTTACTCTGGGCAGAAAGCTATGCTAGTGAACAAGAGTAGGAGGTTTTGCTTCTTTTGGAATGTAAACCAAGGAAAGAGGAAAGTGGGTATCTTTACTTATTTTTCACTCATTCAGATAAAATTTAGATTTTTTTAAGTTATTAAAAACTCAACTTAGGGCCTCCCCGGTGGCACAGTGGTTGAGCGCTGGGTTACGAAGCTGCCCGCAGTCTCTGCAGAGCCAGTTCGATCCCCAGCTGCTCTCTGGCCACCGGAGGAGGGTCCCACATGGCGCGCAGACCTCTTCTGCCGCCCGCTGCTCCCCTCAACAATGTACTTCGGTCCTTCTGCCTGCTCTGCTCCCCGCTCTGGCTCTGGTGAATTCTCTCACCCTCCCGTGCTTCTGACTGTACCCAGTGCTTGTATAAATAAATAAAATAAATCTTAAAAAATATATAAATAAAGAT
Source organism: Talpa europaea (assembly GCF_964194135.1). Taxonomy (NCBI): domain Eukaryota; kingdom Metazoa; phylum Chordata; class Mammalia; order Eulipotyphla; family Talpidae; genus Talpa; species Talpa europaea. The sequence goes on from NC_140073.1 coordinate 82,265,330, forward strand.
TAAAAAAAACTCAACTTATATTTTCAGTTGAAAATACAATGAACCTACACATTAACTTGGTAGGTTTTATATTTTTATAATTTCAGTTATATAACAGAGTTAAGGATCTGTGCTTTTCCATTTAGTTCAAGAATTCTTTTAGGATCTACAATAAAGATTACTAGTATTCTTTACAGGACTTTTAAAGTTTCCACTAAGGTTATAACTAAATATTAATATTTAATTTTAGTTCTTAATTAGATAGCCTTAACTATTACACTCTTTCCAAGGTAATAAATACTGCTTATGTATTTTTCTCAGTTTATGTCATATATTGGCAGAACAGTTGAGGGGAAATGAATTATTAAGAATGTGTGTAGAGGAAAACATGTAAGACAGAGGACAGAGGATTCAAGTGAGAAGCCAGTCCATACAGTTTATAATCCCTCATGTGGTTTAATTTTTTTTTCCATCTTGACTGATTTTTATTTTTTTTTACTTTTAGACAATCATTATTTTGCTTCAAAGCACGTTATATACAATAGTCCATTGTAAAAATTGACACTACTATTATCATATAGTAGCAGTTCATTAAGTATTTTAGTAGGTGAAGAAGCAAAGATAAGAGCTGATAATGGCTGAGTAATATTGGTACAAAAATAATTTAGGTATATTAGTGGAAGAGGCTTAAGCCAGCACTCATGAATATGAGCAGTGCTATTTTTCATTCAGAGGCAGTGTCAGACCCAAACCAACATGATAGCAAAGTAGTTGTCAAAAATAGAGATTAAACCTCAGTCCGTCAGAAATATAGTAATTAGTTTCTGAGTGAAAGTGCTAAACAGATCCAATGCCATTAAAATATGGAAAACTTAAGACAAGCTAGTAAGGCAATACATATGAATTCAAGGCAGAAAAAGGAGGTGATAAGGTGGCATAAAGGTTAAGCTTCCAGTGAGAAAATAAGGAAATACTATGCTGGAAATAACAGATTGGTCCCAGAAAGAGAGTGCAGGAGTCCTTGAGATTTTGGCTAAGAATGATATGCTTTTCTAGTCACAAAATCCTGGCTTAAAACTTAGTCCTTGGCTGCCCAAGAAACCTCCTTCCTTTCACCATCCAAACATTTTAAAAACAGAAAAGGCAGAAAAGGATGGCTACCATGACTGTGGTCCTGAACAATCAGGAACACCATGAGCCACTACAAATCAATGTAGCAAGAGAGGAGAGAGTGGCCAAAAACAGAGTGGGGAGAGAGTGCCAACCACAGATTTTAAGTAGCTTATAAATTTGCCAATGGTGGTTGAGTGGAATGAGAGATTAGAAATTCTGAAAATCTGCCTAGCTACCATATGGTATTTTATTAATAACATTTTACATTCAAGTTGTATGTTACAGTAAAAAAAGTGCTTCACACACCATAAATCCAGAATCCCAAGGGTATATCTGAAAAGTCATAATTAACTCTATTTTCTAACTGAAAACAAGCTTGTGAGAAGTATAGTGACTTATGAATGCAAAAAAAATCTTATGTGGTGGAGAGATCCTGAATTCAGGATGCCGAATCCTGAAACAAGGACTTCTGAGCGTAAAACTAATTCTCTCTCCACAATATGTCTCCATTTCTGCTGCTCCTTCAGGCCAGTTACTGGTTCTCAAGTTTGTTCTTAAAATAAGCCAGAATGTTTTAAGCAATATTGATCTCTTCGGCCCCACTCCTAGATATTTGGATTTAATTGGGGTGGCATGCAGTTCTAAAAGTTCCAGTTCTAATGGAGCAAAGTTTGAGAGCCAATGTCATCAGACTGAAATTAAAACTTTCATAGTGAAAGTTTTATGAAAAGAGTTCTGGGGATTTACTGATTCATTTTTCATTTTAATAAGATGCATTATTATTCAAATTCCACGCAGGTCCCAGGTCCAGGGGCCAAGTGCACAGCCCAAGCTGGGTCCTGGCTCTGGGCCTGACCAGGGTTCCAGGGAATAGGCAGTGTGACCATGAGGTTGCCTGTCCATGTGGAGAGGAATTCCCTGGGCCACAGGAACTCAAGCACCATGGCGGCCTTAGGAGGAAAATCAGTGGGCTTAGGTCCCCGCCTGACGAGGCTTCTGAGTCACATGAGTCTACAAAGTCCTTCCTAACATGAAGTAGGGGTAGATGCTGGTGGGAGGAAACAGAGACAGCCTCAAGGAGAGCGCCCGCCATATCAGGGCACCAGCCAACGACCATCCTGTGGCAGGGATATTCCATTTCAGACAATCTGGTGGCATAGACTAGGATGAGTGGTTAACACTGAGAGGTAACAGAGTTAATAAGAGTTAACCGCAGCTCATAATCTCTCCCTTTCTCCCTATTCATACTCCTCATCTGAGTTGTTTTTTTTTTTTCCTCACTTGTATTACCAAGGAGGGGATATGGGGGTGGACAGAGTCAGAGTGGGGAGGAATGATTATAGGCAGGTAAGCTATCAATCCAAAATAAGAATATTCCCATTTGGTAGGGTATTTTATTGGGGGGGGGGGAGACCTGGGAATGCTATTACCATTAATTTATTAGGAAATATTTTGAGTGTTTTAAGACCCCCCAACTAACCTAGCAAGGCATACAAATAGGAATACTCTACTTTCAGATACTAGGGGAACCTGCAATAACCACACACACACACAAAAAAAAAAGTCTTAAACCATTACTAACACAAGCTAAGGTGGGGAAAAGAAATGCATAGAGCCTGGGTATTCAGAGTAAGAATCAGCCATAGTGGAAGAGCTGGAACAGCAAGGGGAGAAGACTGAGGAGTAGAAAAACAAGCTTTGGTAGTAGAGCAGATTCTGCAAGGAAAATGGCATTGATGTAAAGTTGCATGTGCTCTCAAAACTAGTCACATTAGGTGAAATATGGGGGTAGGGAGAGCAAGGAATCAGAGAAATGTGTCCAAAGCATGGTGGATGTCTTCAGCGGGTTGAGGGGTCACCACCGAAATCTCCACAGGCAAGGAACATTCTCTTCTCCACATCCCTAGGCTTTTCTTCCTTTTCAAGTGATTTAGCACCAGAGAAGTCAAGTCAGATATTTTAATGGATTCTATCAGAAAAAATGCTTCTCATATGTCCTAGATAGAAGTTCAAAAATACTTTTTCCACCACAGGAAAAAAATACATAATGGCTGTGCTAGTGAAATAAGGGTTTAAATAGAACTTTGGAGTAATATTCCAGAAACAAAGGAGTTGGGAACTGAACACAACCGGACATTATCCCTGTGGAGAAGGCAAAGTTTAAAGTCAAATTTCAAAAAACTTCTTTTTCCATGGCTGCAAGTTTCTAAGAGCAGGGTCTGTGTGTTTTTCATGATGGTATCACTGGGGTCGAGCACAGAGCATACAAAATGAATTGCTCAAATACAGATGCACTTATAAGTTGCAAAAACTGCCTCTTCATACCTCAGGAATAAGTGATGCCTCAAAGAATTTTTTGCATTCTATTTTCCTCTCATATTTTGATGTGAGGTAAATTGAAGACTGTTTTCTTTATCAAATGGAAAGCATGTCTAAAGACCTTTTGCCAAATTTGTGGGTAAGAAGTTTTGATGCACCTCCAGTCCAGGGTGCCCCATAGAAAATAATCTGAGAATCTCCTTTCTAGCTGGTGTATGTGTCCTTGTACAGGTTTTGGTGAGTACAGATTGCCCTTCACTTGATTTCTCTCTCCTTTTTCCTCACCCTGCTTTATCAAGATGCAGCCCTTTTTATCTGCTCACAAAAGTGAACTCTTAAGTGCTGGTTTGTGATCAAGAAGTAACAAAGCTGTCATCTCCTTAAATATATTTTTATATTTTGCTTGGGGTTGTCACTATAAATAAGAGAAAGTATTGCTGATGGGGTTTTTCATGTGTGTGCTCTCTTTCTCTCTACCTCCTCACTCACTTCATCATCCTCAGGCCCCCAGAGCTGTGTCACCACCCCAAAACAAATGGAAAAAAGCAACCAATTACATTAAAATGCAATATAAAGAGAGGGAACAAGCAATTTTTAACTTGTATTTTCCCGAAAAACTGTTCACATTCTGGTGGCAAGTCAAGAAGGGAACAAATAAAGAAGTTATTTGGCTGTCATTCCATTTGAACTATTATAGGGATCTAAGTGCCCGGGGGAATAGTCCCACCAGGCCTTACTCTCTTACGAATAGTTTAGTCTTTGTCTATGTCACTCATTTGGGAGAACACAGACACTGATGAAGGGTATCTCGGGAAGAGTCTGAAGGAAATTATTCTGGAAACAAGACCAGTGAAGAGGGTGGAGAGAGTAATGATCATAGAAACTCAAATCCCTCATGTCTTGCAGAATGGAAGGACAGGAAAAGACAGACATGTCCATTTCATACAGCAGGCAATGACACCAAGCATCAAGGTGACCTTAAAACCTGAACTGTGGAAGAAATAGATAACTGTCCATAAAAAAAGGCTACTGAGAAGCATAAGGAGCTGGGGTGGAAATATGTCACATACATGTTGCAATCTCCACTGTCCTGCCAGCAGATATTGTAAATGAATTATGACCATCTCTCTGCCAAGTCAAAGTTAATCTTGAAATCTGTTTTCAGTACAAAAAACCAGATACATTATCCATCAAATGGTGTCAATATACCAGAAGAAATCTGTTTGCTTTCATGATTCGGAGTGTCCAGACACATCAGCCTGTTAATTCTGGTTGGAAGAAATGTGATACAGGCTTGATTTAAGCAAGCAAAAAAGCAAATGCCTGCCTTGTGAAGTTGAGATTTCTGCCCCTACTCTGGCACAATCACACCCCTTAACCTGATTGCTTTATCCTGGCCTCTTACATTTTCTCTCACCATCATATTCATTTAACTTTACTTTCTACCCTACCCTATTATGTCCCACCACCATAATATCCTGGCAAAATTCAGGGAACTTGTGTTTTATGGAAGTGAATAGAATAGAACTGAAGATCATGATGAGGGAGATGGCATAGTTTTTTTTTTTTTTCTTTATCTCTAGCTACACCCAGTTGTACAGTGAGTTTTTAGATATTAAAGTTGTGTAATTAAGATACAAAGCCAAGACTCCAGATGACTTAGCTGGCATTCTACTGTACTATGATGCCCTTTTCTCATTCTTAGGCTATCTGGGAAATCTCAGGACTAAATGATGACCTTCTATTGACATCTATAAATAATTTCCTTGCAAATCAACTGCTAAAGCAATATAGAGCACCATTTTTATAAGAAGTCTCCTCACCTGTCTTTATAGCAACTGTAGCTTTAATACTGAATTAATATACATTTTTTTCATTTCGATTTTTGGTATATTCTACCTCCTTCAAAGCAAACAACCTCAGTAAAGTTTGATAACAATCTCTGAAATTTCTGAGAGCTATTAAATCATACTCGCCTAAGATAATGGAGACAAATTTAAACATTTATAATTAAAATTAATTCAAATCACCATGAAATCTTTCTAAGTCATACTTATCTTTATAATAAGTGCCCTGTGGTTCTAAGGGTATTTGGTTTGCCACAAATACATGATTTCCATTGATAAGAATCAATTGTTCTTCTTAAAAATAGGAGACTCCCATAACCTCCTGAATCACTTTAGTATCTTTAATTGTCCACAAGAAAATAGTTTGACTAAGGCCTTTCAGGTTATTTTAATAACCCAATCATTTCAATACATAGCCATAGTCTCTATAATCTCTGAGTATAAATCTCATTAATGATTGGCTTAAAAAACAGGAGACAGCTACAACCCCACATTTACTTCTGCTTCAGTGTGTTGGATGTTGTTCTGCAGAAATATATGAAGAAAACATGGCCTCAGACAGAAATGTAGTCAAAAAATTAAGGAGAATTCTGTCTTTCCAGGTAATTGTAAATACTATTTCCTGATAGTACAGCAAAACTCAACAAGTAGAATTTGAAACTAGACCAATGAACTTTTCTTCCTTTGCTACATTACACTCCATTAGCTCTTTGATCTTTGAATGGATCTTTTCACCATATGTGATCCTATAACATGTATTGGTGACCTGGAAAAATACTGATTTTTCTGAGTTATGTATATCATATACATGTTGATGCATTACATTAGACTGCATTCAAAAAAATCACATTTCAAGTTAAGTGTTTAAATACAGTAAGTTCTTATTTAATATCATAGATATTTTCTTGGAAACTTCAACTATGAGTGAAATGAAATACAACCAAAACAGGTTATTGAACAAAATTATTTTGTTTACTGTCACCTGGGATTGTATTTTTCTCATGGATGAAATAATGGAACGACACTAAACTAAACATTTTTCAAGAACCTCATACAAGTAAGAAGCTTCATCATTAAAACTTGAACATTTTAATTTTATCACTGGCAAGAAACTTCTATGTTTCTCTTGAAGTGACAAGACATTTCGTTTTTATAATATTTCCCAAGCATCCAAATCTGAATATCCAGTTTGTCTCTCTTATGCAATTTCAAGTTAAAAAAAAAAAAGCATGGGTGAAAGAAATGAACAGTTCAGCTTGCAACTGAAGCAATTGACCACGTGCTTTTCTTCTAGATAACTTTGGTATCCAGCTGGAATGCAGCTGGATACCTCTTTATGCATACCTCTTATTTTTGATGACTGATTTTTATATGTCAACCTGGAGTGTGTTTTTGGATGACTATATTACCTTTCATCTCTCCTGAAAAGGATCAAAAGTATTTCTATAAATCCACATCCAAACAAATGAATTAAGATAATCCTAACCTTTAGAGCTCTCTGATGGGATGTGAGTGCCTTTCCTAGTGCTGTCTCTATTGGTGCCATTGTGGTGACCAGACAGCACCATCTCTTACCCTGCTCAACCTGCTTCACCCAGTGGAGTCTTTTTAAATAAGAGTAAGTAGGCCTACAATCCAAAGCTCATTTCATGCATAATTGATAGCTCATAAGAAACTTCATCAAATTCACAAAATATCTAAAAAGACATTGATGAAGTTGAAGTCTTTTATGGTTGTTGTGGATTCACATCAGGAGAAGGAACTCTTTAAGGAGAAGGATATGGTATTTTAATTTGCATAAAAACAATAAAACTCTTTCAACAGCAATTTTCCCCATATATAAAAAGTGAGAACATAGCACCTCAGTGACACAGACATCTGTTACTTAAACAGATGCCACCTTCTAAACTCACTCAAGCAATCCTCTGTTCCAACTAGAGACCCCTAAACCAAAATTCAATGTGTGAATAGAGCTCAAAAGAGGAACTTCGAATAATGATTGATTTTACTTCCCAGCTTTATTATGAATTTGTTCAACTTGTGTATGTTTTTATTTTAGCAAAATCCCCATCATCGTTTTCAGTAATTCCTTGCTTCTCACTTAATCTCCATAGTCTGCAAAATTCAATGTTTCCGTCTCTGATTCACTGCTGATTAGCATTAGCCTCTCAGAGGACCAGATAAACTATGGTTTTTGTTTGTTTGTTTCTTCTTGCAAATATACTTTAATGATTTCACAGGGTAGGGCTCTATCACCATCTAAAAGAGAAATGAAACTTAGTTTCTTTTTTCTAAGTAGCACAAAGAGTCTGGGACTGATGTTTTCCAGTTAAGGAATACTTCCCAGCCTGAGACTGATAAGCGCCTTCAGAAGTCAGGCTTACACTTCTAAATCAGCAGTTCATGAAAGGCATTACGAAAAACTATTATACTGCTCTAATGGATGACAGCGCAGTTGTATATGTTACACCTTGAAGTAAGCAGTAGGATTTTCAATCACTTGATAACCTTGAAACTGCTAAGGTATCAAATTGCTATCATGAATATTGTGCAGGAACAGAAATAACTCAGGAAGCTGCCTTTGTGAATAATAATCAGAAAACTGCAACATTTTTACCAAGAAAATGGATTTGAGGCACTGGTGTATTGACAAGCTCTCTAACAGGAAACTAAGGTAGACATTACAAGTACATTTGCATTGGACTATGCATCAATCCATCATGAAATTCCAAAAGCACTGGGTTTGTAAGATATAATCAGTTAAAAATATATTAGCAAAGAATTATGTAGTTTGTTAATACCAGAAGGATAAAGGAGGAGAAGGCATATGTTCTGTATAGTTGAGAACATAAACAAAAATATTTGTTTGCTGTTTCAACTTGTCAATACTCTCAAATCTAACTCATTTTTACAGAGTAAAACAAGAAGGGGGTTGGAAAGTGAGGATTTGCTTAATAGGCACTTACATCAACTACAACATGAAGACATGGTAAAAATGTAAAGAGTGAATGTGTATTATACATTTCTTTTCCCTAAAAGGCATCTGTTTAGTTTTTACCAAATCCCAGCTTTATTAATGAATAGAGCACCCAGGGTTGGTCTGTGGCATTTCCAGACGACAGAGTCTACTGAGAATCCTCGACAGCCATGTGAAAACTCTATGGAGTGATTCATCATTGTGTCAGATTGGCCAGCACTTTGTCACAGTGACTGACAATGGGAGAAACTTGGAAATAATACAAAGATTCTCTGTTCACTGATAGTGTCTGCACTGTGATTAGAGAAGAAAGCTTTGAGACTGAGAAAGGAATCTTAATTTTCCTCCAAAATTAATTCTGATGTCTTACCCTTTGTAGGTCAACCCCCACCTAACATTTCCCATTGTCTTCCTCAAAAGTAGCCATTTTTATTTAAAATATTTCTTGGAGCCTGGTTGTTGAAATCATCACATACTCACAGACTTATTGAGTAAGGTAAACAATTTTTCACCACTGCAAAACCAACTACACCTCCTTTATCACAGAAACACTGTATCTACTTAAAAAGGTAATTGACACCCAGCAAAAAAAATATCTGAACTGACTGACTACTACTGATGGACATGCCAGTGCAACCTAAATTCATTCATGCTATACCTTTGGAACCTGGAATCATTTTATATTATTCAGTTTGACAAAGTCCTAAGGGTCTAATAATGCTGTTAATTTCTTGTGTTGGGTAAACTTGCTAGATAAAGTAATGTAGAGCATAGGCATTATTTTTAGAGGTCCTGAGATGCAAATGTAGATGACTTGATGCAAGTCCATCTCTTCTATTGGAAATAAAGGAAATAGCATTTTCCACAGGTAGATCAATAATGTCACCTTCTTAATAAAAGAAAAAAAAAAGCTAAATGCATCCTATGCAAAAGAAAAAATGTATCACACAAGGAATAAATTAGTATCGTGAGTAGTAATCAATACTAGCACTTATTAACTTAACATGCGCCAGAAATTGTCTAAATAATATGTCTCAGAGGAAACTCTCTGAGACTAATTATCATCACCATTTTGAAAATTGGAAAATTGAGACAGTAAAGAATACACACCTTCTACCATTCTATACAATTATAAGAATTTGAATTTAAGTCAAAGTATACCAAATATTTTAAGTTCCGTGGATATTAACTATTGGGCCAGAGTAAACAGAGGATTAGAGGTGGGGTCCATGAAAGATCAAAGAAGATAAAAAAAATGCTGTCAAATATCTGTAAGACTGATAGCCTCAACATGCAAATCTGGTCATATCACTTCCTTCCCTCACTCTTTCATCTCCCTGAAAACTTCATTGCTCTTAGGTTAAAGCCAAAATTTCTTCTCATGGTCAACAAAGCAATATTTAATCTAGGCATACCTGCCTCCCAAGCCTCATCCTCCATCTCCTTGACCTTCTCTCCAATACAATCATGCTGATTTGTTGGTAGTGCTTTATATCTGACATACTCCCTCCAGACTTATGCTTTTTCTAGTCACTGAAATTCTCTCTATTACCCTCTTTAGCTGACCAATTTGCCTTCATTCTCCCTAGTTCAGCTACATGACATCATAAGGAGGTTGACTTTTCTCTATCACAGGAACCACACAACTTTTCTTTGTTGCCTTTGTCAGAAATGCACCTTATATTTGGCAGAATGATTTTTATTTATATCTGAATAACCAACTCATTTGGCTAGTAGCCCCAGTGCTTAGCTCTCCCTGTCACATAAATAGAGGCTCATTAACTCTTTGAGAGTGAATGAGTGGGTAAATGAATAGTTTCTATCTGTATTTCTTCTGAAAGCTCGTATTTAGAATTTTATTTGATTTTTATTGCAACTCAAGGGCAAAATGAGCTAGGTATCACTTTCCTATTTTACTGCAGAAGAAATTGATGCTCAGAGAAGTTTTGTATTATCTAAATTTACATTGGTAATACCTATGTATTGTGGCAGAACCTGTTAAAATCTGAGACTTCTGAATCTCAGTCACTGTCAAGGACATCAAAGCCTAATGTCTCATCACTGAAAATGCAAATTTCAGATATCTATCTTAAAAAAAAAAAAAAACACAGAAAATGGGAAAAGGTATACAAAATGAGATTCTCAATGACCATTAAAAAGGCATGCCTTAGGGAATGGATGACTCCTGCAGATGGCAGCACTGCTTTTCTCTATGGAAATGCCAGACTAGCTCAAAGACCCTGGTGGAGGAAGCCAAAACTTGAGTGAAGAGTGATGTCTCTCAAGTCAAGTAGCTGATTGGTGAACTCTGGATGAGTGGGTATAGAGAGGTTAAGGTTCAAAAACATAAGGGAACACATCCCTGGCCAGTCTTCTGTGGTCAAGGAGGCAATGTGTTCCAAGAATATTGCAGACATGGTCATGAGCTTCAGACCAGAGTAGCTCTCCATGATTGGAAGATTGATTTTTTTCCAAAGACACATAGGTCAGTACCAATCAGCAAAACAAAAATTGATGCCAGTAAGGCCCACCCAATTTCTGAGACAGTTTGGTCCAGTGTGAAATATGTCAGTAGATACAGATACAACACAGGGGCAAGTCTAGGAAAAGCTGGGCCATTAGACCTGTTGCCTATTATTCCTGAGGCAATCATTTCCAGAGGCTGAAAGTTCCTTCATCTCAGCAGCATTGCTCAGCTGGGATAACTCTGCTATAGTATGATTTCTGTTAAAAAGAAAATGTTGCTAATAATTGTAAGCCACTTGGCTAGTTTCTTGCTTAGGCCTTCCTGTCTTGTTTACCCCAGCTGTCAGACATCTGTCCAGTCCTCTCAGCTTGTGGTTACCATCTACTTAAAGAGAACAGAATCCTCCACTACAGAACCATGAACAAATTACCCATCTGATTCTGAATCACCATTAGTTTGTATTCTCCTGATACCATGACCTAGGAGGTGTCAGGCTGGCCACTGTGTTCCTTTAAACAGTGTCTAGTTGTCTTATGATCAGATGCTCAGGGCCTCTGTCTAGCCCATAGCTCTACTCTGGTCTTTTACAAGGATCCAATTGGAAAAATTTAGAATGTAACACTTAAGTGTTTTGATAAATTTTAACTCAGTTTCTACATTTCTGATTTTCCCTGCTGAATATATTGATTGCCCAAATGCTACTGTTCAACCCAGCACAAGGTCTCTATCCTTACATGGCAATGGGAAACATCCTCAGACAGGTCTATTTCAAGAGAAGTACCACTCCAGAAGAAATATATATTTATTGCCTCTAAACCCAGACCAGTCCCATCTGAACTCATCCATTGACCCTGAACTTGTGATCCAATTTCCAGCTTCTTTCTTCTCTTTTGAGTGACCATTTAGTGGTGTTTCTACTCTTGTTTGAACATGTGCATCCCGTATGAAATCTTCTCAGGTCTCTGAGTACTTTACTGCTGATGGTTCCTTCACCACGTAAATCAATTTGTTAACCACAAAGGTCTACCACAGCCTTTCTAAATGTCACTAGAGATTTTAAAAAGTGTAGACTAGTATGGCTCAAATACACACATGGGTGATTCCTGTGTGCAGTCAAGATAAGAAGCTACTGTTATATATATATTCTAAGAATTCAGTGCAAACAAGATTGGAGAGAGAAAAGCAGGTGTGAGGGAGAATGGGTTCTTAAGGCAGAGAGAATAAGTGGGAAAAGCAAAAGTTTAAACCAGGATGTGTCAGTGGAGACTTGGAGAGGAGACTGAATAAAATAGGGAAGGATGAGGCCTGGAAGCTGTGCCCCATGGCCACATAGGAAATGTGTTCTGAAGGCAGGCAGGAGTGAACCCAACATTGACCCTAGGTTATATAAGCAGCACTTATTGGACATGGTGGGTGAACTCACACTTAGTCAATCCATGCAACTAGAAAGCAAGTAAATCCTAACTGTAAGCATCACTAAAGATAACACAATCTACCTTCCTTCCTCTTCCTTAAAGAGTTCCTTCTCCTGATATGAATAGTTTCTCTGAGCACCAGGAATTACTGTGAAGTTGTAACATCTAACTAGATGATGAAATCAGATCACATGTTGATTTTAAATTTATTGTCTATCCTGTGAAGTTAGCAGGATGCTTATTAAAGAATTTTGATTTTTTTAGCATTTTCATTTCTTGATTATTCAAAAAAGCTTCATTTTAAAATTTAGCTTTCCAGCTGCTCTTGTACCTTCAACACTTAATGATTTTCTGCTTCTCAATAAGTTAAAAACACTGGACTGTGTCACAGACTATTTAGCATATATGGAACCATCAAAGGTCCCACTGATATATTTTTTCATCTTAAAAAATCTCATTATAAATTTAGGTTTCAAAACAGAAACTCACTGAGGTTCACACAACACTATATGCAGCTATTGGTGCTTTCTCAATGACCTCTGTGTTATAAAGGTAACAATTATAATATCAGGGATTCAGGACAGCCTAATTTTGTTAAGAGGCTGTATTGAATGCCAGTCTATGACAGTATATTAAGCCCTGGTCATTCTGAATGCCTCTCCACACCCTCCTCAGAAGAGTGACAGTAATTATTTTTCTCTGTCTAATCAATAAAGGTAATGATACTCAGAATGGAACATCACAGGGTTACTTTGCTACCAAATTCAAGGCAGGACCAAGATTGGAGCTTGGAGCTTCTACTCCAGTTTCATAGCTTCCTTTACTTTGCCAAAAGGATTGAGGATGTTATCAAAATACAGAGATCAGGGCTGCTTTATAGGCTCTGGTAAGGTTGCACCCTTAAGTGGATGGGAAGGATATGTTTCCCCTTCAGGTGGATCACTTGTTTTTAAGGGGCATGGGGCCATTTGGGAGGAAGTTTTTGGAAATTTATAGGGAAAGCGTTTTTATCATTTAATGTTTGGGGACCAAGGGTAATGGAAAAGTTTTAGACCATGTTATACTCCCACAGAGCAAAGATTTCTAGCATCACCTGTGAGGTTGAATACCCAGTGGATGTCAAATAAGTGAAAAACGTGTGTAATTACCTAAGAACCTAACTCTGTTTTATATAAAATCACAAAATAATTTGCATGGTTTCAAATAGTTACTGGATTTTCAGAAATGTGATTCTCAAGTAAATCTAAGAAAAAAATACGTGTATGGTTTTGTGAGAAATTTACATGTGGGGCCTCCCAGGTGGTGCAGCAGTTGAGTGCTGGGCTGCGAAGCTGCCCCCAGCCTCTGCAGCGCTGGTTCAATTCCCGGCCACCGGTGAGGGTCCCACATGGCACGCGGACCTCTCCTGCTGTGCCCGCTGCTCCCCTCAGCAGTGTATTTCGTCAGTCTGCCTGTTCTGTTCCTCGCTCTGGCTCTGGTGAATTCTCTCACCCTCCCGTGCTTCTGACTGTACCCAGTGCTTGTATAAATAAATAAATAAATAAATAAATAAATAAATAAATAAATAAATCTTAAAAAAAAAGAAATTTACACGTGGTTTTCAATGAGATACAACTTTACACCAGCAAATGTCGCAATTATTAAAAAAAAAAAAAACAGGAAACAAATGTTGGTGAGGATGTAATGAAAAAGGAACTCTCCTACACTGCTGGTGGGAATGCAAAATGGCCCAACCACTACGGAAATCTGTGTGAAGATTCCTCACACTAATAAAAATGGAGCTTCCATATGACCCAGCAATTCTACTCCTAGGAATCTACCCAAAGGACACAAAAACATTAATGCAAAAGGGTACCTGCATCCGTATGTTGACAGCACTATTTACAATTGGTAAGATGTGCCAACAACCCAAATGCCCAAAATAGATGACTGGATCAAGAAGATGTGGTGTACATACACAATGGGATATTACTGAGACATCAAAAAAGATAAACTCATGCCATTTGCAGCAACATGGATGGAGCTGAATAGGATTATGCTCAGTGAAATAACCCAGAAAGAAAAGTACCAGATGGTTTCACTTATAGGAGGAATGTAGGGGAACCAAATAAGGGGTCGAGAAAAAACATAATAAATTAAAATACAAAATTAATAGGCAACTTTTAATCAAAGACACTGCAGGGGAGGGGGAGGGAGAAGTATCAAAGTGAAGGTGGGAAGAGCAGAAGAGACTATGGTGATGGTATAGAGGTGAACTGGTTGTGGGAATTTTATGGGAACTATATGTAAGAGGAGAAATCATACATTGTGCAAAAAGAATGATGTAAATATATATATATAATTAAATAACAATAAATAAATTTACATGTGGTTTTAACTTTATTTACTGACTTTATAATCTTGCCCTAGAGCAGAGGTGGGAGTGAGGGAGTTTCACTATATAGCTACCAGAATTGACTTATACTTCTTAAAAACTTGTTAATGTTGGATGCTCGACAAATGTAATCTACAATCACAACACTGAATTTCAACCTGGGAAAAACAACTGATTGAATAGCATGATGTTCTGGCAATAAATAGCCTGGATTTTGGCTGAAATGATCAGTGAAATAACTCTCTCTTCACTGAATAGTCATGAAACTTAGGTCCCAAGTTTAAATGTAAATGAAAATCCGTTAATTGGAAAGCATTCCACAAAGTCAGGTTATTATTAGATCTCCTCTAGGAGAAAAGATGAGAAGTTGAGTTTGGATAAGACATTCTGTTACAGATTCACTTCTGCCTCATGTCATAGTTTTCGTATTATTTAGAGGTAATTTAAGATTCCTATACATGGTAACATGTTGAAACTTTCATTTCATCCATTGCACTTTCTCCCTGCACTTTTCAGTTCCTGTCTTTGTTTTGGAATGGAACTATTAAGTTCCAATATGAAGTTAAATACACTGGACAGAGAAAGGTGTGAGTCAGCAGTTTACAACTGCCAAGAAAGGAATGAGAGGGCTTTCAAATTCATGTTATTGATGTGTACTATTTTAAAATTGTATGGTTGGCTGTTTCAGTGAACTTAATCAGGGATCAGCAATTTACTGATGATGAAAATAAACTAACACTAAAGTTTCATTCTGCAAACAAGGAGCAAAGTTGACCATTTGGTAATCAAAAGTTAGAGATAAAGCTGTAGGATTTTCAGACTGTCATGGAGAGAAGCTCTTTAAACTTAGTTCACTATCTCAAAAGAACAGATCTTAGGTTCACAAAAATCACATATGGGTTTTAATTTCTTAGACACTTTATTTCTTTAGTGACAACTTGCTATGGAATTATTTCTAAATATTATGCCACAGTAATTAGGGAATGACCCAAAGCACCATTCTGGAAAATAATGATATCAGTCAACTGCAATAAGATCTTCTGGGGACATTTAAAAGATGAAAATAAAAATGCAAAATAAAATAAATACTACACCCCCCCCCAATTCCCAGATACACCTCCAAGCACACCTGATTTGTAGCCCTCAAATGAGGTTTGGGAATCTGTGTATTCCCTAGCAGATTCTAATGTGCCAAACAGGTATGTTACCTATGATTTTTGACTACTTGTCAATTAGATGACAGAATAAATAAGATCAACACAGAATTCCTGCAGATTCACTTTAATGTTTTACAGTAAATTCTAATTCTCTTTGGCTATTTTACATATTTTATCTGCATATCCAACATTTAATACTGATAATGTTAAAAATAAAAGAATTCCACCTGCTGTGCACAATGACAGAAGACATAAAGAACATTAATAGTCCATCACTTCCTCTGGTCCAGAGGAAAATAATGAAGTATGAGCTGTTGGGAATACTTCCTCAAGGTATCAGTTTTACTAGTGGCACAATGGTAATGGCTACTTCTGAACAGTGGCTCAGCTATTTAGAGGCACAACATTTCAATAATAGGAAAAGTGTTGAAGTGGAAATTGGGTTGAAAGCAAATGAGATATCTATAGGTATCTATAGACATAGATATCTATACTACGCTGCCTTCTATACAAAGCAGACTTTAATTAGTCTAGAAATTTCTTCATATAGTAATGCACAAGCAAAGGAAGACATGATACCTATCCTTAGTTTCCAAACTCAGATGGCAGATAGAGTTCCCAATAGTTCAACCTATCAAACCAGGCAGAACTGTCTTTTCAGTGGTCCTTCCTTCTTAAAAAGCAGAGGCTTATAGCTTAATGAATTTTAGCAAAAAAAAAAAAAATCCTATGAGAGTCAAGGTTAACAACTTAGTACTTCGGACTATATACTGATGCGTAGTATGTAGTATGTAATATCAACAGATAATTTTGTACAAATGCATGTCTCACAGTTGTGGCACTGGCCTCTACTTTTCCAGAAAGAGAACAACTTTCTGCAGCAGTAAATTATAAAATCTAGCCTGAAATACGCTTTGCCCATTTTGTCTGAACATCCACTTTTTGAGAATAACAGATATTAGGATACATTCTCTATAATCAGAAAATCATGAAATATTATATTGAAAAGAGATCTTAGATATGATCTGATCCATCTCCAACTTGGACTCTTCCCTCTCTTCCTATAACACATACCAAATCCATAAAAGACACAACCTCCCAGCAAAGCCTAATGCCCTTAATTTATATATATTAGAGCAAGTAGTTCACCCTTCTACCACCCCCACCAAACACACACACACACACACACACACACACACTTGACTTTAGTCAAAGCCACTATCAGGTCTCCTTGGACTACCAAACTCCTTTCCTAATAGGTGTCACCACTTCCATCCTTGTCCATTGTATATTTTCGCATCACAACAGAGAGATACTTTTTACAGGAATCTAGAAAACTTAAATAAGGGATCAGGAAAAAGAATAACTATAAGAAAGAAAATATCAAAATCAACAAACAACTATGAACCAGAGACAATCTATGGGGGTTGGGGGGCAGGGAAAGGAGGGCTTGGGGTCAAAATAAGGGGGTTGTAATTGTATGGGGAATATAAAAATAAAATTTAAATAAAATTTAAAAAAACATACATACTAATAAAAATAAATAAATAAAATGAAAATCACTTCATGTCATGCCTCTGGGCAAAGAGTCACTCCTTAATAAATGACATGCCAGATTCCACAGGATTTGTTTCCAGGTCACTTTTCTAATATTATTTATAATTTCTACATTTCATTCTCTGCAGACACACTGGTCTCCAGGCTATCACTACCATGGCTGCTTTCATGCTATGATAACAGAGCTGAGTATTACCAATAGAAACTATAAGACCTGCAAAGCCTAAAATATTTACCTGCTGACTCTTTACAAAAAATTTCACCAACTTCCTGATTTATACTATGCTGCCTTCCATACAACACTAATTAGTCTCGAAATTCTTTGATATATAAATGCATATGGAAAATTACATACACAGATGATACTATTAAGAAGCCAAAAAATACTTTTAGGAATAATATACAGATTTTTTAACTTGTAGGTCTCCAATCTAGCTTTTCTTTAACTTTTTAAGCTTAGTTTACTAAACAATATTCTTTCAGCAGAGGAAGCAATTATTAAATAGTTGAGGATACCTTTGATTATTGTTGGTCCAATTACAGATATAGGTGAACTTTCTCAAACATTTTAAACCACATCTAAGAATTTAACATCCTTGATTTTAATTTTCAGTACTTCCGTTTTTTGTTTTTTTGTTTTTTTAAGATTTATTTATTTATTTATTTATACAAGCACTAGATACAGTCAGAAGCACGGGAGGGTGAGAAAATTCACCAGAGCCACAGCAGGGAACAGAACAGGCAGACTGATGAAATACACTGCTGAGGGGAGCAGCAGGCACATAGGAGAGGTCTGCGTGCCATGTGGGGACCCTTGCCAGCGACTGCGGATTGAACCGGTGCCGCAGAGGCTGCAGGCAGCTTTGCAGTCCAGCGCTCAACCGCTGCCACCAGGGGAGGACCACTTTTGTTTTCTTACTGACATAAACTTTTAGAATTTTTACACAGCAAGTCAGTGAAATATATACATGTGCTTAGAGTTCCTAAAATGTCCCAATATTGTTTGAGATTTGACAAGACTTAAAAATCTAAGTCTAGGGCCTCCCTGGTGGCGCAGCGGTTGAGTGCTGGGCTGCGAGCTGCCAATTCGATCCCCGGCTGGCCAGTGAGGGTCCCACATGGCGTGTAGACCTCTCCTGCCGCGCCCGCTGCTCCCCTCAGCAGTGTGTTTCATCAGTCTGTCTGTTCTGCTCCCTGCTCTGGTTCTGGTGAATTCTCTCACCCTCCCGCGCTTCTGACTGTACCCAGTGCTTGTATAAATAAATAAATAAATCTTTAAAAAAAAATCTAAGTCTACATCCATTATTCAAAAATATATTTTATATTTAAATTTACAAGTCTCACTTGTTATTCAGGAGACCACATTCTCTTAAACATTATAAGTATATAAAATTTCAAATGTGCTTAGATTATTTAGCTAAAAAAATACTACAAGTTTGATTCCTTAAATAACTCTTATTAAATTCTAAATGTTTTTGAATTCCTTAAGAAAACATTTCTGTCATGCCAATCAATTTTAGAGAACAACTTCTCAACCAATTGATATTATAAAATGATTATAAATATTTGGATTATAAAATTACATATTACATATAACAAATGCAAGAATAAAAGCAAAATATTCTTATTGTAGAGCATATGGAGAGACCCTTATTAAGATATTACTTATATTTTACAGTGACAGAGTTAGTACTAAGGAAAGTTAGCTTTTAATATGCATCATTGCTTAATGTTTGCAGTTTTATCTAGCAAAGGCACTTGAATGTTTGCATTTCTTTGCATTATTTGGCTTTGAAATGTGTTATTTCAATGTAATACTAAAGACTTGTAAATAGTACATTTTGTATTTTTATGCAGTTTATTTCTTCCTATAACACTGTTCTTAGGGATATCAAAATACTAGTAGATTTCTAGATCTCTTTGATGACTTTGTATGAAAATTATGTAAATCTAGAATTCTAGGTAAATCTAGAATTCAGTTCTCTGCTGCATGACTTTGGGCCAATATAGCCTGAAGGGGAGGAGAGATAAAGGTAAGAGACATTGTCAAATTGGTCTGCATATCTGTTTTTTTCTTTTATCAGACTCCTCTAGCAGTCCCACTTTTTCCACAACAGGTATTTCCAATTTTATAACTTTATCAAATAAACTTCTATATCCATTCTAATGGCATCTTTATAGATAGATAGATAGATAGATAGATAGATAGATAGATAGATAGATAGATAGATTTATTTGTACAAGAACTGGGGTACAGGTCAGATGTGCAGGAGGGTGAGAGGATTCACCAGGGACAGAGTGGGGAACAGAACAGGCAGATTGACGAAAAATACTGCCGAGGGGAGCATCAGGCGAGATAGGACAGGTCTGTCCTGCCATGAGGGTTTCTCCCCGGCTGGCCAGGATCGAACCCACGCTGCAGACTCTACAGACAGCTACACAGTGCCAGTGTGGCGCTCAACTGCCTGTGCCACCAGGGAGGCCCCCACTCTAATGGCCTCTTTTTCAACTATGAGTTTTCTATTTGCAACCTACAACTCTGTTACAGGTTTATGAAATCATTTTCTGAAAACAGATCATGAAGGGAAAATTGAGTGAGAGAATCCAGACACTTGTATTGATGAGAATTTATGAAAGTGACAAGGGGCTAACCAACTTCAGCATTATCAGTATGTCTCTGAGTCTTAGCTTCATCTTCTGTGCTAGAAATAATGATACCTGCTTCACAGATTAGAATGAACAGTGAGAAGGAAATGGTGTACTAACTATGAAAGTGCTCAGCACAGTGCATATTTTGTGATTGTTTTGGTATATTTTTTCTTAATTAGTACATTTTTTTACTCAAGTAAAACAGTGATCCAGGAAAATGCATAAATCATAAAGGCACGGATGATGAGTTAGTCCAAAGTGAAGGCACCTGTGTAACCTGGTGAAGAAACAGATAACAAGCACCTCAGCTCTCTTCATGCTCCCTTCAACTACTACACACCAGATTAGTTTGGTCTATTTTCAAATATATCCATATACTCATGCAGTGCAACTTTTGTGATTCCCTTCATCCCTCCACATTATATTCCTGAGCTGTGTCATTTATGAGGCATGCTTATGCAATATTGCATGTAATAGTTTGTTTTGTTGTTGTATAGTGTTCTGCTTTATGATTATGCCTTGATTAATCTGTTCTTCTCTTGACTGATACATAAATTGTTTTCAGAATAGGAATAGTATGAATTATTTTTCTATGCACATTTTTGTATACAATTGCTGACACTCATAAGTGTGCATTTTATTGCGCTATAACCTGGGCATTTGTTGAGTCAAAGGGTGTGTGTATGTTTAACTTTGGTTGCCAATTCCTTTCCAAGATGGTTATAACAAATTTAACCTCATACCAGCCATTTAATGAAAATTCCAATTGCTCCATTTCTTTAACACTTGGCATCTCACTATGATTTTAATTTGCCTGTTCCTATTCCACAGAGGAAGTTGAGCTCTTTTTATTCCAATACTGCTTTGGCAGAATAGAGCATTAGATGTAATAGCTTTATCTTGGTAGTAATACTCTTCATGGTAGATAAATTAATAGTTATGCATTTAAAACTATTTCTTAGCGCACACAGATTAATCAGAATCACAAGCTAAAAATTACCAAGTGTGCTATGTGGACATTTTCTTCATTTAACAGGAGAGGTGAACATCAACAACTTTTCCAATGGATTTAGATTTTTGGCATTCATGTTCATGTTTGATATGTTCTAATCCTAACTGGTGGTACTGATTCTGATATCCTTTTTGTATTCTGCTAAGGCGGATCAAATCAGATACAAGTCTAATAAGAACTTTTGAGGCTTCTGATGTTTCTTCACATCACAATAAAATTATTTGAAGACCAGGCATTATGTTGATTTTTTAAGGCTTGTGTATCTCTGAGAGTTTTTTTTTTTTATTGTGTCACTATCAGGCCAAGGAATCCCCTGTGAATAAACTGGAAATGGAGAATCAGAAACAATGCCAATAGCATCACCACAGTAGGGATATTTAATTCTGTCTATTTATTTTTTACCTAAGAGAAAGCTCAGTTCTCATTCTTGCCAGTTATTTCTAGGAGGATTTGTGATGACTTGAATTAATGTTCAGCTAATATTAATTCCCCTGTCACTCCTACTGTGGGAGGAGTAAACATTCTGACCTTGTTGATACTGGGCTTGGGAAGCTAGAAAATGTGACACACGCAGGGATCTTAAATACCCCGTATAGTCTGGCTTGGCTTTTGGATTCCTGGCATTCAGCATAAACAGTAAATGACTAGGTATCCACTGTTCCAAAATGTGAAGATTAATGTAGACGTCAGGATCCAGTCTAGATCTTAGAGCCCAGAATATGGCGTCTGGTGATGCTGAGTTAAAGCTCACACCTAACTCATGAAAAAGCAAGATCTTCTTGTTTTAAGCCACTTAGTTTTGGTGTGATTTGTTATAAAGCACTAGTGTTCCAAAAGCTGACTGAGGCAGTTCCTGAGTTTATTGTTTAAGAATATTGACATTGGGGCCTCCCTGCTGGCACAAGGGATTAAGACACAACCTACAAAGCTATCTGCAGCCACTGCATCATGAGTTTGATCTCTGGCCAAGGAGCTACCCACATGGTGCAGCAGACCTCTCCTGACTCCTCCGCTGCTCCCCTCAGCAGTGCATTTTCGGTCAGTCTACCTGTTCTGTTCCCACTCTGTCTCTGGTGAATACTCTCGCCCCCCCATACCTCTGGCCTGTACCCCAATTCTTGTATGCATGAATAAATCTATTAAAAAAAGAATATTCACATTAAAGTTCTCAAATAGAAAACTGCATTTAGTAAATTAGTCAAAAAAAAAAAAAATAGAGAAAGAATAGAGAAAGAGAGCACTGATAATGTGCCAGTCACTGTGCTACTTGCTAGAAAAAGATGATGAAGAGGGCCTCCCCGGTGGCGCAGCGGTTGAGCGCTGGGTTGCGAAGCTGCCCGTGGCCTCTGCAGCGCGGGTTCGATCCCCGGCTGCTCCCCGGCCACCAGAGGAGGATCCCGTATGGTGCGCAGACCTCTCCTGCCGCCCACTGCTCCCCTCAGCAGTGTACTTCGGTCCTTCTGCCTGCTCTGCTCCCCACTCTGGCTCTGATGAATTCTCTCACCCTCCCGCGCTTCTGACTGTACCCAGTGCATGTATAAACAAAACAAACAAACAAATATAATAAATAAATAAAAACATGCCTCTATAAAAAAAAAATATTTAAAAAAAAATTTAAAAAAAAAAAAAAGATGATGAAGAAAAAACACTTGGGAAAACTTCACAAAGTAATTATAACATAATGTGATCTTTTCCTGATGCTGATAAACACCTATTACAGGATGGTCTAAAGAGGGAACTAGAACTCGCCTTGACAACTCAAGGAAGTTTTGTGAGAGATGAGGTAGAGTAAGAATTATACACCTTATTATAGGCAGAACTGATAGCATACTCAAAAAAATAAAATGACATGATGACCAAAATGACCAAAAATGACATGATATAGTCATTAAGTAGACCACAAGGAATGTTGTAAGATGAACTCCATGAGAGTAAATTTTAGGGGGGTAAGAAAGTAAAAAGTGTATCTGTGGCTTCTGTAGCCATCCTGCACACTAAATACAGAGATAAAACTCAGATGAAATAACAAATTTCTAAGATTCAGTTATGAATGAAACCAAGGATAGGATTCTAGATAACACCCACATTTATAAGATAGACAGAGGCAACAGATTCATTAATCTGCCAGATAGTTGCTGAGCACTGTCATTATGATAGTAAATGAAAATAATCCCTTGTAGAAATACAAGTTTCCATGTGAATATAAACACAAAAAGTAGGGAACTCCCTGGTGGTGCAAGGGGTTAAGCACCATACTATGAAGCAATCCACAGCCTCTGCATCATGAGTTTGATCCCTGGCTGGCCAGGGAGCAACCCACATGGCACAGCAGACCTCTCCTGACTCGCCTGCTGCTCCCCTCAGCAGTGTACTTCGGTCAATCTGCCTGTTCTGTTCCCCACTGTCTCTGATGAATCCTCTCACCCACAGCATCTCTGGCTCGTACCCCAGCTCTCGTATGCATAAATAAAAAAATCTTTAAAAAAATACAAAAAGTAGGTCCAGAAATCTCCACACAGCTCTCCATAGTGGCTGGACCAGTTTGCACTCCCACCAACAGTGCAGAAGAGTTCCTTTTTCTCCACACCCTCGCCAACATTTGTTGTTGCTAGTTTTTTTAATATGTGCCATTCTCACTGGTGTGAGATGGTATCTCATGGTAGTTTTGATTTGCATTTCCCTGATTACAAGTGATGTTGAACATTTTTTCATATGCCTGTTGGCCATTTGCATTTCCTCTTCAGAGAAGTTTCTTTTTAGCTCTTCTGCCCATTTTTTGACTGGATTATTTTCTTTGTTGTTGCTGAGTCTCATCAGCTCTTTGCAGATTTTTGTGATCAGTCCTTTATCATTAGTGTTGGGTGCAAAAATGTTCTCCCAGTTGTTGGGATTTCTCTTTGTTTTTGTTATTGTCTCTTTTGCTGTGCAGAAGCTCTTTAATTTGATGTAGTCCCAGCTGTTTATCATAAACATAGAGCTTCCATATGATCCAGCAATTCCATTCCTAGGTATTTACCCAAAGGACACAGAAACATCAATTCCAAACAACACCTGCACCCCTATGTTTATAGCAGCACTGTTTACAATAGCTAAGCTTTGGAAACAACCCAAATGCCCAAAAATAGATGACTGGATCAAGAAGATGTGGTACATATATACCATGGAATATTACTCAGCATTCAAAAAAGATAAACACATGCAATTTGCAGCAACATGGATGGCGCTGGAAGGGATCATGCTCAGCGAAATAAGCCAAAAAGAAAAAGAAAAATACCGGATGGTCTCACTCATAGCAGGAATCTAGAGAACTTAAATAAGGGACCAGGAAAATAAATATAAGAAAGTGAAAATCAAAATCAACAGAAAACTATGAACCAGAGACACTTTTTGGGGGGTGGGGGGCGGGAGGGGAAGGATTGGGGTCAGAATGGGGCGTTTGCAATTGTATGGGGGAATATAAAAATAAAATTTATTATTTAAAAAAAAATACAAAAAGTAAAGAGGCAATTCTAGTATATAGTGTTAAATGTTATAATGTGGAAATGGATGGAACAAAATGGGGAGAGGACCAGGCCATCTTCACAGAGAAAGTAATACTTTAACTGAGAACATAAAGAAGGAAAACAAATTACTCAAATCAAAAGTAACAAAAATATTCCAGAGAGAGTCAATGGAATGTTGAAAAATCTCACAGAAAAAAGATAAGCTGATGAGTCCATCCATGTAAGGGGTGATGTAATAAAAAAATAAAAACAAAAAACAAACAAAACACTAGATGAGGCAAATAGGGTCAGGTTATAAGTTGTTTTTGGAGTTTCCATTAACTTTGAAAATAAGGAGAAACCACTGAGGGATTTTAAGGAGGACTAAGACACATCCTTGGCATAGAATTGGCAGAACTTGATGACGCTGCACACCTGGGTGAAAAGAAAGGAACACACACAGGACACTCAGCAAATAGACTTGGGCGAATGAGTGAAACATAATGCCTTTGGGAGCACAAACTGTGTGTGGGTTTAGCGGGTTGGTGATGAGAATTTAAAGGTGATATTTTAAAAATAATAATAAAAGAGGTAGACAAATAGCTGTTAGGGGGCAAGTAAGAGAATCAAAGGTATAATGTTTGTTCATCAATTGAGGAGAAGACCTAGTTTTAAGAAAGTGTTGCTGATCATCAGTGGCAATACTGCAAAGAACATAAGAATACTTAGTAAGAAAACATATTCATCTTTGACTATTAAGAGTTTGTGAGTGACTTTTGATAATGCAGTTTCAGTGATGTGATGGGTGTAGAAATCAGATTAAAACAGGATTAAAAGCGACTGACTGAACAAATAGGAAAGAAAGTGGAAGAAATAACAGAATGACAGTTTAAAGAAGTACCTCTGTTGAAATAAAGGAATATTACAAGAGGAAAATCAAGCCAGACTGTGTGCTAGTAGAAAAGAATCAGAAGGAGGAGGCAACTTAAAACATAAGGTATGTCAGGGTGTTTGTCTCTTAAAAGAAATCACTCCCTATATGAACTCATCAGCTTGTCTCTTATCCTTGAGAATCTTAAAAATTCCATTGACTCTATCTGGAATTATATTTTTCTTACTTTTGACTTATGTAATCCATATTCCTCCTTTAGCTTCTCTACCCGGGTGTTACCTTTCTCTGGCTCTTTCCAAATTTTGTAGTGGATGGGGAAGGAACTTCTACATTTCCTGAAGGAAATGGAAATCTTGAGTTTAATTTCAAAACAGGAAATCTTATTCCTATTAAGGAGCAGGACACTTTGTCCTCAGGACATAACAGGGAAGGGCAGGCTTACAAAAATAAGAAATTTAGAGATCATTGGAAGAAAGAAAGATGTAAGGATATTGACTTTTACTCCAAATGGTAGAAAAAGAGGTAATTGGCTAGATGAGTTTAAGAAAAGTGGAAAAGGTTGAAATCGTCCTGAGAAAACTGGTAAGGAGAAGGTTCTTAGCTGCAAACCAGAGTCATCTCTATAGTTAATTTTAGTAGAGATGGATCTTATTAAGGTATATTAGGTAGCCTACAGTATTATTAGGAGGTCTAGTGAGCTACAACCATAACAATGTCAATGCAGGCCTCCCTGGTGTCACAGAGTTTAAAGACAGCGCTATCAAGCTACTGCCAGCCACTACTGCATGAATTTGATCCCCAGCCAGCCAGGGAGCAACCCACATGGCACAGACCTCTCCTGCCTCACCCGCTGCTCCCCTCAGCAGTGTATTTCAGCACATCTGCCTGTTCCTCTTCCCACTCTGTCACTGGTGAATCCTCTCACCCCCTGCACCTCTGACTTACACCCCAGTTCTTGCATGCATAAATAAATAAATCTTTTAAAAAATCATGCCAGTCCAGGATAGATTTTCATTCTAAGAAAAAAAGCAAACTTCTATCTTGTTTTCTGAATTCAAAATACTTTCTAATGGGTCTGTCTGCTGTGTGGCCCAGATCCTTTGTCTGGACCCAGTCAGCCCAGGGAGAATAGGGAATCATATCAGGTTCCACCTCTCCCAGCCTGGACTCGTAATGTAACATCCCTGAAATAGGAGATGTGTTCAAAAGATATTAGGCAACCACCAATAAAGGGCAAGGAAGTAAGAGGGAGAGGAGGGAAAGGGAGACTGAGGAAGGAAAGACATAAGGAAGGACAAAATGAGTGGCAAAGGGGTGAAAAAAATTGCATGAATTAACCATGATCTGACAGCATGCCTTTAAAAATAATTAAATTTATCTGTTGTTATTAAAGCACCATTGTTTTACATCATTGTTAGTATTTTGATGGTAGAGGATTTCCCCTTCAGGTGTAGTCACCATCGCACTCCCACCACCTTGCACCCACAGTCCTCCACCATAGTCAACAGTGCTCTCTCTTCCACCCCTCTATCTGAATGCCACAGATCTGTTACGACTTTCATCATAGAAATCCTTGACACCATGGGGTTAAAAATAGAAGCTAATGTTATCTTAATGAAAGTATGTGAAATTGCTGGACTGTAGAATTCAGATTTGATGTAGAAGCAAATAAAAGGGAATGAAGACAAGAATACCTTCCCTCTCTTGTACTCATGCCAGTGCCCAGAAGGACAATGGTTGTATACAGTAGTATGAGGGTTGACTGCTGGTCAAAGTGAGCAAAGGTTTGAAGTCCAAAGTGGATGTGATTCTAGCTCTGCCTAACATACTAACTGCAAAACTTAGGCAAGTTATTAGGCCCACTTCCTTATCAGTACAATGGGAAGGATGATGGTTAGCAAAGCATTATACCACAGGTAGAATACACTCAGCTCTTAGCATAGTGCCCCTCACCTGTGTGCCCTCAAAACGATAGTAAGCACTTTTCAATAAAGCTCAAGTGCTTTATTTATTCCCCCCTCTTGTCTCCTTCCCCCACGCATAGATTTTAGGCAAATAAAAATATCCAGACCAACCAGGGGCTGAAAACCACCCAGCATAATTCAAGTCATTCTCAAGAATTGAGTATCTGGACATAGGAAAAAAAAAAAGTTATGACTCACAATTAGAGGATGGAATCTTCAGGAAAAACCAACATTAGCATCTAAACAAGAAAATGAGCTTGTTGACATTGAAAAATGTTACTATGTTTTCAATTTCATTAAAGCCTCCAATAGACAAACACATTTATTTCTGTGCTATATGTCTGATAGCAAGAATGGGCAAAAACATCAGTCTACAAGCATTGAGACTCTTGTGACAGCGCTGATGAAATATATGTTTCCTGAAGAGACATGCAATCCTCACTATCTGTGACCATTGAAATATTAAGGAAATTACTTATAAAACAGATAAAAATCCATTATGGGAGCACAGCCTAGAAACTGCAAGGAGACTGGGAAGGAATAATTTCCAATCTTCCTTGAAAATAAAAAGAATTTTTTTTCTCTTGTTATTATCTTGGTGAAATTAAATTTCATTGTGCAGTTCTCATCTTCATAATTGCCAGGTTGCTTTGAGAATTAGATATAAAAAGCCACCTCATATAAAGGTAGCAGCTGATTTTTCTAAATATTATATTTTTTAAATGATAAAAGAGGAATAACATTTCAAATGATCATTTTAATCACTAGGCTTGTTCTGTGGCAGCCCACCCATCGTCCTCAATACACACTCATTTACAGACATTAAAGCACGATACATCACATTAAGGGGCATCCACCCAGACCCTAAAATTATCTGTATTTGTATAGAAATAGGATCTCCATTACCATGTTCTTGGGTTTCTAGAAAATGTCCAAAGGCTGACAGCCTAGAAATCTGAGTCTTGGGAGGTATAGCATACTAAATAACTGCACCCCAAAGATATCCAAACAATAATCATCTGGAACTGTGAATATGTTACCTTATGTCCGCTGTGAATATGTTTTTCCCATCTGTCTGCTCTGTACCCAGTATGTATAATGGGCCCATAGCCCTTGTTCCTTGTTCTCTATCTAAGGACAAAACAATGGGCCTGCCTCTTAGTAGTTTTTATTTGGGAATTAGATGCTATTTCAGTGAAAACAGTATCTGCAACTGACTAGTCATGATGCTTCAACCAGCCCTGAAGATTCCAGATATTCCTCTTAATTTTCATCTTGTCAGATGTATTGGAACATCAGGCCTGACTTATACCTAGTCCTACTTATCAAATATCAAATCCTCCTTTTTGATTTCCTTTTCTTCCTCCACCCCTCTCTTTCTTCCTTCTTCTATTTCATCTTTTCTCCCTTATTGATGATGTACAGTTCAACAGGTACTACTTGCAAAACACATATTTAAAAAGTGATTTTTATATACACCTTCAAATTGATTTTAATGTCACACATATCTCAAAGTATGACATTAAAATCACTAAAAGGTGGTGATTTTAATGTCTACTATATTTCACTAAGTCATTGAAAAGTACATTTAAGTGGGTAAATTTTATCAAATATAAATTATACCCTTAATGAAATGTTTTAAAGAAAGTTTTGTCATGAAGATTTTAGACATTATTGTCATCAACATTGCCCTCCTTGAGGGTGCACTATGGTAATAACACAAGGCGGGGCTCTATTCCCAAAATGAAAACAATGATGAACACCAATATTACTTCAATAAAAAAAGTAAAAGTCAACAAAATGATAATCAAAAAAACACTTAGTTTTAGCTCACATTATAGTATACCTTTATATATATATATATATATATTTTTTTTTTACACCATTTTTCATTTTGCACAATGTATGCATTTTCATCTTGGTTATAGTCCCCATACAATTCCCACCCCCCGCCTTGTTTTGATCCTGCTTCCTCTTCCCCACCCCCTGTAGTGTGTCTCTGGTTTATACTTGCTTGTTGATTTTGATTTTTGCTTTATTATAATTAGTCTTTTTCCTGGTCCCTTATTTAGGTTTTCTAAATTCCTGCTATGAATGAGACCACTGGTATTTTTCTTTTTCTTTCTGGCTTATTTTGCTGAGCATGATCCATCTAATGGAATATGGTAAAAGATTGTTGTGGCACTGGTGATGGGCAGGGTGTGAAAGTAGGCATTTGCACAGATTTGAATTAATTACCTTCAGAACAGGTACAAAGATGCAAACTTACTTTGGCTCAATAAACATAATTATGAAAGAAAATAGAAGTCCTCCTTGTCATTGTCAATTGACATATATACACACAGATAAAAAATATCAAATAGTTATAAAAACATGTAATAAAAATCATATCTTCTATTTACAACAGAGTTTTCAATTCTGCCTTTTGTTCACATATTTTTTAAACTTTAAAATAAATTTATATTTACAGAAAAATTGCAAAGATATTTTAGAGTTCTCATATAATCCTCAATGAGCTCCCCCTAGTTAAAATCTTTCACAGTCACAGTACACTAATATTAAAAATTTTTACTCTTATTTCTTCTGGTTATTTACTTCATATTTTTTAAAGATTTATTTATTTATTTGTTTGTTTGTTTATTTATTTATTATTTTTAAGAACTGGGGTACAGGCCAGGGGTGAGGGGGGTGAGGGGATTCACCAGAGAAGAGCGGGGAGCAGAACAGGCAGACTGACTGAAATACACCACTGAGAGGAGCAGCGAGCAAGACAGGAGAGGTCTGCTGCACCATGTGGGTATCTCCCTGGCTGGGGATCAAACTCATGCTGCAGTAGCTGCAAATAGCTTCACAGTGCTGTGCTTAACACCTTGTGCCACCAGGGAGGCCCAAATATTTATTTATTTATGCATACAAGAACTGTGGTATAGGCCAGAGGTGTGAGAGTTGAGAAGATTGACCAGACAGAGTGGGGAGCAGAACAGACGGATCTACTGAAATACGCTGCTGAGGGGAGCAGCAGGCAAGACAGGAGAGGTCTGCTGCTCCATGTGTGTTAGCAACCTGGCCAGGGATTGAACTGGTGCTGCAGTGGCTGTCAACACCTTGATGGTGCTGTGCCTTTAACCGCTGTGCCACCAGGGAGGCCCCTATTTACTTCATATTTTTAAATAATATACTTATACGTCTATTAATTAATATATCAAATTTAGAAAATATGCATTATCTGTCACTGTGAAGTCAAGGAACTAGCTTGCAAACTCTATATACCTTTACCCTGCTCCTCATCTTAACAAATGCATTTTATTATATTTTTTGTACTTTGCTGACAAGTTTTTTAATTTAAATGAAACACCTATTGTTTCATTTTATGCTATCATAAATCACCATTATATGCTATCTCTTAAAACTCTATTTATAAATTCAAGAAATTGGCATCTCTCAATTTCCCTCTTTCTTATTGCTCGTTTCACAACTTTCATTTATTTATTGAATTGATACTTGTTGATCACATACTATGTTCCAGAATTTTCTAAGCTCCATGGATACAATAATACAGATATGAGAAAATGAGATCCTTACTTTCATACAATTTATATTCTAGAATTGGAGTAGGTCAAAATAAATAAGCAAGGGAACAATTCAGGCATAAAGGTATGCATGGGGGAAAGGTCTGTAATGACAGAGTAGAGATCCTGAGGCTAAATGCTAGGGAAGACTTCCCTGAGATGACTTATAAATTAGGAGGCAATAGTTAGTTTCCTAAGGTGAGGGTGAAAACAAAGGGACAAACAAAAAAAAAGAGCAACAAAAGATGAGGTCAGCGTGGTGGGCAGGACAGGGACCATAATACAGGGCATTTAAAACAGGGTGGAGAGGGCCTCCCCGGTGGTGCAGCAGTTGAGCACTGGGTTACGAGGCTGCCTACAGCCTCTACAGCGCCGGTTCGATCCCCGGCCACCGGAGGAGGGTCCCACATGGCGCGCAGACCTCTACTGCTGCCCACTGCTCCCCTCAGCAGTGTACTTCGTCAATCTGCCTGCTCTGCTCTCTGCTCTGGCTCTGGTGAATTCTCTCACCCTCCCACAATTCTGACTGTACCCAGCGCTTGTATAAATAAATAAATAAATCTTTACAAAAAATCGCTGACTTTTAAAAAAAATAAAATTAAAATAAAACAGGGTGGAGAGTTGGCATTTTATTCTAAGCATGACAGGAAATCTTTGAAGAGTTCTGAGCATGGTGTGAATGCACAGGAACATGGTCTGATGTACATTTTTAGGAGTTCAACTTATGTGTGAAGAGATGGGAGGGGCAAGGAAGGCAGATATTGTATCAGAGAAGCCCGCTTGGGAGGTTATAGTCCTAATTCAAGATCATGACAATGAAACCTATTTAGGATATGATTTAAAGGTAGAATGGGCAGCACTGGCAAATGAACTGGATGCTAGATATGAGCGAAAGAATGTAGATAAGTATAAAAAGTACATATATAGCGAATGGTGCCATTTAAAATGGGAAAGCAACAGAGGATCCAGTTTATATGAAAATGTTGAGATGTACACTGAATGAAAACTATGTTACAGTTGAGATGTCTAACATATTTAAGTGATGTTTAAGCAGGTGGTAGGATATGTCTATTTGGAATTCCAGGAATAGTCAGACACGAGATACATATTTACAGGGTATTTCAAAGTAGTTTGTATTCAAAATAACAAAACAGTATGATATAATCTATGGAGGGAGCATGCAGTTAGGGAAGAGAAATGGTTTAAGAAGGAACCTATTAATCTGTGTAACAAGTGTATGGATACCTCTCCAGGAATGGAGAACTTCCTGTCAAATGTTTCTCAAGCATTGAATCTCTGTGTCTCCCACTGACTCTGAATTATAAGCTAAGATGTGGCTCAAGTGATTAGGTCAAACCCACATGAATAATGCTTCTTTTGTTAATTCAAAGTCAAATGATTACTGACCATAATTACATTTGCAAATCTCTCTTGCTATATAATGTAACCTAAGCATGGGCACAACATTGGGGGCAAAAGTCACAAGGGAAATTCTGGCTACAACACACAAGCAGCTGAAGGAAAAACTTTCAAACAAATGTGGAGAGCATGCGCCTGTATACTGCTAGAGTGTGAGTTGAGATTACTTTCTATATAAAATTGTTATTAATAAAGAGGTTATTTATAACTACATAAATTTTAATTACATAATAATTGCATACATAGAGCAGTAACTATGTTCATTATTCTGTTATTGGAAACTAATATAATTAGAAATGTTTCTTACAACAATACAGCAAAGAGGTATATGTTTTTGCATATTATGAGCAGAGGAAATGATGCCTACAGAGTTTAAGTAATTTGATCATGGTTGATTGTCATAATCAAATGCGTTCCTCACAGAGGAACAAGTCAAGATCGTTCTACCCTGTCACCTGGAAACAGAATGAAAGGGACAAGAATAGGTAATTATGACACAATGCTTCCTGTTGAACCACCTGAGTATGTCTTTTAACCCTACTTGAGAACTGACTCTCCTTGAACCCTGGATGATGTAAGAAATGCAACCAAAAAATTGTGGATCTGAAGCTAATGATCTATAAGCTTGAAAATTCTAGCATTTAAACTGGCACACATTTTTCTTCTCTGGACTCATACTTCATTTTCAGAAAACTATTAATAAATGATGAACAGATCAGGTTTGCTTACCTAGCTCACAATAACAAAGATTAAAAGGTAATTTAGTCTAACCAACAAATATAAATGGGAAAGAAAAATGAATATGAAATCATCTTATGTATTTTGAACAAACACTTGTGCTCTTAACTCAATTTTTACTTAAAACATATAAGCTCTTAGATTTAGGTTTAGACAGCTCTAATCTGAGAAGACTTCCTGACTGCCCAAGCCAAAATTGAAAGACTTTTTCTTCCTTTTGGCTACCATACCTCCCAAAAGTTTGCTATGGCTCATGAAACACTGAGTTACAGCTGCCAGTTAACTTATCTCCCATCTTTACCAAACTGTTAATTTGTTGAGTGCAGGGACAGTCTATTGTTCATTGCTATGTCCACAATGTTTCCATAGCTCCTATATATTATTTACATAATATGATAAATTAATACATATGAATGAAATAAAGACACAAAAAATTGTTACAATGACCAACAGGTTAAGGAAAGCAGATTACATGTGTTACAGGGAATCAATAAAAGGTGGTCAAACATGTAAGAAAAGTTCTACTTCAACAAACAACTTTACACGTTTGCAACCAGAAAAAATCTAGAAAGGATGACTCACTTTCAGCATATATGAAAGTTGTAGACTCATTTAGCAATGATAATTACTGGCCATTTAGAGAAAGTCCAAACAAAACATCTCTACTAGTGACTTGAAACGTTACTTGAATGCAGAACTGAAGTCTTCTGGCTTCACATAAACCATCCTATAATTCTGGTTCACACAAGCTCCAATCTATCACTTGTGTGTGTTTAATTCAAACATGAAGATCCCAAGACATAGTAGGAAAAAACAATCAGTTCTTGACACCTTTCTCCTTGAAACCATAAATCATCCCCGGTCCAGTTGTTACTCTACACATCAGAGGTAACTTGTCCTTCTCTGAACCCCCCCAAAGGTCAAAGTCATCACTCCCAGACAGAAAATTTCCACTAGAACTTTTCAAATATCCTACAAACTCAGAATGATCAAGTATAGTTCAGGTTCTTAAAAAGCTCAAGAGGCAGTGTCCCAATTTGCTAATTATTCTCATATGATAGGAGTTGACAAAGAGGCAACTGAAGTGGAAGACTGGTAGTGAGTAGATAATAAAATAGTTTTTGCAACCTTCCCATTTCATTCATCTAATGATATAACACCACCATGATGGAATCATAGCAAATGGTTTTACAAACCTGCCTTCCATTTGTTTCTGTTAGAATCATGTACCTCCCAGTTTATTGTAATGATTCTTTTTTTTTTTTTAAGTTTTAAGAAGCTGGGCAAATGGTTTTATGTGGAGACAAATGTCAGGATTCATGATGCTTAAATTACCCATCATTAGTGTGGTTCCTAATGGGATTTAAACTGCTAGCCATTGACAATCATTTGTATTTAGACTGCTTTTGTAGGAGGCAGTCATTTCTGTGTGGCTGAAAGCCTTAGAGATGCTCTAGTGACTAATACAGAAGTTATAATAGCATAAATCCACATGATGATCTCTAACATAAACAAAAATCTGTGTCCATATTGGATATAAAGATGAGAGTTCTTTAATCAGGGGTTAAAACATGGGTTTTCATAAAATACAAAGTTCCCAAGGTTTCCCCAGAAATGCTAATAAAATGAATAGGCTAAAGGCAAAAGTACTAAACCATTAAATTAGAAAACCTTAGCAAAGCAAAAAATGGAGCTGTGTTTAAACTGGATAGAAACACCAAAAATGAGCATT
Organism: Talpa europaea; assembly: GCF_964194135.1. Taxonomy (NCBI): domain Eukaryota; kingdom Metazoa; phylum Chordata; class Mammalia; order Eulipotyphla; family Talpidae; genus Talpa; species Talpa europaea. The sequence goes on from NC_140073.1 coordinate 82,299,992, forward strand.
TCTAACCTCTATGGAGGAAGAAATGGGTAGAAAAGGAAATGTGCCTGCATCTCTGTTAGTGAGAGGATGGAATTGGGTGGAAAACATAAGAAACAAATGAATTCTCTCTTGAGTGATATTTTGTGCTGTGATCCAGGCAACATGATAAGTTTATCACCAATTAAGCTAACGTAATGACAGGCTGTTTTAAAGACTAGATTGGAAGTAGTGTAGGATTATAGGAGAGTATCTCTACTTCAAAGAATACTAAAGTAGACTAGAAAAGAAATTAGAAGAATTGATTTCTGATGTTGCCAGTAACATTTCCTTGTTTGGAGTCATTTTATCCTGTGAAGGTTATTTAAGGAGTGGTGTTTTTTTTTTTTTTTCCAATTCCCAAATTTGGTTCCACAAGTGAAGTGTATTATTAGTCTGGATTTTGGAAAGCAGCATCATTTATAGCAAAAGGAACAACAGGAATAATCAACGTTAATGTAACGATAACTTAACATACACTGCACACATTCTATGTGCCAGAAACTTCACTAGCGGTTACACAACCATGTCCAAATTTAATCTTCACAACATTCAAAAGATATAGTCACCACAGGGTAGAATTACCTTATGACTAAATATTAATCATTATTTAGTAGATATTATTGATATTATTAATATAATTAGAAAAGTCCTAAAGACAAATGTGGGATGGATGTATAATTCTGAAAAGCCCATTCTTTCCTAAAGAGTTTACTACTTTCTTAATATGAAATTTCAGTGAACTTAACTCATATGATTTAAACTAATTACATGGTGAAATCCCAGGAGAAGAATTAAAATGCTTAATGTAACCCCAGGGGAAAGATGAATTATAGGAGCACACTCAAATGAATCACAGGATGTGACTCCCTCCTGCATTTTACATTTGAGGAAACTCAGGGAAGAGAAGATAAGTACATTTTCTAAGGTCAAGAAAATATTAAGTGGCGTTGGGACTGCAGTCAGAATTTGCTGGTATAACCAATGTGAAATTACAAGGGTCATAGAAGTAGCATTGTGTACATACTGCAAATACAGTTTCCTTTATTAGAAGAGTCTAGACACATAATATTTATAAAAGAGATAATAGCTATATTTTTTAAAATAAAACATAGAGAAAAATGTACACAATAGGGAAAAACGTTGGCAAATTCACTAATACTCCAGAAGGATAATTTTGTGAGCTAATACCAAAAAACCATACTTAGGGTAACTAAAAATATCAATTAATACAAATATATCAGAGTATTAAAATGCTAAAATTTAAGTTTTTTGTGAAAAAGATTATGGTCACATTTCATATCTCAATAAAGCTTGCAGAATTTGATACAAGACACTGAAGTGTAACTCCCCAATTATCTTTTCTAGTAGTCAATCATACATGTTCCCTGTTTAAACAAAGCATTTTTTCTGCTTCAAGTAGAAATTCGTTTTACCTTTACAGAAAAATCCAGTGAAGCTGGGACATATATTGGCATGTCTTTGGGTAACTCACAAAGTGGAATCACCAAGAGTTTCAATTAGGGTAAGGTTTTTTACATTTTTTAAAAAATATTTATTTTTGCTTTACCCATGTTATGATTAATTCTTAATCATCATTGCTGGGGACATCTCTGCTTTTAAACATTTCATTTATTATGATTACTGCTAGAATCTGAGCCTAAGTTCATCACTTCTTTTCTGTTTTGAAGAACAAATAGCTCTGCTTCCCTCAAAAATAACACCATAAGTCACATGGACATCATCCCTTAGGTACTTTTCAAGAACATTACTCCTGAAATTTCAATATCTCTCTTTCTCTTTTCTGAACAACTTATGGGCAACTTGCAAATATGGTGTCCCTTTCTCCTAGATATGTCCGTGTATATTTTCTAAAACCAGGACACTGTCTGATATAACTGCCACAAAATCATTCAAAAACGGAGATCCACATTTGTACATTATTACATTCAAACCTGAAATCTATTCCATTTCCCAATTATGTCAGTTATGCCTCTTACACTTCTCCTCTCAGACTCTATCCAGCATCAATCTTTGTATTTTTTGTTGATATTTTCTATATTATTATTTTATTTTTTTTATTATTGAGGTAACTAGCTTACAACACTATACAGCATTTGTACCTCCTCAGCTAGCTCTGATATCTCTTTAGTTTCCTTCAATCTGAAATAGTTAGTCAGTCTTTCCCTGTCTTTAATGTTCTTTTATAATATTTTATAACTTAAATAAGTGCTATACATAATATATTTATAGCAAATTATATAATGTATAATATATATTATAAATCACAATATATTCAAAGTTGCATAAAATATATAGCATACATATAAATCATATACAAATACTAAATCTTTTCATGGCTCTCTATCTCAGTTTGAACCATGACTGATATACTGTTCTCCATCAAACCTCCATCCAAAAGCCTTAAGCCTTTCATACCTTCCATTTAATCAGTAACGATAATAATTAATCCATAAGATGTTACCAAATAGTAAGTTTTCTATATTCATAATTCCCTTCAGATTTATTAGCATTCTGCTCAAAGGAAGAATTTTTCCTTCTCTAGAATTATTCATCTTTTAATTTATTTATATATTATGGACCTATGAATTACCATTTATTTGGTGGTATGTAAACCATTACTTCATGATTAATTTGGATGCCCAGATGCTCTTAGAGTCGCCAATGGAAGTCCCATACAATCTGGTCCCATGTCCTTTTATGCATATTTCCCACCTTGTTTTATGCATATTCCCCACCTTTCTAGCAAAAAAGATGTTTTGAAGTTTTGTTATTTCTCTGACAGTCACAGCATCAGCTATTTTCCTATAAGAATCTGTTCCTTTTAGTGGAGGATGGTGTTTAGACACCAAGTCAAAAATCTTAAATTTACCCTTATTTTATACCTTTCATTTATCCTCTCCATATAAATCATGTAGACATTTTTTATTGTTGTGAAACAAATTACTGCAGCATAGTGACTTATAACAATCCTGTTCATTTTCTCTCCATTCCCATGGATTAAGAGTCTAGGCCTTGGTTAGCCGCTCAGAGATTCACAGACTGTAATCAAGTGACCTCATCTAAGCCGGAAGTCCTCCTCCAGGTTCATTCATGGTGTTGGTAGAATTCAAATACTTGCAGTTGTGGACAAAGTGCCCCATCAGTTGTGGGGTCCCTCTCAGCACCTCCCTACTTGGTTCTCTTATAACAGGGCAGCTCACTTCTTCAATTCAGCAGAAAAATATCACTCTAATGTGCTATAAGAAAATCTCAACAACATAATGTAATCCTAGGAGTGACTATACCATCATAGTCAAAGGTCCTGTTCATACTCAAGAAAAGAAAATTGAACAGAACATGAATGCCAGAGGGCTGACACTTAGGAACCATTTTAAAATTCTATCTACCACAAATCAAAAACAATTGTTGTGGATTATATTTCTAATATATACCCAAATCTAGCATCTTCTCTCCATTGTTAATGCCATCCATCCTCACAGTCCATGCCACTACCATTTTATTTCTTTTATCTAATATTTTCCTGGTCTCCCTTATATATATATATATTTTTTTAAAGATTTTTATTTATTTATTTATACAAGCAGTGGGTACAGTCAGAAGCGCGGGAGGGTGAGAGAATTCACCAGAGCCAGAGCGGGGAGCAGAGCAGGCAGAAGGACCGAAGTACACTGCTGAGGGGAGCAGCGGGCGGCAGGAGAGGTCTGCGCGCCATGTGGGACCAAACTGGCGCTGCAGAGGCTGCGGGCAGCTTTGCAACCCAGCGCTTAACCGTTGCGCCACCGGGGAGGCCCTCTCTCTTATATTTTTGCCTCTCTATACTATTATTAAAAATGATCCAGTGTGATCTTTTAAAAATATACATAAGATGATACTGTTAATTTACTTTAAATCTTCAACAATATCCCAATGCATTCATATAAAAATCCCCACTCTTTCCACAGATCACATCTCTATACTGTCTGCCCTTGCTAACCTCTTGCATTCTCTTCCTTTTGAATCCTGGTCCCCAGCTTCCATATCATTTTTCTAAAATCTGTTTCTCAAGGTAACCAAAGTTGTTCCCTTCCTATGCCTTTAAATTTGCTCTGAACAAATTTCTTTGGCTACTTAGATCTCACTTCACGTAACACTTCTCTAAAAAAGTCTTCCTGATGTTACAAAGCAACAGCATTCAAGGTTAGTCACTGAATTTTATCATCTTGCTCATTTTCTTCATAATGTTTATTACCATCAGACAGTATATTTTTCATATATTTACTTATATGTTATCTGCCTCCCCAAATATAATGTTAACTCCATGGCAGAGACCATGTCTATTTCATTCACTGATGTAGCTCCAGTGTTTAGTACTATCCTTTATCCTAACTAGGTATGTGATAGATAATATGTAATACATAGAATAATAAAAACAATTTGGAAATGTGTTTTTAAAAGAACTCAGGTTCTGAGGTCATTTTGTAATATGAACAAAATTATACATTTATACATTCATACATACAAGTTTTCTCTCTTAAAAATTATTTTCTGAAAGAGCATATTTAAGAATCAAGATTAAATTAAACCATTTGAACATTTGATAATATTAATATCTCTCTTGAACACTGGGAGGAAGGTGTCATTACAGAAACAACCTTTTTATTACTACCATTGAAAGTAGTTGGAAGGCCTGATATTATTTTAATGAACATGTAGCAATATTCTCCTTTAGTAAACTAATATCATGCTCTAGAAATTTAGTTCGTCACTGTTAGCAACAATAATAAAAACCCTTATTTCAGAGATTCTGCGGGTGGAAGACACTTTAACAATTGTGGATTATATCTTCTACCACCAATCACAAACTGATATCTACCCAGTTAGATTCTTAGTTACTGGATATCAGTCCCTTCGGGCCTGCCTCAAACTGGCACAGGGGGAAAGAACATGGTTAGCTTGGATGTACTTAGTGAGAGCACTACCTGGGGTGGCCTCTCATGCTCCAAATAATTCCAGTATCCTCCAGGTCTTTGTGGGGGAGCAGTCCTTAAGAAACTCACTTCGAACAATATGCACAGATGACATTTTCAGTGGTCAGTTTTCTAAGTTAAACTACTATATACAGCTTAAGAAATTTAAGAGCCTCTGGCTAAAGGGCTAAAATTGTAACAGTAATGCTTAGGAACGGTTTATATGCTTGATTTGTTTTACAGTGTTTTTGGTCTTTAGTTTTGATTGGATTGTTTTACTGAAACATGAAGGGCATTTAGAAGGCAAGAAAGTGAATAGGATACATTTGCAACAATATGCCCTAAAGCAACATCTTAATGTCAGAAGTAAATTATAACAACTTACATTACTGATGACATACATTATAATTCAAAGCCAGGAGAACTACATCAAGGTTGTTCTCACTGTGATATAAAAAAGGGTTTCTTTGTATCTTTTGCAACCAAATGAAGGCCTTTATTGATGAAAATGGTACCAACAAAAGGTAATAGGAGAAAATACATATCTCCTACACTGCGTGAAAACATTTTTTTTTGCAGCTTCCCAAAACCTTTGCATCTATTTCACTGGAAATAATCTTTATTTCATAAACAGCAAGAAATGATTCCTTCAGTGTTATATATATGACACCCACAATGTCAAAAGAAAGTATATCTACAGTTTGACACCCCATTTCTAATGTAAGTATTCAGTCGATAACAGCACAAGCAGTGATGACAGTTATAGAAAAATGCTGAAACTAATAATGCAGTGCTGTAAGGACATAGAGATTTAGATATACGTACATAGCCCCTTCTGAAAAACAAAGAATCCAAAAATTCTTTAAAGTTAACTTTTTTTTAAATTTGAAGAAAAAGTAATGCTTGTCTGTATTTGTATTCAAATGTTTAAAAATCAAATTTGAGATGAATTAGCTCTCCAAGTTGTAATAAGATGAATATCTTAATAAGTTACAGAACTTTACTTCATTATTTCTATAAAGATATTAATATGGGGCCTCCCTGGTGGCGCAGCAGTTGAGCACTGGTTTGCGAAGCTGCCTGAAGCCTCTGCGGCACTGGTTCGAACCCTGGCTACTCCCCAGCCACCAGAGGAGCGTCCCGCATGACGCACAGACCTCTCCTGCCACCCGCTGCTCCCCTCAGCAGTGTACTTTGGTCCTTCTGCCTGCTCTGCTCCCTGCTCTGGCTCTGGTGAATTCTCTCACCCTCTCGTGCTTCTGACTGTACCCAGTGCTTATATAAATAAATAAATAAATCTTAAAAAAAAAAAAAAAAAAACTGATTGGGAGAAAACATTTTAAAAAAAAGATATTAATATGAAATGAAATCTCAAGTCTAAAGGAACTATCACAGGTTTATTGACCAATGAAAAAATGTATTCTTTGATTATAGAGTATATAGAACTTAAAATTTATAACTTCGGTCAGTTTAAGGATCCAATGTGGTATTTTGTATTAATTAACTTATATTTGGTAATTGCCAGATCTTATCTATTTTGATTGTTTGTATGTGTACATACATGTAGATGCAGCTGACTTAGACCTGAAATTCTGAAACATCTATCCACTGACACATGCCCAATGAGGCGTTTTAGCCAGGTAAGAGCAAACATTCAAACACTCTTATTCATCCTTGGCCCCAGTAGTGGAATAAAATGACTTGAAAGCCTAAGAAAAACCACTGCTTTAAGTTGATTATATTCTTCCAAACTGTGCTATGGGTTTACCAGCTCCCTATGTTGCTATTTCTAGGATCAGCTAAAAATACTCAAGTATCAGAGCTGGAGATAATCTAGAATATTGAAGTCAATCATTACGTACACTCTTCTTTCAGGACAGAGCCAATAGTTAAATGTTCACGCATCCATACTTTATGACTACATTAATATTGATTCTTTGAATTCTATCTATGGATACATAGGTAAATTGGTTCCCTGGGAAACCTACAAGAGAAAATAACCCCCCTTGCTTTTTTTTATTGCTAATCCAAAGACAGGAAGAGGCTACAATGCAACTAGAAGACCTTTTTTATGAAAATGGGATGATAAGTCATTGAATATAAACTGATTCACATCCCTGCTTGGGAATGAAACAGCAATTTTATGACTGTTGGGAAGAAAATGTGAGTTGGGGTATAAACCCCTTTTACATGAAAAAGCAGGGTGCACTGAATGCTCTGAAATGATACTAAGTTATGCAACATCACTGGAAGGAAAACGTCAGATTAGAGTCAAAAGCTTGGGGTTCAAACAGTGAATTTACAATGCAATGTTGTAGAATACTTCTACATTTACCTGTACATTTGCGAGATAAGAACTTAATAGCCATTTTTTTCAGAGGACACTGAAGCCCAAACTTACTGATTTAAAGTAATAGAGCTCATAGAAACCAACTTTCATATTATGTGTATAACCTTTTAGGTTTGTAGAAATTACATTGTTTTTTAAACTGAAGTGATTTACATTATACAGCAAGGCATAAAACCGTAAGTTTGGAAGGAATTACGAACTGATCTGAACCATTAAGTACACGCATATTTTATCAGTCTATGCTCAGACATGGGAGTTTGGGTTGTTGTAATGTTGCTTTAGATACTGAGCCATAGTTGGACCTGACATATACATGCCATCTGGGCCTCATTACACTGCTAAGCATCCTGGTGGCATGACCGTCAGCCCAATCATCCTGTAAAAATTCTGGACATTATTACTGGTTCTTCCTTTGGAATCTCTGCTATAGGCAAGTAAGGACATCATCAGTAAAAAACTTGCCCTACTGGCAAATATTAAATGAGATCATGAAATTGGAATTGCTTTATTAATTCTAAAATTCCAGATGAACATTTGTAATTGTAATTATTTGTTTAAAGCATATATATTGGGGAGAAAGATGATATTGAAAGTTCCCGACAAGAATTGTTGGATATTTTAACATTTCTCAGAGCTGAAATTCCTCGTAGATAAAAGGAGTATTGTGAGTGGTCTCTTGATCAGTACTTACAACTCAATTCTTAAAATCAGGTAGAAATACTGATTACATTTTATATAAGAAGAAAAGCCTATTATGAATATGAGACATAGTATCTATGTGACCTCACTTTTTTCCTGTTCATTAAAAATTGGTCTAGCCATCATTAAAATTGGCCACCGCCAAACCAAAAAGATGTAGATGAAATCTCAAAAGCAATTCACTTAAAAACTGGATCTCTCCACAGCTATTCACAAAATCTTATCAGATTGGGTTTTATTCAGAGTATTGTTATTTAAAAAAGAAGAAAATACCTACAATGACAGTAAACAGATTTGTTTTTCTATAGTTACTAACATAGGGCCTTTTGTTATTACGCTTGCTTAGGTTAAAAAGCTTGCAGTTGATCCTATAATTGAGTATTTAATCAGTTTTGCACAAGAAAGAAAAATAATGCCTTATGTTTATATAACATTCAGAAAGTATAAGCATTTTACCTTTTCTCTCATTTGATCTCTACATAATTACTTTGGGGAAGACAAAGAACAGTCATGGTGATGCCCAGGCTTTAGCTAAAGAAGTACATCTAGAGACTTGGCACAGGTTGTATGGCCCAGGTTACCAAGGAAGCAGCAGGGCCTCTTCTTAAATCAAACACCTGTGAGCTTGAGCTTTCATGCTTTTCATTTCTCAATAAGATCAATGCCTCTTTATATCCCATGTCCCCTCCATGGTATATGCAATTTTCCCTGTATAGGAGATTTGTTTGGGAATTAAGTTCTTTTCACATGTTTTTAAGCATGTTATAGGTCACTAATGCTCTCTTAATTATAAAAGCTTAATGCCATATTATTATATCTTTAGAATCTACAGCCTAGCCCTTCAAAACCAGTGAAATAAAGATTTTTCTATGCTGCAAACATACAGAAAATGCAGAAGACAATCAAGTATTAAATATTGTTGGAGCTTGTTGGCTACATGCAGATCTAATTAGAAAATGACTAACTTGACATTAATGAGTAATAATATTTCATTAATTGCTCTGGCTATTGTTTATAAATGTTAAACATAGTGCATGGCTATTTATTTTCTGTTTAGTTAATAATGGCTTGAAACCTCTGTTTTCTTTCAGAGCTAATATAGACTGACACATTATAATCCAAGTTCTTAGGCAGTCACCTGAAAGGTTATGATATTTTCATTCATATTGATATTTTCAAGTACTTGATTTTCTCTTCCAGAATCTGTGTTCCTCCTAATTTCCCCTGACCAGAAAGAAGAAAAAAGCTAATAAAGATTCAAGTAGATGAGGTTTGTGTTTTTCCTTCTTATCTTTTATCATTGATTTTTGTATCAGTAATAATCAAACACATTTGTATTCTGGAAACTGCTTATCTCTCTCCATGCAACAAATTTCTGTTGAGAATGAACAAGCATAAAGCTTAGTAATGAATCTTCTAAAGTGCCTTTATTCCATCTGTCTTGCTCTGTGTGTGGTGAGGGATGACAGGATAAGGTGAGGTGAAGATAATTCATTTAGCCATATTTGAGTTCACGTGTAAAGTCAATCAACTTTCTGATAGATATCCCCATGCACACACATCTAATTCCTTTTGTCCTAAGTTTTGTTTTTGTTCTGTTTTTTAATAGTGCTGTGGGCTGCATTTTTATTTCCCCTCAAAAAATTCATATGCTGAAACCCTAACCCCCAGGTAATGATATTAGGAGGTTGAGTCCTCAGGCACTTATCAGGTGATGAGTGTAGAGACCTCATGCATGAAATTAGTACCCTCATAAAAGGGACCCTGTAGAGCTCTTGGACCCCTCCTTAACATGTAAACATAGCAAAAAGCAAAGAGGCACCATCGATGAATCCGAAAGTGGACCTTCACCTGACACCATGTCACTAACACCTAGACCTTGGACTTCTAGTCTTCAGAACTGTGAGGAATAAATCTCTGTTGTTTATAAGCCCCCAAGTTTATGGTATTTTGTTACGACAACCTGAAAAGACTAAGATAAGCACTATAGGTTCTATTAATAACAAACAAAATACAAAATTAAAAAGAGTTATGAATAATGAAATATAGAGTTGTACAGATTTACACCAACTGGGAAGAAAAAACAGTAAACTCATTAAGAAGTATTTGTCAGACAGGAAGTGTTTGCCATCCATATTCTGATTACTTTGAAGAGAATATAGTCTGTTCTTATAAAGCAAGAATCTTCAAGTCTTTGTGGCTGGTTTTCACTGTTATTTTCAATGGAAATATCCTTAAGAATCTTTCTTCATGAGGAAAGCCCATCTGAGATACCTAACAAGATATTTACATTTTTTTCATAGCTTGCTGATAAAATCAGACTAAGAAACAATGTTTCAATGATCAAGATTATCATCAAGTTTTAGAAATTCTTTAAAGTTACTATAAAGTATACTATTTTGATTATTTCCTACTAGATTCCATGACAGAAACAGATATAAAACCAAAGTATAATGAGTCATAAATTATCATTATGCACATTAATTACCATTATGCATATTTGAGAAAAGTGAGCAATTGTTATCCATTTCTCAAATATTTACTGAACAGCAAGCATGACAATTTTAAATCCATTCTTCCCTCCACACTCCCACTTCCCTTTCCACTGACAACCACTTATCTGCTTTCTGTCACTACAGATTAATTTACTTCTAGAGTTTTGTACAAAATGAAAAGTATATTGGGCATGTACAAACAGTTTGTTCCTCTTCATGGCTGGGTAGTATTCCATGTGAGGATATACCACTACTTCCTCATCCATTTAACTATTGACAGACATTGGCTATTAAAAATTAAGCTGCTATTATTAATATCCATTAGACTTATTTTTTTGATTTCTTAGTAGCTAAAGATATTGCTCTGTTATAAATCCCCCAATTAATTGTGTTCTCTCATGCAACAAAGTTCAGTTATGGAGCAATATAACTTTACATTATTTTAAACACAAATATTTGTCATTGATGAACCTAACAAGGGGGATGATTAATTTTATTTTCTCATACAGCTTTTTATTAATAGTTGCCTCACATTTTTCATATGCTTATTCATATATAGACCTACAAATAATTACTTCTCCCTCTCTAATAGCCACTCAATATCATTTTGCAAATGGTTAAATGTACATATCAGCTATTATTTCCAATTCGCACTGGCAACTTTTCCTAGAGCCCTGCTCTGATGTGGACTCTTCTCTTCTGGGTAGTATATAGGTGCTTCCCCATTGTTTTTGTTCTGGTAATTACTTACAGGATCCAATTTCCCATGACATCTTCGTTCACTCTTATGTTAGTGAGACCTAGTCTCCAGTATATTCCTGAGATAAGCACATGGAGAGGAGACAGAATATTTTTATTCCTTGCATGTAGGAAAACTATTTCTTTAATCCAGTTTTACTGGAAAACAATTCCTCGTTGAAAAATACTTTTACTCAGGTTTATATTTGTTCTTTCCATTGCTTTTTAACTTCCAAAGTTGTCACTGAGATGATAAATATCATAATATCTTTTTTTAAGATTTATTTATTTATGCATATAAGAGCTGGGGTACAGGCCAGAGATGCTGGGAGTGAGGATCCACCAGAGTCAGAGTGGGGAACAAAATAGGCAGACTGACTGAAATACATAGCTGAGGGAAGCAGAGGGCGAGTAGGGAGAGGTCTGCTGAGCCATGTGGGCTTCTCCCTGGCCAGCCTGGGATCAAACTTGTGCTGCAGAGGCTGCAGATTGCTTCATAGTGTGATGCTTAACACCTTGCACCACCAGGGAGACCCTCATCATATCATTTTTATTTTGGGTGATGATTGTTTCTAGAATATTTTAGCACCTTTTCCTTATTCCTCATGTTCCAAAATTTTACAGTTATGTACCTCATTACATTAATTTCTTTGAGAATCCTTTTAATCAACAAAATTATGTTTTTTCTTTCTATAAAATTTTGGGGTATTATTTACTTGATAACCCTCTCCCCTATAAAAATTATGTTCTTTTATTTTTTTTCTTTGATTTGGAGCTTCTACTAATAGCATATTAGGTCAATATTGATTCTCTAATTTTATGTTTTATGTTTTTACTTATATTTTCATTGCTTTCGGAAGAAATCTCCAACTTTACCTCTCAAACTTTCTACCTTAAAAAAAATCCCACTGTAATTTTCAATTTTCAAAAACTTTCATTATTCTTTTATTTCTCCTATGTTTATACCAAAATTTGTACTTAAAATTTTGTTGAACCATATACATATTTATAAATATTTTTGTGTGTACACATATAGGCATGCACAGACACAATTTCTGTTCTTTGCAATCTCTATTTTCTCTGAAATTCTTCTTAATGTTCATTGATTTTGAGCCTTCCCCTGGTGGGAGAGCTCTCCTAATTGTCTGGTGATCCTAACCTGAACATCCACTTTAAAGAATAATGCACCTTCTTGGAAATTTACTTGGAAGTGTCTTATTGATGGGTAGGCTTCATTGTAGAGGGGATGCCATATGAATGGAGCTATTTCATTGGTAAAGCCATAAATGTTAGTCTGCATTAGATCTTCTCTTTCAGTATTCAGAGAAGGGTTTATTCTTCACATTTGTGTACAGGGCTGGCTACTAACCTTGTGGGAAGGAGCTTGAGATTCTTACCATTTTATTTTTCAGCACATCTTTTTAAACCCCTTGCTTTAAATCTCTCTGAATACTCTTGTTCTCTACCATGTGAAGTGTCCCAGAGTGTGATGTGTTCAATTTAGAGAATCAGCCTCTGGTTTCCTATGAGGGTAGAAGAAGTCATTGGATTACCTGGGGTGTGACTAGAATCCTAGAGGTACAAATACCTCTTGTGGAAGTTTTCACTCTGAGTTGGGTTATGACAGGTCTGTCAATTTCTACAGGCCTCAAAAGATAGGACTACTGCAATGTAAGAATTTCTTTATAGGACATGTACTAGGATTTCCCAGAGAAACAGAAGTAACAGAATATAGATCGATCTCTCTCTCTCTCTCATATATATATGAGAGAGAGAGAGAGAGAGAGAGAGAGAGAGAGAGAGAGAGAGAGAGAGAGAGAGAGATTATGGAGGCAAAGAAATCTCACAATCTGCTATCTTTAAGCTATACAACCAGGAAAGCAGGTGGTATAGTTCACTCTGAGTCAAAAGACCTAAGAATCAGGAGAGTCAACAGCATATGTTCAAATCCAAAGGATTGGGAACTGGAAAGCTGATAGTGTGTTAGCTGTGTTTGAAGATTTAAGAACCGGGAGACCTTAGTGCCTAAGAGCAGGAGAAAATGAATATCACAGCTCAAGCAAAAAAGACAATGCTCCCTTGATCTGCCTTTTTGTTTTATTTAGGTTCTCAATGGATAGGACAATGCCCACACACATTAGTGAGGGCAATATATTTTTTTTTAAACGAACCCAAATGCACTTCTTTTCTGGAGAAGCCCTTTTAGACACATCCAGAAATAATATTTTACCAAATATCTGGGCATTCCTTATCCCACTCCAATTTACATAGAAATTAACCATCACACTAGATAAGTTTTTGAAGAATGAGGTTTATTATAGGGATAATTACAAGGCTGAATGCATGTAACTGATACTCATTTAATGATATAAAAGATAAGAGTATGTGGCTCTGGAACCTTCTAGTATGTGGGCTTCCTGACCATGAAATTGTTTACCACAATTCTAATATATCTTTGTGAAAAAAAATATAGAGACACAGCAATTTGGGTAGTCCCTTATTTCTTTGTCAGGAGATTATTCTGGTAATGCTTGGATGAAGTAAAACTTGCTTATTAAGAAAAAGGCTGAGTTGTCATTCTCACCTGTCTTAAAAACCAAGAGGATTCTTTTTAGTCCATCTGGATCATCCCATTTTCAGCTCATTTTGGAGTACCCAAGACCAATTTCTGAGAACTTCTGTTATTATCTGAGAACCTATGGTCAACTACTTGTCTGTGCACTCATACCTTTGCAAGCATTTAGGATTTAGGGTTTTCTCTTTAATTTCTGTCATTCTAAATGTTGTTGGCATTTATCCTCAATTAACTGTTTTCTTTCCTCCTTATCACTGTATTCTTCTGGATTTATAACTTTTTATTATTGCTTATTTATCTTTATTTTGGTGTAATTTGAAGTGGAAGCAGATATAAATGCATGGGATCTCTGCCATGTTTATCCAGTTTTAGATGTTATACATCCAGGTCTTAGATGTAATACTTAAATACATATTTTTTATTAAGGTATCATGTCCTTACAACAAAATTCACCTGTTTTAAGTGTAAATTTGAAAATGTATTTATATTTTCAGATGTTTGAAAAGCCCAACTCAATAGTGCATTTCTCCTGGTGAAAGTAGAGAGAGATTTATATGCCCTTAAATTTTAGAAGTAATTGTAGATGACTGGCGTAGATCTGGATTAAAATAAGTGGGAGAGCAATATAGTTGGCAATATACTTAACTATAATGGCCAATAGAAGAGCTATTCTTTATGGATAAGCAATCATGACAAAAATAAAACATCCTATACTGTACTACTCAACTATGCTTAATTGGTTCTTATTTAAAAAAATATATGGGGGAGAGAAATCCACTAGTTTTTCTGAAGATGACAGAGAATGAACAAAATTGGACTTTGACCAAGTTATTTCCATCCACTGTGATGAAAAAGACTATATAGACACATTAGGGAGGCTGAATACTTGTAGCTGATGCTCTTTTAATAGCAGCTGATAAAGCATGACAGGCACTTTGAAAGAATCTGATACAATTCTCACAAGTGACTCACTGTTTTTGTTGAAAATATTGGGGGAGAATTTCAGAATATATCGCCCCAATTTCAGGACATGTGTGCTTTAATATTACTCTTTAATTTAAGGTATGCATAAGTGCAAATACCTTATATTTATTATCAATGATGAAGTCTTTACTAATGGGTTGTCTATTGTAACCACAAACTCAAACTCTTGCAGAAGTCATGCAGGTATACAAATGCACATTTAAGAAAATAGGGAGTGGTTAGTCACAGACTGGCATGGACTTCTAAGGTCACTCAGATTTAAAATATGTTAAAATGTATGAAAATAAACATAAAATTAAATGAACAGATAAAAACACATACTAAAATAAAAATAAACTCAAGTCTTGAGGTGCTTATAGATGATAGGTTACCATTTTAACATCTAGTTTAAGAAATGTTGATGAGGGTCTCCCTGGTGGTACAGGGGTCAAAGTCTCAGTGCTATCAAGCTATCACCAGCCACTGTGCCATCAGTTTGATCCCCAGTCAGGGAGCTAACCCACATGGCACTGCAAACCTCTCCTGTCTCTCCTGCTGCTCCCCTCAGCAGGGTATTTCAGTAGATCAGACTATTCTGCTCTCCACTCTGTCTGGTGAATAATCCTCTCACCCCAACACTGTACTCCAGTTTGTGTATGCATAAATTAAAAAAAAAGAAATATTAAAAAAAAGAAATGTTGATGAGTTCTCAGAATCCTATAGCAGATTGTATTCTTTTTTAAAAAAAAATATTTATTTATTTATTTATACAAGCACTGGGTACAGTCAGAAGTGCGGGAGGGTGAGAGAATTCACCAGAGCCAGAGCGGGGAGCAGAACAGGCAAACTGATGAAGTACACAACAGCACATTGTATTCTGCACCTAATTCTCAAGTCAAAACTTAATTAAACTTAATAACATATTTCTTATATAATGTGTTTTTTGCTCCTTTTTTTTCTTTCTCAGAATGTACTTCTCCTCTTCCCTACTTGTCTAATGTTTACTCCTTATGTCTTTCTTCCCTTCTTCTTTCTTCCTTCTCTTACCTCTTTTCTCTTGTCCTTAGTGAGATGTAACTGGAAAGAACAGTTTTATATATAACTATTCTTAAGATCAAATCAAGTTGAATCTCCTCTATTGGCTCACTTCCCTCATTACAAACCTTTGGTGGCTTCTCTTTCCCTTTATCAGGAAGACAAAATTGCTTAGCCTCTTCCTCAACTGACCCCTATTTGCTTTGCCAGTTTCACGTGTTAGAATAATTGCTCTTCCAGCATCCCAGATTCACAAGCCACAGAAGCCAGTGAACAGGCAATGCATACAACTTACTCTTCATTAGTCATCTGTGTTCCTTCACTTTGTCTGGAACATGCCATGGATATTGCAGGTGTTTAATAAACATGAGTTAAATTTGAATTTTTTATTACCAGTTTGGACGCAAATGAGTTGAAGTATTACTGTTTGTCATTTTAATATTTTAAAAGCCAATTAAATTGAGCTACCATTTACATATGACTCATTTTTCCCTCCTCAACACCAAAATTAAGCTGTTAAAAATATAAAAGACATCCTTGCCTGCATCTTCATCCCCTGTTGTTTTATTTGTTTGATTAGACAGATGGCACTAGGTGTTTGACTCTGGCATGCAGTTGATGGGCATGGATAAAAAACAAGAAGTGAAATTGATTCCAACTTCAGAAATTGTTGACTAGTAGACCATAGTTGACTTCCACTGTTTAGAGTTTTTACTGCCAAAGTTGCAAACACTCTGGGCTCTTTTCCATTACATGAATTGCTATATAAATTCTTATGTTTTCATTCACATACTGCACTTTCTTTTCACAAATCTCTGGGTAGAATTTTGCAAAGAGAGTAAATAGGCATTTTCTTGCCATTTACAAAGAGCTTTGTTTGCCCCAAAAGTCCACAATTTAGACACGAATAAAATATAAAATGTGCTTCATTATGCTTTGAAAATGACCTTGTATCAATGTCATCAGTATTCAGGGATTTTCATGGTTCCTATACAAATTTTATGTTTACTTTACTGAATCTTTTTCTATACTTATACGCTCTAATGTTTTTTAGACATTAATACATAAAAAAAATTTAGGTTGTTTCAAAAAAAATCTAAAATCTAATTTATCTATGAGATACTCTTCATAACATAAACCAATTTTTTCTGTAGTAATACTGTGTCAATATTTCCTGACAGAAGACAAATGTTGTTATTATTTTACTATTTCTTACCTTTGTAAAAGTAAATTTTTACAAAATGATTCTTCTTTACATGTCAAAATAATAAGCTGATGAAAAGACAAAAAATAGCTGCAGCAAATTTTTATAACTGGTGGCAATGATGGATAATAAAGGTATGTTGAGTAATAAATGGAACACATATCATACTGACAACTTAAAAAAACTGAATACCATTTTAATGGAGAAATGTATGTTTTCATCAAAATCACAGATAAGTGTTTTAATAGCTTGATTTGACTTGTTTCACTTTTAATTTAATTGAACATTCTCCAAGAGGAGAGACAGAAATCAGGATTGTAAAGGTTATCAGTGTCCAACTAGTAGTTTATTAGTCGATACGTAGAATAGAGAGTTAGTAGCTAGCAAAATTGGGAAAGAGATAAAATGTTTATGCTTCATAGGCTTTCCAACTTTCCTAAAGTCCTTTCTAGATCTCCTTTCCTATCATCCATTCCTTAACACACACTTTGAGTCACTCAATGTACTGATGCTATCTGAAGGTAGGTGCTTAAGAATTTACTATGCTAGAGTGGGATAAGATTGCAGCAGAGTGAATACATCAGGTTCATCTCCTCCATATATTCATAGGTAGACTGTAGCAAAATAAGTCAATAACTCCTGATGGAAAAATGACTAAGCAAATAGCAGCAACACTGTCTGGAGGAGGGGGGTCTCTAACAAGCAATGGAAGGGGCCAAGCAGGAACTCCAAGTGGGTAAGTGAGCCCCAATGACTCAGGGATTCCTGCAGGCAACAGAGTGGAACTGCGAAGCATGCCTGATCTGGTAGGCCCAGGCAGACATCATCAATTCCTGGAGTGAGATCTGGAAGCAGCCCTGCTGAGGTAGGGTCCTGCAGAACCCCAAGAATCTCAGACAGGACTTTAAAGGAAACCACATGCAGTAGGTCCTGGCAGTGAAGCAGAACCTGTCAATGGGTGTAAATGTGACAGTCCTGGGCCTCCCCGGTGGCGTAGCGGTTGAGCGCTGGGTTGCGAAGCTGCCCGCAGCCTCTGCAGTGCCGGTTCGATCCCTGGCTGCTCCCCGGCCACCGGAGGAGGGTCCCACATGGCGCGCAGACCTCTCCTGCCGCCCGCTGCTCCCCTCAGCAGTGTACTTCGGTCCTTCTGCCTGCTCTGCTCCCCACTCTGGCTCTGGTGAATTCTCTCACCCTCCCGCACTTCTAACTGTACCCAGTGCTTGTATAAATAAATAAATAAATCTTTTTAAAAAATAAATAAATAAATGTGACAGTCCTCAGCAGAGGCAATGGCAGGGCCTGGACCCCACTGGCTCTTACAACAGTGAGCCAGAGGTTCAATATTCACAGAGTCTGATGGATAAGAGCGGGATTCATCATCCCTTGGACAGTAGAAACCAGTGTAGACTTCAACAAGCTTGCCACTGAGGAGATTCACACTACATTAAACAAGAGGTGGGTGGAAAGAGGAATTTGAGGTTATGGTCTGGAGAAGGGGACACCAATTAAAGGCTGTCAGCTCAAATAGGGGCAGTGGGGGCGGGGGAATAGAGATTGTGTGAAGACAATGAGTTGTCCTCCTTTGAGGGAAAAACCTCTTGAAGGAGTTGGGGTGCCCCATATAGGCTGGCAAAGATAGGTATCTAACAAATATAATAGCAGATCAGGCATTCTGAATCACACCCCTCTTTCACACCCCCGAGACTGGTGATTACCTTGTAAGGTGTACTCAGGGCATGGAGACTGCTGAGTCTTTCATCGCAAACCCCTAGAAAAAGGATATTGGGGTACAATAATTCACATGCCAGTCACACCTAAACTTATCCACACCACATCTGGATACCCACAAGCCCTTCCACCATCCTGATGACTCAGCAACTACAAAACAGATGAGAGTATAGAGAGAAGGCCAAAATAAATAAGTGAAATCAAAGAAAACTATAGCACCTCCTATGGGCAAGTAAATTAGTTTAACCCCCTTACTACTAAAAACATTAAAAACAATAACAAAATAGGGAGGCCTCAAGTAACAAAGTGAGCAGACAAAAAAAATAAAATAAAATACATGGGAATATGAGACTTCAAGATAGTATGACAAGAACTATCCAGAATTCAAAGTCAAAAGATGGAAATTTATATCTCCCTATCAGATAGAGTTCAAATATCAGCAATCTATTCTATATAGTGCAAATATTTTTAGAGAAAATTTAATATGCAAATATCTCTAGAAAAGAGAATATGTAAAACAGTAAGTGATAGAAATCAGATTTTATAATTGAGGGAGAGAGAAAGCAAACTGATGCTGTTGTTTCCACAGAAGTGGTGTCTTCATAGGGAAGTAAGAAGTAAAAATTCAGAATAGGTGTTCATGTATTTGAGCCAGTTCCAAACTTTGGTAAAGTTAAGATTAGTCAGGATTCACACTGCGTGTAATCGAGAGGCAGATCATGAAACCCATGCTTGGAAAATGAAGTGACAACAAGCAGTGGAAGAACCAGGATTCTATTTGGGATAAACAGCTTCTTCAATAACAGTACAGTAGATCTCTCTATTCCTTACAACTAAATATAAATTCCTAAGCATCAGCTTCCTATTGAGGGCACTCAAAAATTATTTATTCAATCATGAGCTGAATTATCTCTATTATATTAACTTGTCTTCTCTTATTCTTACCTCTTAGTTCTGACAATGGTCTTGAGACCCCTCCATGGCCAAACAATCAAAATTAAAGATTCTTGCCCCTCTCAATGCAATGTTTGCTTAATTTCAGAATGTATAATGTTAAAATTTTTTTTAAGGTCCTTAAATGAGAAGCATTAGTAGAGTAGATATGACTATATCACATTATCTTAGGCCAGCTTTCCTAGAAGCAAATGCTTAGATAATGCTATGTAAACCAACAATTTATTAGGAGAATGCTCCCAGAAGGAACGGTTAAAGAAGTGGGAGGCATTAGTAATGACAGGAAACTAAACAAGAACACAATTTCTGATGTCAGCCTAACCTCAGCCTGACCCCACCAGTAGCTCTGGCAATTAAAGACAGCAAAGTTTATCCTCCTACAGGCAAGAGGTAAAACTTTTGTACCCTGTCTTCAGTCAGTCATTGCCTACAGACTTTCCCAGGGGCTATGCAAACTGGAAGGTGCTTCCAGAAAATGGTTCCTAGATGTCCCAGGGCAATGTGATGAATGTTGCTAGTCTGAGCTGTTAACCAATAACAGGAAAAGGCTGTGATGTGTGCATACAAAACCTCTAAGAGAGATCTAGGAGAGCTGGATGGAACATTATTATATTCCCTAATGCCAAACTGATAGGAAAAAAATGACTCATTTGTCACCTGCTAGTTTGGTTATGAAGGTGGACACACAAACACCCTGTGTGCTTTGTGTTCTACCTGATGCCCTCATACCTGAGTAAAGTTCTGCTGGTGACTCACAATTTCAGGTTTGAGTACTATCTCTACTGCTTAATCTCACTGCTCTTCTAGCAAAGACTATCCGGTTAATTACAGTTTTCTTAAATTAGGCTATGGAGCATGTGTTAATGTTCCCCCAAGTAAATTCCATGTAGTAAGGTGTGAAAATTAGAATGACGCAATGCCAATTGTAATGTGTACTGAAGTTTGCTTTCCTACCAATTACTGTAATCCATTTCCCAGATTCACACTGAGCACATAGATGAAATGTATATATATATATATATATATATATTATTTTTGTTATTGAATGCATGCATAATCTCAAGAATCTAAAATATAGTTCAAGATAGATTTGTAAAAATGGTATGGTAAGGCGGCCAATCTTATCATGAGTATATTAACATGCTTTCTACTTTTCTTTAATCCTTTTGACATTTTTATTATTATTTCCAAAAAGTAACTTCTTGAGAAATGATTTATTTTTCACTTAGATCTATATAATGCTCATGTAATTATAACCTCTTTACACATAATAATAAGTGTATATATATATATATATATAAAATACACAAACATATAAAATGTATTGAAGGTCAGCTCTATAGCCATCAGTCAAAACACATTACCAAGAATACCAAGAAGATTCTTTACTAAGAAACAACTGCTTAAATGTGCTCTACAATGAACAAAATACATGTCACCAAAAATCATGTACCTTCAGTACTGTCATTGTATGGTTATGAAAATCAGAAACATTTGTTCAGTAATCTTAATTATCTTTAGTCTTAGCAAAGTAATCTTGTGACCAAACTAATTTGAGTGAGGGGCTGGATGGAACTTCTCTAAACTAGCATGTCTGCAGGTGGAAAAATAGGAGTTAGATAGATAGCAGAAACATTAACAACTGAGTAGTCTGATGGATATGTGATCTTGCTGTACAGTTTCAGATAAAATAACACAATAAATGCTTATAAAACACTAATAAATATGACATTGACCATAATATTTATTAACATGTGATTCTGATAGATTTTCATTGAAAATGATTCAATAATTTCAATCATTTGGATAAATAGAAGTTATTTGGAAATTTCACTCATGTGATGTATTTCCGTTAGAGGAAGGAATTTCACTCATGTGATGTATTTCCGTTAGAGGAACGTTAAGAAGTGAACTCTGAGCCAATGAATGACATCCTGAGTGAACTCCATCCCCTAGTGACTTTATTTATTCCCCACTTCTCTAGTACTCATACTCTCCTTCCCCCATCTCCATGCCAAGCATTACAACTCTAACCATTCCCTGAACCTGAATTCCTTAATAGGGGGTCACTAGGAACTAGGGTGAAGTTAAGCAGCCATGTTTGGCTAATAACTGTAATATGTAGATTCCTGGCCCCCCTTTTTCTCAGGATGTTGTCTTGGTGCCCAAAGTTCCTGCTGGTCAAGCTAAAATGTAGAGTCAGGCAGGATGGCTCTCACCAGGACAAAAGTCTTGGTATGAGGATATCTCCTGAAAACAGCAGGCAGACATTATGGTCAGATTAGCATAACCAGCTAGACCACCTTAACAGGAAGTTAACTGTAAACAGGGACTAGACATAGGATGTTTTGATCATCAGCAACAATGGAGCCCCCCAGGCTACAGCCTATATTCACTCCACCCTAGCTTGTGCCAGATAATTATGCATCCCCAATAAACATCCCCACCACACACGTTCCTCCACACATCCCCTCACTTACTTGCCCACCTTCCCTCAATCTGATACCCAAGAAATGTAATACTGGCCTGGAAAATAGGCACTGTATCTCCAGAGGTGCAAGCCCTTCTAAGTCTCTCTCTCTCTATCTCTCTACTTGGACTTCGAGTTGTCTTTCCTCCATCCCTCACCACTCCCAATGCTACTGTGTTGTGAGACGACAGAAATACATGTCTGGATATTCTTGCTATTTTGGCTGTGACTTGGACCCTGCTACTGCTGGAAGAAGAACACATGGCAGAAGACACATGAAGTAGAGACATGAAGAGACAATGAGAAGAGACACTTGGAAGAGACATGTGGGTGAGAGACACATGGGAAGGCTGCCCCTGGGTCCTTGGCAGAGTCAATGGCAATCATTATTGTGATCTCATGTTGGATTATGTGGTATATTTTGAGTTTTGGATCTCGCCTTCTGTTCCAGATCTCTGGGACCAGTTTAACCCTTTTCTTATGGTTCTTTATCAGAAAGTACCTTAGATTTGTGGCAAACTTTCTGGTCTTAGCAGTCCTGTTTCAGGCCCAAACTGTTTGTCTTGGCACTTGCCCAAAGGTCACTGAACCTGTCTACATGCCAATTCTATTAGAAACCTATCATACTAAGAGTGTGTTTCCTTTGTCTTTGTGTATGGGAATGACAGAATCTCTTTCAGAGTATGCACCCCTTAACTGTTTGGTGTCCCTGGGTATCCCTCGGTCATGCACTAACATTTCATTCCTGAAAACAGAAAAACTAAACATTGTCATCTGTCTGTTTTGAAACTGCACAAGACTACTTTGGCATTTATGTGCACAGACACTTCAATGTACTACTTTTTTATATATAGATGAATTTCTGATCAGCTAGGTGAAGATACAACATGTCATGAGAAAATTTTCAGTTTTTCTCAACTCCAAATTATTTGAATTCAAACAAAATGTGAAGGGAGTAAGGTAGTTGCTAGGAGTGTATCCATAGTAAGTAAAAACATTCACTTTGGTGGACAGATAGCCTGACTCAATACATTTCAAAACACAGACTGCGTGATTTTAAACAATGGAGAATCACAGGTGGCCACAAAACCCTTGAGTGCGGTAATGAAAGTGGTTAACCAGAATAAAAACTCATAAAGAGCACCTTCACCTTCCCTATTTAATGCAACATACTTAACATCAACTTTGGCTCACTAATGAAACTGACACCTCTGAGAGCAGGAAAGTAAATTATAACTCTGCTATGGATTCCCAGGGAAGAAATTCTTCTCCTTAGCACTCTTAGTTAGCCTTCCAACTTGATGTCAATTCATGGGATATAGTTTCTGATTAAAAGTGATGCCAGGTGAATTCCTGATGCCAAAACCTGATATCAATATTCAAATAGAGGTACAAATCAATAATTAGAATTCTTCTGGAATTCATAGCCCAGTACTTTTGCATTCACTTCTCTGTATTTGGATACAGATACTTAGATCTGGGAGATGCCCATCGTATGATTCTATTTATTTAATAAATACAGAATAAACTATTCTGTATCACTGTGAACATGTCACTTTTTATGAAATTAGAAAATGGCATGAAATTTGGACAGTGGATCCAGGAATAAAAATAAATTGTGTACCATGGAGCTGAAATAATGGGAAGCTGGGAGCATAGGATGATCATCCTGCAGCATAATAAAGACTTTCAGAACCAACTGCATACAAATCCAGTCTTAAGACTTGGACTTGAGGATACCTACTTTAATGGTCCCATACAGGTGGGCTTAGTGATTTGTAATAAATTAGTTACTGAAAATGCAAACAAGCCTCACAACTTGCATTTTTTTTTTGTGGTAGTACTCTTAATCCCCCAAAAAATTACACAGAATTCAAAATAAGCCATTGTATAGCAAACACTACAACAATAACATTAGAAAACTATACAGCTTATCTCTAATGATCCCCTAGATAATTTAGAATGTGTTCCAGGAAAGAGCAGCGTCACAGCAACACTTTGACTCCCTCTAGAGGAACAGCTTTCAACTTCATTTTTATAATCCACATGACAATGGCAGTCACCTATAGGACATACTGTCAAAGGTATGTGTATGGTAATTTAGAGCATTATGCTATTTATAATTGTATCTGATTATCTGGAACAGAAAATCCATACTAGAATAAAAATATATTAACCTAACCGTATTATATGAATAATTTGATCCATTTATTTTAAAATAGAAATCGCTGGGAGGAATATTTGGTACTGTACTCATACACTTACTAAAAATTACTGTAACAATTGACATAATACACGAAACCACTTTTAGACACTGAGCAAGAAAAGAGCGGGACTGTTTCCTTAAGAAAAAAAAAAACACAACAGGTTTATCACATATTCTGCCAAAATAAAGAAGGTATAAATCAAGAAGAGCAGAGAAGAAACTACATTGAGGGTGCAAACTTGGTATACAAGAGTCAATGAACCTTCTGGAAGTTATGAGGCACGTTGTTAAAAAAAGAGGAAGCTTGGGCCTCCCCGGTGGCGCAGCGGTTGAGCGCTGGGTTGCAAAGCTGCCCGCAGCCTCTGCAGCACCGGTTCGATACCTGGCTGCTCCCAGGCCACCGGAGGAGGGTCCCACATGGCGCGCAGACCTCTCCTGCTGCCCGCTGCTCCCCTCAGCAGTGTACTTCGGTCCTTCTGCCTGCTCTGCTCCCCGCTCTGGCTCTGGTGAATTCTCTCGCCCTCCCAAGCTTCTGACTGTACCCAGTGCTTGTATAAATGAATAAATAAATAAATAAATAAAAACAAAAAAAAACAAATAAATAAAAATCAATCTTTAAAAAAAAAAAAAAAAGAGGAAGCTCAAGGCAGGGGTAAGGAGAGTAGAGCATAAAAGTGTGTGCAGTTCCCCATCGAGGAACAAGACTTGGCAAGGTTAAGCAGAGAACGGATGTTGTGGGGCTGAGAACTGGACAGATACCCAAGACTGCACAATGTGGAGATACTAGAGTTCAAGAGCAGTCTGAGTGGAAAAACCAATAAGGTAAGCCTTAAGAATGAAGACCATGCACTAAAGAACACACCTAGAGTAAAAGATAGACCATAGAGCTAAGAAAAAACTAAAATAGCTTAAATCTAACAACAGAAATTCAGTTCTGCAGAAAAGAATGAAAACGCATAGAAAAATGTAGAAGTATAGACACTATAGAAAACTATCTTTTATTCCTTCTATTAGTTGTATTTTACATAAAATATTGATTCTAAAGAAACTATAGTAAGCTAGGGAAGCACATGATAATGAAGTTTAAAAAGTCAATAAATTAAAATGGAATGCTAAAATATTCAATTATTTATACAAGTTCATTTTAAAAAGTCAGTACAAAACCAGGTGAGACAAAAAAGAACACAAACACAACAATGGTAGTAATTGTTAAGGAAAGCTTACAGTTTAGTGGGCACCTCTCTCCCTGGTCCCAACTAAGAGGCACAAGTCAAGAGTCATGATGTGGTTGATTTGGGCCTATAAAGAAACTCTATCCAGGAAAAATGCTGTCTTTGTGAAAAAGAGTGCTTTAGAAATTATGGCCTCCAGATTAACAGTAACTTCAGAGAATTCCAATGCCCGGTTCCCAGAAGATAATATTGATAAGTTAAATACACTAAATTTTAACAGCTCTCTTTGTTTTCCTCAATGCATAGACAACATCAGGTATAGAAATTAACCAGATCCCTACCAGGATTTTTTTGTAGAAATCCCTGAAGTGCTTCATGTTGTGAATTATACATAATCCTCATTGAGAAGCTCAGAATCCAGGCAGTGTTCCCAGAGCTATCAGGAAGCTGTTGCCCAAGCTCAAATCCTCAGTCATGAGTCTTTAATAAACTCACTTTTTTTGCTTGCCTCAATTTATGTAAGCCAATAATATAAACTATATAAAATTTTTGTTAAAAGTAATGTACTAAAAATTCCAATTATAAGGCAGATCGACTAGATAAAAAAGAAATACCAATTATTTTCTGTATATAGGGAATCATTTTAAGTGTAAAGACACATAAAGGAGGAAAGTAAATGGCTAGAAAAATAAAAGTTATACAAACAGTAAATATAAAAGCCAGGAGAAGGTACTACTATCACATACAAAGCAGGCTTTAAGACTAGGAATACTAGCAGAAATGGGAAGATTTTTTTTTTATAAAATATTTTATTTTTATTTTATTTTTAACTCTGTCTATTGAGCTAATGTTGGGCTTTGATGGTGAGCATGGTGTGATAACATATATTTATTTGTGACAACAAACATATATTGTGCTGTAATTCAACATTACCTCAATAAATATAATTAAAATTTAAAAAGAAGCATCTTATTAAACTAACATTGCATTACAACATTAAGTTTCAGGTGTGCACCATTAAAAATAAATGTGCATCTATGTTGTACTACTTTAAGTTTGTCACTAAAAATTCAATTCTATCTTCCATTATACAATTAACCTTTTTACCAAATTTACCTCCCTCCTTTTCTGCTTCTCTCCAGGTAACCACTAATTTTTCTTATAGTCTAAAAGTTTGTTTTTATTTATTAATACATCAATTCATTGATTTCTGTTTGTACTCCTCCATCTAACATATTTTGCTATGCATAATACCTTACAGATTCATCCAAGTTGTTGTGATGGTAGGATTATATATTTTTTCCTTTAATAGGTGAGTAGCATTCCATTCTGTGTGTGCATTATACATATATTTTATATATATATTATATATATGCACATATGTTTCTGTATGTGTGTGTGTGTATCTTTATCCAATCATCTGTGATGGGTGCTTAGGTTGTTTCCAGTTCTTGGCTATTGTAAATAAGGCTGCAATAAACACGAGAGAGTGTATATCTCTTCAAATTGGTGGGGCTTTTTGTATTTTTCAGGTAAATATTCAGAGATTGAATAACTTAATTTTATGGAATTTCTGTTTTATAATTTGTTGAGGAATCGCCATGCTGCTTCCCATAATGGCTGCACCAATTTACATTCTCACCAGCTACATGCAGGGCTCCCTTCTCTTCACTTCTTCCTTCCTTCCTCCCTTCCTCCCTCCCTCCCTCCCTCTCTCTCTCTCTTTCTCTCTTTCTCTCTTTTTCTCTCTTCCCCCTCCCCTTCCCTTCCCTTTCCTTCCTCTCCTTTCTTTCCTCTTCCTTCCTTTTTTTTTTTTTTTTTTTTTGATAGAAGCTACTCTCACAGGTATGGGGTGATATTATTGCTTTGATTTGCATTTCCTTTACAATTAGAGATGGTAAACATCTTTTCATGTGCCTAATGGTCATTTGTATTTCTTTGGAGAAGAGTCTATTTAGATCTTCAGTCCATTTTTTAACAGGAATTTTATTGGTTCTTTATAAATTTTGGATATTACGCCCCTGTTGGATGTATTACATGTAAATATGTCTTCCAATTCCGTAGGATTTTTTGGTTTTGATGATAGTTCATTTCACTGTGTAGATGCTTTTAAGTAGGGTATAGTCCCATTTGTTTATTTTTGTTTTGTGTCTCTAAGATTAATTTCAAGGAGCATATTAGCTATGTTTTCTTCTATGAATTTTATGGTTTCAAGTGTTAGTTCAAGTCCTTCATACATTTCCAGTTAATTTCTGTACATGGTGTGTACAACATTCTTTTGCATGTGGTTTTCCAGTTTACCCAACACCCTTTATTGAGAGACCTTCTCTGTTTCATTGTATGACTTTTGACACCTTTGTCATAAATTATTTGTTCAAATATGGGAGGTTTTATATTTGAGCTCTCAATTCTGTTCCATTGATTTGTATGTCTGTTTTTAGTCCAATATCATGCTGTTTTAATTGCTATTGATCTTTAGTATAGTTTCAATTTGGAAAGTGTGATACTCCCATTTTTGTTCTTTTTTTTCTCAGGAGTGATTTTGTTTTTTGGGAATTTTTTGCACTTCCAGATAAATATTATGATTTTTTTTTTGTTCTACTTCTGTGAAGCATGCCATCAAGATTTCGATAGGGATTGCATTGAACCTGTATATACCATCAAGGATATACAGGTTAATTCTTCCAATTCCTGTGCATG
Source organism: Talpa europaea (assembly GCF_964194135.1). Lineage (NCBI taxonomy): Eukaryota > Metazoa > Chordata > Mammalia > Eulipotyphla > Talpidae > Talpa > Talpa europaea. The sequence continues at coordinate 82,328,266 of NC_140073.1, forward strand.
GAATATCTTTCAATCTCTTTGTGTCTTCTATTCTTTCAACAACATCATATATTTCAACATATATGTTTTCCGCCTCTTTGGTTAAATTTATTCCAAGGTATTTAAAATTTTTGACTCAATTGTAAATAGGATTGTTTTCCTCATTTCTCTTTCTGCTAGTTTGTTACTGTGTCTAGAAATGCAGTGTATTTCTGAATATTAATCTTGTAGCTTGCCAGTTTACTATATTTGTTTGTAATTTCTTTATCCTTTTTACTGCAGTCTAGAATTTTCTATGTATGTTATTATGTCATCTGTAAATGGTGAACTTTACTTCTTCCTTTCCAGTTTGGAACCTCTTATACACTTTTTTTTTTTTTTTGGTTGTAGTCACACTCCTAGGTATATAGACAAAGGGAATGAAAACATATTTGTGGAAAGATCTATGCACCCCTATGTTTACTGTAGCAGTATTTATAATAACCTATTTAAAGAAACATCTAAGGGTCCATCAATAACAAATGAATGGATAAAGATATGACACATATATATAATGCATATAGTGAAATACATATCTTATAGATATAAATACAGAATGGACTATTTTTCAGCCACAAGAAAGAAATCCTGCCATTTGTGACAACATGGATAAACCTTGATGGAATAATCCTAATTTAAATATATTTGACAGAGAAAGGCAAAAATACAAATATTGTGATTAAGAACAGAGAATACAGTGACAGAAGATATATGTATGACAAATATTGTATGATATATTTACATTTGAAACCTAAAAAAGTCAAACTCATAGAAACAGAGAGTAGAATGATGATTACTAGGGAATGAAGACTGATGAAAATAGGGTAATGCTGGTCAAAGAGTATAAATAACCAGTCATAAAATAAGTTCTAAGAATCTAAAGCACAAAATGATGATAATTAATAATATTTTATTACATATTTGAAAGATGCTAATAAATTACATCTTAAAGATTCCCACAACAAAAAAGAAAAATGATAATGATGTGATATGATAGAAATGCTGGCTAGCTCTAAGGTGGTAATCATATTGCAATATATAAGTGTATCAAATCAATACATTATAAATCTTAAACTTACATAATGTTATATGTTATGTATCAATTTTATCTCAATAACCCTGGAAAAAGGCCAGCAAAAAGACTGCTTAGTAGGGATCTAGCCTGACTTGATGGAAATAAAAGACAATTTCTGGAGTAATAGAAATATTCAGTTTATTGGAATTATAACTAGATGAACATAAATTTGTGAAATTTCCATTAAATTGTACAGTTAAGACTATATATTTCACTGTGTACACATTTTACCTTAATAAACAAAAATGGCACATTTCTCACAAACTTTGATCATTCTATCATACCATTAGTAGTATCAAATTACTTAGAAAATTTTTACCCTCACTGTATACCAGGGGACAAAATTGATACTTTCAGTCACATACCAGGAAGCCATACCCAGTGTCATTCAGTAGTAGTAGCTAGATTCAATTAGCTATTGCCTTAGTTGAAATCAAGGAGATGAGAAGCACTGAGAGTACAGTTGTAGAAAGTTATTGGTGGAAATGATTCCAATCCACAGGCTAGCTGTAAATTGCTATCAAGAGAAACTCTGTTCATTTATATACTCAATCAAATATTTTATAAGTGTCTAACATGAACCAGCATTGACCTAGTCTCTGGAGATTCCAGGCAAACTCCCTACCATCACGGGGCATTATATTTTAGTGTGGGAGATAGATATCTATTAAATAATCATGCCAAAATATACACTAATCTGTAGCAATTAGTAAGAAATACTAATATGAAAAAAGAAAAAAGAGTTCACAGAGAAAGAAAAAGTGCAGAGAGCTAGGAGAATTTATAATAATAATAGCAACTCCTCATATTTATTTATTACAACAACTCTAAGAAGTAATTTCAAAATTATCACTTCCATTTGGGAGGTAAAGACCTTTAGGCAAAAAGAAGATCAGTAACTAGTGGAACCTAGCAAAGCTAGTCAGCATTCAAGCCAGAGTTTTCATCGAGAACTTTTTATCTCTAGATTCTCTGTTCTTAACAACAATGATATATGCACATCCACCTGGATGTACAGGAAGATGTTCCTGAAGAATTAATTTAAGCCGAGATCTGAACGATGGGCAGAAATTACCTGGAGAAGGGAGATAAGATTGTGTGCAAATTCCCTGATATGGTTGATAGGATGGCAGATTTGATGTACAGTGTTCTTTGTTCGGTGGGGGTGAGAAATGGACCACGCTTCACTATTTTGAAACCCTTTCAAACATAGATACTAGTACTGTTACTGATTATTAAACACTGTGTTTGCAATTGCAATGACACCTGTAGCCATGCGTCTTTTTTCTAAGTTGACGAAAGTTCTTTACCCAAAAACTATAGCCGATTCTTCCACAAAAACACTTCTCTAAGAAACATGAAGCAGTTAATTCATTCTGCCAAACATAGTAGAAAGGTAATACTTTTTTCAAATATCAAATCAGTCCAATTTCATTTAGACTTAAATGATTTTTCTGGCCCTCTTCATGTAGATACCTCCGCAGTCAATTACCATTGTCACTTTTAATCTTCTGTAGTCAGATCCTGGTCATTTCCCATTAGAGTTCTATTAAATAGATTCTTATGGCCTGGCTGAACTGACTGCAGTGCAGTATCTGAGGCAAGCACTCTAGACATTATTATGCAGCTGGCATTTACTAAAGGTTAGATATTACCGATAACCTTAATCATGAATTATGCTACATTGCCTGAAAATTCACTCCCGGATTTCCTTGCCACCAAACCCAAAAATATTCCTGGAATACTCAGGCTAAATCTGGATGGAAGGGCACCTTGAATTATGCATCTCAACTCAAACTACTTTAAACAACAAGATCCAAACATCCTGAAGCATCTGCATCTGACTTCAACTCCAGGTGCACTCTAAAAAGGAAGGACAAATACATTTTCCTTAGGAAAAAAAAAAGCCATGTCCTACCATGACTTTACTCAGTCCACTGAGTCTTGCAAATAAAACAACAATGGAATTGTGGAAATTGAAGTATATGAAAAACTTAGAGAAAAAATTTTTATCTTCTAAGTGAAAAGATAGGGTAAACTTAAAGAAATTCAAAACACATAGCAGATAAGAAACATCATCCTCTCATAGAAAAAAAGCAATAAGCAAGGTGTCATAAAATAGGGTTTCCACATACATAATATGAACTGCCACTATGACCTTGAGAGAGTTGCCTGATTCCACTAGACCTCTTGAGCTATAAGTCCCTGGTAAAATATAAATATAAATTGAGTGACTGACAAGCAACTCTAGCAGATTAGCACATGCTAATTGGAAGAGTGGGCACAGAGGAGATATGTAAGACTGGCTTCGAATTCTCCAGTCAAGCTGATCTTCCCAGTAGAGTGGCTTCAGGGAGACAGGTTACTAGTGGGGCAGAGAAACAGGAAAGAACTATGCCTGCTGCAAAGTCATGGTGGCAATCAGATCTAAGGAACAGAGATACAGCACTATAAATACACTATCTCATGCACTGCCAGCCCCTTCACCCTACATAGGCCCATTTGGTAAGTTTCTTAAGCACAGATTAGATAGAATCCCTGCACTTCAATGGCTTTTAGTTTCATAAGAAAGTCAGGTTGACAGATGGGCACAGAAAAAAATGATGAAACTCACGCTACTTTTATTTTAGACTAAAGTTCTTAGGTCCTTTTCTAGATTTGACTTCTCCCCAATTGTCTTCATACAGAGATCCACCAGGCACTCCTCATCTGCCTCAAAACAGTTCATCATGCAAAAACATGCAGAGCCAAACCGAATTAATTGGTTGGTGTCAGAGGCTTGTAAACCATTGAACATTTGTGAAGAAAGGTAGTTTCCCCAGTAAAATTCTTACTAGATCTTGTTTAATAAGTGGCTAAGAATCATTTGTAATTATCAGCAAATGCTTACAAAAAAATTAAAATCTGGGGCCTCCCCAGTGACGCAAGGAGTTAATCACAGCATTGTGAAGTTATCCACAACCTCTGCAGCACAAGTTCCATTCCAGGTGACCAGGGAGCTACCTACATGGCACAGCAGACCTCTCCCGACTCACCTGCTACTCCCCTCAACAGTGTATTTTAGTCAATCTACCTGTTCTCTTCCCCACTCTGTCTCTGTTGAATCCTCTCATCCCCCACACCTCTGGCCTATACTCCAGTTCTTATATACCTAAATAAATAAATTTTAAAAAAAACTTAAAAGCTATTTTCTTAAGTATTTTAAAGCATAATTTCTGAAAAATCTGTCTTATCATCTTTTCTTAAGTTACTTTTTTCCTGTATAGTTAAGATATATCAGTTTAATGGAGCCAAGTTGGGATCACTTTAATGTATTAAGGCAGATGGTCAAGGTGCAAAATCAGTGTGATTTGCAAATGTCTGGTATGTTTCTTAGAGGATACTTAAGCTCCATGTTGAAGGCAAGGGAAGAGTCAAATTAAATGAAAGAAAGAGGGAAATAACTGTTATTAATGAAATGACAGAAGGGAAATTTGGAGGCAGGACCCCTTCTGGTGACATTAGCCAAATGTGTGCTGATCCACTCACTTTCATAAAATCCTATGCAGCAATAATAAAAGGTCTTGGGGGACATTTTCCCCCTTTTAAAATGAAAATAGCTTCACTGTGTAGCAGGGATAAAATATGTACATTCTTACATCATTCATACTAAATAGAAAACTATACACAAGAACAAGTGGTGTTTTTAGCCACAATAATATCAATCCCTATGCTTACTAGAGAAGTAGTGATAGCCTCATAACTTTATTTTATCCTTGTGTTACTTTGGATCCATTGAGAAGCATATGCTAAAATGTGATTAGACATGCAAGAAATGTATTAGCGAAAATGCCTGTGAGGAAAAGGGAGGGAGCTGAGAGAGGCTGAGAGAACTGTCAGACTGTGATACCCATCTGACCCTGAGAGAAGGGGAGAGAGATGGAGGGAAGAGTGGAATCATTACAGGTTGTAGCATATTTCTAAAGAAAGTACGAAGAGATTCTTAAATTGTCCTCTAGCTAAGGTTGGCCTTCAGAGAAGTCCCACATCCAATGTTCCCTTGTGTTCAGGTATGTCTGGGACAAGGGCAGGAAACACGCATCTCTGCAAAACAGCAGTGGGCTTTGAAGACAATGGAAGCCCTTGAACAGTCACAATCTCTGCAGTTGGAAATCTAACAAACTTGTTCTCTTGCTCACCATAATACTGAATTAGGCTTTGGGTAACACCACAAAAGGTTTGTAGCTCATCATGAATTCTAATAAATTGTGATGCAAATTTTAATAATAATATCAATTAAAAATACTGGTACAGTGCTTTGTATATTCATACCACCACCACAAAGAAAATCCTCCCATGCTATTTTTATAGGTGAAGGAAAGTATTAGACATAATTAATTGGATATGAACAGAGTATTCAAAACCAGGTCTTTTGACTCTATCCCACATGCTTCCCATTACTCATGCTGATTAAGATGTGGAATATTTTCTGAAATTATGAACAATATTAGAGTAGCACATATCTAGGGTAGAAATATAATTATCAAATACTGGGATGTTTATGAAAGGGAGAGGGGGAACAACTAATATTCTATCTGGGGAACAATGCTTATCACTGACAATATCCTTTCTTCAGGCAATAATCCCCAGCATCCTTGATGGACAGAGATGTCATACCACTTCAATCCAAAGCACCCACATACTTAGGTAATCCTTACCAGAACCATCTCTAAGCACAGAGAATAAATACCCTCAGCTCCTTTCTCTACCTGTTCCTTTCCCAGGGAAAAATTCCTCTTTAATATCCCTGAAGGAGGATCCTCCACTTCCATCAAAGTACCTGGAACCTCTGATATTGATGTAAAAGGTTTGTTTTAGATCATAATTGCAGATTAAATTTCACACTTATTCAGCATCTTTGCCATCAACCCTACACTTCATTTTAATATACTTATCTCCCTGCAGTATCTTATTTATTTAATTGATTGACTCCATTTTCAAAGTCAAGTTAATCTCAAGTGGCATAACAGAATGCTCTGTTCCCACATTCTCCTCAGCAAGAGAGTGCTGACTCTTGGAATAATTCAATGTCTCATTAAAGAGAAAACCCTAAAACTAGTTCCAAAAACTCTTAGTCAAGGTACATGTGCCTCATAGCTTTGCACCTTTTATATATATTTTTAAAGATTTGTTCATTCATTCATTCATTCATTCATTTATTCAAGCACTGGGTACAGTCAGAAGTGCGGGAGGGTGACAGAATCCACCAGAGCCAGAGTGGGGAGCAGAACAGGCAGACTGACAAAATACACTGCTAAGGGGAACAGCGGGCGAGACAGGAGAGGTCTGAGCGCCATGTGGGACCCTCGCCGGTGGCCCGGGATCCAACCGGCGCTGCAGAGGCTGCGGGCAGCTTTGCAGCCCAGTGCTCAACTGCTGCACCACTGGAGAGGCCCCACATTTTATCTTTTACTGATGAACTTGTTCACACTAAATGTGCTTGCTCAAGTCCATCTCAATCAAATATTTAGGTAAAAAATGAACTTCGCAATTATGTCTTCCAATGTTTATTATGTTCTCTTTCCACACGTTTTTCTGTTTTCTGTTAATGATTTCACAAAGCTTAGGCATTACACTAAGACTGCAGAAAACAGAAAGGTTGTTTTTTTTTTTAAATTATAGACACTTTTTGGCTTTCAAGTCATACTTCTGAATTTTCAGTCATCACTGCATTCATGACACCAATCCAATCTGTACTCTTTTTAATTACCTTGAACATATTTTTCAATACCCAAGAAATTGCATAAGCCAATACAACTACTTCTACCTCTATTGCATCTCAATTCACTAGAAATGAGTCTGTAACTGTGGCGCTGTAGCATGCCAAAGACCATCAGATGGTACTTCCATCATCGATGGTCTCCTCTTGGTCATCTGGCCAGCAAGTGATTCCATTTTAGAATCCGATCCTGGGGAGTTTTTTCTTAGGAATACTGTCATTAGGGTTTCTGGCAGAATTTCTTCTAATTTGGGTGGTCCCAGGAAGTTTTGTGTGGTGGTGGAAGTGGAAATGCAGAGAACACCAGTAGGAAAGTGAGAAAATAGAGGAGAGGAAGACAGCCAAAAATAAATAAATAAATAAAAGTTTGCTATTAAACCTGCCTCTGAATTCTATTAAATTCTCAAGAACCGTGTTTCTTCAAACTTGGAAGTAATAAAGGCTACATTGGGACTGTGCTCTATTGCATTGCACTATACTCTTTTGGCTTCCTAATCACATCTTTGTCAATAACCCCACTTCTATTATTCCCAGTTGAGTGTGTCAAGTGTTTTCCATCAGAATCTTCATTGAGATATTAACAAAAGAGCAGATTTCCACATATGGTCCTTTTAGGTACAATGGGTATTTGTGTAGGGTGGAGAAGGGGATAGCAGTGTGTACATGTACATGTATGTAAAAACACATCAATGACAATAAATTGTAGTGCATTTCTAGGCACTGCCTTAGGTACACACAAACACACACATACACAGTCAAGTGATGTGTATGGGAAAAAATATTATAAGGAGATATCAAGATCAGGTGTTCTCAACCCTTTTGCTGCTAAGTTCTCAACCCTTTTGATTCTCCCATGAAGAATTATTTTTCATTGTGCCAATGATTTTTAGCTGTGCAGTGGAAGTATTTAGATATTGGTGGATCTTAAAGAGAGATATTCAAAATTTTCCTGAAGATTCTGACATAACCCTAATTCTGACATAACCCTAAAAATCACTTCTCAAGAAGCTCTCCTTCTCCTAATTAGACTTTCAAATATTAAAGATTTCATCTGAAGATTTTTCCTGCACAGAAGAGGACCTGCATTGTAGTAAAATTATCCAGGGCTTTTGGGTCTCACATACTCGAATTTGAATCCCACCTTAGCTGCTTCTTAGCACTGTGTAGGTGCTTGTCATCTGTAAAATTGGAAAATTAAAGCATACTTCTTAGTGGAATCACAATGAATTCTTTGAAGCAAGCATTTCACCAAATTTCTGCACAAAACTGATTGGTCATAAGGTAATTTTGTAGTAAAAGATAAATAATTGACTGTGTTTTAATTGACACAGTACTTTCATTTTTATATTTTAAAAATAAAACAATAAAATTTACTGGAATGTGAAATCAGAGAGTGTAAAGCAAAACTGCATTCCACCCATCAAAACAAAAAAATTATCACACAATGGCAAACATAAGAGACAGTTAACAATTCACAAAAATCTTTCAGGGCAATTCTTTAGCTAATTTAGATACAACAGCTTATTCTTCTACACTATCTTTACAAAATTTATAATATAATATTAGAATTGGGAGGTAAAAGAAGAATCAATCTCCGCCTAAACCCCCTGAAGAAATATTTTCTGATTCCTGATGAGTATGAATTTTTTGAAAATTATAAAAAAAAAAAATTGCTCTTGATAGTTGGGAACATGATGTAGACAAAACTTTGGTATTTGGCACAGAATCTGATTTAGAAAATTTTGTGAAATATAAGGTGTACCATCACACCTCTGAGTATTTGTAAATTCATGCCCTATGCACCCTCCTCCCTTACCAAATTCCTTCTCATCTCTCAAAGCCCCAACTTCAATGCTGAATCCACTGGGCATATGATATTAAATAACAGCATCCCTTATCTGTCAAACAACAGTGTCCAGTTTATACAAGGCAGCAATACAAAGCTTACTTTTAAATGTCCACCCTAGTATATGGAAACATATTTCTTCTAATGAAGGGAGAAATTTTAGTAAAAAAGAAAAATCAGTTCATTATGTCCCTTAAAATTCAGTTCCCTCTTTTATATTTTTTACAGCAAAATTGCCTTCCTTATGACCAATAAGTTGAATGAAGTGAAAATGAAAAGAACTTAATGGAATCTACTGACATAATTCAAGTATTGTTCTATGACTAAAAATATGTTATATGTATAAATTATTATACATATATGTATTAATATAACTATTTGAAATGAGAATTTTTTAATGTTCAATATATCAATGAAAGACAGCTATCAATATTACTAGGACAGTAGAAGTAGTATGTGCAGAAACAGCAGATAGATTTGCCTCCTGTTTGAAAAAGCCTGGGATGTAGAAGAGTTTGTGGGAAGCATAGAAACATGAAAACACAAAGAAGTTTCAGTGTCATTCTTTTGAACACTGCAAATCTGTTATTATGAACTTCTGGTCCAATGTTATGTTCTGCCTTCTTTACACCCATGTTCCCTATAGATAGCTCCTTTCAGTCTTGGATGTACAACAGGTCTGACTATGCCCCATTTTCTGTATAACTTCCTTGGCTATTACTGAGAGCTACACAGGAAACAATAAAAGGTCTAAACTCTAAAAGTACCAATCACGTGGGAGGTGATATAACATAGAACTAAGTCCAAGAAGTAAAAATAGAACCTGCTAAAATGACATCTATTGAACTAAACAGTCCCCATGTGTAGTTCTAGTGCTTAAAAAATAAGTAGTTTCATGAAATTGACAAAAATATAATAATATAAAACAGAGGAAAACCATACTATAATATCTCAAATGCAATGTAAAGTGACTGCCCAGAATGAGGTGTATATTAATCTATCCAGGGCTTCCCCTGGTGGCGCAGCAGTCGAGTGCTGGGCTACGAGGCTGCCCGCAGCCTCTGCAGTGCTGGTTCCTTCCCCGGCTGCTGGAAAGGGCCCCTCACACACAATAAACAAACAAACAAACAAATAAATAATAATAATAATAATAAAGTTAATCTATCCAAAAGGAAATTTCATGGATTCTTTAGCCCAGTGTATAGACGTCCAGCCTTACCTTGAGTCTATAAATGAGACCAGTCCTCTTCCACACTTATCCCATTTCATAGTTGTTCTGGACTCTTTTGCTTTGTTTCACTACTCTTCTCACTGCACACGCCATGTTATATTTCTCTCCATTTGCAGGACCACATAGTGTTACTATACTAGAGAGGGTTGGCCTTGATGTTCCAAAGCACAAAGCTACCTGTGCCCATGCAAACACGCAAACAGCTCCAAAGCAAAAGGATTCTAGTTGGTGCAAATGCAAGATGCAGACACAAGACTTAGAAAAAGGAAAACTTTCATTGCACCTTCTTATATCTACACTAACATGGTAACACATCCCAACCACCAAGGCCAGGAAACTAGAGTTTTCAGGCATCATTGCTTTGAATCACCTATTTCTATTATTTTTAATAATATGATTCAGGATGCTATCAAACAAATTCTTTAGTTTTCCTGGAATTTGTCTTCTTTTCATAATTCCTCTACTTTCTCCTGCAAATCGTCTTAAACTAGTATTTCTTTTTAATCGAATTGTGTTTGCAGAAGCACTAGAGTGTAATGAATAAGGGCAGGGCTGGGGCTTTAGAACCTGATAGATTTCCTTTGAATCGATAGAAATAGACTGGTGGAATTTATGGTTAGCTCAGTGGGAGAAAGATGAGGAAAAAGGCACTCACATTCCAGGACTATATTAATATAATTAGTAAATGTACATAAGGAACTTAATTTATGATAAGCACATATCACATTCTAAGTTGTAAATAAATGTTACCCTCATTTGTTTCTTCATTTCTTAGTTTTCTTTCAGACCTTTTCCCACATTATCTGCCTATTTCCCCTGTTTTCTCAATATATTCATCTTACCTTTCTAAGATTTCAAAAAATATGGTAGGATGCTCTTAGTACTAATGGTTAGATCATCAGCTTAGCTGAAAATAAATCCTTATACCTTACAGTTAAATGGAAAATGAAATTTCAAATAGGTTTGCAAATGTTATTAATAATAGCAACAACACCAATAGAATGGAGAGATGCAGTGAAAACAACACAGATATAAAAATTGCAAGACCAGAACTCAGATCTTAAACAGTGTTGTCTTTTTTGGCCTTATTTTCCTTGGGCATTAAATAGCAGGCTGTACTAGATGTTAGCCACTTCCTTCCAAGTTTAAAATTCTATGACACTATATAAGTTCTTTTACTTCATAGGATAGAATGTATCTTATGTTCAACTGAGTGGGAGAAAGATGAGAAAAAAGGTATTGTAGGACTATTGTGCTATAATTAGATAATATACATAAGAGACATATTAAGCACATGCCATATTTTAAGTTTTAAATGAATGTTATTATTTATTTAAAATGTTATTATTTATTTAAAATTAGCCCCAAATCCATTTAATTTGCAACCTACCATATAATGGGTTTATATTCCCTATTTTTCAATCTATTAACAAATCAATTAATACAAATTAATTGGTGAGGACACTGCACTAGCTACCTATAATGCAGGAAACAAATCTCAACCCTAGCGCCCAATACCCATATTATAATTGAAGCATAAACTGCCATAGTTAGCAACATGTGATTACATACAACTAGATGCATGAACAAGAATTGGAGTAAAAGGGCAAAGGAGATTTTGTCCAGGAACTAACTTTTACTAAAACCTTACTCTTTGTCAGTCACTTTTTATACATTATTGAATTCTCACAGCTCTATTTGGAAGCTATTATAATTCCTGTATATGAAGGTAAAACAAATTAGATAGAGAGAGTATATGACAAATTGGATTTAATCCCACACATCCTGTTTTTCATATTGGACACACCACATGTCCTTATTAAAAGAATAGTTTTTGGAGAAGAAAATTGAGTCCTTAAAACTGGAGAATGTTTTCAAATAAATGAATAATAACTCTACTAAGATGGAAGGTAGAGTTAAAGGGATGAAAGCTTATAGGAAATAGAAGTCTTCCTCATATCAAGGTCAATTTATCTCAAGAAAGGAACTGTATGTCCTTTTCCCAAATTTATAATTAAGCAAATACCAAAAAGTATATGCAAATAGAATTGAGGATGGTCTAGCACAGCAGACTGGTTTATTCAGAATATTCTAAGAGGAAGGATGACTGTAAAACATACTCTTTCCAAATAATATCATCAACAAATAAAATCCCTGTAGGTAGTTGGATGAACATGGACATAGGACTGTAATACAACAAAAATTCTTACAGAGACTCAAGAACAAAAGAGACTCCCAGCTTCTGCACTTCATCTCAAATTCTTTTTTTTTCTGAGAGCTTAGGAAAAAAAAATGTTTAAATTAAGTTTGTTGCAGCTGCTCTGTCAGGAACTTACCAAGCGCTACAGCCATTGGAGCAATTAAAAAAAATTGCACAGAAGGTAATTAAAAGCCTTACTGGTTCTTGCGATTAGACTGACATTTTAAATGCCTCTGGATGTTTTATTGTGCCAATAACCTATTTCCCTCGTCTCCAAGAGAAATACAACTGACATCAGTAATTTACCCAAATACTCTACAGGTAACATGTGCCAAATACAAACCTGCACTAAATTAGGACCAGAATTCTCCTCTGTGCAATCAGTATGATACATCTTAATGGGAAAACTGCTATTTGCAAATTCCTTCTATATGTTTGTGTTTCAGTGTTCACAATTCCTGTTTGCTTGGCTCTGAGAATACAACCTAACGATGACTGCTGGCTGGAATACTCCAGATCTATGGGAAGGGTAATCATTTCCAATTTACACATAGTTATACAAGGACAAAGCTCACAGCTTTGGAGGACAGAGCCTTATTTTGTCATCATTATTGAATGATGATGATTTATTGGAGAATGTAGATTCCTTAATGGACTACTCATGTCAAGGGAATCCTGCTCCCCTTTATAACTAACCCTTGATTCAGGATTAGAATATGTGTTTGCAATTTTGGCTATAACTTAATAGAACAGCTTACATATGATTGAATTTAGGAAACTGCCCTGGCTCAGGGAATGGGAACTTGAGGACATGTCCACACTTGAAGTTTCATTCCTTCATGGAGTATGATAAGAAAATATGATTGACTTAAAGTCAATGTTAAAACAAGAATGACTCAAAGTAAAAATGAAAAAAATATATATAGTGCCCCAGTTTCTCTCAGGAGGTACTAAAGACCAAAGGTAAATGAACTTGTTATTACTTCTTCAGACTTTCTAGGAGAAACAGAATTTTCATTTCTCCTTGTGTGATTTTTTTCTGGTGTACAGAGTAATCTACTATAAGTGGTTCTCGGCTTTCTTGCTCTCCTTTGTGAGCAATCATATATACTGATAAGTGACAATGCTATACCCAATTCTTCCCTGAGCCCCTGGGGTGTGGTGTGTGTGTGTGTACATGTGTGTGTGTGTGTGTGTGTGTGTGTGTGGCTGTGAATGACACACACAGTACCTTTATGTCCTCAATCCTTTGGCCTCACAGACTACATGGTGGCAAAACTGCTGAAGATGGCTGAACATCAAATAGAACTTTGTATAAAGAGAAAATAAATTTATTTCTATTCTATTTTGATTTCTGTTTATTCCTATTTCAGTTAACTAGACCAAGCATCACTAAATTAAATCAAATAAGATGATCAGAATTTATGAGCTTGTTGGGGAACTTCATAGAAAGAAAGCATCACAAATGATGAAAAAAAGGTGATTGAAACCTATCAATAAAGAAATTAGATTATACAATGTAAGGATGTCACAAAAGATGGAGAGATGCAATAGATAACACCTACAAATACCTTAATGTTATTAGATAGAGTGCAGCACAGAACAATAGTCTCAGCAACATTTGGGGGCTACTAGTCTGGCCTTCAAGTCCCTACTGACAATGACAACAAAAAGCAGAGTGATAATCCATAGGTCCACTGAGTCATTCCCTTTTCTAGACACATTTTATTGATATATGTTTAATATAGTCTCACAAGAGTCCTGGAGACTGGTCATCCACTTGCCTTTACACAAGAATGCAAATAATTAGAAACACTTAAGGACATTTTTAAACGGAAGGTGAATGGAACATGAATCCTCTTGGCCCTCTTCCTATGTAATCAGACATTTGCCAAACCAAGTGCTAGTTTATTCCTAAAAATATAATTGAAGATCTTTTTAAATATGAGTTCTTACAGAAGTGAGTAGCAATGGCAGGCTATAAAATCTACTGCTGCAGAAATTTTTCAAATGAGGATAAATTCCAGTGAACCAAAGGTGATTAAAGAAAGATAAATACAAAATCATTTTTCACTGAATGTAGTGGGGAAAGGTAGGTTTAATTCAGTGAAATAATCTTTGAAATAAGTATTTGACCACTACTTTATGATGAAAAAAAGGTTGATTTGAATGAAATTTTGTTTTTCTTTTGCTTAATGATGTTGTAAAACATGGAAGTCACTTGAGCTAAAAATAAGACAAAATGATTTTTCAGGATACTAGATGATCCAAAAATGATATATTCCAAAAATGCTAACTGAGTTTATTTAATTATGCAAGTAAACTGAGAAACTGGTGGTATTTTCAACATGCCATCTCAAATGTTTTATATATTTTTTATTAAGGTAGCATTGATTTAACTCACAGTATGTAATTCAAAATTACAGGGTCCCCTAAATTAGTCCATTATATCCTTTTATTGTCAGATGTGAAGGCAGCAGTCTCATGTTGAATATATTGTAGGTGAAAAAAGTAAACTTTACAAATAATTTATGTCAAAATTTCTGAAAGATTTTGGATTGCATTATTGCATTAGTATGTGGTATATTGGTATCACAGTTTGATAATAATTAATCCCCTTAAATTCAATAAGATAAAAATCCTGCAATGTTATATTTTCGAGTGTTTAATTTCAGAGATGTAAACTATACGTGCAAACTTTTTAGGAAATTAGCACTTAAATTTAGACAAAAATTATCACCTATTCATGCCATTTGTGCACCAAAACATCCAAATTCCTAGGGTAGATCTGAAACTTTAGAATGTGTTAACCTACCCAAGGGTCTATCAGAAATTAATTATATAATTTAAAAGAATTATATTCACATATATTTGAAGGCTCCCTTGTACTTATGATGCAGTCACATGACTGCCCCAAATTAGGGAGATAGTAATAGTTATTTTTAAAATCACAAGTAATATATCATTAGATATTGTGGATTTTCATGCATTTTTAATAAAACAAGAAATGTATTCTTAATATACTATTAAGCATGAAAAGCAAAATATAAAATATTTGAATTGACATGATTTTAAATATTAAACATCATCTACATGTATACTAAACTGTTACAAATAGTTTTTCTGCTAGAAGTGGGAATATGGATAACTTCTTTTAACTTTGTACTTTTTATTATATTTCAACATTTCATCTATTTATTTACATGTCTTTTGCCTCCAATAAGATATATAGTCCCAGGAGACAGCAACCATACCTATCAATTGTTATTTTTCTAGTTTGTAAATCACATAGAAATTCCAACAATTAGCATAGAGCTATTTGTAGTATACATGTCAATACAGGTGATTTTGCAGATCTTAAAAATAATTCCAATAAATGTTACATGAATGTATTCTGTATCATTTGGTTAAAATGTAAACTCTCAGTTCCTACAACTTTCTAATTTTTTCTGCTTCCAAAATGTTATTTTTATAGATTTTTTTCCCAACTGAATAACATACATGTTTGACTAGAGATGTTAAGTTGAACTGATTGACTTAATAAATTCAATGAAGAAAAAAAATCAAATGAGTTACTTGTTTTCAGTGAATGATTCATCCATGCATGCAGATACTTGCACTTGCAAATTTCTGCAAGTCAACTAATTCTACCTTGCAACCCAGTTTTGGAGATCTCAGCTCTTCTACTTCTATCTTATTTTGTTTTCCTATGATTACAATAAAAACCGCTAGTCCCAATGTTGCCCACACTCAAGTAGCAGCATAAACCACAACCAAGATTGAACAGCTTAAACCCTAATATCTCAATTCACCTTTTCTGCCACTCACTAGTACCACTCTTTAATCCCCTAATTTCTGACAGGATGATGAGAACTTCCCATCTCTTCCAGTCTTATTTGACTTTCTGGGATTCAACTTTTCTTCCTTTTCTTTCCCTAGGTAGACATCTCTACGTTCCCACCAACAGTGTACAAGGGTTCCTTTTTCTCCACATCCTCACTAACACTTGCTGTTTCTGGTGTTTTTCATATGGGCCATTCTTGCGGGTGTGAGACAGTATCTCATTACAGTTTTGACTTACATTTTCCTTATGAAAAGTGATAGTAAGATTTTTTTCATGTGCTTATTGGTCATTTGTATGTCTTCGTAGGAGAAGTGTGTATTTAGCTCTCCTACCCAATTTTTTGATTGTGTTAATTATTGATAATTTAGTTGAGTTGCATAACTTCTTTATGTATTTTAGATATCAGTACTCTGTCAGATGTATGATGTACAAATATTTTCTTCAGCCCAATAAGCTGTATTTTTGTTGTACTGATAGTTTCTTTCACTGTGCAGAAGATTTTTAGTTTGATATATTCCCATTTATTCATATTTGCTTTTGCTTCTCCTGCCACTAGAGTTAAGTTCCAAAAGACAGCTCCAAAATGAGTGTCACAGAGGTGTCTATTTTCTCTTCAATGTATCATAAAATGTATGCTTTTACATGTCTTTAAAACCCATTTTTAAAATTAATTTTCATTTAAGGTATTAGATGGCTATCTAGTTTCAGTCTTTTGCATATGGCTTCCCATTTAATCCAACATCATTTGTTGAGAAAACTTTCTCTTCCCCAGTATCTGACTCCTTTGTCATAGATCAATTGTCCATAGATGGGCAGGTTTACGTCTGGACTTTCAATTCTATTGCATTAGTCTGTGTAGCTGTTTTTGTTCCAGTGCCATGTTATTTTGATGACTAGTGTTTGATAGTATGGCTTGAAGACTGGGAGTGAGCAACTGCAACTCTTCCACTCCTCTTTTTTTCAAGATTTTTTAGGCTATTTGGCATTTTTTGTGGCTCCACATGAATTTCAGTACTGCCCTATTTCTTTTTTTTTTTCCCTACAATGTTTGCTTTCTTTTCTCAGGTCTAGTCTCCATAAAACCACAATGAAATACCAACTTATACCAGTAATAATGGCACATAGGTACCTTACTCCTTAACTTCCCACACCCACCACAAGTAATGAGGAAGCCTTTTGTTCATAGACTCTGTTCACTATGGTTACTTGGGGTTCTAACAACACACTGAACACAATCCCAGAGGTTCCACTGTGGGTAGAACTGGGTGTGTATTTAGTCTTTTTGAAGGCTGTCATCTAGAAGTCCCCTGCTAAAAATGCTATGTAGACAATATGCCCAAAGTGCTGTGCTATCTCACTGTGCAGCAAAAGGCATCAGAAAGGGTGGCAGTTACAAGCCAGCCCTTTGCGTCTAAAGGCACAGACAAACCTGGTTAACCAGAGAATGCCTAGGGTGTGGCCATAAGAATCTCCCCACAGCCAAACCCCATACCCAGCCATCTGGGTGTTCTTTGT
Organism: Talpa europaea; assembly: GCF_964194135.1. Lineage (NCBI taxonomy): Eukaryota > Metazoa > Chordata > Mammalia > Eulipotyphla > Talpidae > Talpa > Talpa europaea. The sequence continues at coordinate 82,345,753 of NC_140073.1, forward strand.
TGAACTTCCGAAGAGGAAATGCTCTCACTAAGAATTACACACTCTCCTTCCTATATTGGAGACATGGGAGAACCCAGGAATTTGTGGGAGAAAGGCTGGTAACTCTCCCAATGACCACACACCTTCCTGATTACTGTCTTTCAAACTTTCCCACTCTTGCAAAGATTTCTAGCTCTCCTCCTTGCTAAAACACAGGTCCTCACTTTGCAGCTCCATTCCAGATGTGCCTTCTCCTCCCAGATGCTTAACCTCTGTATTGCTGAAGGTTCCTGCCTGCCCACCAACTTCCAGTGCCCCTTTTAAGCCCATTTTACAGAGATCCAATATTCCACTTTGGGACCTTCTCTTTCTTATTTTCTCCCTATTTATGTTGCACTTGGACTTTTTGCTCTCTCTCTGCTGCCCTTTGGGCATGTATGTTTCTTTTGCTACTGACTTACTTTGGTGTAGAGTTCTCTAAAGGAAGATGCTTCTTAGATTACCAACTCTACTTCCATGCACTCATACCCAGGAATTCTCCTCCCAACGCTATACTTGCCCCAAATTCTGTTTCTTTGTACTCAAATCTAAGTTTCAGGAAGTGACTAGACAATCTGAAATTAAAAAAAAAAAAAGGCTGTGTTTCAGCTCAAAGTATAATCCTCCCCTGCCATAGACCTATATCTTCAGAAATCAAAATTGCAATTGGTCCTGGAGAGTCAGCGAGACACAGATTTGCCAGAGGTTACTTTAAAACACACAGTGAGCTTGATTCATACCTGAGATGTTTCTCCCAGTGTCTTGGGATTGTGTTAAATGAATATCACCTGGTCTTTTTATCTTCCCTCACTTCGAAAACTATTTCTCACCCTTCTCATTCAAAAATGAAAGTCCTAAGGGCCTGTCATGATAACAGATGTTTCATTCTTTTACTTTTAAAAATTAACATAGCACTTAAGTCATAGCCTCCGAGGGTTTGAAAAAGAAACATGAGCTGGGTACACATAAAAACAATAAAATGAGATGAAAGTTAAAAACAACAACAACAAACTTATTCTGTGTGGTAAGAACACAATTATTACCACCACCAGTCAGACTGTGTCTGAGAAAAGTAACAAATAGTGTTTTGTGGGAGAAAATGGTTGTCCTCCACAGTATTACATCCATAAAACCAGAGGTGATAGTAATTATTTTGGTAGAAAGAACAACTAAGCTGAATGTCAGGTGACTGGATTTTAAGCACAATCTACTTATCTCTGAGATGAGTTTTAGTTGGCTGTTATTGTATTTCTAAAGTGTATAATAGTGACTAATTTTTCTAAGGTTTCCTAAAAACAAAAGCTCTGTAATTTTCCTGACAGCCTATGAAAGGCACAGAGAAGGCTGTAATAAAAAGGTGTGAGCCATTTGTTTAAGTTAGTGTTCCTTAAATACTTTGGACAATCTGATATTTTTATTTAGTAGCAACTGATTGATTGCTTGCCAGGCTTGTATTATTTAAAGGGTCTATTTTTCCAAACATTTTAAAGGTCAATTTTCATCTTGTTTAATCATGGCCTAATAGCCTTACATTTATTCATCACTTTTAAAAAAGAATATAAACTTAGCTGAGTACTGTTGTTTACTTTATTCTTGACACCTTTCCCTTTTGTTCAGATAATAAAATCTTCACCAAATCCATACTTATGATTATCACCAATATTCCCAACACTACTACTTATTAATCATTCACTATGCGTGAGGATATGTCTAAGTATGTTTTGTGAATTTTACACTTAATGCAACAAACATCTTGGCAAATATGTACTATAATGCCTACTTTTATGTAAAAATAACCCTCAGACACTGAAAGATTATGGAACTTACCGAAGACCCAAAAGGTGGCAAAGCTGAGGTTATACTCAAAAGACTGACTTCAAGTCTAAGATGGTTAAAATATCATATATCATGCATGCATCTTAAAACATTTGTGTGTGTCTTCATAGGGAATCAAGGAAACCTGCAATCCCCACAACAGAAGAGGTAAGGTACCTTTAAAACAAAGCAGAAGAGCTTCTTCACAGCTCTAAAGGCCCTACCCACCTCCAACATTCTAAAATATAACTGCTTGATATCTGAACATTGATATCTGAACAATTTTATCTTTTCTGCTTTCACTCCCAAGAAAACTAGTCTAGAATACTTTTTCCATCCTGAAATCTCCCTTTCCTGACTCAGTTCTTAGCCTGTCCTTTGGGATCTGCTTTCTTATGATCTAGCTTTATCTCTGGTTTTATTAGACTCTCCCCACAGTTTTCCTGTTGAGTTAGACCTAACTTTGTCACCTGTTTCAGCCACTTTCCCAAAGCATAAGTGAGTTTTCCAGGCTTGGCTGATGATTGCTGCCACTACCTGGCCTCCAGTGCTGAACATGCCTACCTCTGTGTGTCCCAATTGGATTAACTTTGGGCCTGAGAAGACCATCCCAATCTCCTTGCCTGTTTTACATGTTCTTCTTTCAACACTTTCCAGCTGCATTATACGTTTATTGAGTGGCAGAAACTCAAAACATAAGCAATATCCAAGCCTTCCTGGTGGCGCAAGGGATTAAGCACAGCACTGTGAAGCTATCCACAGCCTCTGCAGCATGAGCTCAATCCCTGGCTGACCAGGAAGCTACCACATGGTGCAGCAGACCTCCCTTGCTTTGCCTGCTGCTCCCCTCAGCAGTGTATTTCAGTAGATCTGCCTGTTCTGGTCCCCACTTTGTCCCTGGTGAATCCTCTCACCCCTCCCTCACCTCTGGCCTGTACCCCAGTTCTTGCATGCATAAATTAATCTAAAAAAAATAAGCAATATACTATCTCAGGAAGAACATGGTCATAAAGTGGTATGGAGGAGAAGGATCCTCTTTGGCTTTTAACATATTTCTAGATAATGCCCAACAGCTTTGTTTCCTCGTTGGATTATTACAACAAATTCAACTAATTTTGTCAGGAAAATAATTCTCCAAGTGTTTTTAAAGGTTCACTTATCAAGTCATAAATAAAGACACAAATTTATCTTTCTCACTTCCTTTGAGAACTTGAACTAGTAATTAAAATACCTGGGCCCCATTTTCTTTCTCTATAAAGTTAGAGGGATGCCATGTCACCTGTTTTCCACAGAGTGTTCCAAGAATCTCTGTGATCTCCATTACTATCTTGTGGGATCCTGAGTAGGGAGATAGAAGAGGTAAAGACTATCGGGCAAGCACAGGTTTAAAGGCTGTCTTACAAGTTATGTTTCTGGATAGCATTTTATTTTGAATAAAAAGGAAAGGTTAAACAAAAGTCTGGGAAACTAGATCAAGCACTGAACTCTCTGCTTTCCTTTCTTCAAGGGAATTTGTCCTTTCCCCATCTGTTAAGATGTAGCTCAAATGTCACCTACTTAGAGAAGTCTTCCTTGGCTCCCTTATGCTCCACTTTTTGTGTCCCAAGCTCTTTTTTATCATCCCTGACATAGTACTCTCTCTCACCCAGTAGACCAGCAACCCTGCATTCTTTATCTCACTCTCTAGTGCCTTTTGCAAAGCACATAGTAGGCACTCAATAAATACTTGCATGAAGAAAAACTGATTTATCCTACAAAGTTCAGATTATTTTCTCCAAATAAAGCATGCTGCTTTATACTCTCTGAAACTGAAGCTCAGTTACTATTTTTCAGTTTACTCCCACAGTCTCTCAAGATGTCCCTGCAATTTATTCATGTCATCATGGCATTTCACTATTGGGAAGAACTAGTGTCACCAGCAAATTTGGAGATGTCACTGTGCATTCCATCTTCCAGATCACATCTAAAAATGTTCTCTGAGACCAATCCTTAAATATTTCTCTGTTTGCACTTTTCCATTTAGACCTGCTTATTCTTATTCATTGTTTCATGGGTAGAAACTCGGTCCCTAGGTATACATGATGACTGTTTTCCCAACCTGATTTAATTTTTAAACACCTGTTAGATCTGATCAAAGACTTTTTGAAGGTCAAGTAATTTTCATTCTCTCTGAGCCAAACTGTGGAGAGTAGTGGTGGAATTTAGAGCTTTATTATTTTGTATTCTCCTATGCTTCTGTACCAAATCAGAAACATGAGATTACTTTGGTAGGTAATAAAATAAGGGATACTCTTAAATTGATATAATCTTCTTGGAGGTGTTACCTGACTGTATAATCACATGCCAAACTATCCCTTCTCCACTTGGATGTATGTTAAAGATGAAAATATTGTATAGATCAACGGATGCTTACTAATAGCAACTTAAATCTCTAAATTTACTGATAACTTTTACATTACAATTTTACTGTACAACCTAACAGTCTGAATTCTAATTCACTGTATTTTTAATCTATCTCCCAACACAAACATATACTCACCCAAAGCACATGGTAATTTAATCTTCAATTATATTATTAGTTTTCTACTAAGACAAACATTAAGCCTTCTTTCACAGTGCCCTTCCCAGAATTTACATCTGTAATCTGATTACTGAAGTATCGGTACAGAGCAATTTTATTATTGAAGTGCCCTATGACTGTACAGATTGTCAAATGTCAAAATATCAAGTAAGTTTGACAACACCCCTTATATAGAAATACAGAACATAGTTTTCTACTTAAGATTTTTTAAATTGCCACTACACACTGAAGATTGCAGACTTTTCAAAACATAATAATTCCCAAATTGCAGTGATTGTCTCTGAAGTAAAATTCTTTTTTCATTTAGATTTTATTTCAGATATTTATTCAAGTGCTCATTATTGTTGATTTACCTAGGTGAAATTGAATTTACTTTTGATAACCTCAATTTAAATTTACATTTCTTCTTTTCTCTATAACAGCTTCGTTGTTTATTTGGGGAAGCATATATGATATTGTATGCATATCTACCACTCCTCACGTGTTTTCAAAATTGCCATTAAGACAAATTACAGCTAAATTTTTAATGCGATTTCATGGACACAGCTTGCTAACTTCAAGAGCAAATATTTCAAATAACTTTCAGAAGTATCCATTTGAATTCTTTTTGCACTGTCAACTCAATTAATTCAATGGTTCCATATTTTGAAAACTCAGGTCTGTATCTGCACCATTTCTACTTCCCTATTAAAATTAGTATACTGTATAGATAAACAGGAGTCTCTATTATACAAACCCCTCTAGGGAAAAATTGTAAAGTCTCATATTCCTGGTAAATTTATTGCAAACAATACAATATAAAATTCTTGGACATTCCTGGTAGCTTAGGGGTTAAGTCTCAACCCTATCACAGCAAGGACCCACAATGTCCACCTAACTTTGATCTATGGCTAGGGAGCTAACCCACATGGCACAGCAGACCTCTCCTGAGTCTCCCACTGCTCCCCTTAGCAGTGTATTTCAGTAAATCTGCCTGTTCTGCTCCCCACTCTGTCTCTGGTGAATCCTCTCACCCCCTGCACCTCTGGCCAACACTCCAGCTCTTCTATGCAAAAATAAAATGTTTAAAAAAATTCTTGAGCAATAACAAAATGTAAATATCTTAGATTTTTTCATAAAAGATTACAAGCAATTAACATTCACATGTTTTAGATTATATAATAATACATAAATATTGCTCTTCTTTTATAATACTAAATTAGATATAATTCATAACTACCTTTACAATAATCACCAGCCAGCCCCAAGCTTTACCATTATGAATCCATGCGGGTCATCTTTATTTCTCATTAATTTGGATCACTCATATGTGCAAAGAGATTGTATGCAAATGTGTGATAACAAATTGCAAGGCCCCCATAGTTACAATGTTTTAGACTTGATTATATGTTAATCTAGATATAACAACTATAGAAAGTTGCATAAGTCTACCTTTTCTGTGCTCAATTCCCCTACCTACAACAGTAATCTCTGGGGTACATGAAATATTAAATATCCTAGGGTCATGTCAATGTTGACAGTTTTAAGCAACACAATGTCTGATCCTTAGCTTCCATGTGTGCGCATTTCTAAGGTTGCTGGACCCAAGAAGGTGCCCACTGTCAAAGCATTGTGCAGATACCATCCTTTTTTTTTATTTATAATTTCCCCAAAGTAAATTAACTATACTTGTTAAGACAATATTTTCTTCTATATAGATGAAGGACAATTTTCTCCAAATGTAATTTTGGGCATAATATCTTGAACTCTAAATATTTAAACTGTTAAAATTTGAACTTTTAAAATTTAGTATTAGCCATATGTTGACATATTATTTCAATTCTGAAAAATACATAAATTATAAATTTAATATCATCGGCCATGAAATGAAATATTTTTTCTATTTGTGTCTAATATTTATTAAGTAACATCCTTTCTGTCAATCTTTTACACTTTTTAAAAAAAACATTGTAAGAACTATAAAAACTGACATCTATCACAAAGCATAAGTCTTCACAGCCAAAGGGAATAGACCTTCTGTATATATGCTATAGTATAGTATATAGTATATATAGTGTATATATATATTTATATATACATATACACACACTATATTTATTTTTAGGGTATATATATATATATATACACATACACATGGGTAAATGGGTATCAATCACTATCATATTTAGGCACTGCTTTTTTTTTTAAGATTTATTTTTATTTATTTATGCATACAAGAACTGGAGTGTAGGCCAGAGGTGCAGGGGGTGAGAGGATTCACCAGAAACAAAGTGGGGAGCAAAGCAGATGGATCCACTGAAATAGACTGCTGAGAGGAGCAACAAGCAAAACAGGAGAGGCTGCGCCATGTGTGTTAGCTCCCTGACTAGCAGTGGCTGGTGACAGCTTGATAGTGCTGAGACTTTGATCCCTGTGCCGCGAGGGGGGCCCTATTTAGGCACTTTTAAAATAAGAGCCTTTTCTGAGTTTTTGACCAAAAAATTTAAAAGCACTAATTTGAAGAGATATATGCACCTACATGTTTATTACAGCATTATTTACAATAGCCAAGAGCTCTAAGCCACCTAAATGTCCAACAACAAGTGACAGGATAGAGATGATGTGGTATACACAATGAAATACTATAATCTATTTTAAAAAAAGATGTAATTCTGCCATTTGTGCCACATTGAAGGGCCTCAAGTCTATTATGCTCATAGAGACAAAAATACAGAGAAAGATATACACTGTTCGAATATGTGGTATATTGACAAAGCAAACAAATAAGCTAAATTAAATAAAAATACACTTTCAGACTGTAAGACCAGTTGACAATTACCAGAAGAGAAGAAAGAGGATAGCTGAATCATGTAACAGGGACAATTATATGCTGAAGGATAGAAATGGACTTTTTTTTTTTAAAGATTTATTTATTTATTTATACAAGCACTGGGTACAGCGGGAGGGCGAGAGAATTCACCAGAGGCAGAGCGGGGAACAGAGCAGGCAGAAGGACCGAAGTACACTGCTGAGGGGAACAGCGGGCGGCAGGAGAGGTCTGCGCGCCATGTGGGACCCTCCTCCGGTGGCCGGGGAGCAGCCGGGGATCGAACCAGCGCTGCAGAGGCTGCGGGCAGCTTTGCAACCCAGTGTTCAACTGCTGCGCCACCGGGGAGGCCCTAGAAATGGACTTTTAATGGTAACTTAATGCAGTATATATGCTGATCTTTAACATATACCTCAATGATTTAATATGTATACAAAATAATAAAGCAAGGTTACTTCAATTTTTAAAAAGGCATTTAAAATAATATAAAGAAATAAAAGTCTAAAATGAAAATTTTGTTTTCAGATTTCATTATATACAACAGGACAAAAATTTTATTATTTCAACTCAACAGAGAAATTTTATGTATTACCTAAAAATGTGTGAGAGGAGTACATATTTTTTCCAAATTGTTTTAGGAAGTAGAACATTTGAATACTATCAATACAGAACATAGAGATAATACTATGGCCTGCTGTCTTCAAATGTAAGGTGTTCTAATGACTATGATATTCTATATTATTTTAGTTTTAAATTCAAGCCTATGTCAGTCTTTACATAATATTGAGTAACACTTTCTAGAGTGGTAATAAAATAATTGTGGGAGGCAGTAACAAAACTTGACTCAAATAATTAACACATTTGAACAAGTTTTAATTCCAGATTTTATTGGGAACAAATAGCCTTAATCTCAAGAAGCATTTCATTCACAGGTTTTATCTAAGGAAAAGTTGGATTTTCATTACCCCTTATGGTAGGTAGATAAGGACAAACTTAAAAACTAACCCTTTAAAGCCAACTATAGAACTGACACAAACAGTGGGGGAAGGGTGAAGGAAGGGTAAAAATAATGAGGGAAGAAGCACAACAAACTCTGGTGGTGGATGATACGTGATTTTGTGGGGTTCACTACAGTGACAATACCTGATGGAGGTATCCTAGTATTACCTCAATTAAAAATAAATTTTAAAATATAAATAAAATTGCTCCTTATTTTTTTTCCCCACTGTATATAGAACTTGTGTTTATGCATTAAAAAGTAAGGTAATAGACTATGTGAAATTTAGTCCTTTTCAGACTCTCTTGTAATTTGAGAAACGTAAACCTCAATTTTAAATAAAATGGGAATAAAACACAGATAAGATGGAAACTTCATTTTGAATAAAAATGTAGTTTCTGTGATTCCTAGCTTAGTTACTCATGTCCATAAACTTAATTTCATGAACTTTTATTTCTTACATACCAAAAGTATCACATTATAGCATGTAGCATATCAGATACATGAATAATGCCTGGATATATGATTAAATTATTATAAAACTTTTAAACATCATTAAATTTTTGAAATCTTGCAATTCACAAATTGGGGGTTATTTTCTATTCAATATCTGTAAAGTCATTTGTTCATTTGCTTCCACTTTACAATCACAGTTCTACCTCTCAAAGGTTAAAACATCTTAATCACTGTTATGTTAGGCTATCAGAAATTTTAATTTCAATTTTAATATACATAATCAACATGATTACTTCTTTGAGATAGGTATCGGGTTTCATTCCTCTTCTTTTTAGCAAACTATAAAACAAAATGATACAGCAATAACCCTGCAAACATGTATTCTTCCTTACTCATTCTGCAGTTCTCAATCTAGTCAATGTCAGAGTATTTAATATGACCCATTTTTCATAGAGAATAGTAGTCCCATTTACAGTACTGAGATTGATAGCACGGTATGCTATCAATCCCAAAAGCTCTGATGCGGGCCATGGACCTCTACCAAAAGATTCCTTTCTGGGCTATCAATCTCACCGCTTCTCACTGTCTCTGCGCTCTAAATCAGACTGCTTGATATCTTTCCAGTTTTGTATTCCTGCATCAGCACTCTGCCTAAGCACAGCCATCACTCACTAGCACTGTTAACTACACTTGTTACAAACACTGAACCACTTTCCTCATCCTAAGGCTGAGTGTGAAATTCTTGCTACATTATATCACTTATGAATTCCTTGACAAGAAGAAATCATTTTGTCTCCAGTATTCTGAATAATTGGAAATTTAATAGGATCATTACTTTATTATTTATTTTGGTAATGGGAATCTGGAACATAGCAGGTAGACAAATACTGAAACAAGGAGACTTCAAAACCAAAGTTAAAAAAGACTTAATCTGTAAGTATGTACATTTTTTTCTATTCAGAAGTTGTATTCCAGTCTAGAATTGCTAAGTTGTATATTCAACAAAACTTCTAAGGACAATTCAATCATTCATTTTACATGTGTTTACTCAAAATGAACAAAATGCTCCTACTCCTTAGTTTGCTGGGGTGAAACAGCATCATAAGCAGAGAGTGGCTAAACCAATAAAGCAAGTACTCCAGGCTGAGATGCTTGAAAGCATATTCAATCCTATCCATTTCTTTATCTTTACCAATCAATTTTGCCTCAGTTCACATGAGAATCCATTTTGCTCTTTTTTGTTGACTAAAGTAAGGCACATGGACATGCCTCATGTTAAAGAGGCTATGACTTCAAAGTGCAATCCTTCTATGTCTACAGAAGGAGAAAAAAAAAAAAACTAAACACAGAGATAACCCAAAAGGTAATACTGAAAATTATCTCTAATGAAAAACTACCAGTACTACACCTGCCATATAAGAGTTGTTCAATAAAATGGTAACTTTTTATTAGAATATTTCATTCAGTTGGTCTCAGTATTTGAAATCAATCCAGTTATCAGTCTTTTAAAAAATACATCTCCATAATAATTAGTATCTACTGTTAGAGAGAAAAAAAGGGTCCTATATTACTGAAGGAAGGAAAGGAAATAAATATTCCTGACACATTAGAAAATACTCTGTACCCAGTAAAAGTAATTATCAAAGACTATTCCTTCCATGTCAGAACTAAATATAGTTTAACAATCTAAAAAGCATCAGATCTCTATTTTACTGGTTCAGTTGCTTATGGTACTTAATTTAAACTCATATCATTGTCAGATATACATACTAAAATGTATACTATTTGACTTCTAGCCCACAGTAGAAGATGAATCTAAAGAAGAATAATACAAGTTGACTTATTCTATAATGAATTGTTTACATTTATCCCAAAAGCTAATATATATGAGTGTCTAGTTACATTGCATTTGTCCTTATGTTATGTACAGTAATAGTCCTAGAATGCCAAGCACCTTGAAAACCACCAAATAACCAGATTTTAAAGTAAAATAATTAATCTCTATCTTCCTTATCTCTGCCTTCCTTTTTCTTTCAAATAAAAGATTGACACTCTTATCAATTTCTTATCTTTCCCTCATTCTGCTTACCCTGGATTCTATAACTTTAAAGCATTTTTCTTTACCTGAAAACTAAGCACAATTGTACATCAAAATAATAATTTTTCCCTAATTATTGTATGTTTGTTTTTTTTTTTTTTTAAGATTTATTTATTTATTTATACAAGCACTGGGTACAGTCAGAAGCGTGGGAGGGTGAGAGGATTCACCAGAGCCAGAGCAGGTAGCGGAGCAGGCAGAAGGACCGAAGTACACTGCTGAGGGGAGCAGCGGGCGGCAGGAGAGGTCTGCGCGCCATGTGGGACCCTCGCAGGCGGCCAGGGATCGAACTGGTGTTGCAGAGGCTGCAGGCAGCCTCGCAGCCCAGCGTTCAACCGCTGCGCCATCAGGGGAGGCCCTGTTTGGTGTCTTGTGTGTGTGTATTGTGGAAAATCACACCTCGATACTAAGACATGTATGTGTGATATATGTACTCAACTAGTGTTAGGAATCCTAGTTTCTATTTTTAGAGTTAGGAATCAAGGTGTGTCAACACCTTGATTATAACACTGATAAGTCATAACCTCTGGGTCCAATTGTGCATGAAAATGAACAGATCTCATACCATTGTCACAAATTTCATTGATATTGTATTCTCTTTGTGAAATATTCTTTGTGAAATATTCCCCCTCTACATATTTACTGCTAATTGTCATTGTTTTAAGCCACATTTTATATATTACTACTTCTCTATTCCCATTACTGAAAAGATGACATGCTATTTCCTGATATGCTATTTTCACAAAATAAGCATATATCTTCATTGTTATGCTTAAAACATTGTTAGTTCTTGCTTTATATACATCTATTTATATGCCTCAGTATACTATAATACTTTGAGGTGACTGGAAATAATTAGTTATTAAATAAATATATGTGTGATGGATAGATGAATAAATGGATTCATAAATGAATAAATGAAGTAAATGATTTTTCCCAAGTTCTTTTTACCTCAAACTTTTTATTACTCCAAAAAACATGAACAACTGACAGAGATATTTGGAAAATTGGCAGCATTTCAATTCATTACAACTAGGAAGCAACTTTTTTAAGTCTCTGCTATTTTAGTTCTCACTATATCCTTTATCTTCATGCTCCTGGTTATAATAAAATTAACTGAAATATTGGTGTAATACATAGCTTATTTCTTTTTTTTTTAAGAATTTTTTTTTATAGAGGCATGTTTTTATTTATTTGTTTGTTTGTTTGTTTTTGTTTATACACGCACTGGGTACAGTCAGAAGCGCGGGAGGGTTAGAGAATTCACCAGAGCCAGAGCGGGGAGCAGAGCAGGCAGAAGGACCGAAGTACACTGCTGAGGGGAGCAGCGGGCGGCAGGAGAGGTCTGCGCGCCATGTGGGACCCTCCTCCGGAGGCCGCGGGCAGCTTCACAACCGAGCGCTCAACCGCTGCGCCACAGGGGAGGCCCACATAGCTTATTTCTTATTCATGCTTCTCAATTTATGAGCAAGAAATCTGGAATCTTGTAAGGTGTTTGCAATATCAGTCAAGCAGACAGAAGACAAACAACTAGCACTCATCAACTGGGGCGGGACTGCTGCTATAAAAGACCAAGGCTGAAGCTTGGGACTGATAGAGAACATTGGTCCAGGGCAGAGGAGACATTAGTCCAGGGCATGACTCCCTCTTAGTGACAGGTATGAAGGAAAGAGTGTGATCAAGAATGAGTTCATGCTCCTATTTGTGAAATGTTCCCTTTAAGTAAACTGGTTAATGATTACCAAAACGAGTCTTATGTTTTCTTATTTCTCATGTTTTTTTCCTCTGTCATTTAACTCACTTCAGTTCCAACATTCTTTTTTTATATATATTTTTTATTTTTATATTCCGCATACAATTGCACCCCTTATTTTTATCCCAATCCCTCCTTTCCCCACCCCCCATAGTGTGTCTCTAGTTTATAGTTGTTTGTTGATTTTGATTTTTTCTTTCTTATACTTATTCTTTTTCCTGGTCCCTTATTTAGGTTTTCTAGTTTGCTGCTATGAGTGAGCCCATCCGGTATTTTTCTTTTTCTTTCTGGCTTATTTTGCTGAGCATGATCCCTTCCAGCTCCATCCATATTGCTGCAAATTGCATAAGTTTATATTTTTTAATTGCTGAGTAATATTCCATTGTATATACGTACCACATCTTCTTGATCCAGTCATCTATTTTGGGGGCATTTGGGTTGTTTCCATTTCTTAGCTATTGTAAATAGTGCTGCTATAAACATAGGGGTGCAGGTGCCCTTTGGAATTAATGTTTCTGTGTCCTTTGGGTGAATACCTAGGAGTGGAATTGCTGAATCATATGGAAGTTCTATCATTAGTAGATTGAGGAATCTCCACACAGCTTTCCATAGTCATTGGAACAGTTTGCACTCCCCCCAGCAGTATAGGAGAGTTCCTTTTTCTCCACAACCTCACCAACATTTATTGTTGCTAGTTTTTTTAATATGTGCCATTCTCACTGGTGTAAGATGGCATCTCATTGTAGTTTTGATTTGCATTTCCCTGAATACAAGTGACGTTGAACATTTTTTCATATGCCTGTTGACAGTTGCATTTCCTCTTTGGAGAAGTTTCTTCTTAGCTCTTCTGCCCATTTTTTTTACTGGATTATTTTCTTTGTTTTTGTTGAGTCTCATCAGCTCTTTGTAGGTTTTTGTGGTCAGTCCTTTATCATTAGTGTTGTATGCAAACATTTTCTCCCAGTTGGTGGGGTTTCTCTTTGTTTTGGTTATTGTCTCTTTTGCTGTGCAGAAGCTCTTTAATTTGATGTAGTCCCAGCTATTTATCATTGCCTTCACTATCACTGCTTTGGGTGCTGTGTCTGTAAAGATGTCTTTGAGGTGCATGTCATGCAGTGTTTTGCCTATATTTCCTTATATATATTTTATGGTTTCAGGTATTATATCTAGTTCTTTAATACATTTTGAGTTGGTTTTTGTGCATGGTGTCAGGTAGTAGTCAAGTTTCATTCTTTTGCCTGTAGCAATCCAGTTTTCCCAGCATCATTTATTGAACAAACTTTCTTTGCTCCAGTTCCAACATTCTTAATGGCAAAAATTCAGTGTTCTTCCTCATCTCCAGAATCAAAGATGCCTTCCTTTTCCGAACTCAGCATGTGATCTTCCACTTGATATTTAACCTTGTGCCATCTGTAATATCATGTTAACTTTTCCATATTTAAAATTTTATATTCTGCTTATATTTAACTGTGTGTATTCATGCCTAGCCTCTTCAACTATAGTATAATTTCTTCAAGGGAAACAACTATACCTTACACCTTATACCAAGGCACTCAGTAGCTATTAAACAATTGATTATAGATTAAATATTTCAGTCAATAGAACAAGAAAATACATGTTTTTTTCAACAATCTGAGTTCACAAAATATGACAGTCTATTGATACCGTAAAATCTTTTGAAAAACATTTCACATTTATAAGGTAATTGCTATTCCCATAACTGTTTTTTGAGTTACATAGTATAGAGAAAAGTATAAATTTTTAGATGAAGAATTTACACCTTAAAAATTATGTTTCAGGCCCTACTAGGAGTATCAAGACTAGAGAAGGTCTCCTGACTACTGGTATTCCATTGTTCTTTCCAAGACAATAGATCAAATTCAGGTTCCCAGCACACAGTTCCTTCCATACACTTCTGCCACTTAATAATGGACTCCTAGCCAGGTACATAGAAGAGTTCTGTAACTTCATAACCTTCCCTGTGCCAAATTACTAACTGTCAGATATTTTCCTCTAAAGAAAGAAATGAGTGCTAATTCTAAAGGCAATCTCTGAGATTTTTAACTGGATTATAGAAATGCTAGGGTACTACTTATTATTATTCCTATTTGCTTACAAGTACCAGGGGAAAAAAATCATGAAAGTCCATAGCACACAACTTCATATTTAGCTCTGGAATGTATAGAACAGATTAGAAAACAAAAATTCAATTTAATCTCTACCTCTGAAAGATAAAAACAAAAAACAAATCCAAACACCAAAGATTTTTTTTTTTTGATACAGCAGAGATTCCTTAACTGCCTGATCAACATAGAATGAATTCATTTACTGACAAGGAGTATCCACTGAAGACAAATGTAGTCATCATTTTATTCAAATAGAAATCATCATTCATGCAAAATAAACTGACTCTAATTGTTCATTGGCTGTGACTATAAAGCAAACTATGTGAGCCTTACAATTGAATCTTTACCACAGGCAGAAATGAGGATATAAACATCTAAAATACTGTTCATTTGGGTCATTGTTGAAGAGTTCATATCCTGTTTGATACGTCAGAGTAAATTGCAGTTGGCTATGATGATATTAATCACATATTTTCTGCACATCCAAAAAATATCATTTCCCTTTATGTCAATGAATATGGCTCAATTTTCTCTATATTGAAAAGATTTACAGAAGGAAATTGTTTACCTACATGATACTTTATTTCTGAAGCCAACACATTAACACATGCAACAACAATGAAAGTAAAGAAGAATAAATTACATAAAATAAAGCCATACTTTTGTTTACAAACTATAAAATAAGTCTGATTTTTTAAAATGTTAATATGTGTAATTTAATGTATAGAAAGGTTACAAAAATAAAGAAAATTTTTCTTAAAAGGAAAAAGGATACAAAGATACTTTATCACACTTATGATATTTATTACAGCAAGACATTTTTAAAATGTAGTACGAATGAAAATTTGAAATTCGGCCAAAAGTTTTATTGAAAGTTGATATTAAGTTAGCAGATGAGCCAATAATTTCTATTTTCAGAAATATTTAAATTTAGGCAAGATTTTTGTTTACTTTGATTAAAATCTAGATTGTATAAATGTTATATATACATGCATATTTTTTTCATTTTCTGGAAAGTGAATGAGTAAAAATTTAGCTATAAAAGATGAAGTGTACATATTATTTTCATGCCTTTAATTTAGTTAATAAACAAGAACTTCAAATGTTTCTAGTAAATTCTTTATATTAAATTGTCTTCTTATTAAAGAACTTATATTTAACTAAGACTCATCGCACACACTATTATGTTGATGGTGTATGTGTGAAGTTAGTTTCAGTATCCCAGTGAAGACACCTAGTTTACAAACTATCATTTTGGAGAAATACTGAATTTATGGGGTTAGAGAGTCTGGATTTCTCTAACAAGTAAAACCTGTACTGAAACAAATCAATCCATTGTGTTTTCCATTTGTAGGAAGGGAACAATATCTTTCCTTTCTTAACCCAAGAATTCTGAGAATTAAATGAAATTGTATAAGAAACAACATAGGTGTTAGAGAAAGTCTTTTACAAAATGTAAAATAAACTAATTTATTTACCATTTTAAAATGCATTTGTTAAATGCTTACAATGCACAGAGCAACCAAAATAGCCCCTCTCTACAGAAGGATAGATGTCTGAATCCCAAGAAACCTCTCCTTTGTCTATACACAGACCATTCTAACAGCATCCATCTCCCAACACTGTAATATTTCTATGTATCTATCCTTTGCAGGGATCATTTTATTTTTTGAGGTTTCCAATAAGCTTTACTAGAGTATTTGTAAACAGCACTGCATTATTGGAAAAGCCCTTCATAATACTGTTTTTCTTTGTTTTGTATAAATGATGCTACATTATTGCTCTCATTCTCTTTTTTTCTCTCAATATGATTTTAAAATTTCATATTTCAGCATATACATTTAGTCCTCACTACTGCAGATTCAGCGTAATCGTCCATCATATTTTGTTTTCCATTTTCATAATGATAGATATTTGGGTTACCTCCAACACCCTACTTCCAAAACTGGTGTACCAAATAGTTTTGTGTATGTCTATTTATCAGTTAGTGACATTATCTTTTTCTTTACATATGTAGATTTACATATGTAGGTTATTGCTAGGTATATGGATAATTAATTTTACTAAATATTGTGTAGGTATCCTTTTAGTCTTTATAATTAGACTGTAAACCTCTGGGAATGATGATTATAACTTGTTTGCCTCCTCCTCCCCCCAGCCCCAGTAGCTGCCAAAAAGAATACAAATTAAGAGCATATTCTTCCTTACTTTGCAATTATGAGTAGCCAGAAAACTTACTTGTGAAATGTGTCCAGATGTATATTGTTCTCTGCCTATCCATATGCATATTTGATATGAAAATCAAATAATGAGTCCTGCCTCAGCCATTGGCCAACTGATTGGCTGTGGGAAAAATGGATTTGATTAACATTCACAGAGATTCACAAAGAGCTGCTATTAATAAAGTGTGTTTGCAGGTAAGTGCTATTAAATGTCTTATGTTTTTCCCACTGTTCTCATAAAAATGTGTGCTAAAATGTATTTTGAAATTCTGTAATGTGGTGACACAACACATTAAAATGTGTCACATTCTCTGGAAAACTCTTCTTTATGTTAAAAAAAAAATGGAAGCATTCTCTAGCATCTAAAATATTCCTTCTATGATTTCACAGAATTAATCATCAATGCCAGAACTATGATTTAAAAATCTGTAGGGTAGAGATGAGTTATTAATAACATTATAGATGGATAGATGCTATCCAGGGGATGGACAGGATAGGGCAAAGTTACCAAACTGGCAAGTTCTCTGAAACTGAATCCCATTGATGTGTTTTCAGTCTAAGTAAGGGTTGGCATTGAAACTGGTTCCCAAAGCTGCGACCTACCCCCAAACTATTTCTGCATTCCATCAGACAATAACTTAACAATAAGTTAAGTTATTTGAACTGCTTTTTATTTTACAACTATGCTGGTTAAATCAGATGACTTATGACTCCCTTTGTTATAACACCAGGAATAACTTGTTCTACCAAAACATTTGTCCAGATAAAGAAAACCTAGAAACCTAGGTCCAGATTTGTTCACAAGGATCTCTCCACTAGAACACAGAGACAAGAGCACACCACCACCAATGACCTGCAGCCAGCTGTTTATCTGTCCCTTCCTGCTCACTTTATCAATGACCTCTGACAAAACTCACATTCCTGTGCCCCAGTTCACTACCCAGTCAATAAATTTCACCTCTTTTGTTCTATAGAGCTTTATTTCCCAAAATGTGATGTTAGCCCATTCCCCAGTGATTGGAAGAGACACAGAGGAGACTGGGCACAGCCAGGCTTTCAATAAAGCCTTTTCCTTTTACAAACCCTGGTCCCTTATTATTGTCAGTTGTTTGCCTCAGGCAGACAAGCCCTGCATTGCTTGATAACTGCAGCAAAAGGTAGAGATACCAGAGAGAATGAAGAGAGGAGGAGACCATGAAGGCTAAACAAGAAATGGACAAAAATATAATGGAATAGAAAGAAACAAGAACAGCAGAGATTCTTGAAAAAAGAAGAAAAATAGAAAAAGAATATATATATATATATATACATGCCACCCAAATAACTGATTTTTCTGGCATTTTCCAGGAAATCATTTCCCCAATTCTAAAAGGCTTCTCTCAAAACTACCATCTTCACAAAAATGTTCTCCATCTTTTCCTCAAAATGAGAAAACTAATAGATATTATATTAGTGTACATATCTATACTAGTGTACACATATCTATATTAGTGTCCATTTTAAAGTCGCTTTCATTTATTAAACTTTACTGTGGGCTTTAGTAGCTATTATGCAATGAGTCATTTCCCTCGACAACAAAAATATTAGTTTCTGTCACCAGAAACACACACATAGAATTGATTATGCTCTTTTTGATGACCATTACCATAGCTTTTGAGTGCAGCTACCTCAGCTGATAGCCCCCGTTCTATCTCTTGATGAGAGTGTGAGAGGAATGAACATAGCTTGTATATAATGGGATTAGAGTGTGGGCAACTATAATGAGCTTTATTTTATTTAATTTCTGCTCTGCTAGCATTTGATGACTTCTTATGAACTTAAGTACTTCTTTTGATCATATGAATATTGGAGGAAGGGTGGATCTTGAAAACCTGCAAAGCACTACATACGTAAAATGAAATTTACCCAATAAAAAATATTACATTACTAAAGAGTAATGTGGACCATGGGGAAAATATATATTTTTAGTGACAGATGTCCAGGTCATATTTTTAAGATATGAACTCAAACAGGTTTCCGCCCTTTCTGTAGTTGGCTCTAAGGAAAATAGAAAAAAAGACCAAAGCTTAATCTTTCCTGCTTTTGTTTGCAAATGAATAGTAGTCACAGGGATGATGCCTAAGGCCAATGAATGGGCTTCAACACTTACAGAAAACCTGGAGAGGGAAAGATGGGGAGATGTCATCTGATAAATAGGACATGTCAAAGGGAGTGTGGAAGAGCAGAGATAAGTAGGTGGTTTGGTTACACTTCTTTCATCGATAAGGAGGAAAATGAGTCAGCTCAATAAAGGGATTACATGAGGACTGTTTCTGCCAGTAGAAGCAGAGTCCCTGTGCACAGGACTTTTTCATGCAGGCACACCAGCTTTCCTTCCCATTGAAGTACATTTGTTAGCCTGTAGGGAGTGACCAGGGTGACCATTAATTAGGAGAATCAATGCCCAAGGCTTCTAAAATTCCATCTGACTTTTTGTAGATTACCTTCCCCCAACTACTACAGAGATCTACATAAACTTTTAGACACACACAATAACCCCTAGAGAAATGACCACAAGAAAAACAGGTAGTATTGGGGATCTTCAATTGGTTATGGGGAGGAAAACCCTTACATCTCAATTTGGCAAAAAGTAAAGAATAGGAAGAGTTCCCAGTTTCCCTACTCTAATGCAGAACAGTGGTTAAGCTGAGTCAGTATCCTAGTAATTTTGAATTAAGGTTTTCTAATCTTCAGAAGTACTTAACAATTGGATTTGGCACATGGAAGGTAGAAGGGGCATGGAAAACCTAAAAAATTAACTTAATATCCTTTAAATATATACAATGATTTTTGTACACTCATTCATACATCCATATTTGGACATGCTTAGACATGCACACATAAACACAGTTACATGCACACCCAAGAAATCATTCATTAGAGTCTAAGTCCTAACTACACTGATAGTCTTGATTACCATTCAGTACTGTAGTGTCAAAATAATGTCTAGAAAGAAAAAAGTCAAGGATCATCACAGGCAAATAATTAATTTAATTAGTATTTATTGGGTCTACAATATACAAGCTCCTGTGCTGGCAATGGGGGTTGACACATTGATGTATTGCATCCCTTGTTTTTAAGAATTAAGGTTTTTAGAATCTAGTAAAAACATAAAGTAAAGCATAGCACTGTCCCTGACATGGCAACTAATTTACATACACAAAAGTGTAATTGACACTTATAAGCATTAAAAAAAAAAGTACCCAAAACTGTGACAAGGAAAATTATTTTAAAAATAGTTTTTTCTAAAGATGCATGGGGAAAAGAGGGTTCTTTATACTATTTTTAATCCTCATGGGAGAAATAAATAGCTATTTAAACTCAAGTCTGTTTAGGAAAGAATTATGATGAGATAACTCAAACAGCTATAAGAAAGACAGTTCAAAAGACATGAAGAGGGATGTATTAAAGAGTTCCAGATTGAAAATAAAATCTGTATTGAATAGTTTCTGTAGCTGGAGACCTGACACAGCAACAAAGTATATGTCTCTATCCATCCCACCAGATGAGCACCCCCATTTCCTTTATTTTCTCTGTAGGCTTAATAAACTTTGATTTTTTTTTTTACATTCCAAGTGGAAAGAGCTTTGCACAAAGGCAACATAAGAATGGCTGACCACCAGATGACGGCCAAAACAAGTGAGCATCAATCAGAATCATGAGAAGCTTTTGTGTCGCGAGGATGGACTTGATGATCCTAGCCACTTCCCTTTTCTACTCTCTTATAACTCTGGATAAATGCCCCTGCCCTCTGCCAAAGACGAGGATCGTGGTCTGTCAGACATTAGTGTGCTGTCCTTCTCAATTTGTTGACAAATTAAGCTACATTCCTTCTTCTCAAATTCTGTTTCCTTTTATTGGCAAAGGGTACTGAAGACTGGCCAGCATTCCGATTATCAGAATCACCTAGGTAAATGATTCAACAAGAGACAGTGGAGTAGGTCTTGAGACCTGTGGCTAAGATCTCTGCATGAGAGTGTATTATCAGAGGCTCTGAACTTCTTCAGGGACCTCACAGTTTGACCCAAGCAGCACAGATAATAGATGACAGAGAATTCCACATTAACAACAGTATCAGCAGCAGAGAGCAAGCTGTGGTGAACTCCATCATGAACGCAAGACTCAGCTATTTCCTGATTTTCTAGCACTGAAAAATGCCCCAAAATTTTCAACCATTCAAATCACAGAGGGTTTTCTGAGCTAAGGAAAATAAGGCAAATTCAGGTATGCTATAGAAAAGATTTCTCTTTGTTCTCTAGGTAGATTTCCTGAAGTTCTTTTCCATCCCCAAACTCAACTGCATTTGAACTTCCCATCAAGCAGAGTCACAGACTCAAAGGAGACTTATATATTGCAGCGAATATGTTAAATCTGAGATTTTATTGTTAATATTGAGTTTAAAATTAAATTCTACCATGAACTAAAAGACTTGGTGATAAGAGTCATAAATATAATTCAACATGTTAGAATAATTTAGGCTTGCTAATAAACTACAAAGTAAAAGAGTCATATTTCCACAGACGAAGTGCCTGGTAAAGGTTAAACTAAGTGAATAATATAAGGTAATTCCTAGAAAAACTAACAATTACTTTCCACAATTCTACTGAAGTCAATTCAAGTCTCTTCTCTGATGAAGAAAACTAAAAAAAAAAAAAGAAGATAGAATTTCACTATAATAGTTCCCCAAGCTACAATTTGACAATTCTATTAGAGAGCACACCCAACTCATTAGAAGCAGAAAAATAACCTTTCTATAAAGTGTTATACCATAATCAAATATTCTCACAATAACTAGACAGGAAATACAGTGCCTGTCTGAAATATTAGCAATTAACCATAAAATATCCAGTTTTTCTAAACTGTCATGCATTTCACTATACACTAATGCTTCTTAAATTGATCTGAAAAAAGTTTTTTTATTTTTCACTTGTATTTTCTTTTTCTTAATACATTCAAGAGTTATCTATCTCCACAAATGTGAATTCAATCCATATAGAACTGGAACTTGATCAATTAAGGAAAATCCTTCAAGCAAATCTGGATTTATAGGAGGATAACCTTTTAGGTATCAAACAGAGCCTTGGTCAGACATTCTCTTCTATAATCCCCAATCACAATGGAAGCTCTATGAAGACAGTTCAGAGACTAATGTGAGAATCTCTTTTATAGCATCTCTCATTTGAAGGGATAGTCCTTAACTCAAGCAATGGCCATGTCATTCATCAGCATGCATTGCATGATGTTAAAAACTGTTTTGAATTGATACATAGGTGTATATACTTTTTACTCACTAGTCCTAGATTTGCCTTTCAATCAAACAAACTGCTGCTTCTTCTGTCCTAAAGTATTATAAATATCTGAAGACTACCCATGCCTTTTTTAATTTTTTAATTTAATTTTATATACTTTATGTCATTTTTCATTTTTGCACAGTGTATGCACTTTCACCTTGTTTATATTCCCCATACAATTCCCACCCCCCTTATTTTGGCCATAATCCCTCTTCTCCTCCCCCTCTCCATTGTAGTGTCTCTGGTTTATAGTTGCTTGTTGAATTTGATTTTTACTTTATTGTAATTAGCCTTTTTCCTGGTCCCTTATTTAGATTTTCTAAATTTCTGCTATGAGTGAGACCATCCGGTATTTTTCTTTTTCATTCTGGCTTATTTCACTGAGCATGATTCCTTCCCGCTCCATCCATGTTGCTGCATATTGCATGAGTTTATCTATTGCTGAGTAATATTCCATTGTGCATATGTATCATACCTTCTTGATCCAGTCATCTATTGTGGGCATTTGGGTTGTTTCCATAGCTTAGCTATTGTAAATAGTGCTGTTACAAACATAAGGGTGCAGGTGCCCTTCTGAATTAATGATTCTGGGTCCTTTGGGTGAATACCTAGGAGTGGAATTGTTGGATCATATGGAAGCTCCATCTTTAGCAGGTTGAGGAATCCCCACTACCCATGCCTTTCATTAATCCTCTTGCCTCCAGTCCCTTTAGCCACTTTCCAGCAGGACATGGTTTCTAAATGCCTTTATCCTCCAAGAGTGAATAACTATAAATATATACTTATGGGTAAAATTAAGACTTTCATAGTTTCTATATCATTAAAGGGAAATTTTAGGATTGGCTATATTCAATTGACTATACTCAATATACTCAGTTGACTATGTTTTGGAGGTGAAAAAAATGCCCACTTGAAAGAAGATTTAAAAATTATGTTAAAAGTAACAGGCTCTTTTAAGAACTTAGTGTTTGTTTGCAGGCCCATTTCATATAATTGGAAAAATATTTTCATTGTAAATATCTAACGAATCAGCAAATTTACTTCTTAAAATTCACTCAACAAGCATTTATTGTGGTGACTGTAAACTAAACATTAAGAAAATTCATGAAAATCACAAAAAGCCATGAGAGGACAGAGTACGCACATCTAGTCCAACTTGGGAAATTATCTTAATTAATGTAGACTACTATAACAAAATCACAGAGACCAGGTAGCCCAAACAACAGACCTTCATTTCCCACAATTTTGCAGACAAGGATATACAAGATTAAGAAGCCCACAGATTTGCTTATTTGCATGGTCACTTTTGTTCTTTTGCAAATTATTCCTCTTAGCTATATTTCCCATGGCTTAGAAAGGAAGCACTAGTATTTCTTCCTTGTTTTAAAAAGCCATTAATCCCATCATGAAGGCTTTACCCTTATGACCTCTTTTCAACATAATTATTTCTCAGAGGTCTTATCTTCTTCTACCATCATATTATGGATTAGGGCTTCAACATATAAACTTAGGAGCACACAAACATTCAGTCCACAGTAGAAGCTTCCTAAAGCGGTGACACTGGAGTTGAAACATAAGTGGAAATTAATCATGCAAATACATGAGAGACAAAATTCTGGCAAAGAGGCAACCATGTGTAGAGGCTCTAAAGCAAAGGGAAGCAAGGCATGACTTGAGTCCTCTGTGGTTGGGACACTGACATGGTAATTCAGGAAAAGTAGTGCAAGATAAATCTGAAGGGCTTGACTTAAGTCAAAATACAAATGGCTTGATTCTTAGCCTAAGAGTGGAAAATCCTTAGTGACTTTTTATCAAGAAAGCATTAGAGTTCACTCATGAAGCAGTATGGAAAATGAACTGGAGTAGAAAGCTAGGAGGAAAGAATAATCCAAGTCAGACCTAATAGTAGGTGTGTCAAAATGATAACTACAGAGAGAAAGAAGTTCACAGATTTGAGACATGTAATCTGAAGGAATTTGAAAGATGGAATATAGAGACTAAGGAGAAAAAAGTCTCAAAGATTATCTTTTGAATTCTATCCTGTGCAACTGATTGGAATTTTCTCTAGAATACAGAGAGAAACAAGTATGGAAAGGAGAAAATGTTTTACCTGGACATGCTCAGTTAACATATCATCAACAGGACTGGATTCAAGAATTTGGGCATTTAGATGGCAATCAAAAAAAAAAAGACTCCACTTAGTTTATTACACTATACCTTGTAGATGGCAGCACCTAGGATAGTAAAATATATGTGCTTGAGTTATACAACCACCCCTCAACTCAAAAACACATATATCATTACTAATGTATAGGAAATAGCCAAACTCTCATGAGATTTAGAATGTTTTTGTATATCTCTGTCCCCAAGAACAGCTCCCCTTCCTTCAGCTGCCCAAAGAATGCTAGAGGGTTTTTCTCTGAATAATTAGCTTAAGATAATGTACCACCAGCTGAAATGTGAATCTGCTACTTGCCTTTCTGCTCCTCATTTGAAAAAACACTTTTCAGGAACACTCTTCCAAGAGGTCATTCTATTTCATTTCTTTGTTGTTTCAAACTAGGGTCAAAAAAAAGAATAATGAGTTGAAATGGATCTTAGAGACCATCCCCTTCCTACAGAGAAAAAATGAAGCCTCAAAATAAAGACATATTTAGACAAAGCTAACAGCAGTTTTTTCCTTCTGTCCTAGGTATTTTTTCTTCTTTTCTTTTGAGTATTTCTAAGGTTAGAACAGAACACACTGCTAGCAATGTTATCTGCATTCCAGCTTCTGCAAAGAATAATCTAAGGAACTCAAGTAGAAGACACGGTGTTCTTAGCCTCTCTGTCTTCCGAAAGTCCTGCCTAGCAGTTAGTAATAAAATCTTCAAGATATTGTGTTCAGAACATACTGAAAGTGTTAGGCTGGTCACAGAGGTGGAGTTCCCAAATTAGCAGGTGGAGATACTGATACTTTTAAAGAACAACTATTTCTAAGTTATAAAGAAATTCAAAAAGTGTCTGGTACAACCTCAAATTCAGTGGAATTCTCTTGGAACACAACTGTTAGGAAGATCTTTATTGAGACTGTGAGCATAAGGTTTAGCAAGGGCTTTGTCATCATTACCGTCCTAACCAGTGGTAAAGAATGAAATATTATTAATAAAAATAAACTAGTAGCTTTGTCTGCTTATTCCTTAAGGTTTTAAATCAAAATCAATGTGACTTTTTAAAGTAAACCCCAGGTAGTGTTAAAAAATGCTGAATGTGCATGAATAATGCATGTGTACAAGGCCTACAGCCTCAGGTGCATTGTTAGTAAATCAAATGCCATAAATATAAATCCATTCCAAGAGCTAATTTGAGTGACTGAGGCTGCTGTCCCACACTACACACCGTTGACATAGAGGGTAAGAAGAACACCACTTGTATGGGGATGTCTTGGTATGTATAGGTACTAGAAGTGATCCAGTGATAATACTAGTAATAAAACTAAAATAATGACTGAGAACTCCCTCTAAACTGTTTAGAAATTTGGCTATCTACTTTCATCAGCTGCCAACTATGTACAAGTGCCTGCTTTTGGACTCACAACTGAAGATGATTGGATTCTTTCCCCATAATCAATCATAATCCACTGGGTGATTTACATACCTAATTATAACAATACACAACAAACAAGGAGCAGTGAGAAAGGTCATAAGTTCTATTCAGGTAAGCTTGTTCTGTTTTCTTTTCAGGTCTCAGAGAAAATGTTTGTGATGGAATTGATATGTCTGGCAGTCCTCCAAATTTATTTGTTTAAGAGATTACATAACCATTGTTTAACAAATTATTGATATGACATAATTTATTTTAAAATTTAATAATCAAAAGTTCACCTATTCCAAGGTCTTTTGAAGTTCTGAAAACAAAGACTGAGAAGATTTAATGACATA
Organism: Talpa europaea; assembly: GCF_964194135.1. Lineage (NCBI taxonomy): Eukaryota > Metazoa > Chordata > Mammalia > Eulipotyphla > Talpidae > Talpa > Talpa europaea. The sequence goes on from NC_140073.1 coordinate 82,371,875, forward strand.
GCATAACATGTCATTATCACATTAACATTAAAGTACATATTTACATAAAACATAAATTATATAATGTATACAAATAGTATATATTAACATAGTATGCAATGCATATTTATATTTTATGTGTTTATGTTTAGATAGATAAAAGACAAATAGAGAGGTATACACATGTAATTGCTGGCAGATCATTTTCAGAACCGTAGATACATTCAGTCAAATGTATTATATCAGACCTAACTTTATAAATCTAAAGTATCATTGGCCAAAAAGCTGATTTGTTTTTATTTTCATGTCTTTTCTTCCTTGAACCCCATGAGTAAAATAAATTCTCTTAAGTAGTCTTGGAAGAATAAGCAGTGGATGATAAAACGTCCCTGGTCCTCAGAAAGTAGTATCACCCTGTCTAAGTAATATTTATTACCAAACTATTGCTTTCTCTGAAACACATATCAAAGTAATTAGCTTAAGGGACTCAGCTTTCTATAATGCTGGGAATGGGCTGATGGAAGGCCTTCACTTCTATCTCATTTGAAATAAGACTCCAAAGAAATAGTGACAAAGGGAAATTTAATTTGGACTGAGGAGTCAAGAGATTAGATAGCCCTAGTGGAATGAGCTCTGAGATTTGCTGAAACTTAAATATGAGTCTTTTATAGCACAGATTTATTAAACTCAACCACCTCTGTGGACTCTTCTTTGCCAAAATCAATCCCCATTCTGATATTTCCCCATGGATTACACAAATGATAACAGAAAAGACTGGGTCTGTTACTGTAAAAACCCACAGGGTTGTTTCATATTTAGTTTGTCTAGTAAGCTGTCCCAGGAGAGTCATGAAGCTGTAGGAAAAGATAGGGAATCAAATCGATTTCTTCGACTGAGAGTATGGAGACCACTTTCTGAGGCTTCTCAAGGTGAGAACATAGTACTGACTTGTCCCCATGAAAAAGTTGATGGGTCTGAAAGAGGCTTGTGTAACAGAGGACATAGTAGGAAGTTTAGGGAGAATAAATCAATCTTAGAAAGTAAAAAAACTATTACACATTAGGTTCTTCCAAAGAGAATTCTTTCTTCTTAAAGCCTCAGAATAATTTCCTTCTCTGATTTTATAACGCTGAATTTTTCTCTGGCAAACATTTATAAGGTATCCCTTTATTTTTTAAGTATGGCAAGAAAATCTAGAAGAAGTAATATGTTTGATATGTAATAAACTATTACTGAGCTTGTGAGTATAGTCCATGGAGTACCAATTTTGGATACAGTTTTGAGAATCTTGAACTCAAGGTCCCACCTCCTATCCCTCTTGCCATACTTATAAATCTCTTCTCAGATGACTTACTCCATTCTGGAAGCAGCTATTCAAGTTTCCTATTACCACTCTTTCCACATATATCTGAAAACATCTAACTAAATTTCACTATATGTACTGACCAATTGGCTTCAGTTAATTAAGTGACTATGCCTGTCATAATAATGCTCACTGTAGATTTTTCTGGTAAATAATATACGACATGTGTCAAAAGTCATTTTGTGCCAACTCTACCTCACTCCTCCTCCTTTTAATATAATGCTCTTGGAGTTGCATAAATTATTATCTGTTTATACCTATTAAAAGAATCATTTAACATTAAGCTGTAATGTGCTCGTACTTTTTGTTAATATTCTTTGGTCCTCTTCTGCATTAACTAAAAAAAAAATTGTTTACTATGACACTTCCAGTGAGTAAGGTATCACATTGGTTCTATCATAGAATTTAAGAAATTTGACTAGGTCTCACTTTGTTTGCCTTACATTAGAATTTTGTTCAAAAAAGCCTCAAATTAAACAAGAGTTACCAAATCTCTAATTCTCCATGGGATAAAAAATAACATAGATATTCATATACGTGTATGCATACATCTTCAGAAGTGATTATTCACAAATTTTAATAAGGTAGGCAATAAACTTTCTCAGTATATCTTCTAAATCTCATCTACTGTTTTGGAATTTTAGTTTCTTATTTATTGAGGTAGTTCTTCATCTAACTACTGGTTAGGCCCCATTTTATTATTACACAGGTAACATACTTATAAGAAATGAGTTTCAGTACTATAAGTCCCTTGAAGAGAATGGCCTATTTTGTCTGGTTCTCCTGGTACTAAAAACTTGTCTGCACTTGTCCGTTTCAGAAAATAACAATCATAACATCTTTCAACATTCATTGAACACTTCCAGTGAACCATTATTCTAAAGGCTTTACATGAATAAACTCATTTGATTTTTTTTCCTGATTTTTAAGTCATTACAATTTTTACTTTATGAGACTTTGTAAAATTGTAAAATATACATTTCCCCATATCTGTTTAGATTTTACAAAAATCAAAGATGTAAACAGAATATACCACAGAAGCAGTTCTTCACTTTTCTTTATATTTAAATTTCATTTATTAATCATATCATTTTACTGAGATATGTTTACAATACTATACATGACTTAGAGGTAAAGACTCACCCTTCTTTAGATATATGTTACAACAACATGCCTACCACCAAAGAACCAATAATACCCCACTCTGTTGGGTCCTCTCCCATCTTTGGCCCACAACTCCTTGCCCCAATTCCACAGTCAGATATCTAGTGTTTTGTTTTGGTTTAAATTCATCTGTTACTTTGTTTTGCTCCCATATAGTCTATGTATGAAAAACTTCTAATTTCCATGACAACTTTATGAAAGAATATTATGGGCTCTATTTTACATTTAAAGAAACAGTTAAAAAGTTAACTTGCACCCAGGAAGGCAGATCTAAGTCCTTGCCCTTGGCCTCTAAACTCTACTGTATTTATTATTTCTCTGTCTATAACAATATCAATGTGGGAGGCAAATTACTTAGTTCTTCATAAATAAAACTAAAAGAATTAATTATAAATGTATAAACTCACTCTAAAACAAAACTGTATGCAGCTCATTCCATAGATATTCCATGGATTTTATATAAACATAAAGATACAACTACTAGCTCTTCTGCATATTTTTTGATTTATTTGTTTGATGTGTGTTTGTTAAATTCTGTGAGCTCTTTGTTGATCTTCCATATCAGTCCCTTATCAGATGCATGGTGTGCAAATATTTTCCCCCACTCAATAGGGTATCTCTTCATTTTGGTTACTGTCTCTTTTGTTGTAAAAATTCTTTTTAGCTTGATTTAGTCCCAGTTACTTATATTTCCCTTTGTTTTCCTTGTACCTAGAGATGAGTTCTCAAAAATGTTTCTGAAGTTTATGTCATACAGTATTTTGCCTATGTTTTTGTCTATATATTTTATGGTTTCAGGTCTTACATCCAAGTCTTTTATCCATTTTGAACTAATTTTTGTGTATGGTATGTGATAGTGGTCTAGGTTTATTATTTTGCAGCACAATTTATTGAAGAGACTTTCCTTGTTCCAGCATATATTCTTTGTTCCTTTGTCAGAGTAGTAGACATATATTTGTGGTTTTATTTCTGGGCTTTCAGTTTTATTCCATTTGTCTGTGTGGGCATGTTTTTGTTCCAGTACCATGCTTTCTAATTATTATGGGTTTGTAGTATATTCTGAAGTTCGAAAGTGTAATATCCCCATTCTTTTAGCCAAGACAGCTCTGACTATTTGGGGTCTTTCATGATTCCACATGAATCTCAGCATATTTGTTCCCCAAAGAAGAAACACAAGTGGCCAACAGGCATATAAAATATTTCCATCATTATTTAATATCAGGGAAATACAAATCAAAACCACAATGACATACCACCTTACACTAATAAGAGAATGGCCCTTATTAAATGAAACAGAAACAAGTGCTGGCGAGGGTGTAGATGAACCCTCTTACACTGTTGATGGGAATGCAAAGTGGTTCAGCCACTATGTAAAACAATATAGCGGTTCCTCAAAGCACTAAAAACGGATCTGTCATAGGACCCAGAAATTCTATGTATGTATGCAAAAACCACAAAAACACTAATTCAAAAGGAAATCTGCACTCCTATATTTATTGCATCAGTGTTTACTATAACCAAGATATGGAAATAACTAAATGCACCAAAACAGATGACTAAATCAAAAAGATATGGTATATATACATAATGGAATACTACTCAATGATCAAAAAAGATAAACTCATGCCATTTTCTGTAACAAGAATGGAGCTGGAAGGGATTATGCCAAGCAAAATAAGTCAGAAGGAAAAAGATAAATAGCAGATGAATTCACTTATATGTGAAATACAGAGAAATCAAACAAAGAATCACAGATAAACCTTGAAAGCTGACATAGATCTAAGGCATCCAGGAGGGAAGGAGTGAAAACAAGGGGGCCAAGAGCACAGTGGACTATGGTGATTGATTATGGGTGCTTTGGTGGTAGGAGAACTACCACTTCAGGGGAGAAATCATATACTGTCCAAAAATTAACAATTATGTAAGAAAAAGTTACTTCATTTTAAAATATTTTTTAAAAAAGATTAAGCAAAATTCTATTGTTTATTGGGAGCCATGCTACTCATGTCGTCTGACAAAAGTCCTGGCTTGGGGCAGATTTCTGAAAAATCAGGAATCTCGTTAGCTGACTCCAAGATTCTCCTCATTTGTTTATGGATAGTTTCTACCATTGCTAAAATACGCATTTAAAAGTAAAACTGCAAATACTGATCAATCACTGAATAACCAATTTAATGACAAATGGCACTGCACGATACAAATATTACATTTTTTATAAAATTAGTCCTTCTCTGCCAAAAGGCAGTCAACATTTGGCCTTACATTAACAAGTGAAAAAACTTCTGGGAACAAAAGGCTGTAAACATCCCTTGGCCAAGTCTTTAATATGGAGATGTGGTCTTTTGAGGCAAGACCTAATTGGAGAAGGAAATTCTATTACTTTAAAGATAGCAGTTGGGTGGCAGATGTGATCCATGCTCCAAGTGTAAGAAAATTCCTGATGAGCCAGGAGGCGCCATAGCTAACTCCTGCTAAATTCTTCCTGTTTGGTTAGGGCTGATTCCCCTGGAGGTGACAATTGGTATGGTAGCTGTTAGAATATGCATTCAAAAATAAGTCAGCAGCAATTTTATGACTGGTCGAGCTAAAACAATATAGATAATAATTTCTAAATAAAAGCCTTCTGTTTTTTACTTCAATCAATTAGTTGTATGTTGGTCTAAACTTCATAGGTTAGTTAGAAATAATCTTTGTCTCCCTTCCCCCAGGTAACTTCCTGCCCTTTGTTTCCCTCAGCCCATAGTTAATCAATCATTCACCATGGCAAACTTAGAAATGTTAGTTGTAGACACATAGGCTTTTTGCTAGTAATACAATAACTGTTAGATTGTTTAAAGTAAATAACTATTTTGAAAACATTTGTTTAGCAACTGTGCCTTCTTTAAGACAAAAAATAATAAATGTTACACCTCTGCCGGAAGGCAAACAGACCCTTGGCGGCTCCTGAAAAAGGACATGTGATAATTTTTATCTTCCTACCTTATGCTTGTGTACTCACGATTTGCTTAGTATAAATAAAGGGCTGCTGAGACCCTCAGCAGGATGATGTCAGCACCCTGATCAAGTGTCTGCGTCTCCTCATTCCCTCTCCCCCTTCCCTTACTATTTTTCTCTACAATTGCGCTGACGCCTTCCCATCCTTCAGGAACCCCTGACACCCAGACTGCTGCGGCTGGCTCGCAACAATTGTTAGCGCTCTCTCTCTCTCTCTCTCTCTATATATATATATATATATATATAAAATACACAAACACACACATATAACACACACACACACACTATATATAGTGGGACAGACCCTTCCTTTGAAATTATAAAGTCCTGCTTAAAGACAGTTCTCAGCCCTAAGCCAAGTCTGCACGTACCCTAGTACATCATATTTTCTCCTCATTTGGTCCTTTCACTCACATCATGAAAAACTAGCAATGGTCATAGTGTCTATCTCTGGAAGTTGGCTAATACTTATTCTAACATTTATTCATTCCACTTTTTGCTCCATGATCTTGCCTGGCTGCATTTCTCATTCATCATATTTGCACAACTTTTCAGCCCTTTTCTCTGGTCTATGAACTTTACATCACCTCTCAACTCTGCATATTTGAAGATAGTCTCTGAAGCCTTGGGGAAGAGACTCCATAGTCTTACTCTTTCAGAATTGCTAAACTTGCATCTGGCCCCAGGTTCACTGCAATAGAATGTAGCCATGCACATTCTCCTATAGTTTCCTTGTGAAAAATCATACCTATCTTCCACTGGACTGTAAAATCTCTTGAGATTCACCTGTGCTTACCACTGGACCTGGCTCATTGTTGATGTGTGATGAAAGGCACTCTGAATTAAAATGAAACTACCTTTTTTTTTTTATCTTTAAAGTAAGTATAAAGGAAGGGATGAGATGGAGGAGAGGGAGACTCAGAGATAAGCCTCAGGAACAAATCCAACACGTCAGCATTCAGGAATTAAAGTTCAAGAGAACAACGACAGATGTAGTTTATTACCAAAGATAAAATAATATATAAAAACTGTATTGACACAGCATAAATTCAGGACTAACTAAATATTTAGTGCTATATCTCAACTAAAGAATTAAGGATGCCATTAAATTGTGATCAAATATGTTTTGGTGCTGACAACAATGTATAATTAATAACCCATCATTTCAGGGCCTCCCTGGTGGCGCAAGGGGTTAATCACAACCTATGAAGCTATCCACAGCCACTGCAGCACAAGTTTGATCCCAGGCCAGGGAGATACCATTATGACGCACCAGACCTCTCCTGACTCGCCCATTGCTCCCGTTAGCAGTGTACTTCAGTCAATCTGCCAGATCTAATCCCCACTGTTTCTGGTGAATCCTCTCACCTCCCACATCTCTGGCCTATATCCCAGTTCTTGTATGCATAAATAAATAAATCTTTAAAAAAATAACCCATCATTTTGGAAGCACCTAGTATGGTCATAGCATTATGCTACCCTCAGAAAAATTACAAGTGTTCAGAAAAAAATGTTCCTTTAGGAAATTAAAACTTTCCTTAGGGAGATGAAATCAATCTGTAAGAAACCAAAAGACAACCATAAAAAGCCAATCCAATTATCTACAAAATTATGTAGTACAAATTAACTACTTCATTTACTTATTCATTTCATAATATTGAGAGAAACCTACATGAATTTTTTTGTGCGTCAGCTCTTCACTTAGAACAAGAGATTTGTTTAGCTGAGTGTGATGGTATAAGGCATTTGTATTTTGTTAGCATTACAGCTGCCAAACCTATTAAAGGGGAGTTTTAACACCTACAACTGCCAAGAAGGAGGCAAACATAAGGTCCAGATGAATGCTGTTAGATATGTAATACAGAGCTCATCTCAGTTCCCATGAGCATCTGAAGAGTTAGGAATTGCAGAATTCCAATATTCTGCAATTCTCTTTACATCAAGTGTTACTAAACAATTTTATTGATCATGCATATTTATTACCTAGCACAAACCAGTAATTCAGTCTTAGAGCAATATCTTAAATCAGTCAATTCAGTCTTAGAGCAATATCTTAAATCAGTCAACTGTTTTAGAAGCCCCTGAGTTCAAATTGCTACACACTGGATGTTTGCTATAGAAATAATTTGAGGTCTGGGACATCAATCTAATTCAAGAAACCTACTCAGTATGCTTCTGAACTGATGTTTCCTGATGTTTCATTTGGGAAAACTACATATGAATTATTGTGCTGTGATGAATCTAAATGTATGATCTAATTTAGTTTTGGGGCTTTGTTAAGTTAGAGCTCAGTAGGACACTGCAACAATGTAGAATGCCAGCATGATGAAACACTGGTTAAAGGAAATAAATTTTAAAGACTCTACATTTCTAAATCAGGAGGAGCCACTTTTACAGCTCTGAATGTTCCTCCAGATGACAATCTATGGGATTCCAGAAATGAAATGACAAACAACTCCACTTTGGAATTCTGTATATTGAATTGTGATTTACAGAATGGCCCATCTCTTTTAAGAGAAGAAAGTAAATCTAGTCTTATAGTTTATTACCACAAACTTTTCTCCCCACAGAAATGTAATGGTTGTTTGGAGAAAATAAAGAAGCCAACAAATGAATTAAACTGGGCCTAGTCACTCAGTTCCCCACTGACATTTTTGGCAAAAGTAGGTAAGACTCACTATTTCACCCTCACTATTTCTGTTGAAGAATAGATTTAATTTGAATATTCCCAATTTTCTCTTAACCCCTACCCAAGAGGCCATATAAAAAGGCTTTTTTTTTTAAATTTTTCTTGAGTTCTATGAGCACAGTGTGGTAAAGTCAACAGTGTTTGCAGAATATACTCAACTATTCATGCAACTTTTTTCAATAAAAAATAACATAATTATCAAGACTTTGTAATTCCTGCCATAACAGTTTGAAAATGGACTTCTTTCATTTCTTTTTTTTTAAATAATAAATTTTATTTTTATATTGACTTTTTTCATTTCAACCTGGAAATTATGTTATAATCCAAGTACTTTGAACCACCAACATGTGAAACAAGGTTTCACATCAAAATAAATAAAATGAGATGATTCAATAAAAAACTTAAGCCTTGCACAGTTCTAAAATGGTAGACAAGGCTTATTTCCATATTACACAGGTCTAAGCTTTCTATCAGATAGGAGAATGCCAACAAAAGAAACCAACATTACAAATTTCTGTGCAGAAGGGACACAAATTTCCCTTTCTATTTAATTGATTTGTAACTTACATATAATAAATACACAGATTTAACGTGTCAATCATAAGCATTAGTTTTCACATTTTGATAGCTTTAGAGCCATATATCCACCACACAAATCAAGATTAGAACATTTGTATCACTCTAGAAGTTCTATCATGCTCTTTTGACTTAATCCTACCCCATATGTGTGTGCACACACAAGTGCATGTGTGTTATATATTCTGAAGTCCTTTATCAGAGAAAGGCATCACAATTATTTTCTCCCAATTTATGCCTTGTCTATTTCTTTCATTGGTTCCTTTCAAAAAGAATGTTTAATTTTGATAACATCTACATTTTGGGCTTTAGTTTTTCTTTTATGTTTCATGATTCTTAAAAATTCTATCTAAGAAGTTTTCATGACCACAAGGTCATGAAGACTGTTTTCCTGTTCTCCTCCAGAAATTTCATAATATGTTTGTATTTACGTCTGTGCTCCATTGACATTAATTTTGTATATTATATGAAGGAAATTTTGTATATCATATCATATGAAGGACATTAATTTTGTATATCATATCAAATTTTGTATATCATATAATTTTGTATATCATATATCATATGATATACAAATTTTGTATATATGACATTAATTTTGTATATCATACAAAAGGAAATTTTGTATATCATATGAATTTCCTTTTTTTTCATATAAATACATAGTTGCTTAAGAACCATCTATTGAAGAGATTCTCATTTTCTCATTGAATTATCTTGTTGCTTCTATAAAAAATCAATAGACAATAGTGCACGTGTAGGTATTTTTCTGGTCTCTCCCTTTTGTTTCATGATCTGTTTAACTTTACCACAATACCACACGATCTTAGGTTTATAAAAAGTCTTAAATAAATTACTTTAAGAGCTTCAACTATGATTTTCTTTCTCAAATTTGTCCTGGCCAATCTCTAGTTATAAATTGCAGAATCAGTTTGTGCAGTTCTATAAATAACCTACTGAGTCTTGACTGGTACTATGTTCAACTTCTAGAACAATTTGGAGAGAATGGATATCTTTTAAGAAGGGAACTTTATCCTCAAATTGATCCCTCATTGTATTTATTCCCTCACACTTGATATAATCTTATGCTAGTGCAAAAAATTTTAAATTTTTTTTTAAAGATTTATTTTTATTTATTTATACAAGCACTGGGTACAGTCAGAAGCGTGGCAGGGTGAGAAAATTCACCAGAGCCAGAGCGGGGAGCAGAGCAGGCAGAAGGACCGAAGTACACTGCTGAGGGGCAGCGGGCGGCAGGAGAGGTCTGCGGCCATGTGGGACCCTCGCCCGGCGGCCGGGGAGCAGCGGGGGATTGAATCAGCGCTGCAGAGGCTGTGGGCAGCTTCGCAACCCAGCGCTCAACCGCTGCGCCTCTGGGGAGGCCCTAAATTAAATTTTTAATCCTTCACTGCTAGTTTATAGTCTCTGTATTCTGTAAATCACGTGATCTTGCTAAATAACTAATTTTAGTATTTTTGTAAGTTTTTAAAAATTTTATTTAAAAAAATGTCATTTATAAATGAAAGGCAGTTTTATATTTTTCAAATTTTTATACTTTTCCTTTTTGCTATGTAGTAGAATCCCCTACATAGAATTTTTAATTTCATAACTAAAGTCAGAAGAATTTTACTAACTAAAATTTCAGTTTCTTGAATAATTCATGTTACCAGAAATATGCAATACTGCCTGTTTTTTAGTAAAGAACTGGGAATTACTGGAACTTTTATCAATTTGATACATGAGAAAGGGTAAATATCAGTCTTCAAATTTGCATGAATGTGAGATAAAATAAGAATTAAAACATGATTTTATAAAATATATAAATTTAGAAAATTCAGCATGTTTCTCTTTCTTATTAGCACTCAGAAGTGAAAAATAGAAAACTCAAAACATTTGCTTATCTTTTTTTTTTTATAATAAATTTTATTTTTATATTCCCCCATACAATTGCAAATGCCCCATTCTGACCCCAATCCCTCCCCTCCCGGCCCCCACCCCCCAAAAAGTGTCTCTGGTTCATAGTTTTTTGTTGATTTTGATTTTCACTTTCTTATAGTTATTCATTTTCCTGGTCCCTTATTTAAGTTTTCTAGAGCAGCACTATTTACAATAGCTAAGCTTTGGAAACAGCCCAAATGCCCAAAAATAGATGACTGGATCAAGAAGATGTGGTACATATATACCATAGAATATTACTCAGCATTCAAAAAAGATAAACACATGCAATTTGCAGCAACATGGATGGCGCTGGAAGGGATCATGCTCAGTGAAATAAGCCAAAAAGAAAAAGAAAAATACCGGATGGTCTCGCTCATAGCAGGAATCATTTGCTTATCTTTTAAGGGCTTAGAAATACATTTAATTGGGCCTCCCCTGGTGGCGCAGGCGGTTGAGTGCAGCGCTGTGAAGTTATTAGCAGTCTCTGCAGCACCAGTCCTATCCCGGCTGGCTGGCGAGGGTCCCACATGGCGTGGCAGACCTTTCCTGTCTTGCCAGCTGCTCCCCTCAGCAGTGTATTTCGTCAGTGTGCCTGTTCTGTTCCCCACTCTGTCTCTGGTGAATCCTCTCGCCCGCCTGTGTATCTGGCCTGTACCCCAGTTCTTGTATAAATAAATAAATCTTTTTAAAAAAATTAAAAAAGAAAGGAAAAATAAAAAGAAATACATTTAATCATGTCCGTGTCTGCTTTTGTTATTAGGATATGTTGACCTCTTAAAACATGTTTGGAAGCATTCCCTCTGCAAATTTTTCAAGGTTTTGAGAAAGGTAGGTATAAGTTCATCTTTGAAGCTGCGTTGAACTTACTAGTGAAACCATATGATCTTTGCTTTTGTTTTCTTGGACAGTTGATTATTATCTCAATTTCCATGCTAACTGTTACTCTGTTCAAGTTTTCTGTTTTTCTTCCTGATTCAGTCATGGAAGGTCATTTGATTCTAAGTGTTCATTTCTAGATTATTTAATGTTTTTAGTCACTACCATAGCAATGAAGAAAATAGCAATCTCCTATCTTCAAATGTTACCTCTCCCTCAAATTACTTAAATTCTATTCTATAACCCATAATTGTCTAGATTTATTTATCTTTTAGTTCACGCCCAACACCAATTCTCTAATTGTGTCTCTATTTCTGAGTTCTTTGTTTTAACTTTTGCTAGATTTAAGTCTCATTCTCAAGAAGAGTTCAGGGGTACTGCCTTTCTTGTGTTTTGATATTTTTGTGCTTTTTTTAAATTTATGTATTTCATTTTTCTTGAGATATTGCTTTTAACATCTAGGATTTTGTTCTATTATTTTCATGCATAGAATGTTGCTAAGCACAACATTTTTTAATTGAGTAATATTTAGATACCACTTCAGGGATTCATCACCAACAGTAAGGAAAACAAAAGAGAACATAAATAATTGGAACTATATCAAACAAAAGATTTTTACACAGTGAAATAAAGCACAAGTAAAACAAAAAGACACCCCACTGAATGGGAGAAAATATTTGCATAACATACACATATATTATATACATTACTACTATAGCGCAACCACCACAGTCCATTGTGCTTAATTCCTTCTTGTTTGTACCCCTCCCCTACAACTTCCCCCCACCTTGGAGCTTCAGTTTATAGTTAAGCTTGTCTTTATTTGACTTTTAGTTGTTTCGTATTCCACATATTAGCAATACCATGTTATTTATCTCTTTCTGACTTATTTCACTTAGCATTATCCCTTCCAGCTCCAGTCATGTTGTTGCAAATGGCATAACTTTTTTGATCACTGAGTAATTTTCCATTGTGTATATATGTCACATCTTCTTGATTCATTCATTCATGTATGGGGGCACTGAGGTTGTTTACATAATTTATAGTAAACAGCACTTCAATAAACATGGGAGTGTAAATTTCCTTTTGAATTCATTTTTGAATTTTGGGGGTAGATGCCTAGAAGTGGAATTACTGGGTCAAATAGTAGATCAATTTCTAATGTTTGGAAACACCTCCAATACTACTTTCTATAGGGGTTGGACCAGTTTGGATCTCCATCTTTTTCTCCACTTCCTCTCCAGCACTTGTTTCTGTACTTTTCTTTACAGGCAGTTCTCACAGATGTGAGATGGTATCTCATTGTGGTCTTGATTTGCATTTCTCTAATAAGTGATATGAACATTTTATCACGTGCCTGTTTACAGTCTGAATGTCTTCTTTGGAGAAGCATCAGTTTAATTCTTCTGCACACTTTTTTGTTTTGTTTTTGTAAAGTTTTATGAGTCTTTGTGTATATTTGATATTAGTCTTTTTTCACATGTATGGTATGCAAATATTTTCTCCCATTCAATAGGATGTCATTTTGTTTTACTTATAGTTCCTTTCACTGCGCAAAAGGCTTTTATCTGATGTAGTTCCAGTTGTTTATGTTCTCTTTTGTTTTCCTTACTGTTGGGGATGACCTCTTAAGGCATAACTAAAGCCTATGCTGTGAAATGTTTTGCCTACGTTTTCTTCTATGTATTTTATGATTGCAGGTTTTACATCCAAGTCTTATCCATTTTGAATTGATTTTTGTGTATGGTGTAGTATAGTGGACTAGTTTTGCTCTTTTGCATGCAGCTGTTCAGTTTTCCCACCATTAATTTAAGAAGCTATCCTTGTTCCAGTGTTTGATTGGCTCCTTTGTCATAGATTAAATGTCCATATATATGTGCATTTATTTTGGGGGTCTCAATTCTACTCCACTGGACTGTGCATCTGTTTTTGTTCCAATGCCAGGCTGTTTTTGTTATTATGCCTTTATTATAATTATATAATTATGCCTTTATAATATAATTTGCTGACTGAAAGTGTGAATAACTTCATTCCCTTTCTTTATCAGGATTGATATTGTTATTAAGGGTGGTTTGTGGTTCCATATAAATTTTAGTAGTGTTTTCTTCAGTTCTTTTAAAAATGCCATTGATATTTTAATTAGGCATGCACTGAATTGGTATATTGCTTTAGTTTTATTGCTTTTGTATAGATCTTTTTCCTCCTTTGTTAGGTTTACTCCTAGGTATTTAAATGTTTTTTGGTGTAACTGTAAATGGGATTAATTTCTTCCTCTCTTTTCTATATAGGAAGGCACTGATTTTTGTGTGTTGATTTTGTACCTTCCCAATTTGCTGAGCTGATTGTTTTGATTAGTTTTTCTGTGAATTGCCATTTTTTTAAAGATTTTTTTTAATGCATACAAGAACTTGGGTGCAGGCCAGAGGTGTAGGGGTGGGAGAGGATTCACCAGAGACAGTGGAGAACAGAACAGGCAGACTGGCTGAAATACACTGCTGAGGGGAGCATCAAGTGAGACAGGAGAGGTCTGCTGTGCCAGGTGGGTAGCTCCCTGGCTGGGGATTGAACTGCAGAGGCTGTGGACCGCTTCACAGTGCTGTGCTCAACACCTTGTGCCATCAGGGAGGCCCACCATATTTTTTGTGTGTGTTTATGATAAATAGGCATTAGAACATAACTAATGTTCAGTAACTTTTTCTCATTTTTCTTGAATATGGTGTGCTCTCTCAATTTATTGATTTTTTCCTTCATTTTTAAAAACAACCTATTTAAAATTTTGGAAACTAATTTTTCCTGTTCTATTTATGAAATTCTGTTCTTCAGGAACCACCCCCACCCATTTTTGTTTTAATTAACATTATTTTACAACACTGTATTGGTTTCATATGTACATTTTTTTCACCATAGCAACTGTATCACACCAGGCCCACCAACAAATCAGAGATAATGTTGTTCACATTATTGTGCTCCTAACTTTTCTCTTTTAGCTTTAAAAATGCCTTCTTTTCTTCCCTTTCCTCTCCTTTTTCCCTTTCTCTATATTTACCTATTTCTAATCTTTTTTTCAGTTTCTTGCTTTTACTTGTTATATCTATATTACTACTTTCCTGGTCATATGGTCCTTACAAGAGCTAAAAATCTACTGTTCTTTATTTAAGTGCTAAGTATATGCAAGGCATTTTAAATACATTGCTTGTGATCCTCGTAGTAATTTTGTATGATAAAAATAGTCTTCATTTTATACTAAAGCTCAGAAAGTTTAAAAATGTGTCATCATTCACCTAGCTGTAACAATGTCACAACTGGAAAGCTATAGATATACAGAACAGGGTCTGACCATCACAGAGGATCATCTATACTGTACCAGATATAAATATTTTGATTGTTGGGCCTCCCCAGTGGCGCAGCGGTTGAGCGCTGGGTTGCGAAGCTGCCTGCGGCCTCTGCGGCGCCGGTTCGATCCCCGGCTGCTCCCCGGCCACCGGAGGAGGGTCCCACATGGCGCGCAGACCTCTCCTGCCGCCCGCTGCTCCCCTCAGCAGTGTACTTCGGTCCTTCTGCCTGCTCTGCCTCCCGCTCTGGCTCTGGTGAATTCTCTCGCCCTCCCGTGCTTCTGACTGTACCCAGTGCATGTATAAACAAACAAAAAACAAACAAATAAATAAAAATAAAAAAAACATGCCTCTATAAAAAAAAAATTAAAAAAATAAATAAATAAAAAATAAAAAAAAATAAATATTTTGATTGTTGTAAAAAGGCATAGGAGTCGATACCATGAAAGCTAGGGGAGTCTCAGGCTTCAGGCAACAATAATGTAGTTATTAACCTCTGTGAGCCATTACTTTTCATCTTTTGATTCCAACTCCAGTGCAAATATTCTTCTAGGTCAAGACTGCTGTCTAATGATGGTTTATAGCTTGATTTAATTTTAAGAGTGCTATGAAACACTGACCCTCATGTATAACAGAGAGCTGATAAGTATTTGCCCATTGATTGAGGGACAAGAAATATGTGCTTACCTGCAAAGGCCTTATTTTATATATAAGATTATCCTCATATCTTAAAAAAGACAGAAATTGTTGTTTTCTAAGTGTTAATTGAAATAACATACCTGCCTTTTGTCTTTCTTCTTCTTTTACACTGGCATTTCCAGTAACGATGACTACCCTTGAATGTATTGACAGTATTTATTTTTTGATGATTCCTCTAAACAGATTTTGCTCTAAACAACAGAAACAATGCAGTTGTAATCAGTTAAGATATAATGAAAGATTAATCCACTATCACATTACATAATGACTAATTTCTAAAAGGGCTAATGATACAAATATGCTTAAGAGAAATAAATTAACAATAGATTTGCCTCAGTAAGTTCACATCAGTATCAGTCACACCTGCTTTGACTGTGTCTTATCAATAAGAATAATAAATGCATTTTTATGGTAAAATATGCAAACAGACTTTTTTCATAAACCAAAAACTCACTGTCAATACCAATCAAGATGTCACATTAATCTATATGCATTGCCTATATTTTTCTTCATTACAGGAATGAGGACTACAAAGTCTCAATCATACACAATAATTTTCCAGATGAAGCAATTCATTTACAGCCTCTCTTTGGATCCTTTCCAATATTTTAAAACAGAACTTACAATGCTCTTTTGTCACATGATGTAACTGAAAGTGCTCAAGATGTAAATCCTAATAAATACTGGTTTAAATCCCAGTTCCTCCTCACCAATAGTGTACTCTCATGCAAATTCTGTAACATAGAATATAATCTGAACATATTTCCTCATTTTTAAGATGGGGATACTAATATATATTTCATGGAATTGTTTTCAGACTTTGAGAATTTATAAAGAATCTAACAGCTTAGCACGTAACAGCTCCCAGGACATAAGAGGCTGCTTTCTTACTCTCTTTTTCTTTCCCCTTATCAACATGGCATTAAATGAGAATATTCATATTTGCTTATGCTTTCTGAAAATCATGTGATTTTGGGCTTAGATTTGACTAAAACTCTGCTTACACTTTGAAAAGTGCCTGGTAACTTAGATGGATATGTGGTCTTTTAGAGAAAGTTTTAAATAATTAGAACTTTGGATAGCTGTGTTGGAACTGACAACTGATACAGAAATGTTTATATTCTTTGAGTCTTAAAATACAAAGCTCATTTTAATGTATTTTTTAAAACCATCCCCATATTATACATTTGTCAATTTGCTATTTGAAAATTTTCCTCCATTCCACCCCCACAGCTTGTGGGACTGTCAAAAACTAAAATAGAATTTTAAAAAACACAAAGAAAAAGAGATGACTACTCATTTCCTTCTTAGTTCATTCTAGGAGTATTATGGTGCCCCTACTGTGATGCTATGCATTGCTCAAAGATGTGGGCATATATCAGTGACCCACAGAGGTAATAGTCTAGACTGGAAAGACAAACGTAAGTAGATAATAGAATATAACACATTAAAAGGTAGCATGTTATATGGAAAAAAAAAAAGCAAGACATGTAAGATTGGAAGTTTAGGGGCAAAAGAAAGGTGAAAATTTAAATGAGTTGGTCAAGGTAGGTGTCAGGGAGCAAAGACTTGAAGACATGAGATAAAGCCATAGATTTTGAAGGCAGGGTCACCTTATCGAATAGGGCAGAGCAGGCACCATTCTAAGGAACCACCATACTTTTGGTGACATTCAACAACATTGTACTTCTGGCTATTTATCTGAAGTATAGAAAAAAAAATTGAAAACTTATATGTACTCCAATGCAATGTTTATTGTAACACTATTTACAATAGCCAAATTATGAATGCAACCTAAGTGCCTGTAACAGGGTGGTCCCCAGGAAAGGGGGACGTTCCCTGCCCCACCCAAGGGAGGGTGGAGCTGAGCAGGAAGAGGAGAAGCTGCAGAAGAGACTGAGGAAGGAAGCAGGATGGAGCCAGGAGACCTGGAGGAGGCACATGGAGCCTAGAGACACGTGAAGAAGCTGCGCTTGTCTTTGGGTCGTGGACGGGGTGACACAGATGTGGGTGAGACCCATGGGGAGGTGACAATGGCAGCTTTTATCTTGATGTTGATTTTGCTCTTTTCCTTCCGGGCTTGTCCAGTTGTTTGTGACCCTTTTCTGTGGGTCCCCACTGGAAGATGCTTTAGACTTGTAGCAGGCTTTGGGGCCTTATTCTGGGCCTATCCCATATGGATGGAGTTTTACCCACGAGGGGACGGGTAACTTTGGGTGCTTCATTTAGAAACTAGACTCTTTGCCTTACCTGTATTGTTTCCTAGTTTTATTAAAGTTCCTTCCCATTAAAGTCTCATATGTTTTGTGTTGATGCGGCGGATGGCAGAACCCATGTAGAATAGGCAGGTTTGCGGGGTTTGGGCTGCCCCTCTCCCTGTTCTATAACATGCCCACTGGCAAATGAAGGATAAAGAAAGTGCGGTATTTATATACATATACATACATATATACACACAGTAGAATAGAACTCAGCTACATTTTAAAAAGTTGAAACCTTGCCATTATGACAACATGGATGGACCTTGAGGGGATTATGCTAAGTGAAATTAGTCTGATGGAGAAAGACAAATACCATTGTGATTTCACATGTGGGGAGATAAGGAATCAAAGCAAATGAGCATACAAAACAAAACAAAAACATACCCCTAGGTTCTGACAAAAATCACTCTGGTGACCAAAGAGGAATGCAATGGGGGTGAGCAGAATAGGTATAGGGGTCAACTGTATGGTGGTAGATAGAAACTAGCTCTTTGGTGGGGTAGAGGGTGTGACGTGATGTACACAGATGTCAAGGTGAAAAGCTATAGTCCTGAAATTTATAGAATAAGGTAAAGCAATGCTACTGTGATTGAAGAAAAAACAATCAGCCAAATGTACAGATTTATTGATGACTGACCATAAATAAATGGTACATGAAGAAGCTACACTGCTGGTGGGAGTGCAAACTGGTCCAACCACTATGGAAAGCTGTGTGGAGGTTCCTCAGATGATTAAAAATAGAGCTACCATATGACCCAGCAATTCCCACTCCTAGGGATCTACCCAAAGAACACAAAAACATTGATTCAAAAGAATACCTGAACCCCTATGTTTACTGCAGCACTATTTATAATAGATAAAACCTGGAAACAACCCAAATGCCCAAAAATAGATGACTAGATCAAGAAGCTGTGGTGTACATACACACACACACACACACACACACACACAAATGGAATACTATTCAGCAATCAAAAAAGATAAATGGAGCTAGAAGGAATTATGCTCAGTGAAATAAGTCAGAAGCAGGAAAATACAGGGGACCCAAACAAGATATCAGGGGAAAAAATAATACAAAACACAACAAAACAAAAACAAGCATACAGTTATGAACCAGGGACATCCTGCAGGGGAAGGCTGGGGAGAGGGATCAGAAGGAGGGAGGGAGAAGCACAGGGGACTGTGGTGATAGTACACGGGTACCTTGGTGAAGGAAATTCTATGGGACTACACCTGAGGGAAAAAATAGCAAACATTGTTTAAAAATGAACAATGATGTAAAATATATATAAATTTAAAAAATTTTAAAAAAGAAGCTATTTAGTATCTTTCTTGTATCCACGTCTCTAATTTCCTATTTTATTTTCCAAACATCTCCTAGATGTTTATAACAATTATGATATCGTTTCCATTGTGAATGGGTGTACATTAATTTCCAATTGTAATGTTATGCATTTAAAGTCCTCATCTTATTTACCTTTTGTAGACTTTTCTTTTGAAGTAGTACCCAGAAAATAAAAGTGCTTAGTTTTAAAAAGAAGATGACAAACCCAATGTAGAGTTGTTTTTGTTAAGCTCCATGTCACCAAACCAGAGCATATAGTTTTGACATTCTCAGAAATGGAAGCCTAGGGGCCTCCCTGGTGGTGCAGGGGTTAAAGACAGCACTAGCAAGCTACTGCCAGACACTGCAACATGAGTTTGACCCTGGCTGGTCAAGGAGCAACCCACATAGCACTGCAGACCTCTCCTGTCTTGCCTGCTGCTCCCCTCAGCAGTATATTTCAGTAGATCTGCCTGTTCTGCTCTCTGCTCTCTCAGGTGAATCCTCTCATCTCCACACCTCTGGTCTACACCTCAGTTCTTGTATGCATAAATTAATAAATCTTAAAAAAGAGAAATGGAACCTTAAACTAGACAAATAGGAATCATTTTCTCAGTAATAATTAGGTAATGTGCCTGAGAGATTGCTGCCTCCCCCTAAAGAAAAGTAACTATGCAATGGCCAAACCACTTTTTTGCCAGTATAACCTGCTTTTTGCTAGTATAAGTCCTTTTCCCCATTCCTTTCAGTCCATAAAAGTTGTTCTTTCTTGGCAGTTTCTTGGAGCTCCTTTCTATTTGCTAGATTTGATGGTGCCCAACTTGAAGCAATATTTGCTCAAATAAACTTAAAATTTTTAAGATGCCTCAGTTACCTTTTAACAATAGTAAACATTGGTTAATTGAATTAAATTTGAAGAAGAAATATGTACACTTAAGCTGTTATTCAGAGCATAAGAAATTTATCGCAGTTATAGGGAGCAGCATGCATAAATGTATATAGTGATGGCTTAGAGATACAAAGTAGTTAATATATTTTTCACACAATCTATGATTCACCAATTTTTGGGATATGTATTATTTATAGATTTGTCACACTCAGAAGATCAGGAGAGAAAGTTAGGGTGAGAGACTTGAAGGAGAAAAGAGAAGGACAGGGCTAAAATTGTGGATGTTATTGGCATATGGATTCGTACCTCTCCACTGAACTCAAAGGACACTCCATTCTGGAGAGTTATTTGTAACTCTGGATGGGTCAGATAATTGCCTGTTAAATAGTGAATGAAAATTGTCAGGGGGTGACTGAAAATGCAAATCATTTACATTCCTCAGGAGAATTTGCAAAGTAGTTCAACAGCTCAAAGTAGTTTAAAGGAAAGTGGGTTGAAGGGTCATTGAAGAGAGATGCAACTGATAAAGGTTGATTGGAATTTCTTGTCATATTAGCCAGTTAATGATGTATTAAAATTATCCTGTAGGCTCTTTCATTATACCTAATGTTCATAATTTAACTCTTTTTAAGTTTGAAAGTCCTAGATTAATTTTTCAAATTCAAAGGTGAATTATTTAAATAGAGGAAGGAGAGTACTACTTAGACCACATAAAAGAGGAAAAGAAATCTACATTATACTTAAACTGTAGTCTTCCCAGTCTTACAGATATCAACTAACTCAGCTATCAAGCATAAAATTGGGTTGAGAAGAGTAAGAGGGGCTTTATCATTTTATGTTGCCATTTTCTTGAACAGTCTATGTACCTAATGGGAGCAGAAAATTTTGCAAAGTATAGAAATAAAGATTTCAAAAGACATTTAAGATTTCACTATATTTAACAATACATATCTCATTTTGTATACTGGACAGAAAATTAAACTTGAGAGACTGCATCAAAAAGAAGATTCTAAAAGAGAAAATATCTTACTGTAAAGGTTGTAGGAAATAAAATATTTAGTTTAGATTAGGAAAAATAAAATTGTTCAATTGTTCTTTAATTAAAATCAATTTAATAAAAAAAGCATGATGGAATAAGATTTTTATAAATATTCTTCTAAAATAAGTTTTTAATACCACTGCTTATAGAGTTAGTTTGTAATTGTCACAAACTTTAAGGAGTGGCTGAAGGAATCACTATATTTAATTTTGAAGTAACACATAGGTAGCAAACACCCCTGAAAATATCACTTGGAGAAAGGAATGTTTTTTCAAGAACACAGTGAAAAGTTAGCACCTGCTGAGTGGGAAAAATTCGTCACAGAAATTTTTTTTTGTTTTACTCTCTACGTAAAAAGGTCTAACTTTCAGCTTCTTCCTTCAGCTTATTGCTTGGAAAGGAAAATAGAGACCCCAAAGAAACTGCAAATTTGTGGGCCTCCCTGATGGCCCAAGGGGTTAAGCACTGCACTATGAAGCAATCCGCAGCCTCTGCAGCACCAGTTCCATCCCCTGCCAGCCAGGTAGCAACACAAATAGCCCAGCAGATCTCTCCTGACTTGCCCACTGCTCCCCTCAGCAGTGTATTTCAGTCAGTCTGCCTGTTCTGTTCCCCACTCTGTCCCTGGGGAACATCTTTAAAAATGTTCCCACTCTGTCCCTAGGGAACATCTTTAAGAAAAAGAAACTGCAAATTTGTGAGGATAATTTCAGCAGTGCATCCTGAAAAGGCAGCCAAACATAAGATTCCTCACCAGAGTTCTTGGGTTTTAGTGTCAATAAGAATCCGACATTGGGCCTCCCTGGTGGCACAGCGGTTGAGCTCTGGGCTGCGAAGCTGCCCTCAGCCTGCAAAGCTGCAGCACCGGTTCGATCCCCGGCTGCCAGTGAGGGTCCCACATGGCGTGCAGACCTCTCCTGCCGCCTGCTGCTCCCCTCAGCAGTGAACTTTGATCCTTCTGCCTATTCTGTTCCCCGTTCTGGTTCTGGTGAATTCTCTCACCCTCCTGTGCTTCTGACTGTACCCAGTACTTGTATAAATAAACAAATAAATCTTAAAAAAAAAAAAAAGAATCCAACATTGAACACGTATTAAAATTCTGGTTCCAGGTGAATCCCATTATAGTTCCCTCTTTTATCGATCCAGCAGACCAGAGACATGCACAGTAATTTGCATTTTTTTCACAAACACACATGATTCTGATAAGATGGTGATAAATCCCACACAATGGGAAAACTAGCCCCTATCTGATATTTCCATAACTCATAAGAATAAGAAATTGTAAGTATAATTAGTCTATTGTATGTTTGAAATGTTAAGCCAGGATTTTAAAAAAATATATTTTCCTTGGAATAGTTCTAGAATGTTTTGAGATTGATGCTTCAAAATAAGGATTCTATGGTGAAGTATGTTTTAAAAAATGCTGCATTCCAAATCTTTTCTGAAAATTTGATTCACAATTCCTTTCACACATTAAATTAAAAAAAGGTTCTTCAATTTAAAATCATGTTTTAGATTTTAATATTTAAACTTCTTTACAAGGGATTTTTCCCCCCTATTAAGGGGGGAATTTAGTAACATTTCCCCAGGAGTGTTCTTCAATAACCCTTACTTGGGTTGGGTTCAGTTAAAATTCTCTTCTGTTCTGCTGAAAATAGATTTTAAAATTATAGCACTAAAATGTGTCAAAGATAAAAAAAGCCAAATATTAGTTAAAATGGCAAGGACAGAGTTTAATCATTAATACCTTTTTGCAATAGGGAAGAGTCCAGGATGAACTGAACTCAACTTTGATTGCTACAGGGGTGACTTGGTGTTTTCAAGGGACAATGAGAGGGTCAATGAAAGCTCGGTGGAGTCCTAGAATTAAAAATTTTCAAAAAGAAGAAAGAAAGCAGGCTAGTCCATGTGAAACTCATCTGGGTTTGCTAATTGGTGCTTATTGCCAGTTGGGCTGCTCCCCAACCATGGAGGCTGGGAAACTGCAGCCCCTCTTCACAAATAGAGTGGAGCAAAGAGTAAATCTTTTAAAAGCCTTGAGTTTTCTCAGGTGAGTATTTCAGCAGGTTGGGGTAGAAGGAAAGTTTATCCTAAGGATGTGTCTTTTTTGCCCTATTAGAAGCTATGTTTTGTTTGTGCATGTCTTTATAGGCTAAGATTGCAGTCTGGTGGAGAAGATGGCTTGGAGGAACCTAACTAGAGTTGCATCAGTGAGGAAATCTTTGTCAGAAGTCTATGATGAGCAAAGAGAACCATTTGGAACTCAAACCCAAATCAAAAAGTTTCTTTAATCTCCCCCATCAAAAGGGAGTAGAAAAAATTCTCCCCACTCCATTATTTTGGTGCACCACAGAATGTAAAAACAGAGAGAAAACTGTTAATACAACAAAACAACAGAGTCAAGAAAACAGCAGCAGAAGCTATTTGTAGATTATGAACATTAATATTTAGTACTACTTTGAGCAGACACTATTACTAGTTACACACTACACATCAAAACTTTCATTATTGACGCTCATGTTCCCTTGACATCTACGCACCTGGGTAAGATTTAGCTCCTGCCACTTCAAAATTTTGGAAAGCATCATGACTTCTATCAGCCTTTACTTTTTTAAAAGATTTATTTATGCATACAAGAACTGGGGTACAGGCCAGAGTTACGGGGTAGATTAAAGGATTCACCAAAGAGAATGGGGAGCAGAACAGGCAGATCAACTGAAATGTACTGCTGAGGGGAGCAATGGGCACACCAGGAGCGGTCTGGGGTACCAGGGTTGCTCCCTGGCTGGCCGGGGATCGAACTTGTGCTGAAGTGGCTGGCAATAACTTGATAGCACTCTTTAACCCCTGCGCCACCAAGGAGGCCCTCTGATCAGCCTTTAATTAAAGCATTGAACACACTCAAATCAGCAATGTAAAAAAGCCCAGCTCTATATATGAATAATTATATGTGATGTTATATATGCTGTATAGAAATCATTAACACCTAGTGCTTTAATCGTCATTAAAAATTAACTCTTCTCCATCAGCCTGACAAGAATCCATCTTTGCATATGTCAATAGGAACTGTGGGAAGCTTCTTTCTCTCTTTTTACCTTATCCCTCAGTACCGTGGCAGACCTTGCCAGGGTTGAAGCACAGGGAATGAGGAAGGCAGGAAAAGATACATACTTTCTTACTTGAGTGTAGAGGCAGGAAGGCCTAGTGCAGGGTCTCTGTGATTCAAGCAGATGGGGTAAAGGAGAGTCCTGGAGCCCTCGGTGGCTTTTGCAGGCTAATATTGAGTTTATCAGGTACATGACAGGCAGGGGTACCAGGGGGCTGGGAGGCTGGCAGGTCTCCCAGCCCCCAGCAGGTCTTCACTCTTTCTGGGCTCTCCAGCGTTCTCTCGTGGCCTTTACTCTACTGTTCGGCTCTTTCGCTCCCTCGCTCTGCTGGCGGCCCTGTGACGCTGCCCTTATAAGCCCAGTCTCTCAGCCCAGGTGAATCCCATCTACCTATGCCCCTATGCCCACACCCTACTCCAGGTGCCCGCCATCAGGCATGCATTCAGGACCGCAGGGATCTATCATCAATCCTAATGGCGGGGGGGGGGGGGGCAGAAATGCCTGATATTTTACTTACCCTACACTGAGGAACATACCATATATTATATGCACACTTTTTGATCCAAGTTAATGTTTAAAAATGCCTCATTGCCTTGTGGGTGTGTAGAGTAAGGAAAAAGTATGAAGAATGAACGGAAGCCGAGAGAAGAAAAAGAGAAGCAGAGAGAACGCCGGAGAGCCCAGATAGAGTGAGGATTTGCTGGGGGCTGGGAGGACTGCCAGCCCCCTGGCCTCCCAGCACCCCTGCCTGCCGTAAATCTAAATAAAAGACCTGCAAAAGCCACTGAGGACTCTGACTCCTCCTTTATCTGGTCTGCTGAATCAGAAAACTTGCTCCGAGTCCATTCCTGCCCCTGCAGGGTGCTTTCTCAATTTCTTTTTTTTTTTAAGATTTATTTATTTATGCATACAAGAACTGGGGTACAGACCAGAGATGGGGGTGTGAGAGGATTCACCAGAGACAGAGTGGGGAGCAGAACAGGCAGACTGACTGAAATACACTGCTGAGGGGAGCAGCAGGAAAGGCAGGAGAGATCTACTGTGCCATGTGGGTTGCTCCCTGGCTGGGGATCGAACTCGTGCTGCAGTAGCTGTGGACAGCTTCATAGGTTGCGTCTTAACACCTTGCGTCACCAAGGAGGCCCAGCTTTCTCCATTTCTTGAAGACACCAGGTCACATCTCTCTGACTGGGGTTTTCAGGCACTCCGCAATGCATTCTCTCCCTTCGGTCTTACTAATTAATGTTTTCAGTCTCCCTGCCCCTCGACAAGTTACTCTATTGCAACCCCATTGACCTCTCACGTGATGCTCATGGCTAAAAATCAAAATCACTCCAGTCTTAGTTTCTCTCCACTTGGCCAGTCAGGTTTAGAGAAGTATTTACTCATCCTTTGCCTTGCTTGATAAGATCTGGAAGTAGAGACAGATTTAAAAACAACTGCTTCTCTACTGCCAAAGTAGTTTGTTGGTTTTTTCTATCCTCTAGATTTCCTGGGCACATGATTACTGGTCAATTGTGTCTGCTGTTTCCCTAATAAGTTCTCCAAGAGTACTGCAGAAGCACTTTTTTTCTGAACCCAATATAAAGTAGGTGGCTACCTCCTTCCCTGATGAGTAGATGACAAAATTGAAACCATTGGGTGTGCATTCTTTTAAGTAAGATTGTTATTTTTTTTTAAAGGGATGTGGACCTCCCTATGGCACAGGGGTTAAAGTCTCAATCCCTGGCCAGGGAGCTAACCCACATGGCACAGCAGACCTCTCCTGTCTCGCCTGCTGCCCTCCTCAGCAGTGTATTTCAGTAGATCCACCGGTTCTGCACCCTACTCTGTCTTGGTGAATCCTCTCACCCCCTGCACCTCTAGCCAGCACCCCAGTTCTTGTATACATAAATAAATCTTTAAAAAATTAAAAAGGGATGTTTTTACCATAATTCAAACAAAAAATACTTTCTTAGTATGTCTATCCCATGTAACATTTATAACAAAAATTATTCCAAAAAAATATTCAAATGTAGTTGGGCACCCTTGTACTTTCATCTGCTAATTCTGACCATCCATATCCCAGAAACCTCTTTTCGGATCTTTGTTTCCCACATGCACACTCTAATATGTGTATTTTTTATCCTCTTAAAATGGGTAACAAAGACTAAAACTGTGAAACTCATTCTCTGGATCTCTCAACTTACTTTAATTGAGCACCTTACTATTGAAGTTTGTGTCTTTTGGCATATTAGTTGAAATTAGTGGCATCATTTATTAGCAGGTGACATTGTACAGAGTTTTTGAGATGGCAAAACCTTATGGAGTACTCTGGATATTTTTAATTGAACTTAGAACGTTCACTCACAGATACTGTTTGAAACAGTTTTAAGGGCTCTGACACAGATAATTAGTGTCAAAGTAACCACAGCCTACTGTAAAGGCTAGCATAGCAAAAAACAAAGAAAATCAGAACATGTTAAAATTTACAAAGATCATGATTATAAAGCACAATATAGAATTATTTTTGTTAGCTTTGTAATAAGAACATTGAACAGTTAGAATTTTTGCACATTATATTAAAATAAATTTATTTTAGGGCCTCTCTGGTGGCGCAGGTTGAGCACCACACTGTGAAGCTGTCCACAGCCTCTGCAGTGTGGGTTCGATCCCGGACGGCGAGAATCCCACATGGCGCAGCAGACCTTTCCTGTCTCGCCCGCTGTTCTCCTCAGCAGTGTGTTTCAGTCAGTCTGCCTGTTCTGTTTCCTGCTCTGTCTCTGGTGAATCCTCTCACCCTCCCATGCATATGGCCTGTACCCCAGTTCTTGTATAAATAAATAAATCTTTTAAAAAAATTTATTTTATATTCATTATTGTCAGTTATATCTAATATATCCTTTCTGGTGTTTTCTTAAAGAATCACATTAACTCTTGAAGATATGAAAGATCTATAACAACCTGGACATAGAAGTTTATACTTTACATACTATGTAGTATTATATGGATTCATTTCTGTTGGTGAGGTTTCAAGATTAAGGAACTCCAATACCAAACTGATGTAACTCTCAGAAAAGATCTGACTCACTGAATGAATTCTAACTTTGTAAGAAAACAAGATTCTTTGGGGTAATTATGAAAAAATGGTGATCCATAATACAGTTCATTTACTGTATTTGCCAGTTCTCTGAACGTTGCTATTAGCAAATGTGACTGATGGGTCATAGGCAAATGCATATGGAATACTATTAATATTGCCAAATTCTAATTTTAAAGCTCTAGAAATGTATAAATGTCTGCTTCCCCAATCTTACAGTGCTGTAAGCTTACAGCTTTTGGAGTTGTGTCAATCTGGCAATTTCTTCATTTACTTTTGTATATTTATGCTTACATTACTTTATCTTTTTCTATTTTAAATGTGCTCTTCTTTAAGATCTTCTAGCATATTTTTCTCATTTCTAATTTCTGAATGTTAGTTTTATATATTGCCATTTTATTAAATTCACAGTACTTTTCCTTAGGACTTTTCCAGATATTCCATTGTAATAGAAATTTTGACTCTTCTATAGGTTCATATCTACTCAGATCTACAATTCTTAAATATTTTAAAATATTTTTTCTAATTATACTAGCTAATATCTTTAGTTCACTATTACATAGAAGTACATGTGGTGAGTAAATTTGAATTTTTTTTTAGTAAAACAGTCCTTAATATTTCTCTATTAGTAAGATTTTTGCTTTTGATGTGAGACAGATATTAAGAAAGGATCTATTGTGATTTTATCATGTTTTTATCAAAGATGATTTTGTTGCATTTTTTTCAGAGGTTAATTTGCATTATATATATGATGCATAACTAATATGCATGCCTAATGCATAACACTATACATAACTAATACATGTAGAAAATTTCTACTTAATCATAGTATATTTTTTCTTTTAATATACTTTTTATTAAAAAGTACACAAAGTATAAGCCTCAGCTCAAGGAATCTTCACAAACATACTTGCATAACAATTACAAATTAAGGAAAAAATCATTATAAAATACTAGAAACCCCCTCATAGCACCTTCTAGTGACTACCAATCCTCAATAAAATAATCAATATCCTTCCTGCCAGCATCATGAATAAATAAATTTTTCCTTATGCCCTCATTACCTCTAGATGCATATAACTTGAACCATCAAGAGCACTGTTCTCACTTCTAACCTACACTGTCAAAACCAGTAACCACTAGCTATATTTAGCTATTTAAATTTAAATTGTTTATAATTAAATCCAAATAAACTCACAAGAATAAAACTAATAGAAGCAAAATCAGGAATAATAGTAGGGACAAAACCCAATAATAACATTGTTAATTAAATAACTGGTTGTTTGTGAAAAGTAATGAATTAGATAAATCATTGTCTAATCAATTCAAAAGAAAAAGAAAGAGAAAAAAAATACAAATACTTCACAATAGAAATAATAATAGGGAAAAAAGAAATAATGAGAGAAAAGACACAAATTCAGAGAAAAATAAAAGAATCATTAATTACTACTTTGCCTTATTTTTGTAATTAAACTTCAGTATGTAGCTGGATAGAGGAGCACTCTAGAATTTAAATTGCCAATATTATTATTATATGGAAATAGAAAATATGAAATTTGTAAAATCTTTCTCAAGCTAATTAAAACATTAACTGAAACCACAGCACAGAAGTCACAATTTTATCCAGTTTGGAAAGGAAAGGAAATTGTATACTTAGTTTCTTCTTAAATAGAAAGTCTTCTTAAGGATATTCTCTATTTTTATTATAAATATAGTAAACCAGTTATGATAGACACATTAAAATTAAAACAATCACAAAGAAAAAGTGAATGTGTATGAAAAATAAGATATCTTTCTATTTAAGTTGTTTTTGTTTTGATATACTCTATTTTGTGACATCGTTAAGACTCGGTCCGTGTCTAAAGTGACTTTTTTAAAATTATAACAGCAATATGATATTCTACTTTCTAACTGCAAACAATTCATGGTAATAACATTTGTATGTGATCCTTTACCGAAGGCTGTAATTACTGTAAGACTTGATTTCCTTCTTATTATAATACATGGCAGTAGTTTGAGTATGACAACTATAGGAAATCTAATTTTACCACTTGTAGCTAGTTAAATAGTGGCCCCCAAAGATAAATTCTAACATCCACAACCAGTGTATATGAAGTTATTTGGACAAAGGGTCTCTGTGGCTGTAATTAAATTGAAGATTCTGAGGTAAGACCATCCTGAATTATTTGGGTGGACCCTAAATTTAAAGACAAGTATCCTTATGAGACTTGGAAGAAGCAGTGAAAGATTCTCTCCTACCTACTTTGGAAGTAGCACAGGCTCACCAATACATTAATTTTGGACTTCCGGACTCCAGAATTACATAAGAATAAATTACTGTTGGGCCTCCCCGGTGGCGCGGCAGTTGAACGCTGGGCTGCGAAGTTGCCTGCAGCCTCTGCAGCACCGGCTTGATCCCTGGCCACCAGCGAGGGTCCCACATGGTGCGACAGACCTCTCCTGCCACGCCCGCTGCTCCCCTCAGCAGTGTATTTCTTCATCAGTCTGCCTGTTTTGCTACCCACTCTGGCTCTGGTGAATTCTCTCACCCTCCCACGCTTCTGACTGTACCCAGTGCTTGTATAAATAAATAAATAAACCTTAAAAAAAAAGAATTAATTAAGGTTATTTTAAGTCACTAAACATAGTGATTTTCAATGGCAGCCCTAGGAAACGAATACATCACTCCTGATGTAGTGCTCATACAAACACTATGACAATTGCTTTGTTATCTATCAGTTTTATTTTTAAATGTGGTGTGATACAAACTTTCTTTTTGGAAAAAAAAAACATTTTGTTAGGTTACTTGAGCTAAAAGTGGCTTACATGACTGATTCAGAGGACTAGGTTCACACTTCCTTATAGGTGCATCACCACACCTCATCCACCCCAAAGCACCAATATCCCATTATCTTTTACCATTGGGCCTCCTCCCAACTTTGTCCCGAACCTCTTCTAGTAATCAATATTCTGTAGTCATTTCTTAAATTTATTTTGATTTAGTTCTATCTGTTCCTTGTTTTGTTTCTCTATATTTCAAATGTGATGAAATAATCAGGTGTTTATCTTTGTATTTCTTAGTGGAAGTTTGTTTGATAAAAATAGTCATTCTAGCAGATGAATTTTACAACAAATACAAAGCTTGTATCTTCTGCAAGTAAAATGAATTTAAAATCATTATCAATATGGGGGCTGTAACAGAACTTTGTATAAAGCTGAAAATTTCAATGAATCTAGAAGAACAACTTGCCTCATGTGAAAAAACAGCAAGAAAACTTGCCTGACTTTCCCTAAGATGATTTATTTGCTAACATCATTTGATGGTTTGAATTTATACTACCTGGTTCATTTGAGAAATATCAAATGGAAAAATTAAAGGTGGTTGAACTCAGTTGGGCCCTAAAGTAACTAACAGTAAGAAATGAAAATTTTCTTTAAAAAATAACTTCCGGGCCTCCCCGGTGGCGCAGTGGTTGAGCGCTGGGTTGTGAAGCTGCCCGCAGCCTCTGCAGCGCCGGATAGATCCCCGGCCACGGGGGGAGGGTCCTACATGGCACACAGACGTCTCCTGCCACCTGCTGCTCCCCTCAGCAGTGTACTTCGTCAGTCTGCCTGCTCTGCTCCCGCTCTGGCGAATTCTCTCACCCTCCCACGCTTCTGGCTGTACCAAGTGCTTGTGTAAATAAATAAATAAATCTTTAAAAAATAATAATAATAATTAGTTCTGGGTCTCCCTGGTGGCACAGCAGTTGAATGCTGGGCTGCAAGGCTGCCTGCAGCCTCTGCAGCGCTGGTTCGCTCCCCAGCCACTGGTGACAGTTCCACATGGTATGCGGACCTTTCCTGTGCGCCCACTGCTTCCCTCAGCAGTGTACTTTGTCAGTCTGCCTGTTCTGCTCCCCACTCTGGCTCTGGTGTATTCTCTCACCCTTCCGCGCTTCTGACTATACCAGTGTTTGTATAAATAAATAAATAAATCTTAAAAAAATAAATAAATAAAAATAAAAAATAACTTCCAATATTCTCTGAGGTAAAGCTCTAAACATTTCACAGTGTATAATAATAAAACAATAAGCCACTGAGGAAATGTAAGTTGAGTACAACATAATACTGCACAACCAGGTAAATAATTAAAATTTGAGATTGACAAATGTGTCATTTTTAGCAAATAAATTTGAATATGTATGTATAATAATGTATGTATGTATAATAAACCCACTATACTGAAAATGTGGAGTAAGCAGAACATTGATGGCACACAATAGTACAATTATTTTGGTGAAATGTTTTGCAAATAGTATAAAGCTGATATAAACTTGCCATAATGCCAAGTAATCATGCTCTAAGGCAATTAACTAAGTGTAACACAAATACACACACACACACACACAACACTTAAAATAGGAATGTTACAGCAACTTTGTTTATATTAGTCAAAACCAGGGAAAAATCCAAATTGAGTGGGAAATGGATAAACAGATTGTTGTTTGTCAACAATTAAAAGGAACAAACTATTAATACAAACAAAACATGGACTATATAAATATTAAGGTACCCAGGTATCTATTCTTAGTAAATATGGAGAGGCTTAAAACAGACAGCAAATTTTGGGTTCACCTGGAAAAGATGCCAAAGTATATTTTTACATTTAAAAAATAATATAAATAAGCAGTTTGTTGAACAATACACTCATTGTGTCATTTTTTATTTTAAAGAATACTCCAATTACAAGTAGAAAGATGGATCAAGAAACAGGTAAATGATGACTGGATAAGGGAGAGAAAGAGAAAATGTTTAAGAATAATGCAGATAAAAGTCTGGAAAAATAAGTACCAAACTCTTAATAGGGAATGTCTACTCTTGTAATGGGGTTGCTTAGGATTGCTGAAGGAGAATATGAGAAGAAAATATTCACTGTTAAAATTATAATGAAAAAGCCTTCGGGAACATTGTGGAGAAAAAAAAACTGACAGTGTGTAGAGAAGGTAGTTCTGTAATTTTCAATCTGAGATGTTTTCTTACCTCCTCTTTCTGAGAATTAGCAAGCAGAGCAGTAAGTGTCAGATACTTGATTTCCTTTGGTGGGAAACCTGAGTTTAGAGTCTGGCAGACTGGCAATAGGGCTGATAAAGTCAAGAAACATAAGGCCTACAACGTGGACAACATGATCAACATGGCAAAGATTCAGAAGATATTGTAGCTAGTTAAAGAATGCCCAGTCATTAGAAAAACCATGTACATCAGAAAAACAGAGGACTTAAGAAAGACAAAGGACATAGCAGAGAATGCCATCAAAACACCCTATGACTGGACTAGGTACATCATGCCCTCGGGGATGCTAGATAGTAAACCCTTAAGTTAGTTCAGTGTATAAAAATCATCAGACATTCTCTCAGGAATCATGGTTACTTTAACATTCAAAAAAATGTTACATTGATACATGAAAAGTAAAAATGGAAAAATATTAGATACAGAAGATGCCTGATAAAAGTTAACACTCACACATTATAAAAACTCTAAGGTAACTAGTAATACAAAAGAAATTGAATCTGATAAAGGATATCTACCAAAAACCTATAGCTAACAACAAAGTCCAATTGAAAGACTGAACTTTTTTCTCTTAAAATCAAAAACAAGGCTAAAATGTCTATCCTTGACACTGCTATTCAACATTATACTAAATGGTCTAGCCAGAATACTATGGCAAGGGGAAAAAATTAAAGATATCGTAACTGGAAAGGAAGAGATAAAACTGTATTAGCAGATGACATTATCATATAAATTTTAATGACTATAAAAAAACAATTGAAATAATTAATTATGTAAGGTCACAGATACTAGGTCCGTATAGAAAATTTAAAAGCATTTCTATATACTGCAATGAACTGCTAAAATAGAAATTCTAATTGTGGGATCTTGAGCAAATATTTAACTTTCCTGAGTACAAGTTTCCTGACCAATGAAATGAAGGACTTAAAGAAAATTATCTCTAAGACTCCTTTATGCTTTAATTGTTACTGTTTTACTATTTTATAACTTTGTGAGGTCAGAGATTCTGTTGGCTCTAGGACTGAGTGATTCTTCCCATCTGAGAATAGCCATCATGATAAGGAGCATCCAACCAGAAGCTGTTATGTATGCTAACTGAACATGAATGGCTCTGTCGTAGGCACTATGAGGGGAGACTATTGGATTATTTCCTCCTGGAGACAGAGTCAGAGACAGAAATCAAACTGGATTGTAATTATTTTCTATTTCCAATGGCAAGGAGGCAGAAGCACAATTTCTTGAAATTATGGAGAGCAAAGTCCTTTAGCTATAATAACTTCAAATCACAGAATAATTAACCTAATTAATATGTAACTGCCTTTAAATCTATCTGAGATTTGCATTCTTAATTATTCTTTTGGCAACAGGCAATAAAAAAGATTGGGCATGTGAGATTTACAAAATGATTTCAGTTGGAATATGTATTTCAACAAAATTAGCTGGGTTTGATATTACTCCTGGGAGGCAGTTCAAAATTAAACTTTATTTGATTAACACAAATACATTTGTGCACACATGCAGTCTCAAGGTCAAATTCCTGCTTCACACTGCATCTTTTCTTTTAAGGCCTTCAGCTGATTGGATAAGGCCTAACTACATTTTGGAGAGAAATTTGCGTTATCCAAAGTCTACTGATTTAAATGTTAAGTTGACCATGAGTTTCTTCTTGTAGTCAAAGATATTATCTCTCAGATTTTTGGTATCTATGTGTTTGAGATTTTGGTTTTGTGTTGTTTTCACTGCTCCTTTTGAGAAGTCAATCGTCTTCATGTCACTCTATGAAGATACTACCTCCTGAAACAATCCCACCCCGGTTACCTTTATAATTTTCTTCTAGTATTTGGTTTCATGCAATTTCACTATAATGTATCTGAGTATAATTTTATTTATTCTACTTAGCATTTATTGGTCTTTAATCTATAGTTTAATATCATTTAATATTTCTAAAAAGTTTAGCTATTAAGCCTTCAAGTAATGCCTCTTCCAAGATTTCTCACTCCTTCTATTTAGCATCATATTTAATTTATTAGACCTTCTCAACCTATTCACTCATTGCCTTGTATGTTTTCCTGTATTTTTTACTTCCTCTGGCTGCACTCCGTGTAATTTCTATGCTCTATCTTCCTTAAATTTATTCTTTAGCTATGTCTAATCTGCCTATAATCATATATTTAATTCTGAGAATTAAAATTTCATTTATAAATATTCTATTTACTAATCTTTTAAATCTACTGTGTCACTTTTCAGTCTACTGGTTCCAAAAATATCTGCAAACTCATCTCTTTTTTACTATCATAGCATAGTTGCTTTGTAGCATCATTCTGACAGTTACTAAACCTAATATTTTTCTGGAGGTGATCTGATATTGAATTTTCTTTTACTTAGTGCTGGGTATGTTATCTGCAAAAAAAAAAAAAAAAATCTGTAGGCATAATCTGCGACCTTCACTAAAGACACCTTGCTCTAGAGAGACATTACATTTGCCTCTGTGAGGTTCTAGGAGACATTGCACTAATCAGAGGCCTATTTAGAACAGAATTAAGGCTTGAAGTTTACTGGGCTATAAAGAAGACAGTAACTTGTGTTATAATTCCATAAGAAACCTGATCTACTTCAGGTCAACTTTCATCTAGAATATGTTGCTCTTAAAATCACATCTTATTGTGTGTAAAGTTTCCTCCAAGACTTATTACTACCAGGCCTGGGTTTTGATTTTTCTCCTACTTGTTTCCCAGAGCTATCATACTAAATCTAGGAGAAATATAAATTCAAGTCAAGAGCAGTTTTCATGTTTCTTTATATCTCTTCCATGCATATAAAAATATTTTATTCAGGGTTTTACTGATAAGTTAGTTCTCAAGTGAGGATTAGTCAAATAACCTAGACTAATATCCTTTCTAGAAGCTAAATTTGAGATTTTCCAATTATTCTATAAAGCATACAACCCTTGAGCAAAACCTCCTACTTACCAAATTTTAAAATATTAACAACTGATGAAAATAAATATTTTAGCTAAAATCTCCTTAATTGTATTCTACAGAATGGCAATATATGTAAGTAAGATGAAAGAAAAATGAGGAACTGCTTTATGATCAAATAAATTTAGCAAATGAAACAGACTTTGTTTTTTTATGAAATTTATCTCTGAGCTTTGTCTAACATGAGTACTTATGTAAGAAGAGGTATATATATATATATATATATATATATATTTATATATATTTCTGTGCTTTTTGAAATTATTTTAACACACACAAAAAAAAATCTTTTATATTGTAGTATCTCTAAGGATTTGTGTTCCACAGCATGAACATTAGGAAAAGTGCTAAAAATTAGTAGCCAAACATTTTGGAAAATGTGGCCATATGTTTATGATAACTTATTTTTTACTGAAGTTTATATATCTAGTATTGACAATTTTCAACCATAAAATAGTACTTTCACCTTTTATATGAGCATTTATTATCTTTCTATAAATTTCAAAATGCTATTTGCTAAATGTTCAGAAGGCTGATAATAACTTCATTGTTCTATTGACTCTGGACTCTGTTTTCAGACTGATATTAAAAGACTATAAGAAATCTTGGGGCCTCCCCGGTGGCGCAGCGGTTGAGCGCTGGGTTGCGAAGCTGCCCGCGGCCTCTGCGGCGCCGGTTCGATCCCCGGCTGCTCCCCGGCCACTGGAGGAGGGTCCCACATGGCGCGCAGACCTCTCCTGCCGCCCGCTGCTCCCCTCAGCAGTGTACTTCGGTCCTTCTGCCTGCTCTGCTCCCCGCTCTGGCTCTGGTGAATTCTCTCACCCTCCCGCACTTCTGACTGTACCCAGTGCATGTGTAAACAGAACAACCAACCAAACAAACAAATAAATAAAACATGCCTCTATTAAAAAAAAAAAAAAAAATTAAAAAAAAAAAAAAAAAAGACTATAAGAAATCTTGAATAGAGGGCCTCCCCAGTGGCGCAGCGGTTGAGCGCTGGGTTGCGAAGCTGCCCGCGGCCTCTGCGGCGCCAGTTCGATCCCCGGCTGCTCCCCGGCCACCAGAGGAGGGTCCCACATGGCGCGCAGACCTCTCCTGCCGCCCGCTGCTCCCCTCAGCAGTGTACTTCAGTCCTTCTGCCTGCTCTGCTCCCCACTCTGGCTCTGGTGAATTCTCTCACCCTCCCGCGCTTCTGACTGTACCCAGTGCATGTATAAACAAACAAAAAAACAAACAAATAAATAAATAAAACATGCCTCTATTAAAAAAAAAAGAAATCTTGAATAGATATAATTTTCAGATGAATATTTTCATCTTAATGACCTTAATATTAAGGATCACTTAATGATTCCTAATGAGTCCCTATAGATTCCATCAGGATCTCTATTTCTGTATTCAGTTGTCTCATAGGTGATAGTAACATACAAATATGAGCCGTAGGTAGGAAAACTGTGAGTTAATTCTGAGTTTAGGGAAGGTAAGGGGATTTAAAAAAAAAAAATCAGTGAGAGCTTTTGTAAGTTGAATTCTAAATAAACTTTGTGAACCATTTGGATTGAAAATGTGGCTCACTCTACTCTGTTGTTTCCAGAATTAGCCCCAAGATATCTCACTAGCACTACTTGACACTGTGTTAAACATCACTATAAATTTCTGCTTTCATAGAGTTTTAGCTTTAATTAGTTTTCATAGCATAGCATTCCTTACAGAAAGAATGTTACTGTGGTTGGGATTATGGATTGATTTTTCAAGTATCAATGAAGGTTACTAGCAAAACACCATCCAGGCTCACATCATCTCCTCCCATACTCCTAATTTAGAACATCAAATGAGTTTAACTTCCCCATCTCATTTGCAATTATTTTCTTAAATTGCATTACATTAAAAGAAAAAAAACTATCTATTCATATTTCTCTTGCCTAATCCTAGATTATATTTTAAATGACGATAATTAACAAGCCATAGAAAATGCTATGATAGTTATAGCAACATGGTAACCAACTTAATTAGTACTATCAAAGATTAATAGAAAACTTTATGCTCTTTCTCTTGATTCAGGCAATTTTTCTTATTATATGAAGACTCAGATGGAATTAGATAGGTTTATTACTTTCTAAAGTGATTATTGTGTTTTCCAAATACTTATTGGTTCCTAAGGATCAGTTATCCACATTTATAATGTGCTATATCCAATTGGCAAATCTATTTCACTTACACTCTTTAAATTGCCCCATTGTGGGTCAAATCATATTCGACAGTAACAGATTCCATTATACAGGGTAATTCAGTTACAAACATGATTTCAGGTTTCCCTAAAGCTGTTTCTCTGATTTTACATGACAACTTGGACAGACTATAGCAATTGTAAAGACTAGAGCAGCCATAATAATTTTCCACATTATGAAATCAGTCTATATTTTTTGTAAGTATGGGTCCCAGCAACAAGTTAAAACTTGATTTGCTACATCACAGATTACATTATAGACAAACCTAAATGAGTATCAAAACAAAATAATATCAATAATTCAATAGATGAAGGTAGCCTGCAAGATCTGATTATTTGATTAAAGAATCTATGAATTAAAAGATTCATTGATCATATAGTACAACTTCTCACTAAGTTGAGAAAAAAATTCCTCTGGTATATACCTAATAGAGGTTGGTCATTTTTCATTTAAACAAATGTAATAATATAAGAAATCATTCCTTAATAGGGAATCCCATCACATTAAAAAGTTTCAGAGAAGTATCACATCCTCATGGTTGAGCTGTTGTTCACCGAGTCAAACTGCTTAGGTTCAAATCCCATTTCTGCTCTCACCTGACGGGGAAGCTACAATAGGTTCATTTCAATCCTTGCACTTCAATTCTGCGATGCGTTAAGTGGATTTCCATAAAGGTCAAAGTAGTTAATATATATGAACACAGAATTAATCATATATAAATGCAGAATAAGTTGACATTAAAACAATTTTTTTAGAAAATTAATTCATATATTAAACCAAATTCATTCATCAGTTCTAGTTTATCTCTAAAACTGCACTATACAATATATATCACTCTTCTATATTTCCACACTTGTCTTCCATTTTGTTTTGTTTTGTTTTGTTTTGTTTTGTTTTTCTCCAGGGAGAGCATTTCCACATCTCTAATAAATACATGGATACTATTTTTAAGTCAGGGGAGGGCTAAGATGCATGTTTCTTAACTTTTTTTCAAATTCACTACACTACACAATGATTTTTTTAAATACCCTCAGCATAAATCATATTTCTTCATAAAATTCATATCTTCATTTTAATAAAAGTTTAACCACTAAATATAGGGTGAGGAAATATACCATATACCAAACACATGCAAACATGCATACACATATGCACATTGTTGCCTGTGGATGCTGCAGGTAAGAGTGCATGCTTCCGGAGCACCATTTTTCCCTAAGGTTTAGAAAGGACAACTGAATCAAAATGAATAGCAAGTATTTAGTCATAGTTTCACTTTCAGAAATTAAAGACCTTTACATTTTCTCAGCTATTTCTAGCAAGCCTTCAAATGGTCAAAGACACACATCAAGATGAAAATTACATAAAAGCAAATAATATGTACTCATCTTTAAAAATAAAACCATAAAGCATCTATCACAGAGGATGGCATTCATGCTCTGCAACTACATAGGCCTTTTACTCCACAGATACAACCTGCCATCCTATGTATGGCCCATTGCATTTTTTATGGAGTTGTCCTAGATAATCTGATGCCTATAAATTTTCACAGGGTCTTTGTTATTTTCCAAGCATGAATTATAAGCCCAAAGAAAGTCATTAAACCCCTTGTTGTCTCTTCTGACTGGATTTTTTTAGTCTGTTAACCTCACAGATTTCAGTTACTACGAGGCAAAATAAACTATGAAATATTAAAATCACTTTTAAAGTATCAGTACTATTGCTGTTGATAGTCCTAAGGAGATTCTGGATCCGTTATCTATTTTTTCATTATTGAGAACACATGGGGTGCAAAGCAATTTCTTTCAGAACTTCCACACATGGGATCTAGATTTTTTGTAGCACTTAGATTTATATTTTGTTTTCACAACTTTGAGGTGAGGTCTGAGAAGGCTAGAGCCATGCCTTCACTTCAGGAAACCCCTACAACAGCAAATACTTAGTAATGATAATTAAATTACTATGTGGCCCAAAGAGTCAAAGTATAATAAGTTATCATTACATAAGTTATTTACTGTTTCAAATATTAGCTTGAGAAAATATGCCTCAAGGCATGTAAACACGTCTAAGGAATATTTTAAAATCACAAAAACATTAATTTGAAACAAATATCTTTTAGGATGTAAAGGCATACTAATATTGGATTATTGTTATAGCATTTGATAGTAATAGGAATATTTGTGGTAGATTTTACTTTTGGTCTCTTCTTGTGGTACCTTATTAGCCCTGAGAAGGTTTGGCTGAAAAATTTAAAGCAGATGTCCCTAAAGGAGACTTTTGTCGCTTCTGCTTTTTTAAGACCTCAAGTGGAAGTCTGAATGGCTGACCAACCTTTTGATGTCATGGCAATTTTGTTACCATTATTTAGTGTCTAAGGAAAAAACACCCCAAAACTATCTCAGGAAGTGTCTCCTGACAGTCCAGGGTCAACAGTAGTAGAGACCCCCAAGTCAATGCTATTTTTTGACATGTATTGGTAAGCATGATGCCAATGGACTGGAGGAAAAAATCCCAAGGTTCCATAAGTGCTTTCATATAAACGAGATCAAGCTGAGTTGTCAGTTTTTATTCCAAAAATAATATTTCATGTCATGTATATACTAGGCACTGGTGGTAAGATGGAGAATATACAGATATAAAATCCTTCCTTCCATAAATCTCATTAAATAATCAAGTAGTAGTTCTCACAAGAGGAGGTGAAAGGGAAGTTCTGGATCAATGACCAAGACTATCTCATGAGAATTTGCTTGAAACGCCATTTTTCAGTCCTCACCCAGACCTACGGACCGAAATTATGAGGGGTAGGCTCACCAATCTGGTTTAAAACTAGTCTCCAATTGATCTAATACAAGTGCTACTGAAACAAAGAAACACAATACTGAATAAAAATTACAATGGTGAAAACATAGCAAGCAAGAGGGGACATAGAAAATGTAGAGTCAGTTTGCATACGATCTATTATAAGTACTAATTTTAAAGGCATGAGATCACAGGATATTGTGGTAGAACATTAATGTCCCATAACAGCAAAACTTCTTCATCATAATGTAGATTTTCCACACTCTAAATAAAATCCATGAATAACTTGTATGGTCTTTTAATGCCAAAAGACATTTCTTTCCACTCCAGGTTTAAAGCACAACTCTAGAGTCACTGGTTGTATGAAGCTGTTTTTACAAGAAGGGATGAAGTGTTGATCCTTCCTGGAGAGAAGCTGTCATGACACCTATATTTCTTTTAAAAAAAAAAAAAAAAAAGATTTATTTATTTATTTATTTATACAAGCACTGGGTACAGTCAGAAGCGTGGGAGGGTGAGAGAATTCACCAGAGCCAAAGCAGGGAACAGAACAGGCAGACCGACAACATACACTGCTGAGGGGAACAGCGGGGGCAGCAGGAGAGGTCTGTGCGCCTGCCCTCCAGGTGGGACCCTCACTGGTGGCCGGGGATGGAACCAGCGCTGCGGAGGCTGCAAGGCAGCTTTGCAGCCCAGCGCTTTACTGCTGCGCCACCGGGGAGGCCCTGACACCTATCTTTCCTATTAGGACATGGTACACATGCTGTGGTCATGCCACACCCTGTGACCACTGAGAACACTGCTTTGCAAACTGTAACATTCTGAAGCATAGGACCTGGGCTTTCAATGTTATAAAGCCTTGACTTTATCAATATGTGATTTAAAAAAAAATCATCTCATAATATGTAATGGAAGCACTTGTCCTTATGTCTAAAACATTGGTTCCAACCAGGATTCAACATATAAAGATCTCT
This sequence comes from Talpa europaea, assembly GCF_964194135.1. Taxonomy (NCBI): domain Eukaryota; kingdom Metazoa; phylum Chordata; class Mammalia; order Eulipotyphla; family Talpidae; genus Talpa; species Talpa europaea. The sequence continues at coordinate 82,413,206 of NC_140073.1, forward strand.
CAAGGAGCTTTAAAAATGTACCAAGGCCAGGACTTCAACCCCAGAGATTCAACAAGCCTATTTAAGAGCCCAGACATTATTGCTGTTACAGAGATCTTCAGGCGAATCTCAGAATCTCACGTGAGGCCAGGTTTGAAAAGCACTTTGCCTCACAGCTCAGTTATGGTCCATGGACCAGATGTACAAATCATGTAACCAGAAATCTTGTTAGAACTTCAGAATCTCAAGCCCCAATGTAACCTGTTGAACCAGAATTAGCATTTTAACAACTCCCCCAGCCCAAGTAATTGCTATGTGCCTTAAGATATGATGCACTAGGGGTTAAGTCTCAGCACTATCAAGCTTTCACCAGCCTCTGCAGCACTAGCACTAGTTTGATCTCCAGTTCGATCCCTGACCAGGAAGCTAACCCACATAACAGACCTCTTGTCTCTCCCGCTGCTCCCCTCAGCAGTGTATTTCAGGGGATCTGTCTGTTTGCTCCCCACTCTGTCTCTGGTGAATCCTCTCACCTCCCACATTTCTGGCCTGCACCCCATTTTTTGTATGCATAAATAAATAAATATTTTAAAAAATGATGACAGATGGAATGGAAGTACTTTTAAATATATATATATATATAATGCACTGGTCTAAAGGGGTTTTGATTGCTTCTTCTCTAATGAAGTATCTGAACTCCTAATACAAAATCATAGCATAAAAATTATCTAGCACAGACTAAGCATATTTGGAAAATCTTATAATTTTTTCCTGAAGCATGTACCTTTTGCGGATCATTTCCTGCATTTTTGAAAACTCGTAAGATGTTTGGTTGGTTTAGGAGGCAGACAGAAGATAGTTTCAGCCATTTTAGGGTGATTTTAATAGAAAACTGGAAGGTTTTTTTATAAACCCCCATACAATTTGTAATTTGAGGAATACTATACTATTGTATAAACATCAAAATACTGACTAAGACTGACTCACTGACCCTTTAACAGTCATGATCCTCTTTATATAATGATGCAAATAAACTAGTATTATGCCCGTTATGTTTCGTGCATCAAACAACTGAGGTCCAGAAGGATTAGTTAAATTGCCTAAAGTCACAAAAAATTACTAAGTGATAATTTGAACTGAGCCATTGAGACACCAAAACCCAGATCTTTTAATAATTCCAACTTGATTGCTTTAATTCTGAAAACCTCAGCAAAGCATCACTCTTCTTTATACATTCTAGTGAATGTATAAATCACCTCTCTTAGCATGAATAAATGATAACTGATTGTAACTTTTCAAAACTATCCATCATCTGCTGAAATGCCAAACATTTAGTCCCAACATGTCCTTCACAAAATCACAGTGCTTATTTTTGGAGCAATCACTTTTAAGTGTTAATAAACTATAGGTAAATATGATAAGATTTGGCATATTTTGGAATCAGATAAAAAACACCTGTATGCCATTTCTGGTGCTTTCCTTAGCTATACCAAATTAATTCAATTACAGCCCTTGTCAGTCTACAGAACAGTGAACTGTGGATGCCTGCATCTTTTTATAAATTAAAGGTGTGACTTTAGAGTTTTCTCATGACACTGAACTTGATGTATACATGAAGAAAGCAGCAAAGTTAAAGTAATAAAGCCTGTTGTAAAAGGCATTGAGTCATTGTATTTCTCTTGGTGGAAAATGACCTTGACTGCATCATTCATGCCCCTTTGCATTTGGCTTAGGGTGCATAATTCATACAGCAATCAATTAGCTGACTGCAGTGCCTGCAACAAGAGGGAATATTTCATATAAATCAATTCTGGCTAAATTGCTAGGACAATTAATAAAGTAAGAAATCTGTGGACATCAGTATGTAGGCAACACAGGTTCATCAAAAGGAAATCAGTTTCCTCCAACTTTTAGAAAAAAATTACACACAAAGAAAAAAACGCATCATTTAGTCACTATTTCTTAAAAAGGGCTTGATCAAGATAATATTGTATTTTGTTTCGATTAATGTGAACAAGTGCCAAACATAAGTGGCTCATTTATTTGGCTTAGGGCACTCAATCAACAATGTCATTCTATGAATTAAAATACAGCAATCAAATATTTCACACAGTATTCCTGTGGTGAAACATTTAAAATCTAGTATAGGAGGCCTCAACTTGAGATCTCTGGTAGGTCATGAGGGTCTAAAAAATAGCCCTATGACCCTCTCTCTTTCAAGAGCAAAGCTTCTTTGACAACAGATGGGGGGGGTGAAAAAAGTGAGGTGGTTGAAGAAAAACTGCCATTACTTTTACTGCTCTCCACAAAATAATCTGAGTTTACAACATTCCAGTGCAACCAAAATATTTCATTTCTAATATCCCACTTTCCTTTACCAGAAATATGTCTGGAAAGTAAAAAGATCCAGTGCTTTAACTAAAGAAGCTTTCCTTGACAGTGATAGTTTGAATTGCTCCTCTTTTGTTGTTATAGAGATTTTAATTTCTGAAGCAGTGTGAACTCTCCTTTGTTTATTTTGTTCTGTTTGTAAGACAAAAAAAAAGTATGATTGTGGAAGTAAACATGGAGGGAAGATGTAGCATCTATAGACATATTCTTTTGTAGGAAAAAATCATGTGGATATTCTGATCTGGAAAATAACTCTTGTAATTATCAGTAAGCAGAGCACATCTATATGAACATTCAGAGACACATGTACTTCAGCCTGAATCCTGGGTAAGTGTGGAAAGTTCCTAATTTTTTTAGTACATTTTTCTTACATCATTGTTAATTTTTGGATAACATAAGAGTTTCTCCTCAGATATTGTCACTGTAATTCTGCTAATACCAAATCACCCATAGTCCATCAGCATAGTCCCTTATGCTCTCCACTATACCATTTTGTACCTTCCCTCCTGGATGCCTCAGATCTATGGTCATCTTTCAAGTCTTTGTCTGATCCTTTGTTTGGTTTCTCTGTATTCCACATGTAAGTGAAACCATCCAATATTTATGTTTTTCCTTCTGACATACTTGGTTTAGCATAATCCCTTCCAGTTCCATCCATGTTGGCACAAATGGCATGAGTTTATCTTTTTTTGATCACTGAGTAATATTCTATTATGTATATGTACCACATCTTGATCCTTTCATCTGTATTGGGCCATTTAGGTTGTTTGCATATCTTGGCTATTGTGAATAGTACTGCAATAAACACAGGGATGCAGATTTCCTTTCAGATTAGTGTTTTTTATTCTTTGGGTAGATTCCTAGGAGTGCAATAGCTAGGTCCTATGGCAGATCCACCTTCAGTATTTTGAAGAATATCCACAGTTGCTGACCAGTTTAGACATTCCCACCAGCACTATAACAGGGTTCCTTTTTCTCAACATCCTCACCAGCACTTGTTTCTGTTCTTTTTTTTTTTTAAATATAGGCTATTCTCACAGAAATAAGTTAGTTCTGATTTGCATTTCCCTGATAATAAGTGATGATGAAAACCTTTTCATATGTCTACTGGCCATTTGCATTTCTTCTTTGGAGAAGTGTCTACTTAACATTTAATCCTTTTTTTTTTAAATTAGGTTGTGGGCCTCCCTGGTGGCACAGCGGTTGAGCCTTGGGCTGCAAAGCTGCCAGCAGCCTCTGTAGCACCGGTTCCATCCCCAGCCACTGGGTGAGGATCCCACATGGCGCACAGACCTCTCCTGTCTCACCCGCCACTCCTCTCAGCAGCATATTTCGTCAGTCTGCCTGCTCTGCTCTCCGCTCTGACTGGTGAATTCGCTCACCCTCACGCATTTCTGACTGTACCCAGACTGTACCCAGTGCTTGTATAAATAAAAAAATCTTTAAAAAATAAAATAAGGGCCTCCCCTGGTGGCGCAACGGTTGGATTGTGGTATATGACTTTTACTAGTAAAATTAGGAAATAAGATCTATTCCTTTTATCCCTAATTTTTTGTGGTTTTTCATCACAAATGGATGTTTAACTTTATCAAATGGTTTGGCAACATCTGTAGATATATTCATATGGATTTTATCTTTTTTTGCTATTTATGCAATGAATTGCCTTGATTGATTTTCAGATGTTGAACCATCCTTGTGACCCTGGAATAAATCCCACTTGTCATGGTATGTAATCCTTTTTAACACATTGTTGGGTTCAGTTTGCTGAGATTTTATTGAAGATTTTAGCTTCTGTGTTAACTAGGGAAATTGGCCTATAGTTTTCTTATTGTGTGCTGTCTTTGTTTGGTTTTAATATTAGTGTGATGCTGGCCTCATAAAATGCATTTGAAAGTATCCCTTCTCAATTTTTGAAAGGTTTGAGTAGGATAGGTATTAGTTCATCTTTGAAAGCTTAGTAGAACTCACTTATGAAACCATCTGGGCCGGTGCTTTTTATTTTTTGATTGCTGTTTTTGACTGCTGTTTCAATTTCCTTGTCTGTAATGTGTTTGTCCAAGTTTTCTGTGTCTTCTTTATTCAGCCTTGGATGATCATATAATTCTAAAAATTTGTCCATCTCATCTAGATTGTTGAGATTGTTTGCACATAAATGTTCATAATAAATTTTTATTGTTCTCTGCATTTCTGTTGTGTCTGTTGTAATTTCTCCTTTTTCATTTATGATCCTGTTTGAGCTTTCTTCCTCTTTTTCTTTGTGAGCCTAGCTAGAGGTTCATCTGTTTTCTTTGGTCTTTATTTTTTCAAAGAACCAGCTTTTGTTTTCACTGATGCTTTAGATTGTCTCTTTTTTCTTTTTTCATTTATTTCTACTTAAATTTTTATTAAGTCCTTCCTTCTACTGACTTTTGTATGTTTTTGTTATTCTTCTTGCTCTTCCTCTTCCTCCTCTTCTTCTTCTTCAAGTTAAGAGATTAGGTTGCTTCTTTGGTTGTTATTTCTTAATTTGGACCTGTATTGATATATACTTCCCTCTTTTTTAAAAAAGATTTTATTTATTTATGCATACAAGAACTGGGGTATAGGCTGGGGGTGGGGGAGGTGAGAGGATTCACCAGAGACAGAGTGGGGAACAGTACAAGCGGATTGACTCAAAAACACTGCTGAGGGGAGCAGGTGGTGGGTGAGAAAAGCGAGGTCTCCTGAACCATGTGGGTTAGCTCCCTGGCTGGAGAGTGAAGTCCTGCTGCCGATACTTTCATAGTGCTAAGACTTAACCCCTTACATCACCAGGAAGGCCCTATACTTAATACTGCTTTCACTGTATCCCACACATTCTAGAATATTGTGTCCTCACTGTTATTTTCCTGAAGGCATTTTTTTGATTTCCTCTTTGATTTTCCCATTAATCCAGTGGGTATTTCAGTAGTGTGTTATTCAGTCTCAAAATATTGGAATATTTTCTTACTTTCTTTTTGTAGTTGATTTCTAGTTTGATACCTTTATGGTCAGAGAAGATACTTATTATGACTTCAATTTCAAATACTTGGATAATATTTTCTTGTGACCCAGTATGTGGTCAATCCTAGAGAATGATCCATGTGCATGTGAGAAGAATATACATTTAGTTTTGGGGGAGGGGAGTGTCGTGTGCCCTATAAATGTCTGTTAGATCTAAGTGGTCTATATCTTTTCTTTATGGCAATTGTGCCTTGTTTATTTTCTGTCTTCTTGATCTAACCATTGTTGAAAGTGGGGTGTTGAAATCTCATGCCACATATGTATTTTCTTCAATATCTGTTTTCACATTCAATAGAAATTGTCTAATATATGTCAGTGTTCCTTTGTTCTGTGAGTGTATACTGATGAATGTTATATTTCCCTGATATGTTTTCCCCTTGATCCTTATATAGTGTCCATCCCTGACTTGTGTCACCTTTTTTAAGCTGTGTGTCTACTTTATCTGCTATAAGTATAGCTTTCCTTGACTTTCCTGGGGTGCCATTTGCTTGTAGAATTGTTTTCCTACCATTTACTTTTAGTCTATGTTTATCTTTGGAACCTAGGTGGGTTTCTTGGAGGCAGCAGAAGGTTGGATCCTATTTCCTAATCCAGCATGATAATCTGTATCTTTTTATTGGTGAGTTCAGTCCATTGATTTTTAGCATGATTATTGCCATGTAGAAGTCTGTCCTACCATTTTTTTCATAGTTTTGTGGTTCTATTCAACTACTTTCTCACTTGCTTGTGGTCATTCCTCTCTTTGGTTTAAATTTTAAAACTCCATCGCTTCTTGGCCATTTGGCTAAGATCAATTGTAAATTTTAAAACTCCTTTTATTATTTCTTGTAGGGAATAGTAGCAAATTCCCAAAGATTTTGTTTGCTTATAACGATCCTTATTTCTCTCTCATATAGGAAGGAGAACTTTGCAGGATAAAATATTCTTGGCTGGATTTTTTTTCAGGCCCCTCTTGGAGTATTTTGAATAAGTGATTCCATTCTTTTCTTGCCCATAATGTTTCTTCAGAGAAGTCCAATGTTAGTCTAATCAGTGTTCCTTTAAAGTTATTTGTTTCTTCACCCTCATCAGCTTCATTATTTTTCCTTTGTCATGGATAATTAGAAGCTTTACTATTATGTATCTTGCTGTATATATGTATTTTTTGTTTAAGTAGTTTGCAGTTCTTTTAGCTTCCTGTATTTCTATGTTCATTTCCTTCTTCAAGCTTGGGAAGTTTTCTTCAATTATTACCTAAAATAGTTTTTCAGCTCCTTTGTCTCTCTCTCCTCTGGGATTCTTATTACTTTTATATTTCCTTTTATGGTGTCATGTAATTCTCAAAGTGATTCTTTATTCTATTTTTCTGTATATATCTTTCATTTATTTCTTGGTTTACTTCATATCTGCATCTTTGAGATTATGGATTTGCTTTTCCATTTCATCTATTTTATTTCCATGGCTTGTGCCAGAAGTTTTTACCTCCTCCATTGATCTCTTTACATCCTGCAATTTCATTATTTTCTCATTTAAAGTTTCAATCTTGATCTTCTGTTCATGGGTTGTGTTTTTCACAGCTGCCTTTTCCTTTTCCAAGTTTTATTGTATATCACTGATGTGTTTTGCTGACCTTTCTTTGTATTGTTCTAATCCTTTGCTTTTCTTCATTATTGCAACTTTGAATTCATTCTCTGATAGGAAGAAAATCTCTTCAATATCTGTGTTGTTGGGTTCTGGAGACTGGTTTTCTTTCTATGGTGTATTGTTTCCCTTAGGACTTACTTGACTATTTTTATTTTACTTTGTCTCCATCATTTGCTTTGGCTTTTTTTGTGCTGTGGATGGGGCTTCAGATGAGTGTGGCTCTTCCTCTCCCACTATTCTGGGTGTTTATCAGGTGGTGGGAACAGTAGATATGGCCTACTCTGGAGCATCTTCTGACACATGGTGCGGTGGTGGTCCTGTTGGGTAGGCCTGGTTGGAGGCAAGAACTCTGGTTACTCCCCCAGACATAGTTCTAGATTGGGCTGTGCTATTGAAAACTCTTAATTTAAAAAGAGTGCAGGACCTTTACTGAACAGTAGGCTATAGAGAATCAGAACAAAGTAGGAGATGTAGCTAAGGATAGGCAGTTCAAAACCAACTCATTGTTCATAGGCCCTTCTAAGAATGTTGGCCTTCATTCTAAGATCTATGGAAATTCCTCCAAATGAATAAAACTGAAACAATGTCAGACTTAGAATTTTGAAAAATTATGAAAAATGTATTTGGTTGGGAAGTGTAAGTGCATTGATAATAATAAAGAGACATTTCCACTATTCCAGGAGAGCCAGGGAAGAATGATAGAGTGGTGGTAGAAATAAAGATACATATTTAGAAGACAAAAATCACTAGAACTTTATGATTTATTGGATATGGGAATGTGGAGATGAATCTGTCCAAGAATGACTTCAAGGTCTCTAATTTGCAGATACATAAAACTTTTCACTATTTTCTCAATTTTTTCCCTGAATAATGCATGTTTATTTTAATGGGAAATAAAAAATAAACCTTTTTAAAAGAGGTAGCACAAATCTTCAAAAGGAGAAAATATGTTTTTTCAGATATTATACTAAGATAATTTTTTAAATAAGACTAATACTTTATAAAATGAGAAACCTATTTTTTAAAAGCAAGACATTACATTCCAGTATCTTGCCTTTGGAATATAACATCAGCCATTTCTCTGGCCACAAATGCCACTACTTTTCCAAAGCAATCCTCAAAACAAAACCATTTCTCCACTGAACAGTACGACGCCCAAGCTAAAAAAAAAAAAAAAAAAAAAAAGCAAAACAGCTCTGAACACTGCCGAGAAAGTAATTGAATCCAACATCAGAATTATTTCTTGACCTGTGCATCTTCTACCATATGAAAACTGAAAATAATACTGTATTATCAAATTCTCCAATTTCTCACATAGTTCATCTGGTCAAAGAGAATCAAATACACATTGCTGAAACACTATCAATTCTCTTGTGGTTATTTCACAAATAAATTTCTTTTTCTCTACTTTCATATAGCACATAAAATTTTCATATAGTTGAAATGAACTGTGCAGAGAAAACAGGTAAATGCCAGCAGGCATCTAAATATTGTAGCATCTGTTATATTTTACACTCTGTAATCACAAATCTTATAAAGCTTCATTGCATTTGAGGTTGGATTCTTCACAATTATTGAAGATTGATAGCTGCTATAATTCTCATTATACTTTCATTTTTATCATATTGATTTATAAAATTTTTCTTCTATCTCTTTTTTTTTCTAATGTATCTTTTTAAATAACAATTTCCAATGTCAGCTTTATATTTTCTTGTAGAAGTCCAAAATATATATAATGAAATTTAACATTTTTAATTAAATATCTATATTTTTTATTTGTATACGTGCATGTGTGTACATATGTGTATAGCATTGTTAATTTATTAATCAGCCTTTTCTAGAGTATTTAGGAAAAAATGGCTTGGAGCAGAAATATTAAAAAGTATTAGTTTGAAAGAATTTTAAAACTGACTTGAAAGATACCACCAATCTGATTTAGTTTTGCTGTTTGTCATAAGACAGAAACAGTACAAATTTTAAATATTTGAAGGTTTTAAACTTCTAAGAAAGTGCACAAACCTATTCTTTGTCATTCACCCTATTAAGATCTGCATATTCAGTCCATGGAATAAACCTCAGGAGCCACACAAATGTGTATGCCACCTCTCCAGACTGATTTAATTTTTCCTTTATGTTTTAGATCCTATGTGAACATCTTCTTTTCTCTTCTATTAATTTTGCTGGATTTCATCTCATATATCTACTTTCAACGCTAACATTTAAGCGTTGGTTCTTTACTAAGTGCTATTATAGACCTAAACCCTTGTAAAACCCCATCTTTTTTTTTTTTTAAAGATTTATTTATTTATTTATGCACTGGGTACAGTCAGAAGTGCGGGAGGGTGAGAGGATTCACCAGAGCCAGAGCCGGGAACAGAACAGGTAGATTTGAGGAAATACACTGCTGAGGGGAGCAGCAGACGCGGCAGGAGGGGTCTGTCGCCATGTGGGACCCTCCCCGGCGGCCGGGGATGGAACGGGCCTCCAAAGGCTGCGGGCGGCTTCGCAGCCCAGCTCTCAACCTCTGCGCCACCAGGGGAGGCCCAAACCCCATCTTTATAAAAGAACCATATCAAATAAATTCTTTTGTAACTGATGAAAGAAACAGATCTGGCAAGTAATATAATCTCCATTTCATAGGTAAATTACTGTAAGTTTAAAGAGAGCCAGTAACTGTCCAATGCTATTAATCAGACTTCCAATGTAAGTATTTTAGAGACACTGGATATGGTCACACATGCTGTACATTGCACACTTCGAAGATACCACTCAGTCTATAACATGTATGGCAACCTTAGAACTATCCAATGTAACAGCGCTATATCTATCTCAAAAGTCTAATCTCTTTTTACTGCTTCATATTGCACATATTACTAAGGCACTCACATTAAAGTAGCAAGAGTAGACAGGATTTGGAAAAAATAATAAGTTGAGTTTTGCATGGTACTTACTGAAAACAAGACTAATGTTTCTTCATAATGGTTTTAAATAACTTAATCCTTAAACCAACAGCTCTCTCATATTTTCCTTCTAACAGAAAAAGTAATTTATGATCATTTGTAAATAACCTAAGAACAAGCTAAACTATCATTATAAGTGGCCTTCATAAACTATATACTGTGCAATTTTTTGCTATCACTGAATAAAATAAGCAGTCTGAATCAATTCCTTGACACTCAGAATTAATCATATTTTGATATTCAGGTTAACATTCATTTGAGAGGAAAGTATATCTCTAACATTTTGATCTATTTACAAACTTCTTTATTCAAAATTGTGTATCTCTGATTACACAAATAAAAGACATATTAAAATACTGAACATCTGCAAAGACATGGTTAAATGAACAAAGACAATGCAAAGGCATTTGCTGTCCTAATTCCAAGCAAGTTGACAGACAATGCCCCAAAACTCTCTATCAGATTCGAAATGAACTAATAAGCTAATTAGAGCATAACAAGTCTTTGTGAGTGACTTCGTAAGAGAACTGTAAGAATGTTTAAGGAACTCTCATGGCATTACTTCCTAAATATGCAAATGTATTCTGAGAAATATTAGTAAGTATTTGTAAATCCATGGAGTATAATTTTCACTATTGAGTAGAGTTTTAGGGTGTAGAGTGAAATGAACAGAAACATTAATTTTGCCTTAGAACTGCAAATGCCTACATAATAAAGTCTTCACAAACAGCCTGCTCAGAACTCCTTACCTTTAAGTTGGCCATTGAGGCTCCCATTTATCTAGTTATCGATGACAACTCTCCAAGGGATTATGAGCAGGCACAATCTGGTCATATTCCCTTAAGCTCTTGAAAGTTCTTTTCTAGGAAAATCCTTTTTTCTAGTTCAAGAATTTGTAGAATGTCAAGTTTCTGTGACAAATCTGCAAAAAATGTAGGAATACCATAATTTGTTAAATAAAATCGGTATCTCATGCTTAAGGGAGTTTATAAATCATATAGTTGTCAGGATTAATGACAATTGGCAAACAAAAATTATTCTCCTAAAGAAATACCAACAATTAAGAAATATAAGAAGCATTTTTCAAAATGTTCCACTTGTAACTACATAAGCTTTTGTTAAATTACTTCCATTTCATTTAATGCAAGCACATTGAATTGCTCCTTCCGGGATTATTAACAATAGCAACAAAATGCCCAAATATAGAAAAGCCCTATAGAACAAATTAATAATAATTGATATGGCCTATCTCTGTTCTGATATGCTATATAGGCAAAATCAGAGTCACAGGAGAACAACACTATAGAAATTGTGCCTCCTGTGTTCTTTAAAATAACAAAGAGAAAATCTTCAAAGAAATGAGACAAATCTATAAAAATTTTTCTGTTCCCCCTCATCATTCTTTTCTTTTCCTTTGCCTTTTTTTTCACTTTAAATTCAAGTTACAAAGAAGAAATAAAGGTGTTTTTATTTCTCTACAGTCATATAGAACTTGGTTTTACAGTTTTATTATATTTTTTATTCAACACTGAGAGTAATGCAATGTGTTAAAACTTTTTTTGCTGCTAACAAACTAGGAAATATACATTTAAAGTTTTCCCTTGATGTTTATTCGTCTTTATTTGAAGGAAGAACAAATACAGTAGATTATAGCATGTGAACAATTAAAAAAAAAACTATTCCCCCAATATGAAAATTTTCTTTGAAAGCCAGAAAAATCTCTCAGAAATATATTCAAGCAGTCACTTCAGACTTGTGTTCACTTCCATCCATAGGTACTTTGTTCAGTGTGTCTTTTTAAATTCTCTGAAATTATTTTAATTTTATTATTTTTCAATGTTCTCTCTTTGAATGATCAGAGTTTTTTATTCCAAACTTTTTTTTTAAAGATTTATTTATTTATTTATACAAGCACTGGGTACAGTCAGAAGTGCAGGAGGGTGAAAGGATTCACCAGAGCCAGAGCAGGGAACAGAACAGGCAGACTGATGAAATACACTGCTGAGGGGAGCAGCAGGCATGGCAGGAGAGGCCTGCGTGCCATATGGGACCCTTGCTGCGGCCGGGAATCGAACCAGTGCTGCAGAGGCTGCGGGCAGCTTCTCAGCCCAGTGCTCAACTGCTGCGCCACCAGGGGAGGCCCATATTCCAAACTTTTTAAAGTGCAAATATTTAGAGAGTAAACTAATTTCAAACCTATTGATGTCAATTTTCAAACTAAAAGTCATTTAAAGCATGTCCAAGTTAACATTTTTAAAGGATGGAACAAACTAAAACATAACCCGTTCTGAAGATAAGACACATTTTACCAGAGAAAGACAGGCCTTAAGAATGACAGAAATCGTGAAACCTGTATCTTTGTTCCAAATAGTAAAACAACCTTATATTCCTTCCTCTACTTTCCACGGAGGTCACTTTGCTACACTTAGGAAGTTTATTTTTAGCTGATGTGATTTATCTTCTCACTATTTACTCTTCTGATCTCTTTCCCTTATCTGAAAAGAAACCTGTAGAAGGTTTTCTTTACCTATACATATACATAAATGAACACCTATATATAGTTTACAGGGAGAATTAGGCAATTGGTAAGAACATGAAACATAAACACTAAATCCAGCATGTCTGAAATTAATACACATTAAAATAATAACTCATCATATCCACATCTTTACACTAATCTTTTATTTTGAAAAACCTTTCTCTGGCAATAGTGCTACTGTTATATCAACCAGAGGTGAGGTCCACAGGAAGCAGGCAGTATATTTATTATATTCACCACTCTAATCTCAGCAGTTAGCACAGTGATGATTTCTTAATACATACGTGATCTTCAATAAAATATTGAAGGGCAGACCAACTTTATCACTTACATAGTTTAAGACCATAGTTTAAGTTCTCAGAACCTATGTGACTTATAATTCAGTGACAAGATAATTGGCCTTGGTGCCAAAAGGCTTGGTTTCTATTTCAAAGTCTGCTCCTATATGACTGTTATGACCTTAAGCAAATCACTTACTCTCCATGGACCTAAAAATTGAGGGAGTAAGAAGGATGGGGTAAGGACTCTAAGATTTATTCTGATCCTATCCCCCTAGTACCTAGGTCATAGTTTGTATTGTTTACCTTCCAAATGTTCTTCTGACCATTCTTTTTCTTTCTTTTGCCTACTACCACTCCCTTTAGATCTGAGTTTCACCTCCTCAGCCCTTAATTAGCAACTGCAGTATGTATTCTGAACTTTAGTTTCTGGGCTCTTTTTTTCCCTTCTGCATAGCACAGTGGAATAATTTTCCTAAAACGTTATGCATAATCCAATTTTCACAGACACAAGAACCTGGGAGCTATGTTTTCAGCTCCAAAACCATACTGCAGTTATTCAAAAAGTGTCTATCACACTTAATTGTTTTTTTTAGTAATATGAAAATTCATAATCTTTCGAATAAAACTACAAAAACTTTAGAAGGTAACTCCTTTCAGGAGTTAAGATCTTTCAACTTAAATAGTTGAGAACTCTAGCCCTGACAAAAATTGTGAGCACAAGTAATACAAAAGATATTGAAACCAGCTTGAGTCTCTACAATCACTCTATCCAGAAGAATCCTTGTACATTCTCCATCTATGGAGAAAAAGTAACCCCTGATTCTTCTAGAATTCGATAAAATTCATTAATACGCACATTTTGTTATTGTAAATTATTTCTAGTATTCTTAAGGGAAATCTAAGATACTTTTGTAATTCCTGGAACATAATGAATTAAGAAGGATGAAAAAATTTCTGGACCAGAAATAGAATCAATTTATATATTTTTGACCCCTCACGAAATTTACTGACACAGTAAATTCTAGTCAACTACCAAATCTCTATATCTGACAAGCACTGCTATAGTCTCCATTCCCCTTTTGATAAACTGATAAATCTGAAGTCCATACCAAAACTCAGCAAGCAAGAAAAAAGGAAGACAACTGGAAGGATTGACGATAGGGAGCTAATCTAAAACAAAGTTGGTTAACTAACAAGGTGTGTGTTAGGGAGGGCAGATTAACCAGCAAAATTCTTGTGATGTGATGATAAATCCTAGTTAACACTGATATAACAAAAGTGAGTGCTGAAGAAGGCAAACTGATGGGTTGGCCATGTTATTGTTCACAGGGATCATATAACAGATCCAGAATCAAACCCTAAGAAGAGAGGGTTATCATCTACAAACCATGTTCCCAAGTCAAAGCAAGTAAGTTCAAGACTTGGTAGTGAACTGGGCTGGTTAGCTTAAAGTCTACTCATACATACATTGGTCAAAAAGTAAGGGACAATGTTTCTTGGATTCTGCAGTGCCTGTCTAGACACAAGATTCTGGGTCCTCAAGATTCAAATGAACGCTATTCTCCAACCATAGAAAGAGAAAGGGGATCTCACTTTATTTTTTCCCAGGAAAGGACATTTTCTGTCTTATGATAATTTTACATTGACCACAATTTTGTACATTTCTCTGTTGAATCTTCACAAATTTTGTGTCTCTAATGGCTTCCAGATCTTTCCCAATTCTTAGAGGTTGGCATAAAATGAGAGAAGCTGGGTTTAATATTTCTTGCTGAGAGAACCATATATATCATTTTTGTTTTTCATGACTCTTTTAGGACTGAATAAATGACAAATGCAAAGTATTGGTGGTGGTGGTAGCGCTGGTGGTGATGATGGTGTTAACTTTAATCATACCTGTTCTACTATTAAGAAGCAGAAACCAAATTATATCTTGAGTTCATATTCCCAACTAAATTCTGGGGTTTCATTAAAACAATGAACTGCAGTTCCTGACAGAGAAAAGGCTAATTTCCCTGTATAAAGCATGTCTCTAGTCCTTGACCAGTTGCAAACCCTGACAACACAAGCAGCCCTGTGTCAGGACTGTTTCAGAATAAAGGAGAAGATGAAGTTTCCAGGCATAATTATTCTATAAACAATTATTTAATCAATGGCCCTCAACTTATCTTCCTTTTTTCATATCAGCTCTCTCCACAAGCTAAGTACAGAGGCCTCTATATGAAGAACAGCTTCTCTGTCAACTGAATTTTCTCATGTGTATTCACCAAGTGGTGGCTCTTTCCTCTGGGATTCTAGATGTGGTTCTACACTTCTGTCTTCCAAAAATGTATCAAAACCTTTGGTACACTGTCATCACTCTTTCCTCTTATTTTCAGCACACTTATGAGTGAGTTTCTCATTTTTGTTTTCTCTCTCTCTCTCAATTTTGAACAGAAACTCTATGGCAGGCTCTCACTAATACTATTTTATTTAGCTTGGGAGACATTGTAACTCATCCTGAAGATAAATTCTGTTTTAAATGTTCTTCTACTACAAATTAAATGCCAAGTACATCATTAGTCCCTCCCACAGTCTCACATATTTCTAAATTTATCTCAGAATTCTGAGTAAAAATTACAGATTGAAGGATCAGGAACAACTTGAGATATGACAACTGGGTAAGGGTTTAAGAGTAGGGTTGAGTCTATTTATTCCTTTCTAAAAATAGGAAATAATGATTTGTTTAAGGGGATCATTAACTATATAAGACTATTGACTTAATCCCAAAGTTATAAATTTACCTTACTATTACCCCCCCACACACACACACACAAAATATCAACAATGTATTATCTTCTTCACATTAGAAATGAGAAAGCTGAGTCAAAAAAGGTAACTTTTCCAAGGTTACATACCTAATAAGGGCTTTGAAAGGATTTGAATGGTGCAAGCTTGACTGCCTACTTTTCAATTTTATTTCATCATTCCCTATTACTCCTGTGACCTCTGCTAGAACATAGAGAGGAAGAACTTCAATAAAACATCCTGAACATTAGGGAAATCAATATTTAATCGAGGAGGAGAGGCTGGGAAATTCTGTGAGAGAAATAGCCCACAAATAAGTTTGTTTTTGTTTTTGTTTTGTTTTTGTTTATTTTTACAATTCTTGAATTTTTATTATTCCAAATATTTTCCTACACAACTGTGATTTTTATTCTTTTTTAACTAATATTTTATTTTATATAATTCTTACATCATTTTTCATTTTTGCAAAATGTATGCATTTTCATTTTGGTTATATTCTCCATACAATTGCACCCCCCCCCTTATTTTGACCCTAGTCCTTCCTCTTCCCTTCTTTCCCCCCACCCCTGTAGTGTGTCTCTGGTTTATAGTTGCTTGTTGATTTTGATTTTTACTTTGTATTAATTAGTGTTTTTCCTGGTCCCTTATTTAGGTTTTCCAAAAATAGGAAATAATGCTGAGTGAGCATTATTTCTAAAAATAGGAAATACCTGCTATGAGTGAGACCATCCAGTATTTTTCTTTTACTTTCTGACTTATTTTGCTGAGCATGATCCCTTCTAGCTCCATCCATGTTGCTGCAAATTGCATGTGTTTATCTTTTTTTGATTGCTGAGTAATATTCCATTGTGTATATGTACCACATCTTCTTGATCCAGTCATCTATTTTGGGGGCATTTGGGTTGTTTCCATAGCTCAGCTATTGTAAATAGCTCTGCTATAAACATAGGGATGCAGGTGCCCTTTGGAATTAATGTTTCTGTGTCATTTGGGTAAATACCTAGGAGTGGAATTGCTGGGTCATATGGAAGCTCTATATTTAGTAGGTCAAGAAATTTCCACACAGCTCTCCACAGTGGTTGGACCAGTTTGCACTCCCACCACCAATGCAGGAGAGTTCCTTTTTCTCCACAACCTCGCCAACATTTGTTGTTGCTAGTTTTTTTAATATGTGCCATTCTCACTGGTGTAAGATGGTATCTCATTGTAGTTTTGATTTGCATTTCCCTGATTACAACTGATTTCATATGCCTGTTGGCCATTTGCATTTTCTCTTTAGAGAAGTTCCTTTTTAGCTCTTCTGCCCATTTTTTGACTGGATTATTTTCTTTGTTTTTGTTGAGTCTCATCAGTCATTGCAGATTTTTGTGATCGGTCCTTTATCATTAGTGTTGTGTGCAAAAATTTTCTCCCAGTCAGTGGGGTTTCTCTTCGTTTTGGTTATTGTCTCTTATAAGTTTGTTTTTGTATGTAAACTCTTCTGAGAAAATCTATTAGGGCCTGAGGGCATTGTCACACAAATGAGTTGTATCTCTGTATGTTGATTTATCTTATAATTTTGTCAATTTTATCCTTTTTCTGATCTGAAAATCAGAATATTGATGGTTAAATAAATGATATTATTGTCTGATAGCTGTTAATAAACAAGTAACCATATATAAAAATAATCTAGTTAAAAGTGTCTGAGAAGAAATAGACACAAAAGTATGACAGTGAAAAACAGGTTGACTTAATACCAACTTTTATGGTCACAACTTATCATAACAAGAGAGAAAAATCTAGCCCTTATACAGGTTCAATTTATATAATAATAACAAAAGACTTCTGCACTCTTAGAAGAAAACCAAATGGTATAAAACATAGCAAAAAGAACTGTCCAGGCACAAAGAAGAGAGTCTGTCTCCAAAGTTAACAACATATAACACTGATTTGATAAAGAAAGTCCTACAAGTCTTGGTCTAATATGTTCCCAAGGTTGTTGACACATCCCAAGGTATGTTCATAAAAAGAAATTTGGCAGTGTAAAAAGAAGGAATCATAAAAACAGGTTTTTTAAAAATTTTGTATAAAATTTAAAAACTTAACCTATAAGTTTATAACACCTGTGGCATTACCATATTACATTGCTGATCCTTCTACTAAGACAGTGAAGGAAATAAACCATGCAGTTGCCTTAGCTATTGGCCTTTCATTCCAAGAATAAAAACAGCATTTGAGAGGTCTGATGGAAGCCCAGACAACCTGACACTTGGGCTGATCTCTCTGCCTTTGTTATTAGGCAGGAAGGTAGTGCCAGTAAAGGCAGCAAAGAAGAAGCAACATTCAACCATGCCCATGTTAGGAACTATCTAAATGTCTTTCTTCATGCTTTGGATCAGCTTTTCACCTTAAGAAGTGACTGTGCCTCAAGAATTTGATGATCGCTCACTTTTATACTTCTGAGTCCCTGCCTTTTGGGTAGGAAAAGGGGGGAAATGAGGAAGCAGGTTTTAAGTAGTCTTTTTAATTTTGATAGTTATTAGAACATTCAAGATTATAATTCTTTTCATACAAAATTTATGTATCTTATAAATTTATTTCATCAAAGTTTTTAAAATTTGTGGGGAGTGAGTAAAGTTAGTTACTTTAGCCTAGTGATTTTTATTCCTTGCTATTCTGTGGTATTCCCCTTTTTTACACTATTTATGTCATATTTATATCTTCTGTCTCTTCTCTAGATCAGTTTACCAGAAGTTCATGTCTTATTATAGTCAATGAATTGTGATTTTGTTTTATTATGCATCTCCATTGACTTTGTTGCTCTCTACTTTTTATAGCTTTGAAATTATTTCTGTCCTTATTTATCTGACATCATGCTGATGATTTTTTTCTAGCTTCCTGTTTTAAATGTTATTACCATTTGTTTTCTCTTCTGCTCTGTTTATATTTTCAAATTCATACATTTCTCTTTCAGTAAAACTGTAGATTCATTCCGTAAAAATTAATCTATAGTCAAATAATATTAATATATCCGTTTGCTTCAAGAGTTTCATAATTTCTTTTATGATTCTTAACACATCATTTAATAAAATGATATTTAATATTCAGGTGTATGGGATTTTTTGAGCTTTTCTTTATTAATTATCTTTAGTTCTATTCATGTGGTATGAATTTACATAGTATTGATTAAATTAGATTATATTGAGGTCTTTCTTTGTGGCCAGTATCTGGTTCATTTTTGCAACTATTCTTTGTATGTCTTCTGTTTGAGTCTATAACATCTATTTATCTATTTGTTTAAAATCAATACTCTTCCTGCATAATTTTGATCTGCTTATTTTATTAATTTGTGAGATTTGTGTGTTAAAATCTCTAAATTACAATTGCTAATTTATCTATCTTCATAGAACTACTAGTCATTTTCTCAAACATATAGTATTAGGTATATAAATGACTGTGATTATCATGTCTATTATTTCTAATACCAATACCCCCATTGTCCTTTGTGACTTTTTTCCCCTTAATTCTATTTGCCTGATATTAAAACTGCTAATTTGACTATTCTGGAAGAAGGGTGCATTTACCTACTGTGTATTAAGACAGTTGTTTCACTTTCCCCTACTTGTATCCTTTGTTTTAAACATCTTTTTTATAGAGATATTGTTGTCCTTAATCATATTGACAGAAGTCTTTGATTCTCTGAGTTAGTTTTAAAGTATTTATTATAATTACTTCTATGTAATTATATTTCTGCATTTTATTTTGTATTCACTACTTTTTCTGCTGTCTTTTTTTCTCATTTCAACTACTCTTTGATCTTTTCCTTCCCCCTCTCACCACTCACTCTGTCATTTTAATATCTGAAGTTTTGTTTGTGTTCTAGCCATCCCTAACTTAGCCAATAAACCTTTTCAAATTCTATGTTCCTTCCCTCTGGATTAATTTGTTTTCCGGAGATTACTCTGTTTGAAATGTTCTGGGCTGAAGTATCAGAAAACTAATTAATAATTACTTAATTAAGCTAATTTTCTCACATAAAAAAATAGCCTGTGGTAAGTGGCTGCTGGCTCATTACTTCAACAATATCCACACTGATATCTCTGCAGTTCCCTTTCTCTTTCCTCTTAGCCGCAATATGGCTCCCATACCTAATGTTATCCCTTCCATGTTCACTGTAAAAAGAAGGAAGAAAGGATAGAATTGGTGATTAGAGTGAATATGTGTGCTCCCCTCCTCCCTCCCATCAACCCAAGGCCTAACGTGATGATATTAGGATATGGGGCCTTTGGGAGATGCTTATCTCATGATGGTGAACCCCCATGAATGAGATTAATGCTCTTATAAAAATGATCTCACAGAGCTCCCTAGTTATTCCACCATGTGAGGTCACAGCAAAAAAAAAAAAAAAAAAAAAAAATTACTATCTAATTACAAGGACGCTTTCCCAGACACTAAAACTGTCAGTATCATGATTCTGACTTCCTAGAAGTAATCATGAGAAATCAGTTTGTTAAATGCTACCAGTCTGTGGTATTTTGCTATAGCAGACTCACCTGTCTCTTTTATCAGGTAAAATTTTTTCAGACACTTCATAACAGGCTTGAGTTTACATTTCACTAAGCCAAAACTCCCTTGCATGGCCACCACTAACTACAAGGGATTAGTAAAGTAGCATGCTTTACCAAAGTCTGTAATATATAGACATTTAGCCAACCAACATGTATGCCAGTACTTCCCCCAAATGGTTCACTACAATGTGCCTAGGTTAGCTTTTTCTTGATGCCTCTTAATGAGTCCATTTAATAAACTTTTAAAACTTTCTACGATTTAAGGAAATGTACAGGCAATATTTCCCTCCCATTATCTACATTTCTTTCATGCTGGGTCTTTTTTGAAAATATGCTAACACATTAATTTCACAGCTCTATACATTAACTTTTCCCTCATATTTTCCAAATCTTTATTTTTCCCCATGTCTTCTAGGGAAGTTCCCTAATTTTTTATTCTGGTGTGTTATCTCATTTTTTAACTTCACTAGTTCTGGGATTCCATTCATCTACTCACTCCTTTATTTTAAAAATTTTAGGCTTTGTATCCATTTATTACCTAACAGTTCTTCACAAATCCTTGTGACTGTTTTCTTAACCATTATCTTCAATTATCACTGAGAATTTTCTGGTTTGATATGGTTTACTACATTCTTTTTTTTTTTTTTTTTGGTTTACTACATTCTTATCTTCTTTTCATCTTGTTTGTATGTTCTCCTTTACTCTCCCTTAGAGTTTATGAACATTAGGATTACAAAATAGCTTTGCTTTACATGAAGGAGGGCAAAATCTAGACCCTAGCAAAATCTAGATCTTCCAAGTGAATTTATTGGTACTCTGCAGTGTGCCAGTAAGAGAGCTTCTCATGTTATAATTGTGAGTCATTCCTCATTTTCCTATCCTGCTTCAACTGACTTTGGCACTTAAGATATCTCCCAATAACTCTGCACTAGAACTCCTCAGTTTCAAGAATTTCTATTTGTGTCATATTTATTTCCTCAAAGAACTGAAGAAGAAAGATTCCTAAAGCGTACCCACCCCTTTTATGTGCTATAATGGATTTCCCACATTAACCTAACTTCTAGTACTGCTCTCTATACTGTAGCACCTCTGAGCACTGTAGATACTTTCTTTTTATGCACTTATAGAGTTGTAGCACTAATGGTACTGGGATAATGTCGAGGAGATAAAGGCATATAGCTAGAAGGCACTTTCACCACCAATTTATCTCTTATCTTTAATGGCTGCCTTTTTCCCAACCTATATTACGCATTTCTTCTAGGTCAGGACTGTAAGGAATTGAATTGTGTCTGAGAAAAAAAACTTGTCCATGCAGAACATCAAAATATTAACTTACTATGAAATACAGTCTTTGCAGAGGGCCCTAACTTAATTAGTAAATTAATGAGATTATATTAGATTATGGTGAACCCTAACTCCAATGACTGGTATCCTTATAAAAGAGGAGAGGACATAGTCACACAGACTCACTCACAAGGAAACACAAGGAAGATGGTCATGTGAAAACAAAGGCAGAATGGAGTGATGCAGCTACAAGCTGTAACAAGCTGCAAGGAATGCCAAGGATTTTTGGGGCCACCAACACAGAAAGAGATAAGTAAAAATTCTTCCTTAGAGCCTTCAGTGCGGGTTTTGTCCTACTAACACCTAAATACATGGTCTCCAGAAACATGAAAGAATGAACATCTGTTGTTTAAAACCACATGCTTGTAGAAATTTGTTATAGTAACCTTAAAATCTAATACAAGTACTCAACCACTTTTTAAATTTATGTTAATATCTAAAATCCTTTTTTTTTTTTTTCAGTATCTCCAGAGTTGGGTTTGGAAAAAGAACCTGAGTCTTATACTGACTGAACATTTATCTTCCACCTGGTATATTAGTTAGCTGCAAGCTACTGAAACCTTAGTCTAGTTAATTGGCTTCTTCGTGTAATATGAAATGTTGTAATAAGTCGTTCAGGACTGGAATAGAGGTTTCAACATGCCACTAACAACTGAATCCTCTTCTGTCATACTACACTGTAATTCTTAGCACATGACTTTTGCCATCATGTCTACAGAACATCTACCTCTAGGCAACATCTGAATTCCAGGACTAAGAGGTAGAAGTGTAAAACATAAAACAAATTCTAAGTGAATTCACCCACATGGAAAATAATTATTTCCCAGACATTCCAACAAGTATATTTATACTAATAGCACATTGACCAAGAATGCATCACATAGTCATTCATAGCTACAAGTGAGTTACGGAGATATATTTTATTAACTTCACATATGTAGTCTTCTATTAAAACATAAAGGGAAAATACATAATTTAGAGACAACTAGAAATGTGTGTCACAGAAAGTTTTTCAAAACTTCATTTTGGTGAGCAACCTTCCCTAGCCAAGAGAGCTAATTTGTAAAAGCAATACAAATATGCTAGGATCTCCCTCTATAAAATCTCTCACTATATGACATACACCT
The DNA here is from genome assembly GCF_964194135.1 of Talpa europaea. Classification (NCBI taxonomy): domain Eukaryota; kingdom Metazoa; phylum Chordata; class Mammalia; order Eulipotyphla; family Talpidae; genus Talpa; species Talpa europaea. Next base: position 82,435,802 of record NC_140073.1, read on the forward strand.
CAGCAACATCTTCAAAGACACACCCAAAACAGTGATAGTTAAGGCAAAGATAAACACCTGGGACTACATAAAATCAAAGAGCTTTTGTACAGCAAAAGAGACAGTAATCAAAACAAAGAAACACCCCACCTACTGGGAGAAAAATTTTGCACACAACACTAATGATAAAGGACTGATCACAAAAATCTGCAAAGAGCTGATGAGACTCAACAAAAACAAAGTGAATAATCCAGTCAAAAATGGGCAAAAGAGCTAAAAAGGAATTTCTCCAAAGAGGAAATGCAAATGGCCAATAGACATATGAAAAAATGTTCAGCATCACTTGTAATCAGGGAAATGCAAATCAAAACTACAATGAGATACCATCTTACAACAGTGAGAATGGCACATATTAAAAAAAAAAAAAACTAGCTACAACAAATGTTGGCAAGGATGTGGAAAAAAAGAAACTCTCCTGCATTGCTGCTGGGAGTGCAAACTGGTCCAACCACTATGGAGAGCTGTGTGGAGATTCTTCAACCTGCTAAAGATGGAGCTTCCATATGACCCAGCAATTCCACTCCTAGGTATTTACCCAGAGGACACAGAATGATTAATTCAAAAGGGCATCTGCACCCCTATGTTTATTGGAACACTATTTACAATAGATAAGCTATGAAAATAACCCAAATGGCCAAAAATAAATGACTGAATCAAGAAGATATGGTACATATAAACAATGGAATATTATTCAGCAATCAAAAAAGATAAAACTCATACAATTTGAAGCAACATGGATGGAGATAGAAGGGATCATGCTCAATGAAATAAGCCAGAAAGAAAAAGAAAAATACCGGACGGTCTCACTCATAGCAGGAATTTAGAAAACCTAAATAAGGGACCAAGAAATGACTAATTATAATAAAGTAAAAATTAAAATCAACAAGCAACTATAAACCAGAGACACACTATGGGCGGGGAGGGATTAGGGTTAAAATAAGGGGGGTGGGAATTGTATGGGGAATATAACCAAGATGAAAATGCATACTTTGTGCAAAAATGAAAAATGATATAAAAATATATAAAATATATTAAAAAATATCTCACTAAGTCTCTTTAATGCGGTACACAGGAAAGGGAAATGGCTTTAGAGTGTGATTTTCCTGGGTCCAATCCTGATTTCTCTATTTTCAACTGTGGTATTGTTTTTTTTTTTCTTACCCTCATCTGTCTATAAAAATAGTGATTAAACTGCTTAAAAATGAAAGATATTATTTGTATAAGCTTCTGCTACACAGAAGGATTATTAGTTTTCCATTCTTTCAAACCACTCAAATATCATATCTCCATTGACTCCTTTTCCTATCATTCCAGTCTTCACCCTTTACTTCTAAAAGATACTGGATTTTTCTAATCAAAATGTTACTTCAAGAAAATATCTTAGAAATCTGTTATGATCCACTTATTTTAGTTATGTATGTGATCACTGATGGTCAAAAGCAGAGTAGAAATGGAACCCAACTCTTAACTCAGTACACCAGACTGTGCAATTCAATAAGGTATTATATTCTCTCTTCTCTAAAGACTGTGGTTTAATACTATTTGTGTTGCCTCTACAACTGGGGCATAAATTCACTAGAGTTTTCATTCATTCATTCATTCACTCACTAACTTATCCATCAATTCACTCGATCACGTACATAAATCAGACACTATTCTAGATTCTGGGAATACAAAGATGAAAGACAAATGGAGCAACTATCAAGTTTTATACATATCCAATTATAGCACTAATTACACACTGAGCATGTAATTACTCAATAAATACTTGTTTGATTGATTGACCTTTAGAAACAATTGCATCTAGCAATAACTAAGTAAGCAATGATTTATAATTTGAATTTTAGAGTGTAAAAAACACCCAGTTCTTTCCTTCAGTGCCTAGTGCTTTTATCCCTGGATCTAGCTATTTTTCTTCTTCCTTCAGAATATGTTCTTTCCTAGGAGACCTATTAGAAATTTAAACAAATAACCATGATTATTACTTCTCTACCAATTTTCAAGATATGTCTAGATATCTGAATCCCAGAAATGTGTTAACATAGGATGAAGTTTGGGATCCTTGGTGAATGAAAAATCCACTTAAAAAGGCAGGCATGTGCAAAATGGATTCTTTACTTAATATTATATAAGAAATATGCTGTAAGTAACGAATGTTGTTCAATAAAAATTATTATAAAAGACTCAGGCAACTGACTTTTACTTGTATTTGTTTCAGATAAATTAGTTTTGTTTAAATGAATCTCTGGTGAATTGACAACATGAAGAGACAGTAGGAAGATTACTTGTTGTAAGGATCCCTGCTGAACTTGTGATATTTGGAAAACTGAAGTAGCAGAAAAATCTGTTACTTGTGTCCTGCATAAGTGAAGACTGCCTGATAAAGAACCTATGTACTTTCTTTTTTTTTTTCCCAAAGATTTATTTATTTATTTTATACAAGAACCAGGGTACAGGCCAGATGCACAGGAGGGTGAGAGGATTCATCAGAGACAGAGCAGGGAACAGAACAGGCAGACTGGCGAAATACACTGCTGAGGGGAGCAGCGGGCAAGACAGGAGAGGTCTGCCGCGCCATGTGGGACCCTCGCTGGCAAGCAGGGATCGAACCAGCACTGCAGAGGCTGCAGACAGCTTCACATCATGGCGCTCAACCGCCTGCACTACCAGGGGAGGCCCAGAACCTATGTACTTTCTAAGATCAAGGTAATCTCATCCTCATTTCCCCCATAATCTGCTAAATAATAAGACAACTAAAGCCAATTCTTTTTTTCATTCCAGAGGGAAGAAAAGGAGGACAGAGTGGTGTGGCAGAAAGATCCCAGGATTGAAAATTTGTAGGCATTGTTTGCTATATTATTAGACTGCCCGATTTGTGTTTCCCCCATCTGAGACTTAATGTTTTCAGCTGTAAAATGTGGTGAATATTTCATCATAGAAGCCCAATAACTGAAACCTACTACTGCTACCATCATCATCACCACCATGGTTACATGATTAAAATGTATCTTGCACAGGTGAAGATGTTAGCACAATTGAAAGAGTGTATGACATTCACCTCACCTTAGAATAACCAATGTTATTCTAACATTGGTTCAGCTGGATGTTGTCTTCCCACTGTATCGATCCTTAGCATTATTTGAGGCAGGTTTCAGGACCTGAGATAATTTCATTGGCTTTGACATTTCCCTTTATGTTTCTGTCCTTTCCTCCCCACATCATTCTCTCCTCACAAAACACAATGTTGTGTTTTCCTTATGTTTATTTCTTACGTTCTGATAGCATTTAGTTACGGCTAAAAAAGTCAACTGAAACAGTCAAGACAGTAAAACTAGCTTCCTTTCTTTTTTTTGTGGGACCCCACCGGTGGCCGGGGAACGAACCAGCGCTGCAGAGGCTGCGGGCAGCCTCTCAGCCCAGCGCTCAACCGCTGCGCCACCAGGTGAGGCCCAAACTAGCTTCCTTTCCTTGAAGTGAATCTCATGGTGATGAGGATGAGAATGATGATAATTGTGATATTAAGAGGATTTCACATTTTTGAGCAATCTTATATTTGCCTGTCGCTTTTTTTAAGTTGCTCTTTCCTGGCCACTTTTAAGCATGTTCCAAAACATTGATGCATTTAATCCTTACAGCTACGCTATGAGACAGCTAGACTGGGGAAAATGAGCTCAAAGAAGTTTAACTATTTACTGAGGAGTTTTTTTAAAAAAAACTTATCAATTATCAAAACCAAAATTCTCTAAATTCAGAGTTCATATACCAGAAGGAATTGTGTGGCTCTTTTCCTAGAACACACAGTGCAGGCATTTTGGAATGTGTTGTTAAGAGCCTCCAACATTATAGCTTCCCACTACAACCCAGACATTCACTACTTTATAAGCAGAATTTTATTTCAAAACAGCAGAAGCTTAACTAGCAGTTGTTCACAGGGAACACTGAAACAAAAATAGCTTGCAAAGTTTATATTGTGCTCACATTATTTGCCAAGAGGAGCCATGCTCGGTTGTCTGATAATAATTTGGTTATGACAAGTTCTTACACTCAGCATTTAATGAATAAATCCATAGTCTACATGAATTTCATTGTCATGAAAGTGAGGGAAATAAAACCACCAAGGGCCTCATTGATTTCAGAATTATGGGAAGTCCCTGGCTATATTAAAGTCTATTTATCCAAATAAATTCCTGATCATTCCACAATATGTCAGTTCTAAGTGCCTGCTCACACGCTTCAGTTGCTCCTTGGAGGACATTTTTCTATACAGAATGTGTTCCTAGAAAATACAATACGTGATAAGAGAGACTTGCTGAGTGTGATGGGGTTTGTGGGTGGGAAGTTATTCTTTGGGACTTCAGGAAATGCTGAATATTGTGTCTAAACCACTTAAAAATGGCAGTGGAGATATGGCATGGGTAGAATTCCATAGTAGCACTGAGGAAACAGGGAACAAAATCTGAGGATCCTCATTGGAACTTTATTAGCAGCACCTCAGATAAAGTGGGTTAAATTATGATTATTGCTTTGCTATAAAATAATATTAACTGAGCATCAGTTATTATTATTAAAATATATTTTCCTATTACAAAGTCCACAGGGGTTTATTATATAAAACAAAATATTAAAAAAAGTAGAAAAAAGAGCCATAACACCATGAATGAGTTTATCAATTTGTCATACATATTTCTAGAATTTTTCCATTTATTTATTCAATGTTATTTAAATATTGCCTATAAGCTAAGTTCAATCTTACAAACAGAGAATACAGGGGAGATGAGATTTTTTTATAGGTGTGTATATTTACATATGGAATATATATTTAAAAATTACTTTTTTTTTCAGTCAACAATGTGATATGAACATTTTACTATGTAAACAAATAATTTTATGGATGCAATTTTAACAGTTACGTATCATCACCTTGTATGGCCATGCAACAATTTTAACCAACATTTCTCTTTTGTCTTTTAGTTTTTGATTTTCCTCATTACAAATATCCTCATTAATATCTTTGTAGGATCTATGTGCCCATTGACGCATTCAGTAAATAATCAAATGTAAATTTTACGAATCAAAAAATAAGTAAAAATGTGGGAGTTTGACAAGATGGGGACAGAGTAAAGACATAAAGAGTAAAGATTCCAAGCAAACTCAAAGACCCATACAAACACACACACACACACACACGCAATCTGAGACACATTATAATAAAGTTGTTCAAGCCAATGATAAGCGCAGAATATGAAAAGCATCCAAAAAAAAAAAATGGGTAACCTATAAGGAAAGACGAATAAGATTATCTATGTACTTTTCAATTGTAAACACAGGGACTTAAAGGAGATATTGAAAGTGGTTAAAGAAATAGACTTCCATCTGCCGCTGAACGCCAGTGAACTTACTGGAAAGAGGGAGGCTTTCACTCAGACACATCAGAGTGAGTAAGACCCCCTTCCCCTGTGCGCTGGACTGGACAGTCAATGACGGGTAAGATCGGGGGCAGACTAAAGAAGGCACTGGCCAGCCTCATGTCTGTGACTCCTGACGACCTAAGACAGGCGCAGTCCCCGAGGGGCTTCATCATGATAAACTTTGGCGTTCAGATCAAACAAGGTCTACATGCCTATAAGCCTAATTTAGGCACCAAGCCCGCAGTAATTAACCCCTCCTTTGATGGAAACAAGGCTGCTAAGAACGTCACCTGCAAACAAGCCTGATGGAATTACCTACAAAGCAGTTTTACCATTAATCAGATAGCCATTGTTTCAGAATAAGTAGCAACCTAGCAACCTGTCTATAATCATACTACTTTTTCACTTACTTTGCTTTTTCCTTATATGTGTACAATCAGTTTCAGGAAATGCATGATAAAGAAAATAGTGTGTGGCAATAGTAGTTTTATAATAATCATAATACTTCTCACATGAGACAACACCATAAAAATCAAAATGCTTATGTAGAAAATATATTAATCGTGTTCACTAAAAGTAGAAGGTGCCAGTAGGTAAATATCAATGTTTTTGATCATTGTGGTTTTGGGATACGAATCAAGAAAAGCTAGCTTAAAGAATGCTGTTCGGTGTAAGCAAAAATGATTGTGTAGATTCAGTACCTGGAGATTGTTTACTGTGCCATGTCATGGAACGGCGATCACATGCACATGAATAATGAAGTAGATGTCTTATGCCTTACAAAGTATTTTATGCTGAGAAAGAATTAAATTGTATGAAATCATCCATTGTTAGAAAAGGTATAAAAGTGTATGATGATTTTGAGCAAATTACATTCAGATCTTCACTCTTGAAGTGTGTCTGTTTGTCATTTGTGTGTCTGTCTGTCATTTATGCGCCGATTCCTTGAGCATCCTCACAGTTTCTCAATCCTGAGACAGTCCTGCAAGTCTACCGCTGCGTTGGTCCGCGGCAATCCTGCAATACGTTTCCATGTAAGATAAACAGTCCATGTAAGATAAACTGACAGAAGTAATAGTAAGAAGATTCACTGAAAAGCAAAAACTAAAAGAATTAATTTATTTATTTTAAGATTTATTTATTTATTTATGCAAGCACTGGGTACAGTCAGAAGCGCGGGAGGGTGAGAGAATTCACCAGAGCCAGAGCGGGGAACAGAACAGGCAGACCGATGAAATACACTGCTGAGGGGAGCAGTGGGCACCGCAGGAGAAGTCTGCGCGCCATGTGGGACCCTCACCCGGTTGCTGGGGATCGAACCGGCGCTGCAGAGGCTGCGGGCAGCTTCGCAACCCAGTGCTCAACTGCTGCGCCACCTGGAAGGCCCCTAAAAGAATTTATTAACATCCAAATTCATATGAAAGAAATCTTAAAGGGGATATTATAAAGAAACAGAACAATGGAATAGAGGCAAAAGACATCCACATCCTATAACATGGAGGAGGAGAAGAGTAACAATGAGGCCCATCAGAATGAGTTGGAGAGCAGACCATCCAATGGATCACACAAATAGTTCATCATATAATTATCCCAGCAGAAGCTTCAAACAAACATGACATGGTATGGTTTTAGGATTAGACATGTTCCAAATTTCCCTCCAAAAAATATTTGTGCAAGATGTAGAATTTCTAAAAGAAATATAAAGGTTCCTATTTTCATTCTATATTGCCAACATTGAAAACTTAAGAAAAATGTCCCTTGACAAATTTTATGAAAAGATACCTCATTTGGTTATATTTATCTATCTTTATTCACTAATTGTATTAAACATTTTTCATAAGCATTTGATTATTTGTAATTATTTTCATATTTACTTTCTTTTCTATTTTATAATGTAAATTGTTAGCAGTCACTTTTTAAAAAGTCTTTACTTGGGCCTCCCCGGTGGCGCAGTGGTTGAGCGCTGGGTTGCGAAGCTGCCCACAGCCTCTGCAGCGCCGGTTCGATCCCCAGCTGCTCCCCAGCCACCAGAGGAGGGTCCCACATGGCGCGAAGACCTCTCCTGCCACCCGCTGCTCCCCTCAGCAGTGTACTTCAGCCCTTCTGCCTGCTCTGCTCCCCGCTCTGGCTCTGGTGAATTCTCTCACCCTCCCACGCTTCTGACTGTACCCAGTGCTTGTATAAATAAATTAAAAATAATAATAATATTAAAAAATAAAAAGTCTTTACTTGAGGGAAAGAGTTAAGCCTCATTTCCATTAAGAAACTAATACTTAGGGAACAAAAATCACTGTAGAGTTTAAGAAACAAGCAAACAAGCAAAGCTAAGAGTCCTCATACCCAAGTTAATATTGTAAAAGTTCAACACATAAATAAGTTGGTGCACAACTGGAGTTCATAGGAGGTGAAGCAGTTGATTGTGCATGACTTCCCATAGTTGCTTCTATGGATATAGTGGAACATGATAGGTCTTGTAGTCAAAGTCTCAGCTCCTTCACATGTCAGATTTATTAGCATAGACAAGTCAGTGAAGGTCAACAAAGGTAGACAAAATGATGAATTTCCCTTAAAATTCTGTGTAGCTGAATACAGAAGAATTGACAATGAGAGGGAATAAAGGAGTGCAGCATCAAAGTTGGAGAACAGTCGGATAGTAAATGCTGAGTCCATGGCCTCTACACTTAAGTGTTGTAAGCATAGAATAGTGTTTTCTAATATGTGTTCCATGGAACATCTTCTGTACAAAATGTTAAAGAATGGTATGGAAAGCAGAATCCAGTGGTTATAGAAATCTGATAAATTATGGGGTAATCAAAGTTAAATGCATTTCTGTGTTGCAATTTTAGGTTATTCAACATGCTTATTTGCCTCTAAGAGGGAAACAGATTTTGTGTCTGTTGCCTTGTTTATACTCATGTGACCACAGAATCTTTTCATGAAGTATCTTTTAAGACTTGGATACAACAGAGCATAGGCATAACAATCTTCAGATTATATAGGATGCACAAATAAATCTTTGGCTTATCTAAACTTTCACTTTGGTTAAGCAACCACCAGTTCTATTCATGTGGTCATGTGCCCCCCTGAGCCAAGACAAAGTGTCAACGAGCAAGCACATCACCTAAATATCTTTATGGAAGCCTCTATCCTACGCCAGGTAGGAAATCTTATTTTCTGTTGAGATGTTGAGAATACCCAAAGTTGAGTCATTTTCCTACCCTCACAATTCTTTTAGAATTATGCTGAATATAAAAAAATCTACTTTCTAGTAACTAGAAGTTATCATATAGCACCATATTTTTTGAAGATTGAATTTTGAGGATCAGAAAGCATGATTTAACCAAAACAAATCCATCCAAATATTGTACTTGTTGGGCATCTATTTTTTGTTAGTTACTATATCTTGCTTCAGTATTAGACATAAACAGGCTATATTTCAGTTCTCATGAGGTTGGATCAGAGTTCATTTGTGAATAAGAGTAGGGAATCAGAGGATAAATGAGCAATTTAGCACAAAATGACAAAAGCTATAATTAAGGTATGGAAAAGTTGCTATGGGAACCCAAAATAAGAATCTTCTATCATACATTGAAGAAGCGATGGAAGGCTCACAGAAAGGGCAATATAGGTGAGTAGGAAACGATAGCCACATAGACAATTTAGAGAGAAGTATTCTATATAGACAGCGAGCATGTCAACCATGTAGGAATAATAAAGAGCGTTGTACTTACCAAAAAGTTAGGTGTTAGCTTAACACAGATTTTTTTTTTAAGATTTTTTTTTTTTACATTTATTTATTTACACGCTAACTGTAGTACAGGCCAGATGTGCAGGAAGGTGAGAGGATTCACCAGAGACAGAGTGGGGAACAGAGCAGGCAGACCGACCGAAATAAGCTGCTGAGGGCAGCAGCGGGAGAGACAGGAGAGGTCTGCCACGCCATGTGGGTATCTCCATGGCCAGGATTGAACCCGCACTGCAGAGGCTTTCAGACAGCTTTGCAGCACTGTGCTCAACTGCCTGCGCCACCAGGGGAGGACCACACAGATATTTTTTATAAGGAGTAATTGAAGATGAGACAATAGAGAAAGGCAGTGTCAAATTATGAAGAACCATATATGGAAGATAAAGATTTGGGCTTTCTTATGTTAGCTATGGGGAATTACTGAAGTTTTAAGTGGCTGAGTCATAGAAATTTGAGGAGTTTCATTGAAGAAACTTTGGCAGTGATATGGGATCTGACTGAAGGCTTAGATAAAAAATTCCAAGTCAGAAGCTATTCATGACAAATTTAGAAATGATTAGGTCCTGAGCAAGGCAGTAGTAATGACTGCAAACCATGCCAAGCTGTAACTTTTCTCTAAATTAAATGAACTTTTTTTTTGTGGTTTTATTTTTTTTTATAATAAATTTTATTTTTATATTCCCCATACAATTTCAACCCCCCCATTTTGACCCCAATCCCTACCCTCCCTCCACCCACCCCCCCCAAAAGTGTCTCTGGTTCATAGATTTTTGTTGATTTTGATTTTCACTTTCTTATAGTTATTCATTTTCCTGGTCCCTTATTTAAGTTTTCTAGATTTCTGCTATGAGTGAGACCATCCGGTATTTTTCTTTTTCTTTCTGGCTTATTTCGCTGAGCATGATCCCTTCCAGCGCCATCCATGTTGCTGCAAATTGCATATGTTTCTCTTTTTTGAATGCTGAGTAATATTCCATGGTATATATGTACCACATCTTCTTGATCCAGTCATCTATTTTTGGGCATTTGGGTGCTTTTCTAGAACAATGCTATTAATAATAATAGGGCAAAAGTTTAATAGAGAAATGAATTCCTTAAAATTGCCATTGATTAAAATTGACAAGGTGTGACTTCTCTCTTCATGTTGTTACATGCTCAAACTTTATTTAAGCTAACAATAGCTGAGATTACCAAAAGCAGCATTTTTAACAACCATATTTTGGATACATTTTCAAAGTGCATAAGTTACTACTTTGAGACCTATGAAACCACTGACTACTGTGAAGCTATTCCAGTAAGATCACTGTCATTCGTACAGGAAAGAATTGAATTAAGGAGGAAGATAAATATGATGGAGATAATCTGCTCATTCCCCTAACTCAGGATCTAGAACCAGCTGAAATCTTTACAGAAACAAAACCTGCATTTACCTCTTATTAGCAAATATGGATCATAGGGCCTATCCTGGTGGTACAGCGGTTGAACACTGGGCTGCGCAGCCTCTGCAGCGCCAGTTTGATCCCCATCCACCCGCGGGGGTCCCACATGGCGCGACAGACCTCTCCTGCCGCGCCCGCTGCTCCCCTCAGTAGTGTATTTCGTATGTCTGCCTGTTCCGTTCCCCGTTCTGGCTCTGGTGAATTCTCTCACCCTCCCACGCTTCTGACTGTACCCAGTGCTTATATAAATAAATAAAAAATCTTTAAAAAAAAAATATGGATCCTGGAGGTCCTAATGCATGAAAAATATTTTTCCCTCTAGACATTAGGGAAGATCCATTATCTTTGGTCCAGAGGGTCAAATATCTGAACTATAACTGTTGCCTTTGGATAATTTCCTGAAAAAGTGCCACTGAAAGTCATTGTTGGTGTATTTGACTGACTCAATACAAGCTGGCTCTTCCCTTAATTCTCACTTTCACACCTGCCTTTCTGACCAAGATTTCTGCTTATAGTATGCTTGTCTTCGCAGTTATGTTGTGAAAAATACCCCCCTCAATTTTAGTAATAATAACTCATGCAATTTAACTCATTTAGATATTTATTACTCCATCCTTTAAGTAGGTCTACTATTACCCTTATCTTGCATATGAGAAAACTGGGGTCCAAATAAACTAGTTAAACTGTATTAAAGACAAGACATCTAGTAACTAACAAAACATGATAAAAACAGGCTCCATAGTGTGCACTTAAACACGGTAGATTATCTACATACAAAAAAGCAGGTCGATTGCTGTTTTGCCCTGAAGAGAAATGTTGGTCCATTTCAAATAGTCACTGTGGCTATCATTTCAAAAGATAACTTTAAAAAGGTGACCTGCCAAAATGGATTTTAATACAATTTCAGAAGTAGTCACTTTCAACTTCTAAGAATGTTCATCGCCCAGATATCCTGGGAATTAGAGAGACCTTTTCTGAGAACTTAGGGAGCCAACATTTCAGGAGCAACAACATTCAAGAAAGGGAGCCATGATTATCTTTGTAAGAAGATCTTGAATACATATATATATATATACATATATATATATTAGATTTTATTCTAAGTAGAATGTATAATATCCTAAGACATCTGATGATTCTTAATTAAATCATTCAGCAGCTGTATTTATTGAGCACCTATCAGATATAAATCTGTTGCTATTTACATTATTTTCTAAAGGTTGTTACAACAATAAAGTCTCACAATCAGAACTCTAAAAAAGAATTGAGAGTAGAACAAATGTTGGGGAAAGAAACTTTATAGCTGGAAGAAGGAGAAAGGACTAAAAACACACACATACACTGCTCAGAACTTTTTGGTGAAACATAATAATTTGTTACACACAATAGCTAAGACACACACACATACGATACACACCTGTCTACCAGTATAATAACCTGTCTGCCTCTACACCTTCAGGACAATGGAGCTCTTCCACTCCACCTTATTACAGTAGACTCGATCTAAAAGATAACCCTAAACACAAAACTATGCCTAACATGTAGATTCAGTGGTTATTGAATTGAATATTTACTTCAGAATTTGAATACTACTGGGAATCTGTGAAAAATAAAAAAGAACTATGGTTATAAGAATGATGGTATATGTGATATAAAAAACCAAAAGGATTCTTTTGATGAACCATTTCTAGCATACATACACCTTACATTAAGAGGAATTATTCACTCAGAAAGTGGTAATTTCCATTTTAAATGCATCTGAGATTTCAACTATTTTTAGTGGTACAAAATTTTTACAACCTTTGACTCAGTACCTCCTACTAAACGCATCCTTTCAAAAGCATGAAATGTTGAAGGTCTGTCTATATTATTCAAACCGGCAATTAGAACCAGATGTTACTGCACTTTATATTTAGACACTACATTTCAATATCTAAAAAAGAAAGAATGCTCATGAAGGACAGAGAGAATAATTTATAAACGCAATTAAAGCATATTGTTTAGATTCCTTCTCACTAATTTACCTGATTGCAAAGTAAAATTAAATGAATTCATATTTAAATGTAAAATTGGGCCAATGAGTAATGAAATTTTTAAAACTATGTATAAAAAAGGAAGATACCAAGTATATTATTGTTGTATCAGATACATTTATCAGTTTTTTTACCTTTACTATAAAGTATTCCATCTTTTTAAAAAGGCAGTCAAATTCTAGATAGTATAATAAATAAATTTATATTAATTTTAATTCCTTTGTTTTTTCCCAACAATAATAGTTTACTCATTGTATTTATATTAATTTTAAAGAAAATATATGGATCAGAAACAAAACAGCAACCTGAAACTATGTGTTCACTATAGTAGAAAAACTTTTAATAGAAATACATAAATACCCCAGGTGTCATAAGTTTTTCCTGAGGTTTGGCATGTTATTCATTTGGGGAAATAATAGAATGGAAATTATATATCCCTTTCAAAACTACTTAAAGTATCATGTCATACATATGGAGTATAAATATAGCATGCAAAATAGAACTAATCCTTAAAGTTTGGTTGATCCAAATTACGGGTACTTGGAAAGAAATAGAATGGCTAAGCATCTCTTTCCTTTATTACAGAATAATCCGATAAGGACTTGATTTAATTCAGTACATTATGCCATTTTCTTGCCAATAGGTTTTCTTCTTAATCATGCTATTTACTTTGGATAATATAAAATTAATGGTCGTTTCTGAGTGTATGCCAGTAGCTGGTGGCACAGAGAGAGCCTTCCATAGATGCTAGTTACAAAGGATCCTGCAATGGTTAACAGTCTGATGCTTTAACAGATACACAGGATTGAGAAATGAAGTCAGTGACCATGTGAAAAGTTGCTAAACTAGTGAATATTGATTAGTGATCATTTATTCCTGGGGCTACTCTATCTAGGTAATTACTGGAAAGCAAGGCTAATCATTCTCTTTGGTCTCTAGTTTATTCGTAATTCACGTGGTTAACAATGTTGCAATGTTTTTTTAAAGTCACTTTTCAGGTTATCATGGTATTTGAACTTAAAAGATAAACAGAGCTAGTTCACACATTTGTTCAAAATATTAATTAAGCACCTACTTCATAACATACACTAATATAAATGCTAGAGCATTTCCATTAATTAGAATTAGTTTCTTCTGTGATCTCAAAAATATGAAAATAATTGTAGCTCAAATAATAGTAACTATCGCTAATATACATACCTCCCATACGCCAGATACTAGTCTAAACATTTTGTATACATTATCTCATTTAATCCGTATATATAATTTATGGATTTAGAGTCATTAGTGCAATTTATAAAAGAGGACATGAAGGTTATATTTATTATTTTAATAAGCTCTCACAGCTTATAAGAAAAAGATCCAAGACTTAATCAAATGCAGTCTGGTTTCTGAGTCTTTGTTCTTTGCCATGGTGCTAAATACTCTCAAATAAATAATAGCATATACTGTACCATATATAATTTCAGGTAAGAAGGTCAGGCCAAGCTGATATGTGAGTACCCACTCATCAAAACCAAAGTTTTCTTTATCGTGTTATTCTATCTTCTATATGCATCTTCTACATCAGACTCCAGAACAACTGATTACTCCAGCATGAAATATTCCAGATAACAGAAAGATGAAGAAAAGGAGGTGGTTAAACTATTTTCTTTTTGATGACTCTTCCCGGATTTTTAACAACCAATACCTTCATGTACCCCATTGACTAGAACTTGATTGTGAAGGAGGCTGGGATGTTAGTTTTTATTTTAGGTGACTCGTGCCCAACAGTTATTTGAGATTCAAAATACTCAAGGAAAAAGAAAGAACAGTATTCTTCATAAAATATTTTAAAACTAGCCCTGAAGCAATTGTTCCTTTGAAAATATTCCTGTTCCTGCTACTACTGTTAGTACTTCCTTCTTTTTTTCTATGAGTCTTTTTTAATCCAGATGCCTTCAGATCATTGGTAGACTTTGATTTTGCTGGCTCGCCCTCACATGCTATCTGATAGGTCTCTAAGTCATATTGACAAACTGGAAAATAACAAAACTGCTCAAGGTGCAGAACAATAATATTTCACTCCATCCTCCTGATGAAAAACTGATTAAAAGGATTTTCATTAGATTCTCTATCAGATTGGGAAAAATGGTTTTCTTGTTGACTCATATATGTTTAGTTTTATTTTTGGAATATTTGTTAAAAACTAAATAAGTATAATAGAGTCATTAACTAAGAATTCAAAAAGAAAATACTTATCAGATTCCTGATAAAAATTCATACTGCTATACAAAACAAAGAAAATATTATTGGTTTGAAATATTATAGAGATTTAGGATATTTCTCTTCCAAAATACATCCTCATTATTGGTCTAGAGTGCCATTTCATTTCAGATCACACTAGGGACACATTCATTAGCAAACATGATTCCTCTTTTCTTCTGTTTTTCAAAGTATCTAATCATATTTGCCTTGAAATTGAAAGGCTATGAGTAGGAGTTGAAACAGAATGCCCAAGTCCCATAATTACATGTCACTGGAAATAGTATAAAGTGCAGCAGGATGTACTATTTTCTCTAAATCTGGAGTTATTCTCAAAGGATCTTGGAAATAGGTGGATTAATTTGGAACATCAAATACTTAGACACATGTATGAAATGAACCAGTTTATTTTTTGGTAACCTATGCTCTGATTCTCTGGACCTCCTCCACATGCATGCTGTCTTCTGCCTCCTTGTTCTCTAACAATCTCTTTATGCATTCTTACTCCTGTCAGAAAAAAAAGCACCAGAAGATACCAATAACTTATGTCTTAGTTTCATGTGTTCACAAGGGACAGTCTCATATAAAAACAGTTTCAAAGGGAAGACTTCAAATAAGTGGTTGTCCCAAAGAAAAAATTTAAAGTTCTAGAGCTTACAAGTAGTTGACATATTGAGTGACATACGTTGAGGATCATCTATAAATTCCCTTATGTGCCAAAAAGTCATATACTTGGTTTTTGTGAGAAGCTTTCTAAATAGTAACTCTCTGATTCCACTCAAAACTTACAAAATCAAAAGAAAGCATTTCTAAGAATAACAAGAACTATAACACAAATAAATGAAATACATTCCTGCTCATGGATTGGAAGAATTAACATTGTTAAAGTGGCCACCTTACCAAAAGCAAAATACAGATTCAATGCAATCCCTATCAAAACTTCAATGGCATTCTTCAAAGAAATAGAACAAACATTACTGAAATTCATATGGAACCACTAAAGACCAGAAATAGCCAAAGCACTCCTTAGCAGAAAAACCTAGGAATCGATATTTTAAAGAATTTTCCAACTTTTTAAAACCTACATATCTGGGTGATTCTGTTATAAAGGTAAATTTGGAAGCCACTGACAAAGCTAGCGCATATCCTATGGAAGCTAAGGTGGTCCTTGCT